>NC_082401.1:227500-900000 GCF_031168955.1 Gadus macrocephalus | reverse complement strand
TTGGCTGTTTCTATTTTTCCGACTGAGAACTGTAGTTATTCTATTTTTAAATGATGGAGTATGAATGGTTGGTTTGTTATATTCAGCGTAAATCAAAAGCGAATGAAAAGTACCAATACATCTCACTAGCGTCTCTCCTTATTTCCCAGCCTTCAGTTCCTCTCCCTTGCTCACTCGAAATGCTGCTCTGATCTTTGTTCTTCTGAACCTGTGCCGTCCCTCCACTCTGGTGTGGCTGACATGTTGGTTTCATGGTAATAGTGATGGAAACAGTGTTTCGACAAACGGTACACGCCCTGGTCATCAAAAGAGATCCTGCAGGACACTTCGAGGGCCTTTGAGAGCTTGATCACGGACCACTGTTCTCTTCAGCTGGTCAGAGACATGTGATTAACATCGATGGAAATAGATCCACAACCGTGAACAGTATTATGGCACCCAACTGTAAAATAAGCCACCCAAACTAAACAGAAGGTGAAGACTGTCTATGGCTGTCTGGGGCTTCTAGCAGGTTCCAGAAGAAACAATTTGCCTGTTCTCCTAGTATTGCTATGCTCTTTATTTTAGTCATCCGAACCTTCCCGACCGTCCAATAAACCTCTCCTCTGGTCCCCTTTAAGCCCCTCCCCCGACTCCTCTCTCTCCCTGCTCTCTATTCTCCTCCCTCCCTCAACCCTATCCCTCCAACAGCTGCTCCTCAGCAAAAGTGCACCCCCACACATCTTCAACACCTCCAAGTCACCACCTCCTCTCTCTGCTCCTCCTCTCCATGTCTCCTTCCCCACTGACACATCCTCCATCGTCAAATACATCTGGCCCTCCTCTGAACTCCTTGCGTGACCCACACCTTCCTCATCCCTCCACACCCACCTACCTCTCCCCTTGGCCAACTCTCTCACTCTCCTCCCGGCTTTATCGCTCTAATGTCATTCTTTTCTACACCCACCTTCCTCTCAGACTGTCTCGCTCTCTCTCTGCTCCTGTCTCTCTCTCTCTCTCCTGCTACCTATCTCTCTCTCTCTGCTCCCGTTCTCTCTGCTGCTACCTCTCTCTCTCTCTCTCTCTCTCTCTCTCTCTCTCTCTCTCTCTCTCTCTCTCTCTCTCTCTCTGCCTCTCTCTCTCTCTCTCTCTCTCTCTCTCTCTCTCTCTCTCTCTCTCTCTCTCTCTCTCTCTCTCTCTCTCTCTCTCTGCTTCTGGTTCTTTCTGCTGCTACCTCTCTCTCTCTCTGCGCCTGGCTCCCTCTCTCCTGCTTCCTCTCTATCTCTCTCTACTCATAGCTCTCTCTCCTTCTATCTCTCCCTCTCTCACTCGATCCTTCATCTTTCTCCTGGAGATTACAATCAACAATGTTGCTTATTCAGCCGCTGCATTCCTCCCCTTAGCGCGCCCTCCCTCTCCTGCTCTCATCTCCTCTGTTCTGCCATTTCTCTCTGCTACACAGACAGTTTCTCCCTCCCTCCGTCCACCTCTTCTAGATGACACACCACTCCTCAGGGCTTTCCTACACAGTCTTCTGTGCCCCTCTCTCTCTCTCTCTCCCTCTCTCTTGCTCACTCATCTCCTCTCATTATAATTCCTCTTTTTGACAGCACTTGGACATGTTCCAAGGCAGTCTCTATCCTTTCCCGTCCTCCTCCTCCACACACACACAGACCCACCCACACAGACGCACGCACACTCACACACACACACACACACACACACACACACACACACACACACAGACACAGACACAGACACAGACACAGACACAGACACACACACACACACACACACACACACACACACACACACAGCTACCACCCTCCTTGCTTTTAATCTTTAAACCAGGAAGACATGGAGGCAAAAAGGGACTTTTAATTTGCAATCAGATGGCGTCTGCCTCTGGTTGGTTACACTGATGACCACCAAAAATGACTCTTGTTGCTTCAGCTCTGATCTCGATGGGCCACACTGACAGCGTTCAGCAGCAGGCTCTGCACACAGAGCTCAGTACAGTCTGGTGTTCTGTGACATGCATTTCTTATGACACGTGAAACCTCGAGGGCTGTGGGGGAAGCAAACACAAGTAGCGCTACAAAGTCCTAACACACATTCACGCACAGGATCAATCTGTAGTCTTTCACTTTTTATTAAAAACACACAACCGCTGATACACTTTATCCTTTATCCTTCAGTGTGACTGTCAGGTAATGGAAAACTATTTGTTGATAGGTCTACATTCAGTGTTTTGGAGTATGTTTTTTCTTCAACCTATATCAAGCGATATAATGAAATAACTCTCATTCAAACCAAGAAGCTGCCATACAAGGTCTTGTCAGAATCAGACAGGACACAGATGTTGAAGAATCTCCTTCCAGATGAGAGATTATGAATTATTCACCTACCTGGAAAACCGAGAATAGGACCAAATAGATTATTTCTGAGGTGCAGAGCTGACGTGGTAGAATGCTAAATGATCAACATCCATTATCAGAGGCTGCCATCACACACCACTGAGTCAAGGGTTGGTGTGCTACACAACGCACAAGGCTGATTCTTGAGCTTGTTTTTAATGTGTGTGTTTGTCTTTGTGTGAACTCCGGAAGCATATTGGAAGCATATGGACCGTTAAACACACCACGTCGGTACGAGCACGCCTCACACTGGCGCCTTCCTCCTCCACATAAGACCAGCTGGTAAACAACAACAAACACACAGGACCTCGTTGGGGGAGACCCCAAGGACCTACGTATGTGAGGGAGACCCCAATGAGCTCTGTGAGGGAGACCCTAAGGACCTATGTGAGCGAGACCCCAAGGACCTCTCGGAGGGAGACCCTAAGGACCTCTGTGAGGGAGACCCCGAGGACCTCTGGGAGGGAGACCCCAAGGATCTCTGTGAGGGAGACCCAAAGGACTTCTGGGAGGGATACCCCGAGGACCTCTGGGAGGGAGACCCCGAGGACCTCTGGGAGGGAGACCCCGAGGCCTGCTCCTTCACAGGGTCCGGCTCCCACTGCATACAGTGAGTTGAACACTGGAACACAGCAGGAGAGGCGCTACTGGTTTAATCTTGAACACAGAAGAGCTACTGGTTTAATCTCGAACACAGAGGAGCTACTGGTTTAATCTGGAACACAGAGGGAAGGGGAGCTACTGGTTTACAGTTTTTTTCAATTGCTTGAACACTATAGACACATGCTTAGACCAAAGTAACACAACTTGAAGTTTTTGTTCAAGTCGTGTTACGTTTCCATTGCCTCTTCTGCAGGCAATGGAACAGGCCTGCGGAGACATTGAGGTAATGTCAATCCATGGATGGATTCGGCACACAAGGCAACTATCCATAAACCCAAGCACAATTGCCATGTTTTTCTGTGTTCACAGTACAGTAGTGTATTTTGGTTTTATTTTGTTTTTGCTTAAACTGAATTTACTGCAGTGTAAAGTACCGTACTGCAATGTACAGTATTGAGTATTCAATTTTTTGGTTGTTGTGAAAACGTGCCTTCTGTGGAAGTGAATAAAAACAGAACATGAAAGACTGTGTTTTATAGAAAGTAGGCTAGTGTGTTGCTGCTGATCTGAAAGTGTATTCATATGATACAAGTGTGTATCATTTTTTCATCAGAGTGACATTTTGACCAAGGATTGTTAGGTTTCGATAGAAGAGTTTCAATTTGACATAGTGACTGTTATATTTCTCAGTTTTGTTTCTTATTTGCTTGTGTGCTGAGTTTTGACACAATGAGCCAAGTTTTGCAAAACGTGTTCAAGCAACGGGCAAAAACTTTAATCTGGAACAAAGAGAAAGGGTTTGGTACACAGGGAGTGATACACTGAGGAGCCTGCTGGCTGGCTGGCTGGCTGGCTGGCTGGCTGGCTGGCTGGCTGGCTGGCTGGCTGGCTGGCTGGCTGGCTGGCTGGCTGGCTGGCTGGCTGGCTGGCTGGCTGGCTGGCTGGCTGGCTGGCTGGCTGGCTGGCTGGCTGGCTGGCTGGCTGGCTGGCTGGCTGGCTGGCTGGCTGGCTGGCTGGCTGGCTGGCTGGCTGGCTGGCTGGCTGGCTGGCTGGCTGGCTGGCTGGCTGGCTGGCTGGCTGGCTGGCTGGCTGGCTGGCTGGCTGGCTGGCTGGCTGGCTGGCTGGCTGGCTGGCTGGCTGGCTGGCTGGCTGGCTGGCTGGCTGGCTGGCTGGCTGGCTGGCTGGCTGGCTGGCTGGCTGGCTGGCTGGCTGGCTGGCTGGCTGGCTGGCTGGCTGGCTGGCTGGCTGGCTGGCTGGCTGGCTGGCTGGCTGGCTGGCTGGCTGGCTGGCTGGCTGGCTGGCTGGCTGGCTGGCTGGCTGGCTGGCTGGCTGGCTGGCTGGCTGGCTGGCTGGCTGGCTGGCTGGCTGGCTGGCTGGCTGGCTGGCTGGCTGGCTGGCTGGCTGGCTGGCTGGCTGGCTGGCTGGCTGGCTGGCTGGCTGGCTGGCTGGCTGGCTGGCTGGCTGGCTGGGTGTGTGTGTGTGTGTGTGTGTGTGTGTGTGTGTGTGTGTGTGTGTGTGTGTGTGTGTGTGTGTGTGTGTGTGTGTGTGTGTGTGTGTGTGTGTGTGTGTGTGTGTGTGTGTGTGTGTGTGTGTGTGTGTGTGTGTGTGTGTGTGTGTGTGATCAAGGCTAGCATTGCGGCCATTAGCCCAGTTATTTAGTCTGGTATCTGTTCCCCATCATACCCCACCTCAATAAACACTTCCTGTTACTGTAACCGACAAGGCCAGGCTGTGATTGGCCCAACTCCAGCCCAGGGGGGTAGGGGGCTCAGGCTGGCAGGGATTCTGTATGTTGGCTAATGTTCCGTAAGTAAGGGATAATGCCCTTTGAGGCGTCCATTATCAGGAATTAATGGACGACGCGGAGGCCTTAACCGTCCGACGTGCAGCCGTGGACGGCTGCCTCCGCGAAGTCCATTAATTCCTGATAATGGACGCCTCAAAGGGCATTATCCCGCTTATACCATGGTCAATTGCCAAAGAAAATAAATCAAGACCATTCATTTATATTTTCATGCGTTTTACAATCCAAATATAAAGTCTTTCACAAGCCATAACTTTGTTTCCCTGGTAACGCCTGAGGGCTTGACTAATACCTGGAACAATTATTACCCTCCGGTAAGGTTCTTATGCAACGGAAACGTTGTTCACTCCTCCAGTAAACAGGACGGACCTTAGCTACGACTTGGCAACTGGAGGTATTATAGTCCGCTCAGCTATGAGCTAGAGAGCTAACGTTATGCATTGTACATATTTATAATTCAACATTTGTCCCAGCCTTTATATCACAGATACTCTAGGGTCTATACAGATGGACGCCTAGACTGATACAGACCATGGTATAATTAAAAGTATTTGCATTTAAGTATGCGGAATACGTACTACTTGAGCTTACATGTGTGAGTCTATGTGTGTGAGTGTGTGTGTGTGTGTGTGTGTGTGTGTGTGTGTGTGTGTGTGTGTGTGTGTGTGTGTGTGTGTGTGTGTGTGTGTGTGTGCCCGTGTACTGCAGGGGGTCTGTAATGTGGTCTGATTGTGAGCATGCTAGCCAACCCCTATGGCAGATACCCAGCCTGCAGCTATGTCCCTCGTGTAGGGTCATTTTGACCAGATGGTACACACCTGGTCAAGCATACGTTAAAACACACACACGTGCGCAAACACAAACACACATTCAAAGATATGCAGATACATACGCACACATACGCACACATGTGCATGCAGACTCACACAAACACACACACACATGCAAACCAACCCTTTATTCCGCTCTGTCTCTCTCTCACAATCAAAGTACAATCGACATCAGTGTGCAAATCCAAAGAAAATCTATTCAGAGATAGTAAGAAGCTTAGGGAGGCCAGCTATGCTACTTTGCCACACAAAATGCCACACACTTAAACCAAGCATACCGATACAACGAACACATGCACAAACATGAACACACACACAAACACCCCCCCCACACCCACTCACACATCCAATTGGTGCTAAAAGCAGGGCAAGCTCTTTCATCTTGTGCGGTTACTGCCTCATTTACACACCTGACACAGGTTGTCCCTCTGTCAGACCACAGCAAACTTTCCTAACGGAATACCGCTGTAATGGTGTGTAATTGCTTCCTCACCACAGCAATCTACTTTGGCAGATGGGACCACAACTCAAAGGGGAAGGGGAATAGTGCTGCTGGTGAGAGGAAGCGCAGCTGTGGTCGGCCAGGCCAAGACAGAGAGAGAGATAGGTAGACCTTCACCAATGAAACAAACACTTAGAGATGGACAGGGATGCTGAGAGGGTATGCATTAGGCTAGACACATGTGCATTTCAAAGTATAGAGACTGAAATATTGAAAGATAAAAAAAAAAAGAATGCATATATATATATATATATATACTGTATATTTATAAAGAAATAGATATATATTTTTTGTCATTCCACCTCCGTACCAGTCAGCCTTCCTCGACTTTGACAAGACCCAGAGGACTCCAGCGATACAGGAAACAGGAATGTAAAGCTGGGACAGCCAAGCTATTGGTTCTACTAGGACACTACCGTTCTGCCTCAAAAACAGACAGGAAAGCAGTTGGCCTGTGTCTTCCTGTCTTCCTCTGCTCCCATCAACATGGAGACGGGCAGTAGCACTGTGTCGTGGAATTATTAAGTCTAATGTTTACATCAAATATATACAAATGATAGGAACCTTGTTAGTGTCATTACTGATCAAAGGCATTAGTAAACATATTCTACATGCACCTAGCCTCTCTTGCTATTTCTAATTTAAAAGTGTCAAGGTAGTATGCATTTGCATTGCCACTGGGGCCACGGAGTCTGGCGCTGGGGCCAATCCACTGACCTCTCTGTATTGTAATTCCTCTAACCGTCTAGCAGCCTTGCAGGCGTGTCCATTCCTCCCCATAGTGTATTGCAGGTTAACATCGTCTCTCCTGCCATGGCTGACTGCAGCCCTTGCCAATAAACTCAGTATGCTCACTCCCCCTCTCCTTGTTGCTGGCCACGATGGGAAAGTTACCATATAAGAATCATGTACACCCATTGTCTCATCTCTTGTATGCTTGGTAAATCGCTGCCTCTATCTTCCCATGGTCACGCTCTAAATTTAAATGGACTTTGCTGTTAGAAGTGTCCTAAAAATAAGTTATTCGATATGATTCCCACATGCATGAATCTAGGTGTGTGTATGTGTGCGTGCCAGGCATGCAAATGGGTCAGGGTACTGGAGTCCATGAGGTGATGGTCTGAATGCTGTGCGTTGGCCGTGCGTTTGAGTGTACGTTCAGACGTCAGCTGAATAGCTGTTCCATGCAGCCGGCCATCTTTAAACTAAACAGGTCTAAACCATTACCATGATGAGATCCTCCAGGTAGAAAGGTTAGCATTTCACAATGAATCAGTCTGGCCTGGGCAGCGAGTTAATCCACACATGGCCTAATGTCGTTACAGGAACATATTTCTGTTTACCGTTAAACATCATTATTTAGTCTCTCTTTCAGATGAAACAATTTTGATTGGTCTGTGGATTTCTACTCGTTCTTCGGCTGCGGCCCTCCCTGTCCATCATTAACTGAAAGTCCCTCCCCCAGTGCTGATTGGTCCTGTCCTTTCTACACTTTTGGAAAGGCTCTCAACAAGCAGACATATGTATGTATTGTGTTACCGATATGCCACTTTGAGGGAAAGAAGTAGGGGGTGCCATTAGAAATTACACTCATGTAGATTTCCCATTTTGCACCAAGAGACACCAGTTACATAAGGGCCTCACGAAGGTCAGGAAGTCAAACCTGGTCCAACACTGCCCTCTAGAGTCGAATAGGATTAACTGAAACTCCCAGTGTATTTTTGCAATCAGTGGTTCATCAGTGCAATCAGTGCAATTGATGATCTATTGTAAGGTTCTAGTTTACAATAGATCATCAATTTACTGAAATGTAGTTTGTTAGTGATAACAACCTTTTTGGTAATAGTACTAATAATTAACCCAGTTCATTGGATGTGCTGAATTGGCTAAACAATGTTTTGGTACATCACAATATAATAATGAATACATGACAAATTATAATTATTCATAGTATTTATTCAATTATTTAATATATCGTTAGTTTCATATAAATGCATCAATTTAACACATTTCTATTTTTTTTGCCCGAAACGTAATGACATTTTCCCATCTGCTTTCTTGCAGACTAATCAACTGGTTGTCAACTCTGCATCCTCTGCATACGGGTGTGTGTGCGTTCACATACAGGTGTACGTATTTGCGTGTGTGCGCTTGTCTGCGCTCAGCCCATTGTTTGCAAACATGAACGGACCACAAGGCCACATAGACATGCTTCACAAGCTCCCAGGCTGTCACATGTCATCCGAGCTGGCTAATGAGAGTCTGTCTTCACCCGGGGGGCCGGGAGTTGTCCTGGCAGCCGCAGAAGGGGAAGGTCCCGCAGCACGGCTGTAACCAGGGCTTCCACAGGATGTGGTCCCAGGACATCTGGTTGGGGACGCCGTGCTCGGGGCCCTTAGTCCGGGGCCCCCCGGTCACAGGGCTGCCCTTACATGACCCTTGACCTTAGTCATTCATCCTGGCTCCTAGCAAGCTCATGGCTACGGTGTTAGGCTCTGTCGGGACCACGGCCCCGACCTCAGGGCCCGAGCAGGGCTGAGGCTGGTGTCCTCTGAGTGGGAGGGAGGGACTCACAGTCAGGGGGCTGCCAGCGTACGGCGTGGAGGTAGCTGCCGCAGTAGTGGAACATGAACTGGTGCTCCGAGCGCCGGCTCCGCCCCTCCAGCAGCGGCATGAGGTCATGGCCGTCCAGCGGCCTGAGGGGACACAACACAGCGTGGTGAAGACCCCCGCTCCCCTCATGGTGCCCTGCTCAGAGGCTGAATAATGCTCATCCGTTCATTGCAAATCAGCCGCCATTACCCCCTTGTCAGGTCAGATCTGCTTTTATTGGTCCTTTTCTTCGATAAAAACACCTCTACACCATCTAACTACACCCACTAACCCCACCCTCTCTATCAGGTAAAACACCTCTACACCTAACTACACCTACTAACCCCACCCTCTCTACCAGGTAAAACACCTCTACACCTAACTACACCTACTAACCCCACCCTCTCTACCAGGTAAAACACCTCTACATCTAACTACACCCACTAACCCCACCCTCTCTACCAGGTAAAACACCTCTACACCTAACTACACCCACTAACCCCACCCTCTCTACCAGGTAAAACACCTCTACATCTAACTACACCCACTAACCCCACCCTCTCTACCTGGTAAAACACCTCTACATCTAACTATACCCACTAACCCCACCCTCTCCACCTGGTAAAACACCTCTACATCTAACTACACCCACTAACCCCACCCTCTCTACCAGGTAAAACACCTCTACCCCTTACTACACCCACTAACCCGATCCTCTCTGAGGGCCAGGTAAAACGCCTCTTTCCAGAGACGGTAATAAGTGCAATCGGTCCAAATAGGCAGAGGTACAATAGTAGCACAACTAAAGTCTTTATAAAGTTATTAGAAAATAGATGAGAAATGAGGAATCTGGTGAGCGTTGAGCAGTTTAATCAATAATACAACAGTGATCTAACCCTTTCTCACCCCCCCTCCTACCTGTCCGCCTCCGTGTCCTGGGCCAGGTGCCTGAGGGTGGGGTACAGGTCCATGAGGCTGGTGGGCTGGTCAACCACCCGGCCCGCCGGCAGCCTTCCCGGCCAGCGGAAAATACGCGGGACCCGGATCCCCCCCTCCCAACCCCCCCATGACCTTGCCCCCTGCAGGGACAGAGAGAGGGGGTAAGCTTCCCCCTGCTAGCGTGCTGCGGTGGTGTGCTGATGACAGATGACTGGTGATGACACCAACAGCCGGTTTACAGTAACACAGACACATGTGTACTGCCAGAGGACAAGAGAGCCACTGCAAGGCACATCTGCATTCAATGCACTCCCACTTATGCATATTTATCTCAGGACAATTCATATGTATCACACACAACACTAGTTCTGATGTCTGGATGGCTCCTAACATCCTCATACAAAGACAGAAATAGGGGAATCTGCATTGAGTTATAATGCACCCTAACTCTGAGGCGGGCAAAGTCAGAAACTCAAGTACTCATCCTTTGAGAGGCTTTTTAATTTGGTGTTAACCATGTCAATATTGGTGAACACGTTGATTGATGCGTCTAGGTTTGTAGGGTCTTTTGTGATATTTTTTGTCTGTATAATTGTTTCAGGGCTCTCTTGCTGAAGAGATGTGCCCCCCTGCAGGAGAACTGAACCCAGGGTTAAAGTCAGCTGATCCATTGAAGTTTATTTTATTCTATTCATTAGAAGTATTATTTAAAGGTTGAATTAGTAGTTCAATAACACAAAGAGAAATTGCACAGCAGTCAGTTAAGATTTTATCATTTATGTTCTTTTTTATCTTAAGTTGATTGCAATTTCTATAATTCTTTGTAAATTCTGCTTTATAGGCCTCAAAGTGTCTTAAGATTTTGCCACAAACTAAAATCTAGAACCTCTGTCTCTTCTGCTTTGGTGTTCCCTTCTGAATACGGACAGAAAGCAGAGAAGAGCTTTATAACCCACAAACCTCACCTTACAGATACTGTTGGGAAGTCTCACCTTTATAAAAACTGTTCCATTCTGAAGCCTCACCTTTACAAAAACTGTTCCATTCTGAAGCCTCAACCTTAGAAAAACTGTTCCATTGGGAAGCCTCACCTTAATAAAAGCTGTTCCATTGGGAAGCACCGTCTTTATAAAAACTGTTCCATTGGTATTCCCCACCTTTATAAAAACTGTTCCTTTGGGTAGCCTCACCTTTATAAAAACTGTTCCATTCTGAAGCCTCACCTTTATAAATCCCGTTCCAGCCGCCCCGTTGCGGGTCTTCTATGTGTCCGCCGTGGTCTGAGGTGAAGTACATCATGGTGTTGTTGGCCAGCCCCAGTGAATCAACCGTCTCCGTCACTTGACCTGCACAGGAGAGGTAACCTCAGACATTTAGAGGCCCATATAAATTCCATATTTATCACAAATATGTCTTGAAACGGGGCCAGAACTTGCATTAGGTAGAATGATTTGTGCATGTTTCTTTCCCTCTGCATCTCTAACTTATGTCAGGAATATGCATCAAATCCCACTAAAATGATGTATGGGAACCTCTGCCATCATCTTTATTTGACCTGAGGTTGGCTTGATGGTGTGAGTGTTAAAGCGGCCAGGCTAATGCAGCAGCGCTTTGAGCATCCATAAATTACTTCACCTGTCTGACCGCCACAGAGGATAAGGTTACACTGGGCGGTTAGTTTAAACAAGATTGCAGTACATATTATGGCAGACTTCACTGCATCAAATGTGGATGACCCTCATCTGAGAAACGAGACATTTCCACAAACACAATCACACACACACACCTATAATCCAGTCCATTTCCTCAACATTGTCACCATAGACACCGTGGCGACTTTTGCCAGCGAAGGCGGGGCTATTGAAGAGTGGTGTGTGAACGTGAGCCAATGAAAAGAAGAGGAGAAACGGCTGATGGGCATTCCTGCGGAGAGAATTATAAATCACTTAAGAAATTCATCCTGATTAAACATGTCCATGGCTTATTACTTGAGGAGCCTACATTGCCTAGTACTCTCTTTAGTGCTCATAAATTTAAGAAAATCGAAAATATGAAACTTAAATGATATTGATATAGAGCGCAACAGTGACCGCTTTATTAAACAGTTATGGTTCCAGAAGTAAATTTCCCATTTATTTTCTCCATTGACATTTCATAAAATCGTTATATAAAGAGTTTTAAGCCTGGAACAAAGCAGTGGCGTAGCCATATGGGCCTCTAAATTGAAATATATGCACTATTAGTTTGATCTAACTTTGACCTATTATGCTTATTCAAAGTGTTATATTTTGACGTTATGAACAAATTCCACTCAAGTATACGTGGTACGTATACTTTGGAAGGTTACGACATTATGGCTTCAATCAAAATCACTCTGGAGAAAATGAATGGGATTTTTCCTTTTGGAACCACACTGTTGCTCTCTATTGACTAGTCCTACAGATGTACTAATACCTGGAACGTTTACCTTGATATGAAGTGTTGGGCCTCGTTCAGCATCCTCTCAGCCAGGGTCTCCATCACCAGCGGCTGCTCCACCACCTCCTGGTTCCTCATGACGATGCAGTTCCAGGTCTGCAGGAAGCAGAAGGGGACGTACCACACAGCCACCCCCCCAGCGGTGAGGCAGGTCAGCGCGACCAGGAGACCAACGCTGACACTCGGGAGGCCCAGCGCACGAAGACACACCTGAACCAGGAATCCAAACACACCCCCATAAGAAACACAGCCCGACACACTACACACCACCTGCGACACAAGGAGACACACACGTCCCAACAGGGGTGAACAGTCCAGATAAGCTGCAGGAATGCCAAAGACATTTAGAAAGGATTAACCTTTTCAAAACAGATTTGGTTGATCTTTTATTTTTTCAGCGCTAAAGACTTATGTCAGTGGTCCCGCTGGGTTGTGCCCCGTCTGTCCAACCCGGGGAGCAGGGGAAGCTGCACAGGTCCCAGAGTTTATCCGAAGCCCTGATTCCATCATGGGGTGCAGCCTTGAGACCCTTCTGATCGCATGACCTCAGGTTGTGTTCCATGGATCGGTCTGATTACATGACCTCACGTTGTGTTTCTGTCCACGGATCAGTCTGATCACATGACCTCACGTTGTGTTTCACTAAACAGATCGTTCTGATCACATGACCTCACGTTGAATCTCACTAAACAGATCGTTCTGATCACATCAACTTACGTTGTTTTTCGCTTCACGGATCAGTCTGGACTCTAGCCTCCCACGTCCATTTCAACCTTGACCCTACTTTACCATGCTTCCACTTATTTTTTGCCTGCATTAGTTGGCACTCATGCAGACACATTTATCTAAAATTGTACGGTATTGAGCTAGGCACTTCAGCCCGTCGGCAGCTGTATGTAAGCCTGAGGGGCATTAGAGCCAATCAATGCACGCCCTCTGAAAGGGCCGTTTGCGCCACTGACAGGCTCAGATTGTTACAGGTTGAGTGGCTGCAGGAGGAGAACAGTGGAAACTTGGATTTAGTGGCATGCTTAGGCAGAACATTGTCGTAGGCAAACACAAGCTTGTGAACATAAACTGCTCAAAAAAATAAAGGGAACACTTAAACAACACAATGTAACTCCAAGTCAATCACACTTCTGTGAAATCAAACTGTCCTCTTAGGAAGCAACACTGATTGACAATCAATTTCACATGCTGTTGTGCAACTGGAATAGACAACAGGTGGAAATGATAGGCAATTAGCAAGACACCCCCAATAAAGGAGTGGTTCTGCAGGTGGTGACCACAGACCACTTCTCAGTTCCTATGCTTTCTGGCTGATGTTTTGGTCACTTTTGAATGCTGGCGGTGCTTTCACTCTAGTGGTAGCATGAGACGGAGTCTACAACCCACACAAGTGGCTCAGATAGTGCAGCTCATCCAGGATGGCACATCAATACGAGCTGTGGCAAGAAGGTTTGCTGTGTCTGTCAGCGTAGTGTCCAGAGCATGGAGGCGCTACCAGGAGACAGGCCAGTACATCAGGAGACGTGGAGGAGGCCACAACAACAACAACCCAGCAGCAGGACCGCTACCTCCACCTTTGTGCAAGGAGGAACAGGAGGAGCACTGCCAGAGCCCTGCAAAATGACCTCCAGCAGGCCACAAATGTGCATGTGTCTGCTCAAACGGTCAGAAACAGACTCCATGAGGGTGGTATGAGGGCCCGACGTCCACAGGTGGGGGTTGTACTTACAGCCCAACACCGTGCAGGACGTTTGGCATTTGCCAGAGAACACCAAGATTGGCAAATTCACCACTGGCGCCCTGTGCTCTTCACAGATGAAAGCAGGTTCACACTGAGCACATGTGACAGACGCGACAGAGTCTGGAGACGCCGTGGAGAACGTTCTACTGCCTGCAACATCCTCCAGCATGACCGGTTTGGCGGTGGGTCAGTAATGGTGTGGGGTGGCATTTCTTAGTGTTCCCTTTATTTTTTTGAGCAGTGTATAAGAAACCAAAAAATGGATATTCCAATTTAGTGTCTCAAGCAAGCAGTGGAACCCGCACCAACAATCCTGTTCAGAACAGAAACCATTCCTCTGACCGGAGAGGGTGAGATTGATGGCCGCGGGGACATCGGCTCTTCAGACCTTGATGTGACATTCCCTTATCACAGGTCGAGTCCCCCAAGGAGGGTCAGCACACACAGCATTTAGAAAAGCACAGAAAAGGCTGAAGAGCTGCATGAGGAAGACATGTTGCACCAATGGGAGTTAATGCTGGTTAAGGCTGCAACATCGGATGTTTTACTTAAATAGAAAAATACAATGTTTTAATTGTCATAATTATATTGATACACATTATGAACTATTGTAGTTATTATTCATTTTTATTAACAATAATAAATTATTGTGTAGGTGTGTGCGTGTGTGCGTGCGTGCGTGCGTGTGTTTGTGTGTTAGGGGTGTGCCTGAACCCGAAAATGGGATGCTCATTTATTGCGGGTTGGAAACTTATATTTTCCTGTCCCAATTTGCCAGATAATATTACAATTTAGGGAAATTATAAATTTGCAGCTGAGAAATATTTTATTCAATGCACACCTCTGTATGTTGTTTTTACCACCGGCCTCAAGAAACCAACGGCTGCTCCCCAGGGAGTCCTCCCCATCCAACCCACACAGCGTTCTCTATCTTAGCCCCAACCCTTCTCACTGTTCCTCCACCAGCCTCCCTCTCAGCTCCACCACCAGCCTCCCTCTCAGCTCCTCCACCAGCCTCCCTCTCAGCTCCTCCACCAGCCTCCCTCTCAGCTCCACCACCAGCCTCCCTCACAGCTCCTCCACCAGCCTCCCTCTCAGCTCCTCCACCAGCCTCCCTCTCAGCTCCTCCACCAGCCTCCCTCTCAGCTCCTCCACCAGCCTCCCTCACAGCTCCTCCACCAGCCTCCCTCTCAGCTCCTCCACCAGCCTCCCTCTCAGCTCCACCACCAGGCCCCCTCTCAGCTCCTCCACCAGCCCCGCCACCGGGGGGCGGAGCTCATCACTATGACTGGATATCATAGCGAGGGCCAGAGCAGGCTGATACTAAGTGCATTCTGCCTCACTGCTCATCGCCGTGCCAACCAAGCGCTGCAGGGTGCAAAGCCGCTGGGACGCTTTAGTCACACAAACACAAGCCCACGTCCCGTCTCTCACCTCTCACTCAGTGCGCCCCCCATCGCTCTGCCCTGGGATGGAATGGCACATCCTCATTTAGATTTTCCTTTTATAGCAAAAAAACAAAAGGGCAAGCCGATTCCTCTTTTTGATAATAAACAAGGTAATAGAAATGGATAGAAATGGATAGAAATATATATATTTTTGTCATTCCATTTGACGACCTTGCTGCTGGTGCACTACTACCATCACTCTATGACTAGGCATCCAAAGCGACTTACAATAAGTAGTATTTGTCAGAAGAAAGAGAAACAATATATCTCTGTCAGTACAGTAAGGATGTTCATAGAACCAAGTGCCAAGCACAATGATCTCTAGGTTAACCCATTCCACATACACAACAAAGATGACTAGGATAAGATGCTGCACAATGCTAAGAACTATTTTTAAGTGCCTCCCTCATCCACAAAGAACACTTCTCCTATGTTCATGGTACGCGTCATTGGCATTGTTAGTCAAGTCCCCTCGATTACCCTAACCACCACCAGACACACACACGTACCAGCGTGAGCAGAGCGAGCCCCAGCAGCTGGGATAGGCTCCTGAGGACCTGCTCCACGTCGGCCAGCACGTCAACGGGCTGCCCGGGAACACAGTTGTTGAACAGGGTGAAGGGAAGGCCATAGAAGTAGTGGAAGCCATGCTGGTTGGGGTGGTGGCAGTGGTCTCCCCTGCTCACGCAGTTCACACCCAGGTGCCATTTACCTGGAGAGAGAGGGTGAGTGAGTGAGTGAGAGATTCTGGAGCTGCTTCGCAAAGGTGGTCTCTGTGGGGGGCAATCCCCCTGACCCAGCCAGAAACAGCAGCACTGGCACACGACCACTACTGGCCAGCCCTGGGACACACACACACACACAGACGATATGAGCACGTACACACACAAGCATGAGCATATGACACAAACCCACATGACGCATAACAAACACAACGTAGCATCAATATAGAAACATGCTTGAATGCAGATCCATGCAGTTGACTATTGCATACCAAACCCTTTAATCCGTAGTGCTCATAAGTACTGAACTACCCCCCCCCCCACCCCTTGCAGTAACAGTCGCTGCAGCTCTGCTGATCAGTAGATGATATCAGGACCACAAACTGCTTATGTCAATGGAGTGCCCCTACATCTGCCAAATAGAAATTTAGTTTTAAAAAGCTTCCGATCTTTATAGAAAATAAAGTATGCACAAAGCACCTGCTTGAGAGAACAATTTAAAAAAAGGATTTACTTTTTACCCCACTTCTTCAAAGTTATTGATTTATTTATAAAATAGCTATTGTTTCTTATTGATAAGACCTACTCACTCAATCACCTCATGTGGTCTTAAGGGATAATTTTAGATATTGACTTTGACATCCCTGACATTGTATTGGATTGTGTTTTATACTGTTGGGTCCATTTTCATCTAAGTGAGGCAGTGAATGTGTGTTAACACAAAGCTGCCTAATTTGCCCTGTTGATCAGGTCTAACATTTATGCAATTGTCCAAATATTTTTATCCATTCATCCATTACCTCCAACCCACGCTACCCACGCACAAATGTGGTTTTAGTCTAATCGTATACATACAGCCCATCTCAATCAAAAGGATAATACGATTATCTGATTGGTCAATGTTGCGTTAGACAGATAAAGATATTGATATGCATTTAGCAATTTGGACTCCTAATAGACACTTTCACAGATGCACAGACAGTCAATACCATCAGACTGTTAAAATACCAAATGAAAAAATGTAAAGTATAGTATCAGTCTCAAACTGGTTCTCGGTTAGAATGATTGAATGTGTGTGTGAAGCTGTCTATCTGTCAAAAGGTTTGCATGTGCACATCTGCCTGATGTTATTCCAAAGAGTGGAGCGCCTGTTCGGCCAGTTGGGAACAGATGGCCTGTCTCGTACCGGACACATAGACCGGTACGAGACAGACGGCCAAACACAACCATTTATCTAATATGAGGCAGGATAATCCAGAGGAGCGCCATGGAGGATGTAATTGGCTCCTGCTGACCTAGAACGGTCTGTCGATCCCGTTATCGAGACAGTATTAAACAAAGTGGACGGTATATTTTCACTAAAAGAAGAACAATCCTCATCCTCATCTTCAAATCCACTTTACCGGGGTCGGGTCGCGAGGCAGGAGCTCTAGCAGGGGGCCCCAGACTTCCCTTTCCTGGTCCATATTGACCAGCTCTGACGGGGGGAGGACAGTGTTGAGATATCATCTCTCCACCTAGTCCTGGGTCTTCCGCGAGGTCTCCTCCCCACTGGACGTGCTTGGAACACCTCCCCAGGGAGGCGCCCAGTGAGCAGCCTTACCAGATGAAACACCTCAACTGACTCCTTTCTAAGCAGAGGAGCAGCGGCTCTACTCCAAGTTCCTTCCAGAAAGAAGAACAAACGACTGCAACTAAAGCGTTATGTGATTGGCGGGTGGCCTGTCCAATGGCGCCCAGAGGCATTGTGTCTGCCCCGTTGGGGACACTGACTCCCCTTGGAAAATGGAAAATGAAGGGAGCGGTCCCAGAGCGGTCCCAGGCAGTTTGCATTGGTCTAGCGATGCCAGGCTAGTCCTTATCCACTCCCTCGAGGAGACATAAAATTCATAGTAGAGGGCAAAAACAGACAACATATAAAGGCCATTGGACATTACTCACCAACAATTACTGCTGATATTCATAACTGCATGACCCCCAGTGGGATATTGCTTTTCATCAACAGTTCTTCTCCAAGTGACATTTATTCATTCACAGTAATGAGCGACCACAGGATTAATCAATAATTAATTTTCGGCGGAGCTCGGCGGCAGTGCGGCAGCTCAGCTCCCGGAGTGCAATCCCTTTCTCCTCCATGTCGTTCAATATGGACTATAGAGAGTCAAGGCCAAAGTTAGTTTCCCCCAATTCTTCTCAACCACGGCCGAGATTACCCCCACTACAAGTCTTTACTTGTTGTGGAAGTACCAGAGACGTCAGACGCAGTCTTTATGATTCATAATATCATCCGAGGCGCACATAGCTTTTGGCCGTGATATTAGATATAATATTATATAAATACAATATTATTATTATTATTATGATATTATATTATATAGATATAGAGCTCCAGGAGACCGCAAACGGCAACAAATTGGTCAATGGGGAGCAGCTCATTTGCATTAAAGCTACAGACACCAGAAATACAAAGAAGAATGAAATTGCTCATGTGACCATGAATATCCAGGAAGTGTGTGACATAATATAGAGTAGACCTAACAGCCCTAGAGCCATTTAATATAATATGCCTTTTCACTTTGTGAGTACCTAATAAGGGCTCAGCCAGACACTATGTTGTTGGGAAACAGTCAGAAAGCCTTAACTTACCTAGTACTACGGAGTTTAATAACTTTAGAGCTTCCAATGTAGGTGAAATGGTTTTGGGGAACAATTTCCTATTAACCTTTGAGCCCCTAAGAGGTAGGTTGCTAAGGAAGTTAGCAACTAGGCTTTTGAGAAACAAACCCCTGATCAGAACGTACTGTTGATACATTCATATAACTTCACATGTTCACCACTTCTACATAGATGCAAATGCTTCACCTGGAGCTGCTTGTTCACTTTAGTACTTGATGACATGTAAGAATACGTTTTACATCCCAGCCACAGGGTGCCACACTGCCATTTACAGAGGTTTGGTTTGCTGACCAATTTAAAAGCTGCGGCAAAACCAACTTTAGGATCACCTCGGGATAAACGCCATCATTGCACATCAAATGTTATAGTACACCACATTATAAGTTTCAACCACATGCCCGGACATTTTCCCTTTCTCTGTTTCACACCTCATACGTTGATCATTTGAAGAGCCTATCTTTTCATCCTGATTTATTTACGGTGAAAAACAACAGTCGACTATAAAACAGTTCATCACAAAAGGTTAATATCTTGATTCCAAGACCACACAATACCATTCAATGACGAAATAATTTACCATAATTCATTATTGCAAAAGATTTTGCAACTGAATGTGGTTCTGCTCCTTTATGTACCAGGTCACGGGCAATAGACTAGGGAAGTCTATAGGGGAAGACACTAGGGAAGATATCACACACGGTCCATAATCCATGTGTCTTCACCAGTAGCTGCCCTGGTACATGAGAGGAGCAGACCCAGAGTCGTAGTGGTATGAACTGTGTTTCTCCGACAAAGACTTCTTGTGAAACGGGTCTACTGCTTTATAACAGACACAAGAGAGAACTGCAGCAGTGAGTTCGAGCAGTAGTGGAAAACGGTGAGTGGTGAGTGTGAAACTGGCTGCAGCTCTCTCCTCAGGAGGAGCATAAAGGAGTGCCTGTGCTCTACCTGAGCGCAGTGCGTAGCGTCCGGTCAGGAACGCCGCACGGCTCGGGGTGCACAGAGGAGCCGCCGCGATGTGTTGACTCAGCTTCACGCCTTCCAGAGCCAGGCGGTCTATGTTGGGCGTCCTGGAGGAAAGAGAGGTAGAGGGAAAGGGAGAGAGGGTTAGAGAGAGAGAGAGAGAGAGAGAGAGAGAGAGAGAGAGAGAGAGAGAGAGAGAGAGAGAGAGAGAGAGAGAGAGAGAGAGAGAGAGAGAGAGAGAGAGAGAGAGAGAGAGAGAGAGAGAGAGAGAGAGAGAGAGAGAGAGAGAGAGAGAGAGAGAGAGAGAGAGAGAGGGTTAGAGTGAGAGTGAGAGTGAGAGAGAGAGAATACTGTGGATACTGAATCGATGAGGCCCTCGAAATCACAATTGAAATGAATAATTTTGTTGTTTGTTGTTGGAAAGGGAAAAAGAAGCAACAAAAGAGATTAAACCAAACAGATAATGTTGAATTTGGATTATTATTTTTTTTTTTAAATCGTATTGCCTACTAAGGCTTTGAAGCACTATCTAAAAAGACAAACAGAAAATAGTTAAACAATACAAACATTGGACTAGCTTTTTTTAAGTAAGTTTGCGTTACTAACTCAAAGATGTTTTGCTTTTTTGAAAGACAGATATATATATATAATACGTAGATTTATATGTTCCTATCTGGAATTATCCACCATCTTGGGACAGGGGTGAGCCAATGACTCGTGTATCACCTTCTAGAGGAGTGGACCCCAACCCACTGCTGCTGATTACATCATAAATCAACTTATCGATGTACAGATCCTTACAGAGAGAACACAACAGGGTCATAATTAGGACATGGTTTTAAGGTCATATTACCTTATAGTGTGGTTGCCATAGCAGCCCACGTCGCCAATCCCCAAGTCGTCCACCATGATCAAGACGAAGTTGGGCCTTGAGTCCAGTCCTAACCCGGTGACCTCATCAACCCCCAGCATCAGCACCAGCAAAGCCAGAGAGGCCAGCCGGGTGGGCCTGGTGGAGGAAGGTGAACACTAATTCAGCTACAAGTCAAGAAAGACTGCCCCCTCTAAAACACCGAAGTCTGGGAGGGGGAGGAGGCATCGATTTTTCATCGAAAAAGTAGTAATTCGGCCAATTCTGTTGTTATGGAATTCGTTAAATAGAGACTATGGTTGCCTTTTTTGACAGGACAAATACGTACACAAGAAATGCCGTAGTTGTAAAGTAATGCGATAGATACATGTTCGGATGCTCAACTCCGGTTTATTAACTCCGCGTGTCTCACTCACATCAGTAATACTGACCTACCGTATAACCCCCAGTATATGCGCAAGCACATTAACTACCGTATATGACAATATGCGCAAGCGCATTAACTACCGTATATGACATCTCCCCCTTTTTAAAGTGTTATGTCAATAACATCACAGGAACAGTTTAACTGAAAATGCCTATTCAAACAGGTCATAGCATAAACCAAGATTAACTTAAATGGAGACATTTCTAAAATGTTATGTCAATAACATCACAGGAACAGTTTAACTGAAAATGCCTATTCAAACAGGTCATAGCATAAACCAAGATTAATTTAAATTAACTTAAATGGAGACATTTCTAACATACACAGGTCTCTTTCCCCTCAACCCACAGATAAACCTTATCAACAGATAAACATGTACAACTGTACAACTTTCTTTTCTTTTTTCACAAATCAACAGTATCACATTAATATCAATACAACTTTTCTTCTTTTTTTTTTTCACAAATCAACAGTATCACATTAATATCAATACAACTTTTCTTCTCTTTTTTTTTTTCAAAAGGGCATATGATCTGCACTTATTTACAGGTCAAGCCTGTCGATTTGCTTGCACACCCGTCCCGATCTGGTCACAGTCTGACCGGGCAGAGGGGTTGTGGGTGTAGCCACACTCTGACTCACAGGAACGGTCTCTGACATGGTGGCACCGTCAGAGTGTGTGTCTGTCCCTGTGACGTCCCTGTGCGCTGCTGGGATGGGCTGGGGAACTGGCCCTGGTTGGAGGTGACGGCGGTTCCGCCGCAGCTCCGCTCCATGCTGCGTCCTGATGACGAAGGATCTCGGGGTGGTGCTCTCGCTTGAGATCACCGCTGGCAAAGACCATGACTTTTCATGGTCCAACTTGGAGAATACAGCATCTCCTGGTTGCAGGGCAGGTAAGGGCCTGGCTCCATGACGGCGGTTGAAGTAGTGAGCCTGTTTAGCCTTTTCCCTTCCGTCCCTCTCCTTCACAGCTGTCCTGCTAGGCCATTTGGGTAGGAGATTTTTCTCCAGAGTGGGGAGTGTGGTTCTGATTTTCCTCCCCATCAACAGCTCGGCTGGACTGAAGCCTGTGGTGGAGCACGGAGTGGACCTATAGCTCATCAGAGCCATCACAGGATCTTCTTGCTTGAGAATTTTCTTTGCCGTCTGTACAGCTCTCTCTGCGTGCCCATTGCCCTGTGGATGGTGAGGGCTGGATGTGCAGTGCTTGAAGTCGAGCTGCCTCGCACACTCCTTGAACTCTGCACTTGAAAACTGGGGTCCGTTATCACTCACCACCTCATCTGGAATGCCAAACCTGGCGAAGACCGCTTTCATTCTTTGAATTACCTGTGCACTCGTTGTCGAGGGTAAGTGCAGTATCTCTAGGAACCTGGAGTAATAATCTGAGATTACCAGGTAGTTGTGGTGGTTGTGCTCACAAAGGTCCATTGCAATTCTCTTCCAGGGTCGCTCTGGAAGCGGTGTGGAGATGAGAGGTTCCTTTTGATGTGTTCTTTTCAGTTCACAGCACACCTGACATGACGTCACAAGCATGCTTATCTCCGTAGAGAGTCTCGGCCACCACACAGATGAGCACGCTCTCTCCCTACATTTGACTAGGCCCTGGTGCCCTTCGTGAATCTTCTGAAGGATCTCACCTCTCATTGACTTTGGCACGACAATCCTGCTTCCTCTGAGGACCAGGCCATCGTGTTCCGATAGCTCTGACTTCACTTGGACGTACTCTCTCGCGTCCATGGGCACATTGCTCAAGTGTTCAGGCCATCCTTTCTTTATGAGTTTCACAACCGACAGCAGTTCGGCATCGGCTGCTGTCGCCGTTCTGATTTCATCCATCTTGCTTGATGATGCAGGGATCCCCTCTACTACACTATCCACGTAGCATGCCACGTCACTGTGTGTGTCTGTCTCTGCACACGTGCTGGCCAGTGGACTGCGTGACAGGGTGTCCGTGATGACCAGAGTTTTCCCTGGCGCATATTCTGCCACTGGATTGAATCTCATGAGCCTCATGAGAAGACGCTGACATCTTAGAGGTACATTGTCTAGACTGTGGCTGTTAATGAGAGGCACTAGCGGTTTGTGATCAGTGATGAGCTTGAACTGCTCCAGTCCATTGAGGTATCTGTCAAACTTCTCGCATGCCCACACACCGGCCAGGCATTCCTTCTCTATCTGGGCGTAGCGTGTTTCTGCCTCAGTGAGCCGTCTGGAGCAATATGCCACAGGTTTCCACTGCTCCCCGTGGAGCTGAAGGAGCACACCCCCCAGTCCATAACTACTTGCATCTGCTGACACAGCCGTGGGCTTGTTCAAGTCATAGAAAACAAGTACTGGTGCAGTTGACAGCAGCTCCTTGATGTGTTCAAAAGCAGTTTGTTGTGCGTGGCTCCATGTCCATGAATTCTTGTCCCTCAAGAGCTCGTACAGCGGCTGTCCTACGGTAGAGAGCATGGGGATGTATCTTCCAAGATAATTTACCATTCCCAGTATCCTTCTCAATTCTTGCACGTCTGCTGGTGGTGAAAGCTGCCTTATAGCTTTCACTTTGTCTGGGTCAGGCCGGATCCCGGACCGGTCAATGAGATGTCCAAGGAACCGCAGCTGACTCTGCCTGATGGAGCACTTCTCACGGTTGAGCTTCAGACCAGCTGTCACAATGCGCTGCATTACCTTCTCCAGGCGACCGTCGTGCTGCTCTTGTGTGGTCCCATAGACCAGAATGTCGTCCATGAAGACCTCAACACCCTCCAGCCCCTGCAGGGTCTCCATCATCTTCCTCTGGAAGATTTCTGGTGCGCTCGTGATTCCAAACGGTAGCCGCTTGAAGTTGAATCTGCCAAATGGTGTAATAAAGGTAGTGAGCTTACAGCTGTCTGGGTGTAGCGGTATCTGGAAGAACCCACTGGCGGCATCGAGCGAAGAGAAGACAGTGGCCCCACTCAGCTTTGCTGTAATCTCATCAGTAGTAGGCAGGATATACTGTTCTCTTTTCACTGCCTCATTCAGCCTCTTGAGATCAACACATATGCGGGCTTTACCTGTGCTCTTCAAGACTGGCACCATGGGTGCACACCAGTCCGTGGGCTGTGTCACCCTCTCGATGATGCCATTTCCCATGATGCATCCTCAAAACGTCCAAATGTTGCACCAATGTAGCCTAGGGGAGAGCCGGGTCAATTGAAACACGGGACGATTGAAACACAGCGATTTCCTCGAAAACAATGAAAGGCATTCACGTCAAATTTCGTCACTACCTTCAGCACGCAAGACTGACCAACCCCGGGAAATTTCGTGTAATGACCTGACCAACATTCAAATGTTATCCGCCGAACCTGTTTTCGAGTGCGCCAAGTAAAATCCTTCCTGCGGTAGTTTTTTTGTAATAAATAGTTGTGTTTTTCGTTTCATGCCATAATAATATGACTATACAACCGATGAATTAGTACTTAAACCTATGCTAAAGTGTGCAATGTCAGAGTTTTGAAGTTTAGAGGTAAAAAAGGTTTAAGTGTCAATAGTCGCTGTCGGGACGATTGAAACAATTGTTTCAAACGCAACAGTTGTCATGTTATCCGGTGGACCTGGTAGTTTTTGTTTAAAATAAATAAAAAGATGTTCATCTGTGTATCCCTAAACATGACTTAGGACTGGGAAATAAGTAAATTTAATGCAAATTTAGTCGTCCAAAAGAAGAAAGGTGAGTTTTAATCGAAATGTTCACCCAAAAATATATTTGACCTATTTATATTATGCAGAATTATGTGAAATTTTAGCAATGACGAGTACACTAGTATGTTGTCCGGTATGTTACATAAAAACAAGAGTACGGTCAATAGTTTCTTTTTAAAATATGCTGTTTCATTCGTCCCGCATGTGTGTTTCAAACGTCTCGACTAGGCGGGGCGTTTGAAACAAATGTCAACTTACGTTCAAAGTTAAAAAACAGCTCGATCATCCAACACGTGTGTTGAATTACGATTGTAACCAGAGAACACACATGTGAGTTGAGTTGTTGATCACATGTTGAAATTATTTGTATACGTAACGTCATCTTTGGAAAAGACGTCTAACTGAAAAGTGTTTCAATCGACCCGGCTCTACCCATGACATGAGCCCCAAGATTCTCGCCAAAAAAAACAACATAACAGCTCACTTCCCTCAACGTGGCAGCAGCAGCTTTGCTGCTAGATGAGAGTGCACCTTAGGAATTGTAGTTGTTGTAGGTTTGGCGAGTCAGACGCGCAAACGTTTTTTGCAACTTTTCTAGATAGCCATCTAAATTGATTACACTGAACTATGGCCTCGTCACACCTTGTGGTTATCTCCTGTGAACACAGGCGTATACACAGAGCTTTAGCAATCATTTGAAAGTATGACCTGCTATTCTAACTTTATACACAATATTAATATTTATATTACACTGCCTTTTCAGTGTGCCACCCAAATGTTTTACCAACCCCTGCTGGATTCCCCTTTTCATATTGATCTTATCAATATAAAAATCAAAAGTAGAAATCTAAATTGTTAATTGCACTCACTTTGCAAGGAAGTTACATACCAGTGTATAATTTCCACATCCAAACAGCCAACATTTATTTTTCGATATATTGAAGACACGGCCATTATTCTTTAAATAATCATTGTACAAGTGTAACTACCCCTTGTACTCATGAGTCAATGTCCTGAGTCGTAAGTCAATGCATAGTAAACCTTACCCAAAGGTAAGACAGATGCAACAGAAAACATTGACTTACCTGAGAAGGTATGGCGTCATGTCTATAATAAATGGGAGCGCAAAAGACTTTAAGAGGCGCGCGCAACTAACGCAGCCGTATTATTACGGCGTGCACGCGTATTATTACGACGTGCAGGTGCATTACATGCATGGACATAATAAAGGATGGACCACGGACTGGAAAATGGCCGCCCATTCATTCCTATGCAAACTGCTCAGTGGCGCATGGTAACATACAGGAGCGATTTGCTTCCGCGTTATGTGGCCAGGACACGTGACCTAGTCCGTGACGTACCGGATGCAGAGATCTTCTTCTTCTTCTAGTTTAGTGGCGGATCATAGTTTTTCCCCATATACCGCGACCGACTGGACTACTACACAGGAGTTTGTGACAAGGACGTTGACAAGGACAAGGACGTTGGCAAATCATACTTTAAATCATACAAATAAATTCAAAGAAAAAACCAAACTAACGAAACAAAATAAAACAAACTAACAAAAGAAATGAATAAATAAAAATAAATAAAAAATATATATACTTAAGGTTAAATTCTTCTAATTAGGTTAGTATCTTTTATCTAATTTATCAGCAATTTCATTGCCATATATTCCATGGTGGGCTGGAATCCAACAGAACTGAATAACTAAACCAAGGCTTATAATATTTAAAAGAAGATGCTTTACCTCTATCACCAAATCTTCCTCATCCTCATCCTCATCGTCATCCGCTTATCCGGGGTCGGGTCGCGGGGGGAGCAGCTCAAGCAGGGGGCCCCAGACTTCCCTTTCCCGGGCCACATTGACCAGCTCTGACGGGGGGATCCCGAGGCGTTCCCAGGCCAGTGTTGAGATATAATCTCTCCACCTAGTCCTGGGTCTTCCCCGAGGTCTCCTCCCCACTGGACGTGCCTGAAACACCTCCCAAGGAAGGCGCCCAGTGGGCATCCTTACCAGATGCCCGAACCACCTCAGCTGACTCCTTTCTAAGTAAAGGAGCAGCGGCTCTAATCCGAGTTCCTCACGGATGGCTGAGCTTCTCACCCTATCCCTAAGGGAGACGCCAGCCACCCTTCTGAGAAAACTCATCTCGGCCGCTTGTACCCGCGATCTCGTCCTTTCGGTCATCACCCAGCCCTCATGACCATAGGTGAGGATAGGAACGAAGATCGACCGGTAGATCGAGAGCTTTGCCTTGCGGCTCAGCTCTCTTTTCGTTACAACGGTGCGGTAAAGCGAACGCAATACCGCCCCCGCTGCTCCGATTCTCCGGCCAATCTCACGCTCCATAGTACCCTCACTCGCGAACAAGACCCCGAGGTACTTGAACTCCTTCACTTGGGCTAAGGACTCATTTCCTACCCGGAGTAAGCAATCCACCGGTTTCCTGCTAAGAGTCATGGCCTCAGATTTAGCGGTGCTGATCCTCATCCCAGCCGATTCACACTCGGCCGCCAGCCGATCAAGTGAGTGCTGAAGGTCACAGGCCGATGATCCAATGAGGACCACATCATCTGCAAAAAGCAGTGACGAGATCCTCAGACCACCGAACTGCAACCCCTCCCCACCACGACTACGCCTCGATATCCTGTCCATGTATATCACAAACAGGATTGGTGACAAGGCGCAGCCCTGGCGGAGACCAGCACCCACTGAGAACGAAACTGACTGGCTGCCGAGAACACGAACACAGCTCTCGCTTTGGGAGTACAAAGATTGGATGGCCCTGAGGATAGACCCCCTTACCCCATACTCCCGCAGCACCTCCCACAGTTTCTCCCGGGGGACCCGGTCATACGCCTTCTCCAGATCCACAAAACACATGTAGACCGGATGGGCATACTCCCAGGCCCCCTCCAGGATCTTTGCGAGAGTGAAGAGCTGGTCCGTAGTTCCACGTCCGGGGAGAAAACCGCATTGTTCCTCTTCAATCTGAGGTTCGACGATCGGCCGAACCCTCCTTTCCAGCACCTTGGAGTAGACTTTACCAGGGAGGCTGAGAAGTGTGATACCCCGGTAATTGGCACACACTCTCTGGTCCCCCTTTTGTGAACAGGGGAACCACCACCCCGGTTTGCCACTCCTTTGGCACTGTACCCGACTCCCACGCGATGTTGAATAGGCGTGTCAACCATGACAGCCCCTCAACACCCAGAGCCTTTAGCATTTCTGGCTGGATCTCATCAATCCCTGGGGCTTTGCCACTGCGGAGATGTTTGACTACCTCAGTGACCTCCACCAGGGAAATTGACGACGAAACACCATCAACCTCGAGCTCTGCCTCCAACATAGAGGGCGTGTTATTCGGATTCAGGAGTTCCTCAAAGTGTTCCTTCCAACGTCCGACGACCTCCTCAGTTGAGGTCAACAGAGTCCCATCCTTACTGTACACAGCTTGGATGGTTCCCCGTTTCCCCCTCCTGAGGTGCCGGATAGTCTTCCAGAAACACTTTGGTGCCGACCGAAAGTCCTTCTCCATGGCCTCTCCGAACTTCTCCCACACCCGCTGCTTAGCCTCCGACACGGCAGCCGCTGCAGCCCTTCGAGCCTGTCGGTACCCTGCAACCGAGTCAGGAGTCCTCCAGGATATCATATCCCGGAAGGCCTCCTTCTTCAGTCGGACGGCTTCCCTGACCACCGTAGTCCACCACGGTGTCCGAGGGTTACCGCCCCTTGAGGAGCCTAAGACCCTGAGGCCACAGCTAGCCACCGCAGCTTCAGCAATGGAGGCTTTGAACACCGCCCACTCCGGCTCAATGCCCCCAACCTCCACAGGAATGCCAGAAAAGCTCCGCCGGAGGTGTGAGTTGAAGATACCTAGGACGGGGGCCTCCTCCAGACGTTCCCAGTTCACCCGCACTACTCGTTTGGGCTTACCAGGTCTATCCGGAAATTTCCCCCATTCCCTGATCCAACTCACAACCAGATGGTGGTCGGTTGACAGTTCCGCCCCTCTCTTTATCCGAGTGTCCAAAACATGCGGCCTCAGATCAGATGACACGATCACGAAATCGATCATCGATCTTCGGCCTAGGGTACTCTGGTACCAGGTACACTTATGAGCACCCTTATGTTCGAACATGGTGTTTGTTATGGATAATCCATGACTAGCACAGAAGTCCAATAACAAACGACCGCTCGGGTTTAGATCAGGGAGGCCGTTCCTCCCCACCACGCCTCTCCAGGTGTCTCCATCGTTGCCCACGTGGGCGTTGAAGTCTCCCAGCAGAACTACAGAGTCCCCTACTGGAGCCCCATACAGGACTCCATTCACACCAAATCTTCACGTATTGAATTATTTGTTATAAAACTTAGTATCTACAACCCATCTAAGAGCGGTTATTATTGTGGCCATCTCGATTGAGTATACTGATAAAGTCACCCACTCTATATCCATATCCTTTTTCAAATTCTGGAATATATATGCCAATACCACATTGCCGCAATGAAGCAGGACCTGCAGTACCTCCACCGGCAGTTCCCAGCAATGCAGATCGATACTCTACCATCAACGAGAGACGCTGGTGGAGGGCTGACCATCCGGGGAAGCTAAATCACGCTAGGAAATGGGTGAACAGTGTGATGAACGCATTTGTTAGTGTAGAGCTAGGAGGCAACAGCGTAGAGCATCCTGGAATAAGGTTTAACTGCTGTGGTTTATACCTAAAAGACAAGGTTCATTTCACCAATAGGGGAAATGACATTTTTTTAAAAAGCATTTCACAGTCTCTTGAAGCGATAATCCAGAGTGGGTGAAACTGACACTTTTAGGGCAAATGCCTTCAGCCTTCTCCACTCTGAATTGTAATTTCAACAGTTTTCAATACTGTAAAATATAATCCAGGTCCTTAATCTTTATTCGATTATGCTCTTCTCTGCGTATTTGATAAATCAGTAATTATAACCTTTTTGGTAATCATTTGCGTTTATCACACTGTTCATTCATTTCACTGTTCTTCCTCTCATTCCTTTCCTTACTTCTTAGGCTACCTGTCTTTGTTTCCCCTTCCACTCTTCTGCCCCAGCCAAACAGCCAAAAAATGTGTTTTGTTCAAATTTGGGGTGGGGGGTCTTTTAATCAAAGCTTTTTTTTATTGTAACACTTGGTTCAAATCCTATTTCTTACACATGCAGCCATTTGGACACCATTCTATGATAGCTGATAACCAAGGTACACACTGTAATACTATAATCAAGAGGACATACAGGCAGTTCAAATAAAAAGAGATAGAACTTTATTGATCTGGAAACTTCATAAATATGTAAGATTGCTCCATATAATCCCATAGTAACATAGTAAACGTATGTAGGCCTAAAAATTTCAGTTCAATGTTATTGCTTAAGAAACAGATTCCTTCCAACTAACTATTTTACGAAGAATGCAATCAATAATTTATATAAAAGTAAATGTTTACATATCGACCAGCAACGAAGTTGGAGTAGCCTACCCAAATATTGAATTGTAATACACCAACATTGTCAACTGTCATACATAGCTAACCATAACCCTGTCATACATAGCTAAACAAGCAAATGAAAATGAAATACCTACCAACGCAACTGAAATGTTAATATCAGACAATTTACAATATTATGAAAATTACGTAGGTCTCCCATAATCATTACCACACAAAACATATGTGTAATCCAAGGCATTTAATGACTGGGATCAGAAAATAATTACTTTCTCTCCATTGACTCCCATTCATTTTTTTCGGTCTCATAGGTCCCATGAGCAATGGCGACTTACGAGCTCTATTACTGCGAGCACTTTTACTGCAGTGTGCCAAATGTCTGAAACCCCCCTTAAATATGTTTCACTTCAAATCCAGTGGAACTCTAGTATTGTGCAGTGCGCTCATTTGAGCAGTAGGCCTACAGCCTTAGGAAAATCACATTAATGGGGCGCCCACGTAAAGCAGCACGCACTTGAAGCCCCCCCCCCCCCCACGCTGATATTGACTCTGTCGTGCGGACGCTTGTCTTCCTGGGACTATATGGTCAATTATATATATATAGATATAGATATATATAGACACACACACACACACACACACACACACACACACACACAGGAAAGCTGATTTATTCAACTTCATCAGAAAATCCCTGTGTTAGAAGTACACTAAATAACTACAATACATTCGCTACAGCAAGGCAATGCTTTCGATTTGTGTAGTTTTCTTTGAATGATAATGCAAACTGTTTACATTCTGGCACAATCTGAATGTTACTCAGTATTTATTTCCTTTCTTGGTCTGTTACTACAAAACACTACTAATCTTCAAGGTTTAGGGTGCACTCACACAGGAGCGTGTCTATGTTCCCCGGGTCCTATGTTCCCCGGGTCCTATGTTCCCCTCTTTGTATGAGACTGGGGAACATAGAACCCTTTTTAAAAAAAAGGGTTCTATGTTCCCCGGTCTGTTACTTTTTCCACCATTACTGCCAAATTCTGGCCGAGATACCTACCATTGCATGTCTTTACCTTTTGTGGAAGAGGGAGAGACGTCTGAGAACCTGACGCAGTCTATTCATACGCCGGTAAACAAACCCCGAGAAGCCCAATCCCTACGAGAGCTCCCCGCGCTACGGCCATCCGGAGGCGCACAGAGCTTTTGGCCGTGATATTATTATACAATTATATTATATAATATACTATTCAGGGCTCCAGACTAACTTTTTCCTTGGGTGCACTGGTGCGCCTACATTTTTAATTTGGGTGAATCATTTATATTTATTTATTTGCGCTGAGTTGTTGACGGGGGGGGGGGGGGGGGCAACCGGGCAGCTGCACCGGTTGCACCGTTGATTTTATTTTATTTTTATTTACGCCATTGATTAATAATATTTTGACCATTAAATAAATGCCTTAAATAAATGCCGAATCTGTATCTCTCATAAAGAATATCGTCAGAAAATGCCAAGGGATCGGCTATGTCCCGAAAAACCCTCTGTCTCCGGAGAGACGCCTGTACGATAAGTGCGCCGAGGTCCATGGGAACACCCACAAATGGTCACCCGGATGTGATGATTCTGTCGACAAATCAACGGAGGGGGTGTGTAGCTAGAATTTCCCGGGACCCTTTCAGGCGTCTCGTCTCGTTTTCAGTACCCCAACAGAGGAGTCCTGAAAACGAGGCCAAAACTGGCCAAAACGGGTACGGCTAAGTCCGGGTCACGCCCACTTTTGGCGGTGGAAACGCGACCCGATCCGCACCTTTGCGATCCGATCCGTTCCGCACCCTGCAGTGGAAACGCGCCATAAGTCACCATGGTGATACAGCGACGCTTAAAGAGATCGACTTTCATGGTACAGCTAACCCAGGCTTTCAGCTCAACATACCTCGCTAACCCTCTAATCGAGCTTCGTACTACAGGCCCCTGGATTGGGCTTCGCGGGTTTGTTTACCGGCGTTGCTATTGTTACCGGTCTTGCGTGTTCCAACGGTTTATTAGGTATCTAATAAATCGCTGTCTAATCAATACTTCATTCACTGCCTCTTCCGTGGTCATTGCAATATTATGAATAGACTGCTATGTAAATACGAAACGAAACGAAACGAAACAAAATATTTATATCCCGCCCATATGCAACAATAGACTTACTATAAAATAGACAGAATATTGCCCATGTCAGGGCGGCTCTACACTCCTAACTTTAACAAAAACATATGGTAGAAGCAAATATATAGCACTCCATGGAAGACAGATAAACTGTTTGGAGTAGGTAGGAAACATGAAAGTCTGCCTACAGATGTTCAAAAAGAAAATTTTTCAATTGGCCCTTGAAAATGCTGATATTATCAATCTTTCTCAATCTAGTTGGAAGTGAGTTCCAGGCTTCTGGTGCATAGTTACTGAAGTGCCTGTTTGTTGCTTTCAGCTTGGAGATCTTTGGTAGCTTCATCTGAACGACATCAGGCGGACGAAGTCTTGACTCCCTCAAGGTCGGATCATTACTACTCATTGTGACAAGCTCCTGGAGATACACTGGGGCAACCCCATTCACTACTTTAAAGCAGAGAAGACATACTTTGAAAAATATCCGTTGTTCAATTGGGAGGATGTGAGCCTTCTTGTAGTAAGGAGTGAGGTCAACGTTCATATCTGTGATGTCATAGATGAAACGTACACCTGTGTTCAACGCTGATTTGAGTTTCCTAAGCCTTGTCTTCGTGAGATTCATGTACAGAGCATTACAGTAATCAAGCTTAGAGATGATTAGCTGCTTGATCAGCATGAGTTTCACCTTCTCATCAAGGTACCGTCTGATGGTTCTGAGGTTTGTCATATCCCAGCTGCACTTCTGCTTGACATTGTTGACTTGTCCCTCCATGTTCAGTGATGCATCCAAGAGAACACCCAGGCTTTTCCAGCTGTCTCCTTTACAGATAGTTGGTGTGATGGTAGTGACACCAAACTGTATCTTTACTTCAAGGTTGTGTTTCTTGAGAACAAGCGGCTTACCCATGACGAGCAGCTCCGTCTTGCTTTCATTGAGTTTCATGAAGTTCTCAATCATCCAGCTTTTTATCTCTGACAGACAGTTGTTGATCCTTGCTGTAATATCACAGAGTGCAGTAGGTCTCATTGGGTGGAATGATATATACAACTGGGAATCATCCGCATAGAGTTGTATACTGAGACCGTATTTCTCTGCTATCTTCTGTAACTGTTTGATGTATAGAATGAACAGGATGGGTCCTAGAAGTGAGCCTTGGGGAACTCCAAATAGTAGACACAGCAGGTTAGAGATGGATACATCAATCTTCACACCAAAGGACCTGTCCTTGAGATATGACTTGAACCAGTTCAGGGCAGAACCTGTTATACCGAAATCATTCTCCAGTTTCTTTAGAAGTCTCTTATGATCGATGGTATCAAAGGCCGCTGATAAATCCAGCAGGACAACAATAACAATATTATCTGCATGAATTTCCCTAAAGATATCATCAGTCATCTTCACAAGGAGCGTCTCACAGCTGTGATTTGGTCTGTACCCAGACTGAACTGGGCAGTGGAGGTTGTTGGTCTGCAGGTGGCTGTTCAGCTGGTCTAGGACTATCCGCTCAAGAAGCTTAGAGACAACAGGAAGGTTTGAGACTGGTCTATAGTTCTTCAAGCAGTCTGGATCTGCATCCTTCTTCTTTAGGGTCGGTTTGACAACCGCCTTCTTCAACTCACTAGGAAACTCACCCTGCATCATCGAGATGTTAACAATGTGCAGTAGAATGGGCACAAGCTCGTTTGAGCACTTCTTCAGGAGGAATGTTGGTATAGGGTCTAAGCAGCAGAACTTGCTGGACAGTTTAGAGATGTACTTCAACAGAGAATCTTTGCTAATGTGATCAAATGCTTCACACTTTATTCCCACAGGGTACTTAAAATCATCATCTGCTGGTTTCCTCTGGTTTTCTTCTTCAGCTTCAGCTTCAATACTGGATCTGATGGTATTCACCTTATCTGCAAAGAACTCCTTAAAGTCTTCAGCAAGTTTCTTTGTATCTTTACTAGAAGGCAGGACTTGGGATTGTTTACCAGTCAGCTTGTAAACTTTCTTATACAAGGATTTCGTGTCACTTGCAGAAGCTAATAGAGACTTTCTGGTAAAGGCGATCCTCTTCTTCTTCTCTAAACCACAGAAACCGTTCCTGAGCCTGACGTAATCATCATGTGTTCCTTTTCCCTTCCTCCATGCTGTCTCTGCAGCCCTTCTTTTCCTCTGCAATACACGTAGCTCCTCATCCATCCAGGGGCGATCTTTTCCCTTGACAGTCTTGTCGATAACCGGACAGTGCTTGTCCATGAGTTCCAGCAGTACTTTGTTGTAGAGAGAGACAGATTCCTCAAGGCTCGCAGAGCACCACTTGCTCCAGCGACACAGATCCGATTGTAGGATATTCTCCCTGAAATCATCAATAACAATCTCGTTAAAGTCCCTGTAACTGATTTTCCTAGCATCATCAACAAGATGTGAGACACTAGCTGAAACTTCTGCTCTCACCAAAGAATGGTCCGATGATGTTCCCGAGTCTACAACACTAATAGAGTGCACACAGTCTCTAAACCCATCTGTTGTGATAATAAGGTCAATTGTCCCTCCAAGATTGTGCGTTGGCACCAGTGGCACACACTGTTGAAGTCCATGTTGGCTAAGTAGTGTCAAAAACTTCTCAGGGTAGTGGTCACCAGGTCGCTCAACGTGTATGTTGAAGTCGCCGGCCATAACTGGAGTTCCTGGCTTATTGGAGAGGTCAGAGAGGTAATCACTAAATTCCTCAAGGAAAAAACACTCAGTATACCGAGCCTTCTTCGTGTACGGTGGCCTGTAGATATTTACCAGACGTAGCATCGCACTCTCGGTCTCGATAACAGTCTCCATTACTTGATAGGATTTGTATTTCTTAACATTAGTATTGGACTTCAGCTTGAGGTTTTTGTTGTAGATAACAGCAATACCCCCTCCAGAACGGTGCTTCCGTGGGTCAGAAACTATTCCCCAGCCATAGTCTTTGATCTCTTGTAGCTTTGCAGTATCTGCATGCCGGAGGAAAGTCTCCTGAACAAAGCATATATCAATCTCCTGGTCTGCAAGATGCTCAAGAACACCAACTGTTTTGTTCACAATGGAGTGTGCGTTGAAACTTGCCAGTATTAGTTTATCCCAAGTTCTTTTTGAAGATCCCTTGACCTCTGAACATAGTAGTTTTTTGCCTCATCACTCCCGAAGGTCCTCCCCATGATCTGAGCTCTCTCTTTGACGTGGAAGGAACAGAGCCTATCAGCTGCTGTGTGTGTCCTACACTTATCCTTCTCTCTCTTGTTGTTGCTGTGGCTGCAGTTACTACACTTGATAGCGGCAGTATCAAAAAATAATAATAATTATACCAGTTAAATTTTCAGTCGCACCGGTGCGCCCAAATAAAATATTTGGTCGCACTACCCCGAATTCTAGGCGCATGTGCGCCCAAATTAGGCGCACTCTGGAGCCCTGATTATTATGTAAAGAGCTCCGGGAGTCGCAAACGGCAGCAATCACTTTCTCCTCAATGCTGCAGTTCACCCCGGACTGCACTGCACTGAGTTGGCCGGTTGAACGCTGATTGGCTGTTACGTTACACATGTCACTCAGTGGCCACGCTGTTGAACGCCGATTGGCTGTCATCACGCGAATGTCCCGTCAAAGTTTAAATATTTTTAAAGATTGATAGATTGCGATAGATTGAACATAGGACCCTTTTCCCAGAAAAGGGTCCTATGTTCCCCGCTTTTCCCAAAAAGGGTCCTATGCTCCCCGGTATGTATGGCTAGAGGGGAACATAGGACCCTTTTTAGGAAAAACGGGGAACATAGGACCTTCTTTTAAAAAAAAACAAAAAAACGGGGAACATAGGACCCAGGGATCATAGGGATGTCCTCCACTCACACTAGGCCATCTGGCCATGGCCGTTAGCCGTTTTCACACCTAACCGTGCTCAACTGGCCCCATTGTTCTCTGGCCTACACTCACACTAGGCCATCTGGCCGTGGCCGTTTGCCGTCGCAACTGTGGCCTGGGCCACGGTAGGCTCTTGTACATACGTCATCACGTCGTAACACGTCATCACCAAGCGTACGCTGCATGGACCATAATAAAGTCTGCCGCCAGTCAGAGTTTTAACATCAATGGACAACAACACAGAGAACACAGTTCGCACTTTTTTTTTTTTTTTTTTGTCTGTTGCTTATCGTCTGCCCAAAGGACTAACAGACACTCGACTTCTCTATGGGAACAACGTGAACAAACAGTTGAACCGCTTGACACCATGTTAACTGTTTAATGGGAAAGAAGGCTCGTTGCCTTTATTATGTCCATGGTCGTCGCATGGACTTCACGTCATCCAGCTCAGGTTGTGTAGCCGTGCGTGTGCACGTGTCGGCTTATTAGCATCTGTACCGTGGCGGCCCGTACTGTAGCAGCACACCTCTCCCAAGTGGCCAAGTTGGCCAGACTGGCCACACTCACACTGCCAGATTTGAGCACGGTTAGGTGTGAAAACGGCCACGGCCAGATGGCCTAGTATGAGTGCGCCCTTAGGCTCTGGTTCACTGTGCCTGGTGATCCTGCTTTTATTCATTGCGTGCATGTTAATGTTTTGTGGAACTTCAAAACTGACAGGTACAACACTGAGGTGCGGCCACACTGAACGCGTTACGCGCGTTAGGGGGCACTCACACTGGGGCCGCGGCCCCGTGCCCGAGCTCATTTGCATACTTAAGTCTAGAAAGTTTGGCTAGTGTGACCACGCCATCCGTATTCCAGCACGGAACAGCCCCTTGGCCACGGCACACTTGGGAGAGGTGTGCCGTGGCCAAAGTAATGACGCTAATGAGATGACGCGCGGATACGCAACGTGAGCTGGATGACGTAGTCCTTGCGCGACCCTTCTTTCTTTATAGGTCCATGCCCTTCTTCCCCACAACAATCATTTTAAACAATGGCGGCAAGCGGTTCACGAGTGGGTTTACATTGGTGCGATAGTGAAGTCGAGTGTTTACTTGAAATTTGGGCCGACCACAGCATTCAGTCGCAGCTGGACACCACGCTTGGTGATGGCGTATTTATCGTATTACGACGTGATGACGTATGTATGAAGGAGCAATCGTGCCCAGGCCACGGCCTTTGGGAGCAGTGTGACCAAGGGCCAGCGGGGGGAGTGGGGAGGGGGGGAATCGTGCTGAATCTTCCTGAGGCAGGGAACAGGCAAACGGCCCTAGTGTGCGTTCACACCAAACGTGACGGGCGACAGGATCCCATACAAAGTGAACGTATATTGTTGACAATGGTGACCTTGGGTGTCTTGAAAGGCGCCTCTAAATTAAATGTATTATTATTATTATTATGTATAGACACGTATCGGGCGAGTTTTTCGCGCGAGAAAACCGGCGACAAGTTTTGATTTGTCGCGCCACACTTTCGCCATTCACAGGCGAGCGCGTTCACGAGGATTTGTGGCCCGACAAATTCGCTCGAGTTCAAATATTTCAACTTTGACGCGAATTTCGCGTGATGACAGCCAATCAGCGTTCAACAGCGTGGCCACTGAGTCACATGTGTAACGTAACAGCCAATCAGCGTTCAACCGTCAAACTCAGTGCAGTGCAGTCCGGGGTGAACTGCAGCATGGAGGAGAAAGTGATTGTTGCCGTTTGCAACTCCCGGAGGCTCTATAGATAATATAATAGTATATAATATAATATTTGTATACATAATATCACGGCCAAAAGCTCTGTGCGCCTCCGGATGGCCGTAGCGCGGGGAGCTCTCATAGGGATTGGGCTTCTCGGGGTTTGTTTACCTGCGTTGCTATGGTTTCTGGTCTTGTGGGTTCCAATGGTTTATTAGGTAGGCCTATCCAATACATTTCTGTCTATTTAATACTTCATTCACTGCCTCTTCTGTGGTCATTACAATATTATGAATATACTGCGTCGGGTCCTCTGACGTCTCTCCCTCTTCCACAAAAGGTAAAGACATGCAATGGTGGATATCTTGTTGTGGCGCGACAAATTCAACAAAACTTGCACAGCGACAGGTTAGGGTTAGTCGGTTAGGTTTAGTTGAATCCAAATGACTTGGACTTCATGTAAGTGGTTTCCCGCCAGGAGTTGTATCTCTATCAAGCACTGAAGTCATGATCATGTACCCGAAGAAATCCTCCGTGCACTTCGAGAGGAGTGTGGACTTCACCTTAACATCGCCTTTAACCTACTGTGGCCATGGCTGGCTCCAGGCCAGAGGATCGCCGCCGTGTGAGCAGAAGACATTAGTGATGAGCCATACCACTCATCTCCTCTCCCATACCAAGTAAAAACCAGGCTGGAATCACCGATACCAATACCCATACCAATACCTTTAGCATATTGTATTTCCTGTATAATTTTTACGACTTCCACAATCATGAGATACTTTTACAACTGCTGCTATTGAAGGGTTGCGCAACAATGTGTCACTAAGGGTGCACTCACACTAGGCCATCTGGCCGTGGCCGTTTTCACACCTAACCGTGCTCAAATCTGCCAGTGTGAGTGTGGCCAGTCTGGCCAGGCCAATTTGGGTGCTGCTATGGTCCGGGCCGCTACGGTACAGATGCTAATGAGCCGACAAGCGCACACGCACGGCTATGCAACCTGAGCTGGATGACGTATAGTCCATGCGACGACCATGGACATAATAAAGGCAACGAGCCTTCTTTCCCATTAAACGGTAAACATGGCGTCAAGCGGTTCAACTGTTGGTGTGTTCTCTGTGTTGTTGTCCATTGTTGTTAAAACTCTGACTTGCGGCAGACTTTATTATGGTCAATGCAGCGGACGCTTGGTGATGACGTGTTACGACGTGATGACGTATGTACAAGAGCCTACCGTGGCCAGGCCACAGTTGCGAGCGACGGCCAACGTCCACGGCCAGATGGCCTAGTGTGAAAGCAGGCCAGAGAACAATGGGGCCAGTTGAGCACGCTTAGGTGTGAAAACGGCCAACGGCCACGGCCAGATGGCCTAGTGTGAGTGCACCCTAAGTGCAATAGCCACCTTCACTGGTGGAGGGACACCTTTGCACTCTAGAATATATTTTAGTGTTATATTTACAGTATATATATATATATATAGAGAGATATTTTGCATGATTACATTATATCCCACGATGTGGCCTTTTCTTTGCTATCATGATAAGATTACCGTTTGAGATTACGACCACATGTACTTTTTCTTATTTGTTAATGAGGAATTCTCAGGGACAAGGAAAACACATTGAGAAATATGGACAAACATCACTACACAGTGCACAGTTTAGCACCTTTACAAAAGGTTTTACTCAACCTTTTAACTAAACATTCCACATTCACTTTTTTTGTTTATAAACATTATTTATCAGACTCCCTTGAAAGTTATTTACTCTACTTTTTAAGAAAACATTCCTCAGATTTGTTTGTGAAAGAAATAATGTTAAAGATATTCTGTTGAAAACATTTAACCTGAGCCTTTTCTGAAAATGTCCTTACTCATAGTTTTCTGTGTAGGAACAACAGCGTGATTGTGTTTCCCCTCAAGTCTATTCCTTTTTTTGCTTATGACCACCCCTGCCTTTGAGAAGATTCTCTCCGAAGGTACCCAGCGCTAAGCAAAACTAGGTATTTCACCCTAGTTTTGCTTAGCGCTGGGAAGGCTTGGTGAGCATCAAAGAAGTGGATCCTTATCTCTGGAATCATTTCTTCCTCTGCAGAAAATGAGGCCAGGGCAGAACTCAGAGCTAGGCACTGAGGGAGCAACACAGTCTCACTCCCTACTCGTCAAATGTGTGACGCATGGCAAAGGATCCCTGGCGTCAATTTCCGACGAAAAATGTGTACCTTTTTCGTCGTTTTTCAACGCGGGGGTCCGTCAGATTCATGTACCGTATTGGTCAGAATATAAGACAGCCTTTTTTCCCCGCGAAATAGGTCCGAAAAAGTCGGGTCGTCTTATATTCGGGGTCTAGTATTCAGAGCGCAGTTTCTCTTCTTAAATGTCAATACACATTCGCGGCCGCAGGTGGCGCCAGGAATTGGTTCCGGGAAGAAGTAGTCCAGCGTCCTTAACAACCAGCCCGTTACCGGTGTTTAAAGACAGGCATTTTAAGTGGCTCAAAAGTAGGTCAGGTCAATCAACAACAGCGGAGGAGCTATGATGCCAATTTTTTAATAATGGTCGTCAATAAGGCAGAGTCAAGTAACAACTGCCAAGCTGCCAAGAAGTTCGGGGTCACGGAGTGTAACGTAAGAAGATGGCGAGCACCAAAACAACGTCTCAAAGATGCCAACAGTCAGCGCAAATCCTACCGTGGTCCTCAAAGTGGTCGTTTCAGTGAGGTTGACCGGAGAGTTTTTGAATACGTCAGAGAAAACGCGCTTTGGGAGGAGCCGGTGGAAGCGGAGCAGCTGGGGAGCGATGACAGCGAGAGCGAACACAGCGGGGCAGAGGACGTGTGTGAGGGATAGAGAGACATCGGAGAAGAAGTTTGGCGAATTTTAGTTAAGTTTAGTTAAATATGTGGCCGGTATTTTCTCTGTTATTTTTAAAATATTCACAATGTTGCTTGATTATTGCTTGATATTCATTTTCAATCATACTGTAGATATTTTGCCTTGAAAGTGCCGCATCTTTTGGCATAGGCCACGCCCATTTGCGTCAATACATTTTTTTCGCAGAATCGCGAAAACCGCTAAACTGCCTTTTCCCTACTCCTCCCACATTTTTTGACCAATCGACACCAAACTTTGCACACGACATCTTCAGACACACACGAAAATAAAACTATTTTGACTCGAACGTCGATGACGAAACGGTAGCGTTTTGAATATTGGTTTATTAGCTAAATTATACGTGGAAAATCTTAAATCCAGAAAAAACAAAAAGTAGACATCGGATCCAGTCCAAAAATCTGGAAAAATTCGCCATAAGGGGGCGCGATAAACGAGGAAATTGTATATCTTCTACAAAATTTCGCCATTAGGGGCCACCATAAACGAGGAAATTGTTCATCTCCTAACTGGCAAAAAGGAATGTTCTGAAAACGTGTTTGGGGATATATCTCCCACACCGAACCTCCCACAGTCAAAACCTTTGTATCCACAGGTTCACGGTAGCGTTTTGAACACATGCTTCACATTGTGCCGGCGAAATGCACATTTCTTGGACCCCTGCATAACTGCCTGCAGTTCTAGTTAATCTTTATTATCTGAATGGGAAATGCAATATTTTAGGACCGATTCACCGTTTAACGTGTTTTTAATAACATTTCTAGCGAGAAATATACTTTTTACTTGCATAATCTTCAGTCAGTGATTGTGTCTGATCTTTAGTTTTATAGTTATTAGGAAGATTTTATCGGCTCGCTCGCATTTTTCAACGACGTCAGGTTGCTATGGACGCTGCTTTCGCTAACCCATTCATTCCTATTGAAAGTGCTCAATGGCGCAGGCCCAGGGCAGGGGAACATCAAGGAGCGATTTGCTTCCACTTCTTGGGAGCCTAGCTACGCCCTAGTTCATGACGTACAGTATGCAGAAATATAGAACGCATGTGTGCCCATCCCCCCACTCCGGTCCAACAACAATATAAAATGATACCGTAATGCACCTGTTCTTTATCTTTGGATCTTTTGAATAAATGGATCAATACATGATGAATCACAATGATCGCAAGCAGAGGACCGTGAGAGTTATTGAGCAGCAGATGAACCAGTCCAAAAATCAGACACGTTAACGGAGCACTGAACTACGCCCTCTCGGATGCCATTTGTTTCACTACGACTCCTTTTCAGCTGCACACCCCTCTTCCCCAGCGAGATAACGGCTAATAAAACGCTTGAGGTGGCGTTTTGAAAAGAAAAGACATACATTTTTTTAGTAAACGGTTAAAAGATAATTATGAACCTTTGATTGATATCCACACATTTTTTGCGGAGACACATTCCTGCTCCCCACTTGTATTGGAGTGAACGAGGAATCTACTTCCGGCCCCGTGATTTGAGGGACCCGTCCACAGCCCACTAAAGCGACTGCAATACCAGGCTTGGCCTCTGAGCACAGATTCAGGGCCTGCCTGAATCTGACCTGACTGTGACACCGAGACGAGGAAAAAGATTAATGACTGCATCCGAATTATGTCGAAAAGACCGAAGCCATCCGGCGCCCAAGGAAGGAAGAGAAGGAAAGAAGAGGAGGAAAAACGTGAAAAAGATAGAGGTACAGTAATGTCAATGTGATGAAGTGCATGAAATTAATAGTTTAATGCATCGTAGTTACCGTTGTTGGAGAAGAGTGTTAGATTGCTAGCTTACTTCGGACGATAGCAACATTGTTCAATAATCAATAAATAGCTGAGTCGACGTGTGTTAATGTTACTCCACCTTAAATTCATAAGGGACGTTTGGAAACTTAACGTTAGGCCTGTTCAGGTGTTATTTTACAGGTGTCTTTCCTGCTTGTATGTCAGTTAAAACGCTTTTAGTTGTAATAGGGTGGTTGCAAGCATTTGGTTTCATGTGTCACAGTTTATGTTTGTTAAAGTTTACATCAGTGTTAAAGTGCAGTTGAAGTGTATTACTGTTAATATATCCTACCTTAGCTTTCACATATCATTCATAGGCTATATATACATATCTATTCATTTCACTGCACTTTACTGGTTTTTGCACTGTGGTTAGACTGAATTGCATTGCAATGACAATAAAGTTGAATGAATCTCATCACATTTTCATCATTAGTCTATATTAGTCTCATGTACCAATCATCTGTTTTTTTTATTAAAATGTAACATTCAGTCGTCACGTATACTTCTCTTCTCTCTTCAGATGTACTTTATAAATATATCAGTACCACCCCCAGTGACACAGCATCAGGTGCTGCTGTCCCATCTACCTCTGCACAGCCCAGTGACACAGCATCAGGTGCTGCTGTCCCATCTACCTCTGCACAGCCCAGTGACACAGCATCAGGTGCTGCTGTCCCATCTACCTCTGCACAGCCCAGTGACACAGCATCAGGTGCTGCTGCCCATCTACCTCTGCACAGCCCAGTGACACAGCATCAGGTGCTGCTGTCCCATCTACCTCTGCACAGCCCAGTGACACAGCATCAGGTACTGCTGTCCCATCTACCTCTGCACAGCCCAGTGACACAGCATCAGGTGCTGCTGTCCCGTCTACCTCTGCACAGCCCAGTGACACAGCATCAGGACTAAAGGCTGCACCTATAGACCCTGCTGACTGGCCATCTCTTCTTACAGACAAAATAAGAAGAGAGTTAGTTCACAGAGGACCATTCCAAACAAAAAACAGTTACACATTTTCCCAAAACAACGATGGGAGAAGGTGTCAACATGACTTTTTTAAAAGAGTCTTAGTTAATGGGGAAAAAATCTAAAGGAGCTGGCTGATGTATTCCAAAAAGAATGATAGTGTAGCAGTAGACACTCAATGAAGTGCGCATAGCAGCCGGTAGGGGGAACGCTACATAAAGGTGGCAGGTCTCCCCGGTGCTCTCTCTCTCTGCGCTCAATTGCATGCATGACTTCCGGTCCGAAGTGTTGTCTCGCGGCGGGTAAGGTGGTACGCTGCTGCTTTGTTTCCGAGATCCTATTGAGGTTGTTGTTGACTCTTGGGTGCATTTGCTTTGCTGCAGAGCGCTTGAGCTGCCGTGCCCCGCTATTAGCGTGCGCTACTCCCGTTGGCCTGCGTTGGTAAGTGTCCTCTTGGTCTGCACAATCTGATTAAATATTAGCGCTAACAATGGTTCGATTGTAGGTACCGCATGTAGCTGTAGGCTCCTCCCCCTGTTATCGTCAGTGTGCCGCCAATCGAGTCAACAGGTATAGTGTGTTTTAATTCAGCATTGGGCCCATACGGTCATTTCAATAATAAACATTTTTACCAATTTTATACATTCTGTTTTTAGATGAGGGACGGCTACTGAGCAACCTGAACGGCTGAACCCTGCTGCTTTGTCTTATATTTCGTCTGCGGTTTCAATTACAGCGCCGTCCGCTGTTGTGTTTACAGCTTTGTTTGCTGTCCTTGTTTATAGCGCTGTTTGTTGCCTGTTGCCTACAGCGTTGCAATAGATTTGGCGTTGTGTTACCACGGCCGGAAACCGTTACAGCCATTTTCACTGCCATAAGTGTGCCGCCTTGGTCATTGGGTTTGTTTTGCTTTGAATATAGTTTGTTTATTTGCTTTCTTTTCTGTTTTTGGGCAAAGGATATTTTGTTTGGATTGATTGTTTGCCCCGTTTTGGTTTCGCATTAGTTTTGTTTCATTGTGTTTGATTCTTGTCTGTTTTACTTTGCAGAGGTCTGTGGTGGTGGCGGTGTCCCTTTTCTTCCTGTGTGCTGTGCTTCCCTGGGATTTGTGTTTGTGTGTGTGATTATCACTTACCCGGGTGATTTATATTATTTGGACCCTTCCCTTCGCTAGTCCCCCCATTCACATCAGCCTCCGCCTTAACAGTTTATTGTGTGTTTATTCCATTGGAGTAATTAAATGAAATATATATTGTTAAAACTGTGAACCACGTCTTAGAGTCAACTTACTTGCGTGTCTTAAATTAAATCTTTGGGTGAAAGTCCCAAGGTGGCGTTGTCTGCAACCTCCTGAACACGGGCTGTGCTTGGTGTGGTCCCTAACGTCACCTCGCCGCCGTGCTCCCCGCTCGCTTTTCCCCTCGCCCTGCCACAATAGCTTGCACTGCTTCTGCTGCAAAATGTTCTCTACAAAAGATTACAAACTTAATAAAGAGGGATTGAAGGACTGGAAAAATGCAAGCCAGTTGCTGAAAGCTCATGAGGATAGCCAGGAGCACAATACCCACATGGCAACATGGAAGGAGTTGGATGTCCGTTTTGCAAAGGGGTTAACAATAGATAGGCAAGAGATGGCACTCGCTGAGGCTGAGAGAAACAGGTGGCGAGATGTTCTCTCTCGATTGGTGGCAATAATTCAGTCCTTAGCTGAAAGAAACATAGCTTTTAGGGGGTCCACAGATACATTAAATAAACCAGACAATGGCAACTTTCTGAAAGAGGTGGAACTCATGGCCAAATTTGATCCAGTAATGAAGCAGCATATTGGGAGGGTGGAAAGTGGAGCTAGCAGACACACACATTATCTGGGTAAAACAATCCAAAATGAACTGATTGACTCCATCAGCTCCAAAAAACTGGAAAGCATTGTGGATGAGATCAAAACATGGAAATATTTCTCTATTATTCTAGATTGCACCCCTGATCTGAGTCATAAAGAGCAGCTCTCTGTCATTGTCAGGACAGTATCACTAGAAGAATTACCACAAGTTAAAGAACATTTCTTGGGCTTTCTGGTGGCAGAGGAGACAACAGGGGAAGGTTTGTCATCTCTCATCCTAAACAGGCTGGAGGAGCTGAACATCCCCTTTGAGAACTGCAGAGGACAATCCTATGACAACGGTGCCAACATGAAGGGAAAGAATAAAGGTGTTCAGGCTCGGTTGCTTCAGCAGAACCCAAGAGCTTTTTTTGTTGCATGTGGTGCCCACACTTTAAATCTGGTGGTAGCTGATGCTGCAAAGAGCACAACAGAAGCCATCAGCTACTTTGGACATTTAACAAAGCTATTCAAGCTCTTCTCAGCCTCCACCCAGAGATGGGATACCCTGCTGAATCATGTTAAAACCACTTTGAAGTCATGGTCGGAGACTAGATGGGAAAGCAGGATAAAAAGCATTGAGCCAGTAAGGTACCAGGCTAGGCAAGTCAGAGGAGCTCTTCTGGAGGTGAGGCAAACTACTTCAGACCCTGTGGTGAGAGTTGAAGCCCAGTCTTTCGCTGAGGAGATAGGATCTTAAAGATTTTCCATTTGTACAGCCATATGGTATGACATCCTCAACAAAATCCAGCATGTGAGTAAACTGTTGCAGTCACCCTCCATGCAGCTAGATGTGGCTGTAGACTTGCTGAAGAAAACCAGAGATTCCATGGCCTGCTACAGAACCACTGGGTTTTCTGATGCACAGACAACTGCAAAGGAGATGTGTGAAGAGATGAACGTGGAGACTGTACTGAAACAACAGCGGTTAAGAACCACAAAAAAGCACTTTGCATACGAGTCTCCAGATGAGCCTATCAATGACGCACTTAAGAAAATGGAAACCACATTTTTTAATGTCGTCGTGGATAGAGTTGTCTCTTCACTCAAAAGAAGAGCTGCTACAACAATGTCAGACCCTGAGCACTGCTCTGACCCATGATGGGCAGCAAGACATTAATGATAGGGAACTTTGTGTGGAAATGCAAAACTTTCCACCTTTGCCAGCAAAGAACATGACAGCCATGGAACTCCTGACTTTCCTGCACGAGAAAAAGCTAACAGAGATGTATCCCAATATGTGGGTTGCTCTGAGGATCTCCGCCACTCTTCCTGTTACAGTGGCTTCTGCGGAAAGAAACTTCTCTAAGCTCAAGCTTATTAAAACCTACCTGAGATCAACGATGGCACAATAACGTCTCAGTGGGCTTTCCATTATAAGCATCAACCATATTGTTGGAAAACAGCTGTCATATGATGACATTATTGATGACTTTGCATCAAGAAAGTCAAGAAGAGTAAGGCTGTAAAGTGAGTTTCTTGAGGTGTTGTTGAGGCCTTTAATACAATCAACATGCAGATAGCCCCCTTTGGTGGAATAATGTAAATAGCGGTGAATCAAGAGGTCTCTCATTTTTCTTTCTTTTTTTTGTGTGCAATAGTGTGTGTTGTTATGTCTGCACTAGTTTCATTATTTATTATTTTGTGCAATACCATATTTATATTGTATTTTTAATTCATTTCATGCCATTTGTTTTTGTGTGCAGTGTTCGGCTTAATATGTTTGCCTTATTTATTTTGTATTTTTAATTCATTTGATGTCACTTGTTTTCGTGTGCAGTGTTCGGCTTAATATGTTTGCCTTATTTATTTTTTATTTTTTATTTTATCACTTGTGTCTTTCATTAGTTTTTATTTGGTTTGATAATTTTTACGCAAAGAAATAAAATCTTGAATACACACATACTGTTTCTATGTGATTGCATGAAAGTTGATTGTGAAATTGACTGCTGCGATGCAAGGGGGCGCCAGCTAAAATCTTGCCTAGGGCACCGAATTACTCAGGGCCGGCACTGCCTGCAATTACTACATATAAATTTAACCAGGAACGATTTCGAATTCGATAATAATTATTTCCTTCAAATTAAGGTCATGGCGATGGGCAAGAAGTTTGCCCCGGCGTACGCGGATATTTTTATGGCCCAGTGTGAGACTTCGGCCATAAACCCTTACATTATTTCCGCTATCTCGATGATATTTGGGGCGTCTGGCCGTACTCGAGGGAGGATTTCGAAGTTTTTTGTGCGTTCCTTAACAATCATAACCCTTCAATTAAAAGGGTTATGAGATGGGCCCCGCCCCCCCTCTTCCCCGACCTTAACCCCTCCTCCCCCTGCCCCGACCCTAACCCCTCCTCCCCCTGCCCTAACCTTAACCCCTCCTCCCCCTGCCCTAACCTTAACCCCTCCTCCCCCTGCCCTAACCTTAACCCCTCCTCCCCCTGCCCTAACCTTAACCCCTCCTCCCCCTGCCCCGACCCTAACCCCTCCTCCCCCTGCCCTAACCTTAACCCCGCCCCCCCTGCCCCTAACCTTAACCCCTCCTCCCTTGGCCCTAACCTTAACCCCTCCTCCCCCTGCCCTTACCCTAACCCCGGCCTCCCCTACCCTGATCTCACTACCTAACCCCAAGCTCTACTCCACACCTGACCCTCCTCCGAACCTCTGGCCTGCAACCCTTACACCAAGCCCCTTCTGTGCTTTGAGTTATGGGAACAAAGCTTTGTTTTGGTTCATATAACTAAACGGTGTCCCTTACGGCCATTTGGCCTCTTGTTTTTGTTATGTTCCTGGGGGTGGGTGTGACCTTGCTTACCTTCCGACCTAGGCCCGTGCATTCAGTACAACCGCCTTGGCGATGGTACTAACCCAAACCTAACCCTAACACCTACTTACTTCTGATCTCTCTCTCTCTCTCTCTCTCTCTCTCTCTCTCTCTCTCTCTCTCTCTCTCTCTCTCTCTCTCTCTCTCTCTCTCTCTCTCTCTCTCTCTCTCTCTCTCTCTCTCTCTCTCTCTCTCTCTCGTCCCCTACCATCCTACCACCACTCTGCCCTTTGCCGGGTTTGAGAAGGTGAATAGGAGTCGGAAAATGCCTAGATCGGCGGGGTAGGATGTCGTGGTAACCACCGCACACCTACTTACTTCTGACCTTAATGAAGATTAACTGAGATTTAAAACACTTAGACTAATTCAAGAGAGAGAGTGCAAAAGAAATCGAGGGGTCCGGAGCAAGAATTGACAAAAGACTTTATCGTGCAGAAAAACAACATCGACAACAGCCTGAGTAAGTTTGCAAAGTCACTGGCTGGACTTCGGTCCCAGCCCTCCTTTATACACATACAGGAACTTCGAAATCCAATGGAGGTTCCCTTTGTCCCTAATGAGGTTTTCCGCCTTGTCTCTTCATCTCAGCATGTTATCAACCGTGCCCCGGTCTGAGGTACGCAGGGATTAGGCTTGTCAGTCAAAATGACCCACGCCTGAAAGGTGGAGGTCAACATGACTTGACCCTGCAGTTCCCAGGGCATTTCTGCGTACCTACCATCTGGTGTGAAACCTGACTCAGGCGTCATGTGTTTTCCACTATTTAAAATATTAAGCCTATTAATAATCATGGTTTACTATGGAATATACTCACTAATTTCTACCACAATCCCCCCTTTGTGACTACTAAGGTCACAACAAAAACATAACAGTCGTTTGGGTCATATTTTGCTCTACATTTGATCATCGTTAAAAACCTTTAAACATGTTCAGGAGTCTCAACCTGATTTAAGGCAAAAAGATCTATCAAATGTCTAACATGTCTAACTAGAATTCACACATAACACAGTATTTTCAGCATGCATTGAAAATAAGCATTTCAAAATATATGACATAACAATATGAAACTCAAAAAATGATATTTCAAAAAATAAGTAAACAATAGGAATTAAAACTAAAAGAAATTATAACTGAAAACTGTCAACAAGCTTGCATGGATTGGGATAGTTCTGATTATTGTCATGTACCGGTATGCTATATAATGTGGGGGGTTAGGGCACCAGTTAAGAGAATAGGAACTCCCCCTGATGTCCGATTCTCACATTCCGGTCTCCTTTCTAGTGTCACTCCAATCTATCTCCCCATAGAGTATCCTCTCCCACTCCCCCGACTCCTCTATGCCAGACACCATGAGGGCCATCTCCTTAGAAAGCCTGGATGCTATTACTGATCTGACTATGGGAATGCAGCAGCAGAAGATAAGACCCATTGCTGTTAGTACTATTAGGAGCACTACACCTATCTTAGCGAACATCATTCCCCACATGCCAAACTTTGTTTCAAGCCATCCAAACATTCCCTGATCATGGCCTGCGTTTTCCTTTAACTCTTTTCTTAAACGTTTTAAATTGTTCATTGCAAGTGTAAATGATCCATCTGGGGCAGTATTATTTGGAATGAAGGTACAACACATTTCACCAATAAGATCACAAACTCCCCCCCTTTCTGCTAGAAGCCAATCTAAAGCCTGTCTGTTCTGCCAAGCCACAGCGCTTGTGGCTGTCAGCTGCTCGCCCAATGCAGATAATGCATCATCTGTGTAGTTAATGAACCTCTGTTGGTTGTAAAAGATATAATTGATCCATTCCGCATTTTTAGCAATTCCGATTGCTGGCAGTAGTGCCTCAAATCCTGCTGCTACTTCACTTCGTGCCTTAAATTTATCGGGTATTCCCCTGGGTTGTCCTATTTTATCAATTTGTATGTTCTCGTCTGCCTCGTATGCTCTCTTCCGCCTATTTAGGTTATCTGTTTCTAAGTTATCGACTACATCTTTTATTGATGGTAGTATTGCAATTTCCGTAACCACTTGGACTTTCGCGCATCGTCCTCTCCACATTTTAGCAAGTATGGGACGAAGAATGTTATTACCGCAAAGCCAAAACTGATCTGCCACCACTCTGTCCTGGCTCACGAATGCTCCATCACTACACAGTATTGACATGTAATTCTCTCTAGACTTCTGCTGAGAGCCTGGTAAAAGCTGAACATTTTTAATCGCAGGTGGCTGATATAACATTCGTTTCCCGTCTATATCGAATAGCGTGACATTCCAAATTATGTTACATTGTTCCTCTGTTATACTACCTACATCGCTGGCATTTTCGTTTCCTTCGTCATTTTGAAAGCATTCTAATCCTTCTTCAATTTGAAAATTGGTTTGTGTTGGTCGTGTTACTTCGCCTATTTCTTGTGATAGAGTTATATCAAATTCTCGGCATCTTTTCATGATTACATTCCATGGCATTCCGTCATATTTATCTTCAAGATATTTGTTATGTTGACTCGATCCTAACAGCAGAAAACATTTCATTGAACATATAACATACTTTTTCTGATATGGAATACCTTCTGTTCGTGTTCTATTTAAATTGACCTCTATATCATACTCCTGCGGTGTCCGTTCTTCTAAGCAAAATTCAAACGCTGTAGAGCGGCGACCAATGCTTAACAGTTGTTCGTTCTACAAGAGTCTCTTCAAGAGACATGGATGTTGATGTAAAGATCCTTGTCGCCATAGTTTATTTTTGATTACACAAGGATCTTCTGCTTCTAATGTGAAATTAAACGTTCTGTCTGACACTGCTTTAAAAAATATGAATTCTCTCACGTTCAATTGATAATTTCCGTTGTAGTCCCATGTTCTTCCTGACGTTACTTTTAGACACCATTTCATTGAATCAAATTGGATATGTAATTTACACCGATCTTTCCTATGTGCATGTTCATAATTCTGGCGGAGGGTTAATGCACATAGGTGTTCATCATCCGACATAACAGTATACACAAAGTCATTGATTTGGTCTTGCGGTGGTATCTGAGCATACAAGACTATTTTCCCTTTGTTGTCAACCAGTCCTGAATGATTTTGGGCCGGATTATCCTGTGTTCCTCTCTGGCTCTCTTCAGTTGGCCTACTACCCCCTAATTCCTGGCCCTTCCAGGTTTGTGTTGCCCCAATGGTTTCATCCTTCCTCGGGGTCTGTGCTTGTGCCAGCGGAATCTGGCACAACCCGTAAAGGATCAGAAACAGGCTCCCCGTTTTCAGCATCACCATGCTGCTGTATCTCTTGGCTCGACTGGATCTGGTCCTGGGGCAGCTGGTCAGCCCCACGTGTGTCTGCGTCTGGCTCCTCCTCCTCACTCCTCACGTGCAGTGGTTGAGATGATACCACGTGGCACTTCCTTCCACTTGGATGGCTGTTGGTGTTGCGTTGGTGACTTTGTATGGTCCTTCTCTCCTGGGTTTGTTTGTTCCACTTTCTCCTGAAGACTCTGATGTACACGTGGTCACCCGGCTCCACCCCCCTTGGTGGCTCCTTCTCCAACTCTGGAACTCTGTCTTTCTCCTGTTAGTAAATAAGCCTGTGTATGCCAGTTAGTTGTCCCATATAGCGTCTTAATTCAGTTTCCAATTGTTCCAATGGAGGTCCTTTGTGAGGCCCTCGAATGACAGGCGAAGGCATGGGTCGACCCGTAAGCATTTCATGCGGGGTTAGATGCGTCGTTCTGTTAGTTTTCATGCGATAACTCATTAGTGTCAGTCGTAGTGCATTAGTCCTTTAAGTTAGTACTCTAATTTAATTTTGTTAATCTTTGTCTTAAGCGTCCGATTCCTCTCTCCACCATACCTTGTGGTTTGAGGAATGTAGACACAGCCTAATCTTTGTTTGACATGCAGATGTTAAATCACTTGTTTGAGTGTTTTCTGAATAAACGCTGCCCTATTGCCTGAGCTAATTTGTGACGGAATTCCAAACCTTGGCATGACTTCTCTAGTCAGAACCTTGATTACCGTAACCGCACTTTGGTCTTCTGATGGGACTGCTTCTACCCATCTGTTGAACACTGTTTTTTCAAATATTTCACACTCATTTAGCTGGATGTTAATCATTGTTTGCAAGTATGGTGAAGAAAAACCTTGTTTTCAAATTTTTTCTAATTCTCCTCAATACCTCCCCCCTTGCGCAATGGTCAAAGCCATGCGCAGTAAATGATAAGCAAATCTAATAACGCCGTTGGTGCAACCAACGTCGAAACGTGTAACCTTAAGCATCAGCAAACTGAAACCAATCTTTTGGGAAGGGAAATCGAAACCTGTATGTTCAAATCCAAAGCCCAATATGGGTGGGTTTACCATCAGCCGCCTGAAACCACGCTGTTCCAAAGTCATGCACTAAACCGAAAAAACGTACATGCATTAGTGGCCTTCTATACCACAAAGGAAAAATTAAATAAAATAAAAACGCGACATGCCCCGTTCCAAGACCACTTCTGCTGCCATAGCTGACATATCTGACTCCTGTTCCCCCTCCACCTTTCATCAGCCGGCTTTTCCTATGATGGTTGCAGTCCGTCACTCCATGATCAAGTGAGCCAGTGCTCACAGTGACTCTGCCAAGTAATCGTGACTGTGCCTGAATTAGGTTGTCCCGGGCTTCAAGGTGGGATCTTACCCGTCGTTGGCTAACCAGCCTTCCATACTGGCTTATTGCAGGATGCCGTACCTGGGATACGATCAATCCCCACCTATATGGTGGTATAGATCGCAAAGTGGAGGGATGGAGACAGAGTCATCAGCCGCATCTGCCTTATGCAACCATATGTGTGCGTAATGAATACAAATCAGGGCGACTATAAAACAAAAGATAATTTATCAGAGTTAAAATTATTATAGTGTTGCAGCAGTATTAGTGGCATTTGAAGGTAAACCCACTACTTCCGAATCCAATTTGACAACATAGCACGTATGACTCCTTCCCAGCAGATGTGGCGTCAACCCACCTACTGTCCTTTACTAGGGAGATGTGAAAGAAAACAAAAATCACAATATTAAAACTTGCATTTTCAATATTGCGCGACTCACTTTTGTCTTAACCATTACTCAAAATCATAATTCTCTTCATAATCCTACCCGATTGCCCTTCACTATCTATTTAAATTGAACGACCTAATTAAACCTTTTATTCTACCTATTTATTTTGAATGACATGTCATTGTGGATAACCTAAATTAGAAATTTGGATAACGTTTTATCATACTTATTCGGTCTAATTTTTAAGTATTGCCGATTGTTTTTTCTAAATTATAAGATCACTTTTAATATATTGTCTATTACTTATCATAATCTCGAGGAAAATATTTTATTTGTGTTGTTATCTTGGCACCTAGACCTCGTCAGGTCCAAGCACCAAAATAACATCCACCTATCCACGCAGAGTCCATGGGTTGGGTCTGCTCCTCTTTTGTCGAGTCATTTTACCCTGGCGCCATTGAACCCATTGACTCCTGTGGAGTGTGGTGTGCAGACAATTTTTTAACGCTAATTGCTCATGTTTTGGAGTCTAAATAATTATTCCTAAATCCTGTAATCACCATTTGACTTGCTCAGGGACACATCAACACTCAGCTAGGAGAGATGGGGATCGAACCAGCAACCCTTTGGTTACTAGCCAACTGCTCTACCTCCTGAGCTAAACGACCCCAGCCACCTCTCCGCTGATTTATTACCTCCGGGTCGGTCCTCATCCGCCCTTTTTGCTTTCTATACATTCCACTCCCTTCTCCAAACACCTTCTCCCTCTGATCCAACCTGTTGTCTCACCAGTGCTCTGTGTACCAAGATGTAATGATATATACCACATGATATTCCGACGCGATGGAGAGTCTCCAAGAGCCACAGAATCACCAATCCCAGCGGTGGTTCTAGGTTTTTTCTAAAACAGTGGACATGGGTTACATACAGGAACCAATTACAGAGTACATCCAAACGCATAAATCATGTATTAGGCACAATGCAAATTCAATCTCTTTCTCTCTGTTGTCTCTCTGTCCAGCCCCCACCTGCGGGTTTTTTCATTACTTACGTTCCTTCTCTCTAACTTTCTTTACTTCTCTTTATCTACTTCCTTTGCTTTCACAAATCTCCATAACCATTTTCACTTTCAGTAATCCTTTCCTTTCCTTTCTGGTTTATTCGTTTTTTGGACACTCTCCAAAACTAGATTTATTAATCTTAAATAGGCCATCGTAAGATATGAATCTCCCCAAAGAAAATTCTAACCGGAAAGCCTTCTCCAATCTCATCGTCACTTCTCGTTGCCAATCTACACACTCTTCCTCTTCTCTGTCTCACTCTTCACAAATCACTTCATCTGTCCCCTCTAACTCAACTCAATGCTAACTCTTACTCACTCACTCACTCACTCACTCACTCACTCACTCACTCACTCACTCACTCACTCACTCACTCACTCACTCACTCACTCACTCACATATACAACTTAAGATAGGAATTCACCGATTCTCATCCTTGGAGCTGTCATAGGCATTAACTGCGTGTGTTCCGAGAATCCTAAAGTTTTGGTGAATTTTCCTGCCATGGGGAGGTGAGAGGCATAATTTGGACCTACGCAAGTGTAAGTGGCTCCAGTGTGGGCCATCATTGGCGTGCCTCTATAATTTATCAGAACCTGCAGTATTGGTTCCTCATCAGCTTGTTTTGTGATTGCTACAAGCTGACCCTCCATTCCTCAGTACAGACTCCATTTTAGACAACCCCAATACTCTTGCCAACAAAGCTTTCAGGTCCCCCACTGCAATTAGCTTTCCCACTGTGAGCTCCTCAAATGTTCTAATCCATTTAGACGCCCCGTTAATTATGTTAGGGAGTTTAGAAATGACTCCCTCTAAGTCCTGTGAACCCCACGGTTGAAAATGGACCTGTTGTCCTTTGACTAGAATAGGATAATTACCGGGGAGGGTGTCGGGTGCCTTTTTTCCCCTTCGTGCTCTCCTTAGTTTCCCCCGTGACTGGAGTACCAGGGGGCTTTGTATTGATGTACTGCAGCCAGACACCTCTGTGCCTGGGTCCCCACTGACCCTCCCTTGTGTGTTACATTTATTATCTCCTTCATCTAGTGTGACTTCCCCTTTAATTTCTACGTTGCCAATTAACAGTGGATACATCTTATTTGGTTTGTACGGCGGTGGCTCAAGCTTCAGAGGCAAAGGTTGAGCCTCTTCTTTCTTTGTGATTATTCTTCTGGCCACTCGTTGTAATGTGCGCCACCTCTCTCCCTCCTCTTCGAACAAAGCTAGCACTAACTTTTCCCTGTCTCTCTTCTCCAAGGGTTTTTTACCACTTCTGTTAGGTTTGTAGTTCCTTATTACTACCTCCATGTCCCTACACATTGTTGGGTCAAAAGTCCCTCCCGCGGGCCATATTGTGCCTGATTTAACTGTCCGCTTCTCCCACTTCTCAGAAATTCGTTTGATCTCATTTCTGAGGAGTGGATTATCTCTGCTCAAAACTTCTACCGCTGTTGGTGCCATTTTTAATTATTACTTTATTACCTTATTTATTTTTTCTGAATTACACTATCTATTAATACAATTTATTTGAGTTTATTCTACTAGTTAGTTTAAATACTTTACTATCTCTAAGCTACAAACGTGAACTCCCCCCAAGCGCTCGTCTCTCTCCCAAAGATTGGAATGTAGCCCCCACCCTTTACTGCTACCAATTACCAACTCTGCCTTGCAGGCTCCTGCTCGACCCCTGTGTGTTTGCTCGTGCACGTGCAGTTAGTCAGCGCGGTGATGTCAAAGAGGATTTACACATTTATTCAGTATTTCAACAAATTAACTATTCTCTATCCGTCTAATTTATTTATGATTATCAACTAATTTAAACAAATTAACTATTCTCTGTCCACCTAATTTATTTATGACAGAATCAACAACAACAAAAAATGAACCGGGTCGTAAAAACCTCCGACGACTTAATCCTAACACGACTTAAATACAGACAATAAGCCGGTTCATACAATTTCTTTATCTTATATTAAAAATGTCCGAATTGTTTGTAATTAATTACAAATACAAGGTTGACCGAGCATAGAAACTGGCCTTTTGATTAAAACATGAACAGTCAAGTACTCCAAATCTGAGCTACTCAACCTGAACTTAAAATAAAATCCCTTTTCCCTCATAATGCCAACATCAGAATTAAAATTCACTCAATCGATCCGAGATCAGAAAGCTGTTCAATCGGCCCAAAATAAGAGAAAATTCACTCAGTTGATCCAAGATCAGGAAACTGTTCAATCGGCCCAAAATAAAAGAGAGAGAGTTCACTAAATCGATCCAAGATCAGAAGACTGTTCAATTGGCCCAAAATAAAAGAAACTCACTCAATCGATGTTTCGCACAACCAGTCTATTCCTTCAAAATAATGGCTAATCACATACACACTCGACCAGATTACGAACAAACAAGAGACTCTTCAAAATACCAACTCAAACGGTACTCCAATCAAGAACCTTATCTATTCAAAAGTGCGAGAATCTGCTTTCTCAAAAATGCCAACACCGGAACTAGTCGACATCCCAAGCAGACCTCTAAAATAAAAATGAATTCATCAACAGCAATGAATTCCAACAGACAAGAAACTTATCTATTCAAAAGTGCGAGAATCTGCTTTCTCAAAAATGCCAACACCGGAACTAGTCGACATCCCAAGCAGACCTCTAAAATAAAAATGAATTCATCAACGGCAATGAATTCCAACTCAGCTCTCTGAGATTCTCTCAAACATCCAACAGGCACTTCAATCGACCTGCGGACCTGTTACTGTCCTATTGGAACTTTCCCACTAATTCGATCCTCTAGAAAACAGCCACAGGACTTTATAATAGGTCTATTTGACCAAAGTATCAAAACACCAAATAACAACAACTCGTTTACTTGTTTCAAAATAGGGAACCACAATACGTCTTGGTCATTTAAAACCACAGCGCCTAGGGCATATGTGCGCGCACACGTCAATCTCTTCCGGAGCTCCCGTCTCTCTCACTCGCTCGTTTATCTATAATTTTAGTTCGTTTGATCAAAGAGACACTTTACCTGCTGCTCGGCGTTCAGACGGGGCAAGAACAGATCAAACGACTCTATCCTATATATGGCAAGACAACTTACCCTTGAGCTCTGGTCGTATGATCCGTTCGCGTCCCGTCCTCTGGCCCGGCAGCTGACGAGTCCCTATTTCATCCTGTTCGTGACGCCAATATAATGAAGATTAACTGAGATTTAAAACACTTAGACTAATTCAAGAGAGAGAGTGCAAAAGAAATCGAGGGGTCCGGAGCAAGAATTGACAAAAGACTTTATCGTGCAGAAAAACAACATCGACAACAGCCTGAGTAAGTTTGCAAAGTCACTGGCTGGACTTCGGTCCCAGCCCTCCTTTATACACATACAGGAACTTCGAAATCCAATGGAGGTTCCCTTTGTCCCTAATGAGGTTTTCCGCCTTGTCTCTTCATCTCAGCATGTTATCAACCGTGCCCCGGTCTGAGGTACGCAGGGATTAGGCTTGTCAGTCAAAATGACCCACGCCTGAAAGGTGGAGGTCAACATGACTTGACCCTGCAGTTCCCAGGGCATTTCTGCGTACCTACCATCTGGTGTGAAACCTGACTCAGGCGTCATGTGTTTTCCACTATTTAAAATATTAAGCCTATTAATAATCATGGTTTACTATAGAATATACTCACTAATTTCTACCACAACCTCTCTCTCGATCTCTCTCTTTTTCCCCCCCCTATTTTTTTAACCTCATTTGCAGACCGACCCCACCGTTCTTAAAATCGAAACCCTTTAATTATCCTATTTTACAAACATAACAACAACATTCAATGGAGCGTTAAAAAACATATATCTCTCTCTAAAAATCTCTCTCCCTTTCCCTCTCTCTCCCACTTTAATTTCACTTCTTGGACTAAAACCGGACCAAAAGGGCTTGATAGGTGTACACAGAGGCGGAGTGGCCGTCGGGACGATCGGGAGATATCCCGGTCGGCCGGCCGGCCAGCCAGCCAGCCTGCGAAGTCAGTTGGACCGGCCCACAGTTGTGAGCGGCCGCGAGGCGTCTGCAAGCCGGCCCTGAGCATAATTTATTCCCCGCCAAGACGCCGTGAAAATCCCCGAAATAAACAATATATGTCTCAAGAACATCCAACCAATATTTATACCACTTTCTTACTCTCTATGTCTCATTCATGTTTTTTTTCATTGAATTCTTCATTCTTCAGGCGTTACAGAACTTTCATGGCCATGAATAAATAATACGAACTACAGTTTACTTTAATATGTTTGTTCTTGAATTGACGCAATGGAGCAAAGACTCCTGGGATTGGGAAATGCGTTTATCCAATAAACAGCTTGCAGGTCAAGTCCATTTTCGGAAATGTAGGGGGATAGCCCTAAAGACGCGTCAGACAGAGAAGGCGAGCAAGTTCGTGGTTGCTTGCTTTTGCTTGTTGTGGCACTCATGGAAGGCAAGAAGAGAAAAGAGAAAGGAGGGGCTGAAAAGGCCAGAATAAAGAAGAAGCGGATGCTGGAGGGGGATGCATCTAAGTGCTGAAATCAGGCATTAAAGAGTTGTGCAGGTGAATTAGCCAGAGCTCCACCATTGACGTTATTGCTAGGCGGGAGCTAGCACAAGCTGCTAGTCAAATGTGTATGTGCTGGCTGGTATATTTCAGACGAATTAATGACTTAACTGATCTCTCTCTTTTAATGGATGGAGAATACGTTAACAGATTTAGAACATGTAGTAGTAGTCGTCTAGTCGTGTCAACACGTTACACCGGTATTACCGAGCATAAATGGTATAAACTTTGAAACTAGGTCACTCCGTCAACTCTCCTCTCACACTAGGTGACAGCGTCTTATAACGTTCTATATTATATAATAGTATAATATAATTTTATAGATAATATCACGGCCAAAAGCTCTGCGCCTCCGGATGGCTGTAGTGCGGGGAGCACTACGGCCATCCGGAGTGCCTTTGTTTACCGGCGTTGCTATGGCTACTGGTCTTGTAAGGAAGTGCGCCAATTCTCGGAGCGCCAATTCTCTTCCGCACAGAGCAGAACTGTGACCTATTTTACCCATTTTTAATTTCTTAATTATAATTATATCATTCATTTTTACCAATTTTTTTTTTTTATTACTGAAAAAATATATAAATAAACTGTGTTGCAGGGGGGTGGGGCCGGACCGGGGAGGATTCTCCCGGTGGCTATTAGTGCCCCACTCCGCCCCTGGGTGTACACATATGGTTGTGTGTGCATATATATGTATACATGCATATATGCATGCATATGTTTATATATCTTCTTCATATTCTATATTCACACACCTTTTCTTCTTTTTTTTTTCTTTTTTTATCTCTCTACCTATAGACCTTAACCATGATGAAGCGAAAGAATTTGGACGACTTCCAATATCAGATCCGTGCATTCTACAACTTGATAAGGGCCAGCCACCATTTGGAGAAGGTCCAACGGGGCCCTTTCAGGGTGTCTACAGGTATAAACAAATTAAATTTAAGACTTTTTAATACCACTTCTTAATGAAATTTAAGACCAAACTTACGATGGAAAAACAAATCAAAAGGGGAAATATACAGTAATCTTTCCAAGTAAACACACTGATGTCTGATAATAACCGGTTGAGTTTAAGAACATCGGCTAAATGTGTGTAATGCGAAAAGAGAACACAAAAATGTCATTAGTCCTCAATTATATTTATTATTTTCAGAGCATTTAGGTCCCATAAACAAATGCTTATAAAATCAAGTAAATAAATAAAAAATACTGTTCCTTTCGAACAAAATAATAAATACAATAACTACATAAATAAATGGCAATTTCAAGTACTTTTGAAGTGCAAAATATAACTTAATATAACTTGTGTGAGTGTGTGTATGACAGACGTCCTTTGAATCAACCAAAATCAAAAGATAATAATAATAAACAAAACACTGACCCTAGATGATAAACCAATAAACAGGAGCCCTGGCAGTGGCGTAATCGGGGGGGGTGGGGTTAATATCCCCTCAAATCTAGGCTACGAGAATCAGCCCTAAACAAATGCAAGAAGTTCCGATCATTTGAACGACAGCAAGAAAATAACATTTGCAATTAAAGTGCACAATGGAAACATAGGACATTGTTCGTGTTTTACTACTCAAAGCATTCCAGGGATTGAGGTACAGTGGCAAGTTAGCGATCAAAGCAACAGGTAGACCACCTACCAAAATCAGAGCAACAGTAACGTTAGCTACCAATGGAGTTGAATGAATGATGTGCTAACGTTCACATATTAGAACGTAACGTAAATGTAAAACGTTTTGTTTTTTTGCTGTCTCACACTGTGATAAATATGTTTAAGTAACCTCCGGATAAATATGTTTAAGTAACCTCCGTTTAATTTCCATAAACTGTTAGTTCGTTGTAAGGTAAAATTAATACATTGCTAGCGGGTGGAAATAGCACTGACAGGACTAGAAAGCTAGTTAGCAGGCTAGCCAGCTATTAGGCTATCTAATCACTTGTATGTAGACGCTTTAGCTGCGCAGTAGTCTACGCTCTGACCTAACCAAAGACAACGCAGCGCACAGGCTACCGTAAAAAAAATATTTGGCAGAACAGATTGCCCGCATTTTCGCACTGACATGGCACACACATATTTAAGACCAATGCAATCTGAATTTAAGACAATTTAATACTTTTTAAGGCCTTGTTTTGATGAAAATTGATTTACGACTTTTTAAGACTTTTTAATACCCCGCGGCCACCCTGCCTTTGGAATCTCCAACCCCTAAATTCCTAAAAGACGTTAAAACATGGCTCTCCCAGGCCGTCCAGCCGGCAGCCCCGAATGACAAGATGGCATTTATATTGAATGGTAATGCTGGAAACTGGCTTCAAACGGCCCTCCAGATCCTGACGGAACACCATTTGGAAACAATCCAGGAACTTAGGAAGACCATATACCCTTCTTTAAAAGAAGATTGGGAAGAAGCTTGGCGTATAGCCGTAAGATGGATGAGAAAGAGGTTTCCATATGTCAAAGAGTCGCTCCTCGAATCCATTTGGAGGGATCTAAATGATAAAAAAGAGGCATTGGATCTCCCTACAGCGGAACCATCACCACCACCCTCCAGTGAAAGGCAAAACCCAAATCATCCCTAGAAAAAGACACCAACCCGACCCACAAAACCAACCCCAAATGCCCACAAAACTCCCTGGTACACAGAATCCCAGTGGGAACTTGACCCCGAACGACAACCCAGGTGTTTCAGGAGATGTACGACCACCAGGTCTAGCACTGGAAAGTATGGATATCTCACCCCCCCCCCCCCCTAAAACCCCCTCCCCTCCCCCTAGAACACAGATTCCCATAAGAAAACCCAACCTGCCCCGTATGACATCTGATAACACACCACCAGGCCGCTCCAAACCCCTCACCCTGGCGGACTTTGAATTACCCCCCTCCTCCCCATTGGACCTCTACACCCACCACCCCCACAAAGGGAACAAGAATCTCAATTGGAATTTAGAACCAACCAGAAAGATCATATTGATGGGAGACTCCAATATGTCGAGACTACCGTTAATCATGGACGAATGGGTCCAGGTTGACTGCTTCCCTGGTGCTAATCTTTCACAGGCCGTACATCTCCTGAAGCACAACACCCCCACGTCGGACGCAGTGGAAAAGTCATCCTTTCGTTCGGTATAAACGATAGAAACCGTGGTAACACCTCTCTGTTGAACGACTCCCTTAGGAGACTTTACTCGGCGGCCAAGGCTACGTTCCCTAATGCCCTGGTACATATACCAGTAATCAATGCCTCGAGGGACCTGGATAACATCCAGAGGATCAACATAAATCTCCTTAACGGATTGATCAAGGATATCCCAGACCACATCCCCAGGTTGAGCCAGGACCAATTCCACGTAATTGGAGATAAAATCTATTGGACTGCCTCCACTGGTGGCCAAATATGGAACCATTGGCACTTTTTTTTAGGCCAGGGCACCCAGGGCCTGTTATTCGGCCCCTAACCCAGGACAAGTCTGTCATTAATTTATCCCCCACTTTCCGGCCCCACTCCCGACACCTACAAATTCTCCGCAAGGGCTTCTCATTCATTCCAACCCCTCCCATCAGCAATCAGAAAGTTTCCCTAAGGGAACCTATCGAGCTACCACCGGAGACTTAAACTCCTGTCCCATTTTGAGGGAAAACAGGCCAAGGACCCACCCCCCTTCAACCCGAAATCAACCTGGGAACCCAACCCCTCGAGCCTACCTGAGGAATTAATACAACTATTTCAAAAAAGACCATAGTACGCTACGCGCTGCACAGCCAACACTAGGAAAATCCAACGTTTCAGATACAGAGAAACAGGCACTGGAAGAACTACGACAAAACACGTCCATAGTAATTAAACCAGCTGATAAGGGCAGCTCGATTGTTATCTTAGATAAAAAACAATATGTAGAAGAAGCCCTGAGGCAATTACACAACACAGAGTACTACCAGCCGCTTGCTGCCCCGATTTATTTGGACACAGCGGTCCAAATTAAGGAGGTCATAGATCTTATGACCAAGAACAAGACTATTACTCCGAAACAGAGCACATATTTAATCGGGGATGATACCCCCCGAAAAAGACTCTTCTACCTCCTCCCCAAGATCCACAAGGCGCCGGATACCTGGCCGACCCCTTTCCAAATTCCCCCTGGGAGACCAATCGTCTCAGATTGTGGGAGCAAGAGCTACCCGATAGCGGAGTTCTTGGATCATCACCTCAACGAACGAGAATCCGGACCCATCCCGGCCGGATCGAGAAATCATCCGATTACTGGACATCAGTCTTACAAAGAACGACTTTGAGTTTGATAATATATACTACCTCCAAATTAAAGGTACAGCAATGGGCAAACGATTCGCCCCAGACACTAAAGTTTTCTTCAAGCCCACGGACTCACACGCACTCCTCCACTACACTAGTTTCCACCCCAAACATACCTTTCGAGGTATTGTTAAGACACTTTTCCGGGCACTTAAACACAGGGGCTATCCCAGATCCTTTCTAAGAACCGTCAGGCAAGATTTTTTTAACCCCTCTATGCAGAGAGAGATCCGAAAAAAACATATTGCACCTTTTGTTGCGATTTACTCCCCCTTGGCTACCAGGGTCATGAGAAACACCAGAAAAAACTTTAATGACATAATGGCGGGCACCTCCCTTGCGCAGAATACAGAGATTATTTCCTCCTACAAACGCAACCCAAATTTAAGGGACTTCCTGGTCCGAGCAAAACTCCCTTCCCGTTCAACACCACCCTTATCCCCGGGACGTTGCATAACGGCACTAATTTACTTAACAGGCGGCGCTCTCCACCCATAGGGTGGAAAGCTTAGTTAGGTCTATCTGAGTGGATTCGCCTTTGTCATGGGAACTAAAGCAAGGTATACTCGATTATTACCTTAGCCCGCGCTTCTGGACGTTTCGCCCCCACTTGGACAAAGTGGGGGCGAACTCGTGGTTCCCGAAGTCACCCAATTTGTTATTACCCATCGGCATTAGGGAATTTCCCAGCTAACACCTGTTCCCGAATTCACCCAATTTTGTATTACCCATCGGCATTGTGGAATTTCCCAGCTAACACCTGTTTCCGAATTCGGCCATTTTGGATTACCCATCGGCATTGGGGAATTTCCCAGCTGACACCTGTTACTCCGTATTGCTTCATCTTGTCGATCTCTGTTGGATATTTTCTCCCTCGCCGCTCCCTTGGGCATGTGTTACACATCAAAACGTTCGTCTTTTTCCACTGCATCCATCTACAAACCACACCAGAAGACTACTCCGCAAGAAGACTTCCCCACTAGAAGACTACACCACTACAACCCGCACCAGAAGACTACTCTATTGTGAGTATTCGCTCCACTAGCAATTCCTGGGGTTGAGCGATGTATGGAACACAGGAATTTGCTTTCTCTGGGGTGCTCGGAAATGGTAGCGGGATGGCTGGGGAGGGGGTGGACTGCTATTTCTGCGGTTTGCTCTCTGCCTCAGTCACTCGCTCTACTCTCTTGCCCTGGGGTTGACTGGGAAGGCACCGCTTTGTCGGGGCTGGCCCCGGTCATCCTTGGGGGGCATCCTCTGAGATGCCCAGGCTCTTCACCAGGGGTGACTGGGTAGGCACCGCTCTAGCGTGGCTGGCCCCGGTCATCCCTCAAGGACGCTCTTGGACGTGACTAGATTCTCAAACCTGCCCGGCCATACCAGGGCTACCTAGCGGTGTTAACGAATGGTTTGGCTAATCAGGTGGTAAGTATGCGGCGGTGCGGTGCACCGGGACCTAGTATTCACAACTTTTTAGCCAATTTCAGATCTTTTGCCCCCCTAGCCCACATTAGGGGTTAGGTCGAGGGTGCACCGGGACCTAGTCTTCACACCTTTTAGCCAATTTCAAATCTTTCGCCCCCTGGCCCACATTAGGGGCTGGGCCGAGGGTGCACCGGGACCTAATACTTCCTCCACTACTTACCAACCTAGAGCCTAGAATATGCAACAACAAACCCTCCTTTGCCATTTACCAGAGATTTCACAACAATTTACCTTAAGCTTTATCTCGACCACTTACCTAAATTTTAATCCTAACTTTAACTCAAGTCTTTAACCCGACCACTTCCCTAAATCTTAATCCTAACCTCAACCTTTAGCCTTATTCCCTAACCTTAACTCGAGTCTTTAACCCGACCACTTACATAAATCCTAACCTTAACCTTTAGCCTTATTACCTAACCTTAACCCAAGTTTTTAACCCAACCACTTCCCTAAATCTTAATCCTAACCTTAACCTTTACCCTAACCCTAACCCTGCTATTGCATCAAAACGTTGTGAACTTTATTTAAACTGTTAAATAAAGATATTTTTTTGAACAAATGCGCTTTTTTGTTTAACAACCACCGCCGAGTTAGCCATGGCTTACCACCAAGCTAACGAGGGTTGGACAGAGGTCCGACGCAGACAAGGCTGAGCCACATTCCGGGACCCCCCCTCTGTCATCCAACCGATGACAGAGGGGGGTATGGCGAACCATACCCCCGCAATGACTCTATAAGACGCACCGCTGTGTCAGGGTCTGAAGACTATTACGACGAGTGGACCCCCCAAGACCCGCCGCCACGTGTACGGGACCGTGAGGTATGGCGCCGAGACCCATACGGGTACCATGAACAGGACCCGTGACCCCAGGGAGAAGGACACTTTGGTCGGGCCCCCCGTCGTTTCCAGGCTCTACGCGATCCACCGCCCCGACGCCATGAACGCAACACCGAGGCTTGGGCCTACCAGCGCTCCCTCGCACGTGACTTCTCGCCACGTGTTGAGAGCCCACACCGTCGCGGCCCCGTGACCCGGGCTCCCACCTGTACCTACGACCGGACTCCCCGCCATCCCCAGCACGACCGGAGTCGTCCACCGCGCGGCCGTGACCGTCACCGTCACCAGGCTGTCATCTCCCGTGCTGGGGATGTGAACGCATCACGTCAGAGGTACGAACGAGAACGCGACCGAAATAGAACCCCTAGCGTTCCGCGCTCTTCAGACCCTGACTTCAGTGCCAAGAATAGAATTATATTCTCCATTATCAAAACGCTACACCACTTGGATAACGTGTCGGGCCCGGTTCCCCCTGTCACCATCGCCAGAATTGTACGTGCACTCATTCAAGTGATTAAACCTGCGGCTCCCAACCCCACCACGCTGTCTCTCATTTTAGGGAACGCTGATAATTGGGGCTACACTTCCCTTCTAATTCTCCGGGACCATTACCGTGATAACATTATGAACCAGGTCATGTTGTTCTCCCTCCTGACGGACCCAGAATGGCAACAGAACTTTGACATTGCCTCGGCCTGGGCCAGGAGACACTTCGGTTCCAGACTGTCACAGAGGACACTGGATGACACACATGCCAGGTTGTGCCACGCAAGGGACACAGATGGACCGTTGACTGACCCGCCTCCGAGTCGGACGCCCACGGCACGCCCCATCACCGTCACCCCCCTGCGTCCTTCGGAACCACGGACGGTGCCACCAGCTAGGGTCACGGCGCAGGTCCATGCTCCACGTGACGGGGGCTCTCTGCTGGTTACCCCTCCATCACCTACGTTCGGGCCATCCACCAACGCTGACCAGCGAGAGGGAGGCTCCCCAGAACCACGACCGGATGCTGAGGAAGACCTGTTCCCCATCATCCCTCTTCTTCCTCCCATATCTCCTCCTCCTCCTTCCCCTCCCGATTTCTTCTGTTCCCTCTTAGGTCTGGAAACCTCCCCGGCCCTACCCATGACGCAGAGGACGACACGGTCCCTCAGACGACCTCTCAGCCGGTCCTCACGTCCCGCTCCTCAGGATCCTGTTTGCACAACCGCCGAGGCTCCATCCGTCGACGCCCCCACAGGGGTCATCCGTGCGTCCACGGACCGGAGCAGGAGCCCTCCTGCTGTGTGTTAAACAGAGCTTGACTGCTAGATATACCTACGAAACGTTCTATCAACTTGGGAGGACAAATAACACAACTGCATTCAAGTTCTGAGAAAACACACACTCAATTTATTTTGTGCAGGTGCATCAGCTTATATAGGCAGTCACATGACACACACACCTGAAATGAATCATCAAGAATTGGGAGCACAATCAGTTGGCAATTCATCAATTAACACCCCCACTTGATCACACATTATTGACAAGCATAAATCATAAAACAAAACAAAACAAAAACAAACAAACATGGAAACCAACTGAACTTAACTGGCTATACTCCAAACAGGAACATGGAAAAAGTCAGTAGCTTTGCTTTAGTAGCTGGTTTTGTCATCAGGTCAGCTACCATCTGGTTTGTTGGGCAATACTCCAAACATACTTTACAGTCATTAACAGTTGATCTCACAAAATGGTATTTGATATCAATATGCTTACATCGCTGTCTGCTTACTGGATTCTTGGCTAATGCAATTGTACCTTGGTTATCTTCAAAAATCGTAGGTACATCATACAGACAGTCATCAAGATGTTCAAGCAGTTGAGATAAGCAAAGACACTCTTGTGTGGTGGCGGCCAACGCCATATACTCTGCCTCACAAGTTGACAGTGCTACTTTGGCTGCTTCTTAGTCTTCCAGGAAATCAGAGGACAATTTTCACTCAGACTAACACAATAACCAGTTATACTGCGTCGGTCAGTTGCATCACCTGCCCAATCTGCATCACTGTAAGCAAACAACCTTAGCCCATCACATTTTCTGTAACACAACATTTTGTCATTTGTGCCCTTCAAATATTTCAGTACATGTTTAACAGTTGTCCACTGCTCTTCTGTCGGCTCACTGAAATGCTGTGACAGTTTGCTTACAACAAAACTCAGATCTGGTCTGGTGCATGAGGTTAGGTAGATAAGGCTACCCACTGCCTCTCTGTACTTTCTGGGGTCATCTAGCTTATCATCATCATCAGTGTAACCCAGGTCGACAAGGTGTCGACCTGGGTTTACAATCCTGCATATCGAACCTGTCAAGTAGCTTGTCAACATAACTCTGCTGTGACATGGTCACACATCCATTACACTGGTTAAAAGTGATACCAAGAAAATTCTTCAGTCTGCCCAAATCTCATCTGGAACTTAACAGTAAGCATCTCTTTAACTGCTTTTAAAGCTCTCTCATCACTGGCTGCAATAACCAGGTCATCAACCCAGATCAGTATGATCACCTTGTCATGTTCGGTTTCTCTAACATAAACACAGTAATCGGCTGGGTTCTGTACAAACATGTTTTCACATAGATAGTCATGCAACATTTTGTTCCAGTTTCGACCTGATTGTTTAAGCCCATATAGTGACTTCTCTAGTCTACACACCAACTTCTAATTTGTCTGTGATTTTACATCATAACCCTCTGGCTGTTCCATGTAAATCTCACAATCAATTGGTGCATGTAGGTAGGCGGTTTTAACATCCATCTGATGTAGGATCAGATCCTCTTGGGCAGCTTTCTGCATCAAAACTCTCACACTAGTTAGGTCAGCAGTAGGAGAAAACGTTTCTCCATAGTCTACACCCATCTGTTGACTGTATCCCTTGGCTACATAGCGGGCCTTGTACTTGTCAGATCCATCAACATTGGTTTTGACAGTATACACCCATCTACCCCCCACTGCTTTCTTGCCCACAGGTAAGGTGGTCAGAGTAAATGTTTTGTTATCCCTCAGTGCCTTCATCTCCTCATCCATTGCATCTACCCACTCTCTTGAGTTGGATAAAGTCACAGCATCTCTGAACGTCTGAGGTACATTACAAACCATCCTGTAGCAATAATCAATGTTGATCTGAACCTGATCACTATCTATCCCATAGAAGTCTGGCCTCCTCCTCTCTCTAGCAGGGTATCTCCGTGGAGACTGGGATTCTGGCTTGACCTCACCTGTCTGTAGGCCTATCTGGCTTGGACCTGGCCTAGCCTCTGGGATGTCGTTCTGCTCAGGTTTGTCTGGGTCAGGTCTGGTTGTGCTAGACTGCACACCACTGTCATCGTCTGACATGCCATCAGTCTGCGGTCCCTCAACACAGGACATGAACCTCACCAGTCTGTGCTTCATCACCTTCCTGCTGTCAGGGTAGTAGACCATATAGGCTGGACTGTTCTTATCATAACCAACAAAGATGCCTTTGTCAGACCTTGACTCTAGCTTCTTCCTGTCCTGCCTATAGGCGTAACACACAGTACCAAACTTCTGCATCCTGGAGACATTAGGTCTCCTTCCTGTCAGCATAAAGTAAGGTGTCTCTCTGGTGCGGTTGTTAAAACATCTATTCCTCACCACTGCTGCTGTCTGGACCGCATACGGCCATAGCTCCTTGGCTAACTGGCTCTTCAAGAGCATACATCTAGCCATGTCAAAAAGGGTTCTCCAGTTACGCTCTGCGGTGCCATTCTGGTGTGGTGAGTATGGTGCTGATGTTTCATGTCTGATTCTATTTCTACGCAGTAGGGCTTGGTAACCCTGCCCTGTGAACTCAGTACCATTGTCAGACCTGATACACTTCACTTTCCCATATGGGGCTGTGTCGGCTAGAAACCTCTCTGTGGCTTCTACAGTGTCACTCTTGTGCTTTAGACAGTACACAAAGCACCTGAATAGTCATCAGTAAAGGAAACTACATACCTATATCCTTCCTTGGACTCTGGGTCAATGGGGCCCGCCAAGTCAGTGTGAACCAGCTCTAAGGCTGATTTGGCCCTCACATCAGGCTTCCTGTTCCTGCTCTGAGTGAACTTGCCCTGAGTACACACTTCACATGTCATGGATTTGGACGCTTTACCCCTGATTGACATTCCATTCACAACATTCTCTAACTTCATGACATCATCAAAATTACAGTGCCCGAAAATCTCGTGCCACGTCTGAATATCATAACAGCTCATACATTTATCATCAGTCATTGTTTACTGGCACAGTAGGCAAATAAAACAGTCTGTTATGCTCATGAATGAGGAAGCTCGTACCGTCTCTGTACTGCAATACATCTTCTCCTTCCTTGAAGATCACCGTTGCCCCATTCGAAGTTGCAGCTCTCACGGAGAAGATGTCTTGGGGATACAAGGGGATGTACAGCGCCTGCTTCAGTGTGGCACTGCGGCAGTGCCCCCTGCTGTCGACCAGACACACTTCGGCGTCTCCTTTGCGCTCCGCGACCCCCATGCAGCTTGTGCCATCGGCCAGCTCCACGCAGTGAGTCTCGGACTGGAATCGGTCATCGAAGCTCTTGAACTTTGCCAAGTCAGTGATGATATGCGATGTCGCACCGGTGTCCACCATCAGGCCCTTTCTGGTGACACAGCTTCCTGGCTCGCTGGTCACAAGCTTGAACGCGAAGGTGCTGTAATCCGTCTCCTCGTACACTCCGCGAGCGTTGTCCTTCAATTTCTGCAACCGCATATGGCCCAAAAACTTAGTCTCCCACAGTTCATAGTTCTTTTCGTCTCCGTCAAACACAAGACGAGACCAACGTGAACTTGTACGTTCGCTCATGGTCCTGGCACTCCAATCCGTGAGACACGTATTCAAACTCACTCACAAACAAATGTCTCTCGGTGCCTACTCACGCCGGATATCTCTGTGCACAAACATCAAACGCTCCTGGGCCCATAACCTGTTAAACAGAGCTTGACTGTTAGATATACCTACGAAACGTTCTATCAACTTGGGAGGACAAATAACACAACTGCATTCAAGTTCTGAGAAAACACACACTCAATTTATTTTGTGCAGGTGCATCAGCTTATATAGGCAGTCACATGACACACACACCTGAAATGAATAATCAAGAATTGGGAGCACAATCAGTTGGCAATTCATCAATTAACACCGTGTCCTGGGGACGGACCCAGAGCCGGCTGAGCTTCGTCCCACCTCCTGCAGCCTCCACGCCGGTCACGCCCACGAGGAGACCCACCAGGCACGTAAACACAAACAATAAATCCAAAGAGTGGAGTTTGGAGGCCAGGGAGAAATGGCTCATATTGGGTGATTCCAATGCGGCCAGGATCCCACCCTTCCAACACCCTGGGTTACAGATCGACAGCTTCCCGGGTGCTACCTTTAGGCACGCCGAGTCTATCCTGGCCAAGACCACCGTCTCCCCTGGGGTCGAGAAGGTCGTTCTGGCCTTTGGGCTAAACAGTAGGGCTCACAAGACTGGTCAGCTTGCTATCACACAGCTGCTGAACGCTGTAAAGATGGCTAACCTCACCTTCCCTCAAGCCCAGATTCTGCTGCCGGAGATCAACTTCTCCAGATCCCTGCCGCACCGTGAGCAGGACAACCTGAGGCGTCTCAACTCACACATCACCTCCCACCACCGTTTCATCCCTGCCCTGGCTGGGAAAGACTTCAGCACGGAAAGAGACGGCATCCATTGGTCTCATCCCACTGCTAAAATGGTACTGGAGCATTGGTTGCGTGCGTTAAATTAGAGGTCCCCGCGATTACTGTGGCGCAAAGGGGGCGTAACTCTGTCATCAATTTATGCAAACATTTCAAGCTGACGGGTGCACAATGCGCTGTCCTAGACCGGGGTCTCAATTTTATTCCCACTAAGGGCAGTAACATAGACAAGGTGAGAGACCAGACCCGCTCGGATATTCAAACATATCATAGACGCTTAAAGTTAGCTGTTTACTTTGAACACAAACTGCCCTCGACCAAGCTTCCGTTCACCGGTACATCACAGTGGGTCCCCCCTAGGAGCAGTCTCCCTTAGGAGGTCTTCTCGGTCGTAGATGCAGATACTTAATACTTCGGGACCTCGTTTAACATCGGTTGGGTCAGAGATAACCTCAGCGTTGAGGAATTTGAAGCTCTTTTCGCTCTACAAAAAAACAATAACATTGTTATCAAACCCGCCGACAAGGGCAGTGCGGTCGTCATCTTGGACAGGGAGCAATACCTCTGGGAGGGCTATAGACAGCTTAATAATAGCACATACTATTCCAAGTTGACTAAACCCATTTATCTGGACACGGTTTTACGGTCGTTGTATCACAGCAAATTTATCAACCATAAACAGTTGTGTTACCTTATGGGCGACGCGGATCCCAGACCCAGGATCTTTTATATGCTTCCAAAGATCCATAAGGATCCCTCTGCTTGGAGCAAACCCCACGAGATCCCTCCGGGGAGGCCTATCGTCTCGGACTGCAGCAGCGAGACCTGCTCTACGGCTGAGTTCATAGACTTTTTCTGAAACCCTCTCTCGACCAAGCACGATAGCTATATTAAAGATACTTATGACTTCGTCACCAAAATCAAAAGCATAAACATTCACGTTGATTCGTTTTGTTACGTAATTCACACATTCATACCAACAGGCCACATATGCCCTTGGCGACTAGAGAGGTCTCGTTCCCATCCCAAGGAGGGATCCGGCTCCTAGGGAGGCGTCCGGCCCATACAAGAAGCCATTCATTCACGTATCAATTCTACAGATACGAGCGGCCCAGGTGTTCGGCGAACTCAGACGTTCAGGGCCACATAACAAATTGCAATGCCAACACATAGCCACTAGGGGTCAGCACAATACCACAAAGCAAGTTGTAATGCCAACACATAGCCACAAGGGAGCAGCATAGACACATGCAACATCCAGAGAGGCGGAAGTTCAGCACCATGCTTAGCCAATCAGAGCACATAACTAAGTCCACGCCTGCCCAGTATTAAAGTTACAACCCATAGCCCAGAGGGTTAGAACGCTCCAGGTAAAGCATCCTTTTGAATGCCCTACTAAGTGTATCTCCACGCGTGTTTGTACAATTCCCCTCCTTTTGCTTCATAGTATGCTAGTCCAAACCTTTGCTAAATAAAGTGAGTTAAAGCGATCCTGACTTGGCAGACTTTTTCCAAAAAGAACACGGCAATTTGGTGACCCCGACGTGATCTTGAGGAAAGGCCAAAGACCGGGGGAGCTGCAGAGGCGAGCGACGGGCGTAGCTCACCATCCCTTCCACGCCCTGGGCAAAAAAACAGGTAAGCAGAACCTATTGTCTTAAAGACTAAATCTGCATAGGATTAGACTTAGACATTTTAGGTGGAAGTGGTGGAAGCCAACGTCCCGCCGTGTACGCTCTGGAATCCCGGCTTGGTGGAGAAAGTGTAATCGACGTGAAATTGAACAGTCGCTGAGAACTCTGAAGGAGATTGAATTAAGATAATATTCTTTGTCGCCATTGCGAGACTAGCTAAAAGAAGCAAAGGGCCAGAATTGTATATATAACTTAATGTTAGAGTTCGACTATAATGTTCGGACTTGTATGTCTCGGGGCCGATAGCGGCCAGTTCGACTATAATGTTCGGACTTGTATGTCACGGGGCCGATAGCGGCCAGTTCGACTATAATGTTCGGACTTGTTTGTCACGGGGCCGATAGCGGCCAGTTCGACTATAATGTTCGGACTTGTATGTCACGGGGCCGATAGCGGCCAGTTAGACTATAATGTTCGGACTTGTTTGTCACGGGGCCGATAGCGGCCAGTTCGACTATAATGTTTGGACTTGTATGTCACGGGGCCGATAGCGGCCAGTTCAACTATAATGTTCGGACTTGTATGTCACGGGGCCGATAGCGGCCAGTTCGACTGTAATGTTCGGACTTGTTTGTCACGGGGCCGATAGCAGCCAGTTCGACTATAATGTTCGGACTTGTATGTCTCGGGGCCGATTGCGGCCAGTTAGAATTATATGGTTTGGACCAATGTAATTACTTTTTGAATAACCAACCCTGCTATGTGTTGACACATTTTTGCTATGTAAATGCTTAACGCTATGTTGCTATGTTTCTGAGAGATTCTGTGCGTGCGTGGGTACGCAAGAGGCGATGTTTATGTGTGTGCGCTTGGAGGAGAAAGTCTGAGAGATTCTGTGCGTGCGTGGATACGCAAGAGGCGATGTATATGTTTCTGTGTGTGCGTCTGCGGGAGACAGAATGAGAGGTCTGTTGATATGTATCTGTGTGTGCGTCTGCGGGAGACAGAATGAGAGAGGTCTGTCGATGTTTCTGTGTGTGCGTCTGCGGGAGACCGAAAGAGAGGTCTGTTGATATGTTTCTGTGTGCGTCTGCGGGAGACAGAATGAGAGAGGTCTGTTGATATGTCTCTGTGTGTGCGTTTAGAGGAGACAGAGTGAGAAAGGATGTGTGCGTCTCTGTGCGCGTGTACGCAAGAGGTGATGTTTCTGTGTGTGCGTTTGGAGGAGACAGAATGAGAAAGGTCTGTTTAGGTGTGTGTGTGTGTGTGTGTGTGTGTGTGTGTGTGAGGGAGCGAGAGAGATAGACAAGGAGTGTAATCCCCTTCCCCATATGTGTAGTCCTCCCATTCGATACATTTGCGGTCCCCGTCCACCATATTTGAAGTCCTCTACTCCACCTCATGTTGTAGTTCCCCTCCCTAGAATTGTATGGAAGTTAGAACCTGTGAGGGTATTTTGGTTCAGCCTGATGAGGACTGTACCAGTTTCGGTGGTCAGCTTCGTAGTTTTGTGTTTATAGAAATTTGGAAAGGGGGAGCAGTATTAAAGTTATTTATAATAAAGTGAAAAGTTATTTGGGAATGGATGCGGCAAGATGGGATTGTGAATGAAGGGACAGAAGGATCTTTTTGTGTGTGAGAGATAGTTATTAGGTCTTGTTCCATGATGGGGAGTTGAGGATGTTGCATTCCAGGCTTATCTGTTAACGGTCCTAGGTGCTGCTTGACCCTAAGGGGAGTGAGGAAGGGTGAGAGAGAGAGAACACATTTCCCCCCCATTTGTCGACCTACACCATTCAGGCAGTACAGAGAGACACACTAACACACAGTACAGAGAAAGGAAATAGAGAGTGTGTTCAACTGAAAGCGTGTGGTGGCCATATGCCATAAAATACCACATATCCAAGGAATGCAGGTAGAGCTCTGTTGAGTTTTCAGGCTTTGATCAATTTGTAGTTCCCTGTCTGCCATGTTTGAAGTTCTTTGTAGTTCCCTGTCTGCCATGTTTGAAGTTCTTTGTAGTCTCTGTCCATAGGTTTCACCTGAACAACCCCTCTGCTGGCCGAGAAAAGGAACTACCACTGGTTTCTCCCACACCCAGCCCCCGGAGCACGCGCGCTTCAAGGCGTTATGGCCGCACCCAAAGTGGGAGGTAGACACGCAGAGAGAGAGAGAAGCCACATTCCACCCTTATCTGTTGTCTTGCACCAAACAGCACCCCGTAATGAGGAGGGAGAGAGAGCGTGTTCTTCTGAGGGAGGGAGAGAGTCACAGGGAGACACGCAGTGGATATTCACATTATGGCTAATTTGTTTTTCTTTAAGTTTAGTTTTAGTTTTGTTTTTTATTCAGGATGATGAACATCCTGACACAGTTATCATTCAGGATGATGAACATCAAAGTTCATGAGGAGGTTATAAGGACAATAACGTTGATACTTTAATAGGACAACAGTGATGATAATCTAATGCAATTGGACTAAAGAAGGTGTTGCTATTAACTAAGTGATTCATATTATTTTCACACAGGAAAGAATAATTGAATAAATATGGATATGATAAAGAAGGAGAATAATAATAAAATAAAATAAAGTAATCTTGATAAACTGTACAAGTAGGACTACACCTATTAAAATATAGGGTAAATCTCTTTGGTCAAGGATGACGGGGATTAGCGCTACATCTACTGGGAAGGGATCCTACATGCTATGTTGTCAATTTGGATTCGGAAGTAATGGGTTTACCTTTCAAATGCCACTACTGCTGCTGCAACACTTTAATAATTTTAACTCTGATAAATTACCTTTTGTTTTATAGTCTCCCTGATGTGTATCCATTACGCACACGCTTGGCTGCATAGGGCAGATGGGGCTGAAGACTCTGTCTCCATCCCTCCACTTTGCGATCTATACTACCATATGGGTGGGGGTTGATTGTATTCCAGGTACGGCATCCTGCAGTGAGCCAGTATGGAAGGCTGGTTAGCCAACGACGGGTAAGATCCCACCTTGACACCCGGGACGACCTAAGGCAGGCACAGTCACAATTACTTGGCAGAGTCGCTGTGGGCACTGGCTTACTTGATCATGAAGTGACGAGCTGCAACAATCATGGGAAGTGCCGGGTGGGGTGTAGGGTGGAGGAGGAACAGGAGTCAGATATGTCAGCTCTGGCAGCAGAGGTGGTCTTGGAACAGGGCATGTCGCGTTTTATTTTATTTTATTTTACCTTTGTGGTATAGAAGCCCACTAACGCATGTACGTTTTTCGGTTTAGTGCATGACTTTGGAACAGCGTGGTTTCAGGCGGCTGATGGTAAACCCACCCATATTGGGCTTTGGTTTTGGACATACTGGTTTCGATTTCCCTTCCCAAAAGATTGGTTTTAGTTTGCTGATGGTTAAGGTTAGACGTTTCGACGTTGGTTGCACCAACGGCGTTCTTTGATTTTCTTATCATTTAATGCGCATGGTTTTGACCATTGCGCAAGGGGGGAGGTATTGAGGAGAATTTAATTTTTTTTTAGAAAACAAGGTTTTTCTTCACCATACTTGCAAACAATGATTGACATCATGCTAAATGAGTGTGAAATAAAAAAAACAAAAAAACAGTGTTCAACAGATGGGTAGAAGCAGTCCCATCAAAAGACCAAAGTGCGGCTACAGTAATCAAGTTTCGGACTAGAGAAGTCATGACAAGGTTTGGAATTCCGTCAGAAATAAGCTCAGACAAAACGTTTATTCAGAGAACACTCAAACAAGTGATTCAACATTTGCATGTCAAATAAAGACTAGTCTGTGTCTACAATCCTCAAACCACAAGGTATGGTGGAGAGAGGAATGGGACGCTTAAGACAAAGATTAACAAAATTAAATTAGAGTACTAAATTAAAGGACTAATGCACGACTGACACTAATGAGTTATCGCATGAAAACTAACAGAACGACGCATCTAACCCCGCATGAAATGCTTAAGGGTCGACCCATGCCTTCACTTAACATTCGAGGGTCCCAAAAGGGACTTCCATTAGAGTAATTAGAAATATAATTAAGGAAAATATGTTTGAACATCTAACTGTTGTACATAAGTTTGTAATTCCAGCAAGAGAAACACAAAGTTCCAGGGCCGGAGGAGGAGCCAGATGCAGACACGTCCGGAGCCGACCAACTACCCAAGAATGATGCAATCAAATTTCGGCAGGGTTTGAATCAGTCCTGTTTTGGTGGTCCACTATTAACAAAAATGTTGATCGGATAAATAATATATACTATAATCAGCAACGGTTTGTCAATTTTTCCACGGATAAGGTCAAGGGACAATATAGATATAGATGTGATATTGGCAGAGCAAGGAGGGGTGTGTGGGATGATAAGGACGACGTGTTGTACTTTTATCCCCAATAACACAGCACCGGATGGGTCGGTGGCCAGGGCGCTGGCAGGGTTACAGTCCCTCAGATTAGAGTTGGCAGAGAGCTCCGGCATTAATGACCCCTTCACAGGATGGATGGAGAGCCCAGTGAGCGATGGGCACTGCAGGAGCAGCAGGTGCCATCCAAGCTTACATGGAGATCAAGTATGAACCAGTGAACACAGACGAGGATCCACCAGAGGGGCCCGACCTGATCCGGCTGGACGGTTGGGAACACGTTCCTAACTTCTGGTATGGGCGAGTTGACAACTGGATACCGGGAGGGGGCTCACGTGTGAGGTGCTAGTAACCTCTCTCCAACGACTACACCAATGTCGAAAACCCCCCACGCAATGCAGCGCACCAATACATGAAGATCACTAGACCCCCTGCACCATTGTCCAAGAGCCCCCACGCAATACAGCTCACCAATACATGAAGATCACCAGACCCCCTGCACCATTGTCCAAGAGCCCCCACGCAATGCAGCTCACCAATACATGAAGATCACTAGACCCCCTGCACCATTGTCCAAGAGCCCCCACGCAATGCAGCTCACCAATACATGAAGATCACCAGACCCCCTGCACCATTGACCAAGAGCCCCCACACAATGCAGCGCACCAATACATGAAGATCACCTGACCCCCCCCCCCCCTTCCCCATCCCAGCCACTGCAAGCAGACCCCACCACCAACTACAGCGGTCATTTCCGACCCAAACCCCTTGGCCGTCACCCCGACACTGACACACCCTTACACACACAATCACGTCTGAACCAGGCCCAAAAGACTGTCTCTGGCCTGGGGAAAGATGAAGCCTGAATCGTCATCATTCAGTATGGATACCAGCCCTGGACTGTGGTTTATGATGGGATTGGTAGTGTGATAGAACTTTTCATTTTTTCCAGGCGATGTTAAGTGATTTTGTGCTACCTTCCATAAAAGCGAACGGTGGTGTAGATATCTGTGCAGGAAAGCCATGGTCGGACAGGGTAGATGGTGAACATAAGCATGTTGTGGTTATTTGATAATTTTTTGTGGTGTTGACTTTCAATGCATGCTGAAAGTGTAGGACTTTGCGTCACATATATTTAGAGTTATTTGTTGTGTTTTTGTTTCTTATTTTTTATGGTTACACCTATATGTGTGCCCTTTTGGATTTGGTTAATGATTTCTTATTGATTTCTTATTTGATTATTGATTTATTAATGCTTTACTATTTACTATTTGGTTCATGATTTCTTCTTGTTTTACTACTGATTATTGATTTATTTTTTGATGATTGATTTATTATTGCTTTACAATTTACTATTTGGTTAATGATTTCTTCTTGCTTTATTATTTGATTATTGATTAATTATTGCTTTACTATTTACTATTTCATTATTCATTTAGCAATTATTAATTTCTGTGTATTCCATATGATCCTACTGTGGTATAGTTGACAGTGGTCGGTATTTCCTGTGAGACCCACCAAGGTGAATTCCGTTTCAGAATTAGGGGGACGCGTTGTGGTTTTCATTCCAATAAGGTGTGTTTCCTCATAACGATTGGTGATGTTGATGATTTTATACTTTTATACATTTTAGACATTTTTCTATTTGCTTGTAGGATGGTCATCTGAGATGACCAAGGAGGGAATGTTACGTAATTCACACATTCATACCAACAGGCCACATATGTCCTTGGCGACTAGAGAGGTCTCGTTCCCATCCCAAGGAGATATCCGGCTCCTAGGGAGGCGTCCGGCCCATACAAGAAGCCATTCATTCACGAATCAATTCTACAGATACGAGCGGCCCAGGTGTTCGGCGAACTCAGAAGTTCAGGGCCACATAACAAATTGCAATGCCAACACATAGCCACTAGGGGTCAGCACAATACCACAAAGCAAGTTGTAATGCCAACACATAGCCACAAGGGAGCAGCATAGAGACACATACAACATCCAGAGAGGCGGGAGTTCAGCACCATGTTTAGCCAATCAGAGCACATAACTAAGTCCACGCCTGCCCAGTATTAAAGTTACAACCCATAGCCCAGAGGGTTAGAACGCTCCAGGTAAAGCATCCTTTTGAATGCCCTACTAAGTGTATCTCCACGCGTGTTTGTACAATTCCCCTCCTTTTGCTTCATAGTATGCTAGTCCAAACCATTGCTAAATAAAGTGAGTTAAAGCGATCCTGACTTGGCAGACTTTTTCCAAAAAGAACACGGCAGTTTCTATTCACCATCGATATAGACAATCTCTACACAAACATCGATATAGCAGAGGGTCTACAGACCATCTCTAATATATTCCAGAAATCTCCTGACGCTGCTAGGCCCGATGCACATATACTGCAATTGCTCGACATTAATCTGACCCGTAACGATTTCGTTTTTAATGGGGAATTTTTCCTTCAAATTAAAGGGATGGCAATGGGCAAAAAATTCGCACCCGCCTACGCAAACATATTCATGGCCGAATGGGAGGTGGCAGCCCTGGCGTCGTGTCCCAAAAATCCGTTACACTATTTTAGATTCCTGGATGATATTTGGGGGGTTTGGCCACACTCCAGGGAGGATTTCGACTGCTTTTTAACCATTCTAAACACTCACAACCCGTCCATCACTATTAAATCTACCTTTAGCCCCTCCTCTGTTGACTTCCTAGACACGACCACATTTAAGGGCCCAGAGTTCCCATCCACATCCCGGCTGGGATGTTGTTGATATCGGCCCTCTCGACAACTGAAAGGAGGTCCTCTTGGAGAAGAAGTCTGTCGACATGAGAGGATATATCTTTGTGGAGCTTTGAGTCGTCTGCAAACACTTTGATTTTACTGTGTTTGACAGCGCTAAAGATATCGTTGATGCATATGAGGAATAGTAAGGGACCAAGAACTGTACCCTGAGGAACTCCGCTGACGACGTCAATGATGGATGACATGACTCCGTCAACTGTGACGTACTGTTTCCTGCCCGTCAGGAAGCTAGCAATCCAGTTGTAGAGCTTACCCTGGATACCGAAAGATTTCAGCTTTTTCAGCAGGATTTTGTGGTCCACTTTGTCAAAAGCCTTGCTGAAGTCGAGGTACATCACGTCTGCGTTTTTATCAGCGCAAAGATCGCACATGATACACATGATATTCTGTGTGGTGGAGTAGTTGCGTGAGGCAGTTCTTACCCTTCTGGAACCCGTGCTGATTAGGGTTAATGAGGTTGTTCGTCTCAATGAAGCTGACCATCTTTTTGCGGGCGATGCGCTCAAAAAGTTTGATCAGGTGTGAGGTAAGAGAGACCGGTCTATAGTTTGCTGCTATAGCCTTACTACCTTTTTTGAATATAGGCGCAATACTCTGTGTCCGGAACACGCCTGCAACATCTGCAGTGTCGAGGGATCGTCTCCAGAGGTGGAGGATGGGGAGGGATAGTGCATCTTTGCACTCGTGGAGAAGAACAGCAGGGAACTTGTCCGGGCCCGGGGCTGAGTGGATCCCGATATCTTTGATTGCCTCCAGCACATCATCTTGAGTTAGAGTAATGTCTGTCAAAGACTCGTCCGTCTGCTGATGTAGCTTGATGTTGTTAGCTTCCACATTGTTTGGGTTGCTAAAAGCTCGTTTGTACTGTTGTTGGAGGATGTCGCCCATTCGGGCTGGATCGGATTCAAGCTTGTTGTCGCCATCAACGAGGGGACCAACAGAAGATCTGAAATTAGCCGATTTCTTAGCAAAGGTAAAGAAGGCTTTAGGGTTCTTTTTTATCTTGCCAATAGCAGCTACTTCCTGAAGAAGGCGCTCCCTCTTGATGTTATCCTTCAGAAGAAGTTCGATGGTTGCGCGTTCTTTGTTGAGCTGCTCGAGCTTAGTGTTGTTCCTTGGAGTTCTAGAACAATACTTTATGGCGTTGATGTGGCCATTTAGGCGGCGTTTTTCACGGAGGAGTTCCCTTCTAGGTCTTAGGATGGAGGATTTCGCAGAAGCTTCCATACCCCGCGTATGGGAGGGGGCATGTTTGCAGCAGATGTTAGCTACTGTGTCTTCAAAGAGTTTCCAGGCAGTGTCCTGGTCGTTTCTTGTATCAGTGACGTTAGACCAGTCCATGCTCTGGAATTCGGAGTTGACTATACAATTAGTAGTTTTAAGCTATATTCATAAAAGTTAATTATTGGGCTAGGGGTTGATTACCAAATTAACTGTTAAACATGGCTATTAACAGACATGAATCTGAGATAAGAGAATATACTTGTTAAGTTGGTTGGCAGGCAATAAATCCAATTAAATTACAAATAAAAACATACTACATAAAACAAAAACGAAAGTTTTGAACTGGTTATACAATCTTGTGAGGTATACTGTATATACTGGGAATAATGACTGCTACAGATTAGAACAATACATAAGTGGAGACCTGATCTGATCTATAAATTAAATGTATTATTATTATATTATTGATCTATTGATGGTGATGGCAAGAAAGCTCAGCAGTAAGAGCAGCTGGCCGGGTGGAGAACTGCAATCTATCTGGAAAGACAAATAGTGCAAAAAATACTGTGTTAACAGAGGATGTTAGTCAGAATAGAGAAAGTAGAGTCAAAGGACACCATGACATACTGTACAGTGCATAATTATAAGGAATGTGCATACTGACCTCCTGTGATTATATCAGCAGTGTATCCTATCAAGACACTGTTAGCCAGTGGCACAAAGATTGAAGTGTCTGTTAAATAAATTAATCTTTGTTGCAATAACACTTGGTTGAGTTTAGATCAGGTGACTGATTTGGAAGTTGAATAATATTCTGTATCTTTTTGTCGAGAAGCTCTTGTGTTGCTTTTGCAGTATGTTTTGGGTCATTATCTTATCCCTTACCTGTACTGTGAAGCACCATCCTATCAGTTCCACAGCATTTGGCTGAATCTGAGCAGATAGCATCCAACTATATGCTTCAGAATTCATCCTGCTGCTTCTATCAGCAGACATGTCAAGGCACATTTGTAGAATGAGGACTAACAACAATTATTTTCATCTAGGATGATTTGGAAGCTGCAGACACTGCAGCGGAAAAGGCAACCACAGCCAACATACACCCTCAGGTGACATTGACTCTCTCTCTCTCTCATCCCATGAAAACGCCACTTAATACACTAAAATATCACACAAAATTAAAGAACAGTAACATTTTGTGGTTATGTAGAAATAACCTGCTGTATAAGTAATACATTGTGTTGTCTGTATAAACAGAAAGCAGCAGTGCAGCATATAAGAAGGAGAAAATCCAATGTTGAAGGGCCTATTTGGAAAAACTACAGTGCTACGGGAAAAACAATTACAAGAAGGCTCTCCCGACCAGCAAAGATAAATACTCTGCAAGAAATCCTTCACCATGACTACTGGTTGACCAGTGATGCCATGGATCAAGCCAGCTACCTCATGGCCAAGGATCATGACCACCTTGACGGATTTCAATCGGTTTTACCGTTTAGCGCAATTGCACAAGGAGGGATTGTGGGGACTCCTGAAAATAAATTTGTTCAGATGTTGAACATCAGACAGAGCCACTGGATAACAGTCAGCAATGTGTTTTGCAATGACACTCAACTCGCCGTTTATGACAGCCTACGTAGCCCTCTGGACCCAAGAACACTGCAGGCACTGTCCTGGCTGCTAAGGCCACAGTCTGACACTTTGGAAGTTTTGCAACCAGCAGTGCAGCAGCAAGCAAATTTGAGTAACTGTGGGGTGTTTGCAATAGCTTTTGCATATGCATTATGCAAGGGTCATCAACCAGAACAGTGCATATTCAATGAAAGCAGGATGAGGGCACAGCTGTACAAGTCATTCACAAGGAACATCATCACATTTCGAATGAATGTTGAAGACAGAGAAGCTAAGTCAAACATCACAAAAACTACAGTACCAGTATACTGTGTTTGCAGAACAGCTCATTACAAAGAGATGATGGTGCAGTGTTCACTGTGCAAAGAGTGGTATCATCCCACATGCGTCACCATTCCGAGAGCTGTGATCGGGAATGATGACATCTGGCAGTGTTCCAAATGTGAACAAGCCAATAGCACTTGAGGTGGAACATTTTATTCATATAGACCACGTTGGTGGAGCACAAAGTTCTCAAAAATCGTACAATTCCTATTTTCTTTTTTTTTTAAGGTTATTTTTTTGGCATTTTCAAGCCTCAAAGAGCTGAAATGGGGAGAAAGAGAGAGAGGTGGGATGACCCGCAGCAAAGGTCCACGGGCCGGACCCGAACCCGCGACCACTGCAACGAAAGCCGGAGCCAACACGGCACATGCTCCACCGACCACGCCACCGGAGCGCCCCACAATTCCAATTTTCAAACATTATTTATCACATTTATGTCTATGTTGAGAGTTTTTACTATTAGAAATTTATTTATGTTTAAACCAAAAGAAAAAAAAAACATTTGAAGGTTTCCGTTTTGTATTTAAAGTCGACACTTTGACAGTTAATGTAAAAATGGCAGTTCTTGTATTTATTTGGTACTATTTTATTTGGCCTATGACATTTTTCAGAAATATATCTACGTACATTTTATTTGAAAGTTGGATTGTTACTAAAGACTTTATTGGGGTTTTCAATAAAGAAAACAAATGAGCAAACCTCTGTCTTATATCATGAGGACAGTATCCAGCCAATATGCACATTGAGAGTGGGAGGGATTTTGAGTTGAATCTATTATAAAACCGTAGTGAAATGTCTTGATATGTTCTATAGTGATAGTCAGGATCACTGTGAACAAAAATCCATTGAGAATATCAGCAAACCTCTTAAGGAATAATTGTAATACATTTTTGAAATTGAGGAAATTATCCTTCCAAACCGGCGGATGCACTGCGGTCACGCCAGCCGCACTTTGGAAAAGCCCCGTCAAGCTTTGAGGATCAGCACCGCTAAATCTGAGGCCATGACTCTTAGCAGGAAACCGGTGGATTGCTTACTCCGGGTAGGAAATGAGTCCTTAGCCCAAGTGAAGGAGTTCAAGTACCTCGGGGTCTTGTTCGCGAGTGAGGGTACTATGGAGCGTGAGATTGGCCGGAGAATCGGAGCAGCGGGGGCGGTATTGCGTTCGCTTTACCGCACCGTTGTAACGAAAAGAGAGCTGAGGAAAAAGCTCTCGATCTACCGGTCGATCTTCGTTCCTATCCTCACCTATGGTCATGAGGGCTGGGTGATGACCGAAAGGACGAGATCGCGGGTACAAGCGGCCGAGATGAGTTTTCTCAGAAGGGTGGCTGGCGTCTCCCTTAGGGATAGGGTGAGAAGCTCAGCCATCCGTGAGGAACTCGGATTAGAGCCGCTGCTCCTTTACTTAGAAAGGAGTCAGCTGAGGTGGTTCGGGCATCTGGTAAGGATGCCCACTGGGCGCCTTCCTTGGGAGGTGTTTCAGGCACGTCCAGTGGGGAGGAGACCTCGGGGAAGACCCAGGACTAGGTGGAGAGATTATATCTCAACACTGGCCTGGGAACGCCTCGGGATCCCCCCGTCAGAGCTGGTCAATGTGGCCCGGGAAAGGGAAGTCTGGGGCCCCCTGCTTGAGCTGCTCCCCCCGCGACCCGACCCCGGATAAGCGGATGAGGATGAGGAAATTATCCATTCGCCAGTATGCACTTTGAGAGTGGGAGGGACTTTGAATTGAATTTATTATAAAACCATACAGTAAAATGTTTTGATATGTTATACAGTGATAGTCAGGATCAGTGTGAACAAGAATCCATTGAGAATATCAGCAATCCTCTTAAGGAATAATTTCAATACATTTCTGAAATTGAGGAAATTATCCATTCGCCAGCATGCACTTTGAGAGTGGGAGGGACTTTGAATTGAATTTATTATAAAACCATACAGTAAAATGTTTTGATATGTTATACAGTGATAGTCGGGATCACTGTGAACAAGAATCCATTGAGAATATCAGCAAACCTCTTAAGGAATAATTTCAATACATTTCTGAAATTGAGGAAATTATCCATTCGCCAGTATGCACTTTGAGAGTGGGAGGGACTTTGAACTGAATTTATTGTAAAACCATACAGTAAAATGTTCATGTTCTGTATAACATGAATAATATGTTATACAGTGATAGTCAGGATCACTGTGAACAAGAATCCATTGAAAATATCAGCAAACCTCTTAAGGAATAATTTTAATACATTTTTGAAATTGAGGAAATTATCCATTCGCCAGTATGCACTTTGAGAGTGGGAGGGACTTTGAATTGAATTTATTATAAAACCATACAGTAAAATGTTTTGATATGTTATACGGTGATAGTCAGGATCACTGTGGACAAGAATCCATTGACAATATCAGCAAACCTCTTAAGGAATAAATTGAATACATTTTTGAAATTGAGGGAATTATCCATTCGCCAGTATGCACTTTGAGAGTGGGAAGGACTTTGAATTGAATTTATTATAAAACCATACAGTAAAATGTTTTGATATGTTATACAGTGATAGTCAGGATCAGTGTGAACAAGAATCCATTGAGAATATCAGCAATCCTCTTAAGGAATAATTTCAATACATTTCTGAAATTGAGGAAATTATCCATTCGCCAGCATGCACTTTGAGAGTGGGAGGGACTTTGAATTGAATTTATCATAAAACAATACAGTAAAATGTTTTGATATGTTATACAGTGATAGTCAGGATCACTGTGAACAAGGATCCATTGAAAATATCAGCAAACCTCTTAAGGAATAATTTTAATACATTTTTGAAATTGAGGAAATTATCCATTTGCCAGTATGCACTTTGAGAGTGGGAGGGACTTTGAATTGAATTTATTATAAAACCATACAGTAAAATGTTTTGATATGTTATACAGTGATAGTCAGGATCACTGTGAACAAGAATCCATTGAGAATATCAGCAAACCTCTTAAGGAATAATTTCAATACATTTCTGAAATTGAGGAAATTATCCATTCGCCAGTATGCACTGAGAGTGGGAGGGACTTTGAACTGAATTTATTGTAAAACCATACAGTAAAATGTTCATGTTCTGTATAACATGAATAATATGTTATACAGTGATAGTCAGGATCACCGTGAACAAGAATCCATTGAAAATATCAGCAAACCTCTTAAGGAATAATTTTAATACATTTTTGAAATTGAGGAAATTATCCATTCGCCAGTATGCACTTTGAGAGTGGGAGGGACTTTGAATTGAATTTATTATAAAACCATACAGTAAAATGTTTTGATATGTTATACGGTGATAGTCAGGATCACTGTGGACAAGAATCCATTGACAATATCAGCAAACCTCTTAAGGAATAAATTTAATACATTTTTGAAATTGAGGGAATTATCCATTCGCCAGTATGCACTTTGAGAGTGGGAAGGACTTTGAATTGAATTTATTATAAAACCATACAGTAAAATGTTTTGATATGTTATACAGTGATAGTCAGGATCACTGTGAACAAGAATCCATTGAGAATATCAGCAATCCTCTTAAGGAATAATTTCAATACATTTCTGAAATTGAGGAAATTATCCATTCGCCAGCATGCACTTTGAGAGTGGGAGGGACTTTGAATTGAATTTATCATAAAACAATACAGTAAAATGTTTTGATATGTTAGACAGCGATAGTCAGGATCACTGTGAACAAGAATCCATTGAGAATATCAGCAAACCTCTTAAGGAATAATTTTAATACATTTTTGAAATTGAGGAAATTATCCATTTGCCAGTATGCACTTTGAGAGTGGGAGGGACTTTGAATTGAATTTATTATAAAACCATACAGTAAAATGTTTTGATATGTTATACAGTGATAGTCAGGATCACTGTGAACAAGAATCCATTGAAAATATCAGCAAACCTCTTAATGAATAGAGAGAGAGAGAGAGAGAGAGAGAGAGAGAGAGAGAGAGAGAGAGAGAGAGAGAGAGAGAGAGAGAGAGAGAGAGAGAGAGAGAGAGAGAGAGAGAGCTTCAGAAGGGGTGGGGGCCGTGGGCAGAAAGTACAGTTCACCCTATGAAGTCTATGTGTCAAAACCACAAATGCAACAAAGGGTCAATGCTTTGTATTATGGAATATGGATACTCCTGGTAGGGTCTCTCATGGCAGAGTGGTCTCAGGTGAGGGGCCAGACTAAGAATGGTTCACAAAACTCCAATGAAGAACGAAAAAAGAGGAGATGTGACCCGGCCCGGAGGAAGCCCGGGGCCCCCGTCTGGAGCCAGGCCCAGACGGAGGGCTCGATGGCGAGCGCCTGGTGGCCGGGTTTGCCACGGAGCCCGGTCGGGCACAGCCCGAACAAACTACGTGGCACCCCCCCTCTCTTCATCCCATGGGCCCACCACCTGTGGGAAGACCCGTTGGGGTCGGGTGCGCAGCCACATGGGTGGCAGCGAAGGTCAGGGGTCTCGACGGACCAGACCCGGGCGGCAGAAGCTGGCTCTGGGGACGTGGAACGTCACCTCGCTGTGGGGAAAGGAACCGGAGCTTGTGAGGGAGGTGGAGCGCTATCAGTTAGATCTGGTGGGGCTTACCTCCACGCACAGTCTCAGCTCTGGTACCGTACTCCTGGATAAGGGTTGGACTCTATTCTTCTCCGGAGTTGCCAAGGGCGTGAGGCGCCGGGCGGGTGTGGGGATACTCATAAATCCCCGGCTGAGCGCCGCTGTGTTGGAGTTTACCCCGGTAGACGAGAGGGTCGCCTCCCTGCGCCTAAGGGTTGTAGGGGGGAAAACTCTGACTGTTGTTTGTGCGTATGCACCAAACAGCAGCTCAGAGTACTCGGCCTTCTTGGAGACCCTGAATGGAGTCCTGTATGGGGCTCCAGTAGGGGACTCCGTAGTTCTGCTGGGAGACTTCAACGCCCACGTGGGCAACGATGGAGACACCTGGAGAGGCGTGGTGGGGAGGAACGGCCTCCCTGATCTAAACCCGAGCGGTCGTTTGTTATTGGACTTCTGTGCTAGTCATGGATTATCCATAACAAACACCATGTTCGAACATAAGGGTGCTCATAAGTGTACCTGGTACCAGAGTACCCTAGGCCGAAGATCGATGATCGATTTCGTGATCGTGTCATCTGATCTGAGGCTGCATGTTTTGGACACTCGGGTAAAGAGAGGGGCGGAACTGTCAACCGACCACCATCTGGTTGTGAGTTGGATCAGGGAATGGGGGAAATTTCCGGATAGACCTGGTAAGCCCAAACGAGTAGTGCGGGTGAACTGGGAACGTCTGGAGGAGGCCCCCGTCCTAGGTATCTTCAACTCACACCTCCGGCGGAGCTTTTCTGGCATTCCTGTGGAGGTTGGGGGCATTGAGCCGGAGTGGGCGGTGTTCAAAGCCTCCATTGCTGAAGCTGCGGTGGCTAGCTGTGGCCTCAGGGTCTTAGGCTCCTCAAGGGGCGGTAACCCTCGGACACCGTGGTGGACTACGGTGGTCAGGGAAGCCGTCCGACTGAAGAAGGAGGCCTTCCGGGATATGATATCCTGGAGGACTCCTGACTCGGTTGCAGGGTACCGACAGGCTCGAAGGGCTGCAGCGGCTGCCGTGTCGGAGGCTAAGCAGCGGGTGTGGGAGAAGTTCGGAGAGGCCATGGAGAAGGACTTTCGGTCGGCACCAAAGTGTTTCTGGAAGACTATCCGGCACCTCAGGAGGGGGAAACGGGGAACCGTCCAAGCTGTGTACAGTAAGGATGGGACTCTGTTGACCTCAACTGAGGAGGTCGTCGGACGTTGGAAGGAACACTTTGAGGAACTCCTGAATCCGAATAACACGCCCTCTATGTTGGAGGCAGAGCTCGAGGTTGATGGTGTTTCGTCGTCAATTTCCCTGGTGGAGGTCACTGAGGTAGTCAAACATCTCCGCAGTGGCAAAGCCCCAGGGATTGATGAGATCCAGCCAGAAATGCTAAAGGCTCTGGGTGTTGAGGGGCTGTCATGGTTGACACGCCTATTCAACATCGCGTGGGAGTCGGGTACAGTGCCAAAGGAGTGGCAAACCGGGGTGGTGGTTCCCCTGTTCACAAAAGGGGGACCAGAGAGTGTGTGCCAATTACCGGGGTATCACACTTCTCAGCCTCCCTGGTAAAGTCTACTCCAAGGTGCTGGAAAGGAGGGTTCGGCCGATCGTCGAACCTCAGATTGAAGAGGAACAATGCGGTTTTCTCCCCGGACGTGGAACTACGGACCAGCTCTTCACTCTCGCAAAGATCCTGGAGGGGGCCTGGGAGTATGCCCATCCGGTCTACATGTGTTTTGTGGATCTGGAGAAGGCGTATGACCGGGTCCCCCGGGAGAAACTGTGGGAGGTGCTGCGGGAGTATGGGGTAAGGGGGTCTATCCTCAGGGCCATCCAATCTTTGTACTCCCAAAGCGAGAGCTGTGTTTGTGTTCTCGGCAGCCAGTCAGTTTCGTTCTCAGTGGGTGCTGGTCTCCGCCAGGGCTGCGCCTTGTCACCAATCCTGTTTGTGATATACATGGACAGGATATCGAGGCGTAGTCATGGTGGGGAGGGGTTGCAGTTCGGTGGTCTGAGGATCTCGTCACTGCTTTTTGCAGATGATGTGGTCCTCATTGGATCATCGGCCTGTGACCTTCAGCACTCACTTGATCGGCTGGCGGCCGAGTGTGAATCGGCTGGGATGAGGATCAGCACCGCTAAATCTGAGGCCATGACTCTTAGCAGGAAACCGGTGGATTGCTTACTCCGGGTAGGAAATGAGTCCTTAGCCCAAGTGAAGGAGTTCAAGTACCTCGGGGTCTTGTTCGCGAGTGAGGGTACTATGGAGCGTGAGATTGGCCGGAGAATCGGAGCAGCGGGGGCGGTATTGCGTTCGCTTTACCGCACCGTTGTAACGAAAAGAGAGCTGAGCCGCAAGGCAAAGCTCTCGATCTACCGGTCGATCTTCGTTCCTATCCTCACCTATGGTCATGAGGGCTGGGTGATGACCGAAAGGACGAGATCGCGGGTACAAGCGGCCGAGATGAGTTTTCTCAGAAGGGTGGCTGGTGTCTCCCTTAGGGATAGGGTGAGAAGCTCAGCCATCCGTGAGGAACTCGGATTAGAGCCGCTGCTCCTTTACTTAGAAAGGAGTCAGCTGAGGTGGTTCGGGCATCTGGTAAGGATGCCCACTGGGCGCCTTCCTTGGGAGGTGTTTCAGGCACGTCCAGTGGGGAGGAGACCTCGGGGAAGACCCAGGACTAGGTGGAGAGATTATATCTCAACACTGGCCTGGGAACGCCTCGGGATCCCCCCGTCAGAGCTGGTCAATGTGGCCCGGGAAAGGGAAGTCTGGGGCCCCCTGCTTGAGCTGCTCCCCCCGCGACCCGACCCCGGATAAGCGGATGACGATGAGGATGAGGATGAGAATATGGATACTACGATTTTGGCAGCAGATAGTGTGGTACACACTCTTATGTATCGTGCTCATGCTCCCGAAAATAATCGATTGAACTGTGTCCCAGAGCACGGTTGTCTGACTTATTTTGTGCTACACAGAACACAAACCATATCCTCTATTTTATTCGACTACAGAAGGGGTGTGCGCTGGTACAGGGCACCCTCTTATTTACGCGTCAAAACAACATATGCATCAAAGGGTAAATGTAGTATTAGGGATACTCTGATATCCCCGTTTTTTTTCAGCAGACCTCCTCAAATACATTTCGTGCCTATGCTCAGGAAGATTAATAGATTGAATCGTGTCCCAGAGCGTGATTGTCCGACTTTATTCGTACTGCAGAACGAAATGTAAATCCATGCCTTTTGGATGGGAGCGTTTCTCAGAATATAAACAGGTATAGGCTATATATACACATGCATACATATGTCCTATATATATTTAATTATTTATTTATTATTTACAGATCACCAGACCTCCTCGAAGCAACAAAAATGGTTAATAATTAATAATTTACTTTGGTAATCAACATTACTCTTTTTATTTTTTTAATCGCGGTCCGTTGGCTAATTACGTCACTCTGAGAGATGCGCACGGACATACATGGTAGTGGCACAGCCTATAACCTATTCGGGAAAGCAAAACATCAAGCTCATTGATTTAACGAGCTAGGTTTTTTTTTAAAATAATTCATTAAGTTATCATGTGGCAGAGGTCATTCCTCTTCCTGAGTGTTTATTCAATATTTCTGGTCATTGAAATGCTCATTGCTTCCTATTTGTGTCTAGTGTACCCCCCCCCCCTCCCCAACCACCCACCCACCCAATATATTTCTTTAGAACATGGTCTAAATATAATTATGAGCCTTCGATTGATATCCAGACATTTTTTGCGGAGACACATTCCTGTTCCCCACTTGTATTGGAGTGAACGGCGATATCTACTTCTGGGCCACATGAAATGACGGACCCGTCCACAGCCCGCTGAAGCAGGTGCTATACCAGGCGTGGCATCTGAGCACTGTTGGATTCCGGAACATTGTACTGTTTCTTGGGGCTTGGCTTGGGTCCTATAGGGCTCTACCGGAAGTGGCGTGACTTCGCCACTTTGCAGCTTCACAGTTACACGATCGGTAAGTATCTCTACCACGTGTAATGTGCAATGTTAATTTCTTCAAAACACCAAACAAAGTTGTTGCCATAAGCCTACCTAACTAGTTTTTTGCGTCATTTAGGGTGCATCGTGAAAGTTAGTTTCAGTCTGTTATGGTGTTGCAAACATAGATATATTAACTAGATGCCTCGTCCGCGCTGCTGGCCAATGGAGTCGAACGTCACCACTAAAGGCCAAATTACCACAGTAAGCTGCTCACCCATAACATTGTGTTGGTAGTGGTACACATACTTTTTAAATAACCATAACTTCCTCAATTTTCCACCGATTTTCAAACGGTTTTGTTTGTTCTAAACGTGATGTAGGCTAGTTATGACTGCATGCTTTTGATAGAATAATGAAAAATAGAATAATGTTCCAAAATAGGTAGGCTACAATATCATAACCACGTTAATAACGTTTGTAATAAACCAAACCGTTCGTAAATCGGTTGAAAATTTAGCAAGTTATGGTTATTTTAAAAGTACATGTACCACTACCAACACAATTTTATGGGTGAGCAGCACCTTACTGTGGTAAGATTGCCGCCTATGGTGACGTTCTAGACCAGCATTAGGGCGAAAAGTGTGTTTTCCTTGGCTGCGATTCAGAAATATCTCCGTAAAGATGGACTCATTGCGAAAACGCATCGCTGGTACTCCCTTTTAATGTACAGTTGGTAATTACATTTACCCAGGGGCTGTATTAGAAGCTACAAAAATAAGGTGTAGGAAAAGCAAGTCGAATAATGTTATACTAGATACCATGGATTGGTCACAAATATCAGTCTAGAAATAGCTGAAATGTTGTTTATTACACAAGATTGCCGCCTATGGTGACGTTCTAGACCAGCATTAGGGCGAAAAGTGTATTTTCCCCTCCGTTTTCCTTGGCTGCGATTCAGAAATATCTCCGTAAAGATGGACTCATTGCGAAAACGCATCGCTGGTACTCCCTTTTAATGTACAGTTGGTAATTACATTTACCCAGGGGCTGTATTAGAAGCTACAAAAATAAGGTGTAGGAAAAGCAAGTCGAATAATGTTATACTAGATACCATGGATTGGTCACAAATATCAGTCTAGAAATAGCTGAAATGTTGTTTATTACACTACAGGATTATTGCCTTTATTACAACTGAGTTGAAAGACTGAAAGTCTTGTTTTATGGTTAAATCTCGCTTAATTTAAATTAAGGAATTTGTCATTTTTATACAATGGTATTTCTAATGATGTTTTTCTTGTTTATGTTCACAGCAAAACTTAAACAACGGCAAAGGGAGGTTTAAAAAAGGCATGCGCTGCATGTCAGGTCCCCATTTATAATGGGTTTAAAATATGCCCCACGTGCAAGGCACCACAGCTGCAAAAAATGAGGCTAAAAAAAAACTGGACAAGTTTCTAAATCAGAAAGATGCATGGGTGGCCAACACCAAACGTAATCAGGTCACCTCACATCTTTTCGATGACGCTGTCATTCTGGTAAGTAACATTACCATAGTACTAATGTTAGGTTAAGAATGTGGCGTCAACATCAGCTCTTCTATAAGTAAAAGTGTGCCTCTGAGTTGCTATTGAAACGTAATGCTGTGGAGCTTGTGTCTCCATATATCTCTGGCACAATTTATTATTGTTTTTAAAGTTTTCTCTATTTTTTCAGGTTGAGAAGATGAATGCATTGGGCTGGAGGCCCATCCTCCTTCTTGAATATCCCAAGAAGGAGGCAAAGATGGTCCTCCCAGAGGGGCTTATTTCTGGTGTTGGTGAACAGAAATGTTTGGATAACATAAAATAAATTTACAGCCTAATTGTAGAAGGTAATTTCACATTTACTCTGCATTATAAATTACTCTAAACAATCCCAAATCTGAAAAATGTAGGACACTGTAAAAATTAAATTGCATCAAATAACAAAATGTACAAAAAAGGATTATGACAGATGTATGTTTACTTTGCATCACTCCTACCTTTCACATTTTGACCTAATTGTAAGTTCTTTGTGTTGCTTTCAGGAAAGAAAGTGCCATCAAATCCTGCCACAAGTATGCCACAGGGTCAAGGAGAGGCCATTTATATTTTAAATTTCGAGCCCGAAGACCCAATGCAAATACAAGGTGTGGTTAGCGTAGCTTTATTGTCATCTTTCATATTTTTTGGTGAGAATGTGCTTCAGCAGCATGTTATTATTATCATTATTATAGTACATTATTATCATAGTTAATATTCTATGTGTGTACACCTTTTGCAGAGACTCTCCATTCAGCCACCCCTACCACCACCACCAACGAGGGGTTAGAGCTGAGTGCTTAGCTTAATTATTGCTGTTCAAATTTGTTGTGCCATATTTCAATTTTTTTGTAGAATTTCCTTGAGCAGCCACACATACGGTATAAATCTGACCTGCTTGCTTATTTTATATTCTGTGTGTACAAAGGGACTTTGAATTGAATTTATTATAAAACCATACAGTAAAATGTTTTGATATGTTATACAGTGATAGCCAGGATCACCGTGAACAAGAATCCATTGAGAATATCAGCAAACCTCTTAAGGAATAATTTTAATACATTTTTGAAATTGAGGAAATTATACATTCGCCAGCATGCACTTTGAGAGTGGGAGGGACTTTGAATTGAATTTATTGTAAAACCATACAGTAAAATGTTTTGATATGTTATACAGTGATAGTCAGGATCACTGAACAAGAATCCATAGAAAATATCAGCAAACCTCTTAAGGAATAATTTTAATAAATTTTTGAAATTTAGGAAATTATCCATTCGCCAGTATGCACTTTTAGAGTGGGAGGGACTTTGAATTGAATTCATTATAAAACCATACAGTAACATGTTTTGATATGTTATACAGTGATAGTCAGGATCACTGTGAACAAGAATCCATTGAGAATATCAGCAAACCTCTTAAGGAATAATTTTAATACATTTTTGAAATTGAGGAAATTATCCATTCGCCAGTATGCACTTTGAGAGTGGGAGGGACTTTGAATTGAATTTATTGTAAAACCATACAGTAAAATGTTCATGTTCTGTATAACATGAATCATATGTTATACAGTGATAGTCAGGATCACTGTGAACAAGAATCCATTGAAAATATCAGCAAACCTCTTAAGGAATAATTTTAATACATTTTTGAAATTGAGGAAATTATCCATTCGCCAGCATGCACTTTGAGAGTGGGAGGGACTTTGAATTGAATTTATTATAAAACCATACAGTAAAATGTTTTGATATGTTATACAGCGATAGTCAGGATCACCGTGAATATGAATCCATTGAGAATATCAGCAAACCTCTTAAGGAATAATTGTAATAAATTTTTGAAATTGAGGAAATTATCCATTTGCCAGTATGCACTTTGAGAGTGGGAGGGACTTTGAATTGAATTTATTATAAAACCGTACAGTAAAATGTTTTGATATGTTATACAGTGATAGTCAGGATCACTGTGAACAAGAATCCATTGAGAATATCAGCAAATCTCTTAAGGAATAATTTCAATACATTTCTGAAATTCAGGAAATTATCCATTCGCCAGCATGCACTTTGAGAGTGGGAGGGACTTTGAATTGAATTTATTATAAAACCATATAGTAAAATGTTTTGATATGATATACAGTGATAGTCAGGATCACTGTGAACAAGAATCCATTGAGAATATTAGCAAACCTCTTAAGGAATAATTGTAATACATTTTTGAAATTGAGGAAATTATCCATTCGCCAGTATGCACTTTGAGAGTGGGAGGGACTTTGAATTGAATTTATTATAAAACCGTACAGTAAAATGTTTTGATATGTTATACAGTGATAGTCAGGATCACTGTGAACAAGAATCCATTGAGAATATCAGCAAATCTCTTAAGGAATAATTTCAATACATTTCTGAAATTCAGGAAATTATCCATTCGCCAGCATGCACTTTGAGAGTGGGAGGGACTTTGAATTGAATTTATTATAAAACCATATAGTAAAATGTTTTGATATGTTATACAGTGATAGTCAGGATCACTGTGAACAAGAATCCATTGAGAATATTAGCAAACCTCTTAAGGAATAATTGTAATACATTTTTGAAATTGAGGAAATTATCCATTCGCCAGTATGCACTTTGAGAGTGGGAGGGACTTTGAATTGAATTTATTATAAAACCATACAGTAAAATGTTTTGATATGTTATACAGTGATAGTCAGGATCACTGTGAACAAGAATCCATTGAGAATATCAGCAAACCTCTTAAGGAATAATTTTAATACATTTTTGAAATTGAGGAAATTATCCATTCGCCAGTATGCACTTTGAGAGTGGGAGGGACTTTGAATTGAATTTATTGTAAAACCATACAGTAAAATGTTCATGTTCTGTATAACATGAATCATATGTTATACAGTGATAGTCAGGATCACTGTGAACAAGAATCCATTGAAAATATCAGCAAACCTCTTAAGGAATAATTTTAATACATTTTTGAAATTGAGGAAATTATCCATTCGCCAGCATGCACTTTGAGAGTGGGAGGGACTTTGAATTGAATTTATTATAAAACCATACAGTAAAATGTTTTGATATGTTATACAGCGATAGTCAGGATCACTGTGAATATGAATCCATTGAGAATATCAGCAAACCTCTTAAGGAATAATTGTAATAAATTTTTGAAATTGAGGAAATTATCCATTTGCCAGTATGCACTTTGAGAGTGGGAGGGACTTTGAATTGAATTTATTATAAAACCGTACAGTAAAATGTTTTGATATGTTATACAGTGATAGTCAGGATCACTGTGAACAAGAATCCATTGAGAATATCAGCAAATCTCTTAAGGAATAATTTCAATACATTTCTGAAATTCAGGAAATTATCCATTCGCCAGCATGCACTTTGAGAGTGGGAGGGACTTTGAATTGAATTTATTATAAAACCATATAGTAAAATGTTTTGATATGTTATACAGTGATAGTCAGGATCACTGTGAACAAGAATCCATTGAGAATATTAGCAAACCTCTTAAGGAATAATTGTAATACATTTTTGAAATTGAGGAAATTATCCATTCGCCAGTATGCACTTTGAGAGTGGGAGGGACTTTGAATTGAATTTATTATAAAACCATACAGTAAAATGTTTTGATATGTTATACAGTGATAGTCAGGATCACTGTGAACAAGAATCCATTGAGAATATCAGCAAACCTCTTAAGGAATAATTTTAATACATTTTTGAAATTGAGGAAATTATCCATTCGCCAGTATGCACTTTGAGAGTGGGAGGGACTTTGAATTGAATTTATTGTAAAACCATACAGTAAAATGTTCATGTTCTGTATAACATGAATCATATGTTATACAGTGATAGTCAGGATCACTGTGAACAAGAATCCATTGAAAATATCAGCAAACCTCTTAAGGAATAATTTTAATACATTTTTGAAATTGAGGAAATTATCCATTCGCCAGCATGCACTTTGAGAGTGGGAGGGACTTTGAATTGAATTCATTATAAAACCATACAGTAAAATGTTTTGATATGTTATACAGTGATAGTCAGGATCACTGTGAACAAGAATCCATTGAAAATATCAGCAAACCTCTTAAAGGGACACTATGTAATATTTTGAGTAATTTATTACCTCAAATCAACATATTCATTCATAAATAAGTCCTCATTGGTGTAAAATGATCTCTGCCAAAAATCTCACTTATCCTCCTGAGCGAAGAATAATTAATATTAATATCAATATGGTTACATAGGACCGGTAAGCTTCATGGAGGCTTCCATTTTCTTCCGGTCTATGAGCTGCCGAGAAGGTCAAAAAGCACTACGTCGTACAGGAATTGCAAACGCGTTTTCACTCTGAGCCAGCGTGACGGTGGAACAGAGCTTAGTTTAGCGAGACGAGTTTTACCGGCAAATTTGAACATGCACCGCATTTTTTTCAAAGACCATAGTTATGCCACGCCACAGGAGAAGGAATCATCGTCGCCAAAAAAACGACGATGTGTAAGCAAAGCATGTATAACATGGTTTTTCATGGCAACGAGATGCGGGGCGCTATGTTTGAGCGACTCGTCATTGAAAGGCTACTTTATTACATATTTAATTTACTTTTTCACATTTTTGTCGAGTTTAAATCGTGACAATATTCTTATGACTTATGGATACTGTCAAATGCGTTGGAGGAATTCAAAAGCCATTCTTCATCAAGTTATGGAGGTTTATTCTCTGCTGGGGTCACCACGTATCCAAATCCACCGAGACGCACTTAGGCTAGAGCGGACCTTCTGGAGCTTCAACTCGCTTGCGAGACAGTTGATTTATCACCCGAACAACTGGATTACATACCAACAACTCTGATAAAGAAGACAATACGGAGGAAAAGAAGATCGAGAGGAGGAAATAGGAACAGGATAGGAGACGAGGAAGTAAACTCGTTGCCAGGGCGACTAACTGGCGGCGCGCAGTCGCAGCGGCCCCTCTTGAGATCTGTGAGATTGAGATTGAATGTTTGAGTGTGAGACGTCCTACGACGGACGTAGTTTATGACAGGGAAACAATATTAAACATTAGGACATTGAGAGCTAGTAACATCACTGGCATTCGCTGGCATCTGGACATACTACGCAAACACAGGATACTAACGGACACGGTGACACTGTGCCCGCAACTGCCCGGAGGAGGAAGCAGCAGAGACGGGGTGGACGTAAACAAACTGAACAGCTTCTTTCAGCTCCTACCCTCCAAGAAGCGCTATCGCAGCTTAAGATGCTCCACCACCAGGCTGCGGAACAGCTTCCTAACTCAAGCTGTCAGGATGCTCAATGCACCAGCGTCCCAGATCTTCTCACTGGACTTTATTTATTATTTATTCATCATTGGGACGTTTGTTTGTTTGAAATGTATGTTGATCTTGATCCGTGAGAAACGCCTTCTCGTTTTGTTGTTCAATCAACAAAACGACAATAAATTTGATTTGATTTGATTCCGTTAGTTACAATGAAAATTGTTGGTATTTAGAATACTGTTACATTGTTGAAATCAACGGGTTACAATGCGTTGATTAGGATGCGTGCTCAGCCGCACGCATTATGGGAATTATTGTTTTGATTATCGGTAACTCCAAGACTACCAAAGGCTATGTCAACTTTTATGTTATGACATTTTATGTAATCTGACATTAAATGACCTACTGTTATTTATCATCTGTATAGTTATTTGTCATGTTGGAAAGTCCACAACTGCTGGAGTCAAGTTCGTTGTCTGTAAGAATGCTTGGTCAATAAACCTGATCTGATTTGTCCATCTAATTTGTCCAGTTGTCCACGAACCTCATCATCACTCGAATGACTCGATGAGGTAGCCTAGTAGGTGTCATGTCACAGCTTCTTGAACCTCATCATCACTCGAATGACTCGATGAGGTAGCCTAGTAGGTGTCATGTCACAGCTTCTTGGCACATACTGCCCACCGTAGTTTTTGGACAAGCGAGCACTATTAGTTTGAATGCAATATACAATTGTACCACTAGATGGGAGTAATTTTTACACAGTGTCCCTTTAAGGAATAATTTTAATACATTTTTGAAATTGAGGAAATTATCCATTCGCCAGCATGCACTTTGAGAGTGGGAGGGACTTTGAATTGAATTGATTATAAAACCATACAGTAAAATGTTTTGATATGTTATACAGTGATAGTCAGGATCACTGTGAACAAGAATCCATTGAGAATATCAGCAAACCTCTTAAGGAATAATTTTAATACATTTCTGAAATTGAGGAAATTATCCATTCGCCAGCATGCACTTTGAGAGTGGGAGGGACTTTGAATTGAATTTATTATAAAACCATACAGTAAAATGTTTTGATATGTTATACAGTGATAGTCAGGATCACTGTGAACAAGAATCCATTGGGAATATTAGCAAACCTCTTAAGGAATAATTGTAATACATTTTTGAAATTGAGGAAATTATCCATTCGCCAGTATGCACTTTGAGAGTGGGAGGGACTTTGAATTGAATTTATTATAAAACCATACAGTAAAATGTTTTGATATGTTATACAGTGATAGTCAGGATCACTGTGAACAAGAATCCATTGGAAATATCAGCAAAACTCTTAAGGAATAATTGTAATACATTTTTGAAATTGAGGAAATTATCCATTCGCCAGTATGCACTTAGAGAGTGGGAGGGACTTTGAATTGCATTTATTATAAAACCATACAGTAAAATGTTTTGATATGTTACACAGTGATAGTCAGGATCACTGTGAACAAGAATCCATTGGAAATATCAGCAAACCTCTTAAGGAATAATTGTAATACATTTTTGAAATTGAGGAAATTATCCATTCGCCAGTATGCACTTTGAGAGTGGGAGGGACTTTGAATTGCATTTATTATAAAACCATACAGTAAAATGTTTTGATATGTTATACAGTGATAGTCAGGATCACTGTGAACAAGAATCCATTGGAAATATCAGCAAACCTCTTAAGGAATAATTGTAATACATTTTTGAAATTGAGGAAATTATCCATTCGCCAGTATGCACTTTGAGAGTGGGAGGGACTTTGAATTGAATTTATTATAAAACCATACAGTAAAATGTTTTGATATGTTATACAGTGATAGGCAGGATCACTGTGAACAAGAATCCATTGGAAATATCAGCAAACCTCTTAAGGAATAATTTTAATAATTTTTTGAAAAGCAGGATGTTATCCATTCTCCAGTATGCACTTTGATACTGGAAGAGATTTTGAATATAATTTACTATAAAACCATAGAGTAAGATTTTTTTATATGTTCTATAAGGATAGTCAGGATTACTGTGAACAAGAATCCATTGAAAATATCAGCAAACCTCTTAAGGAATAATTGTAATACATTTTTGAAAAGCAGGAAATTATCCATTCTCCAGTATGCACTTTGATACTGGGAAGGATTTTGAATTTAATTTATTATAAAACCATACAGTAAAATGTTTTGATATGTTCTATAGTGATAGTCAGGATCACTGTGAACAAGAATCCTGTGAAAAAAAATCAGCAAACCTATAATATCCCCCATGTTTAACCGTTGCACCGGGTATAAAAAACTGCTTTCCCATCCATTTTGGCCTAGTCGGGCACCGTACCGTAAGTGCAGTAATAGATGTGCAACAGATTTTAAGCGGCGGCTGGCTTGATGGGGCTTTTCCAAAGTGCGGCTGGCGTGACCGCAGTGCATCCGCCGGTTTGGAAGAGGTGCTTTCGGTATGTGTTCAATGTACATCGTTCTAGTCGTATTTGCGGTAGATTGATGGTTAAAAAATGTCACACCACGATCGGTTAAACTTGAATGCTGTCATTAGCAAGTGTGTTTCTGGCACTGGCAATAAAAATACCTAAAAGTGTCGTTATTGTATGCACGTCATCGCCAAATGGTGTTAGAAACTATCCGTGCTGCCAACAACGAGAAAATCTGGACTTTATCATTATTTTGGAGACATTTTATAAATGATACACATATTCTGAGTGCTTTTAGTAAACATGAATCAAAAGTTCTGGTTAAGCTGCGCGTAGGCCGTTAGGTAAATGGAAGAGGCACTGGGCCCTCTCGGATGGCATTTGTTTCACTATTGGCCTACGACTCCTTTCAGTTGCCCACACCTCCTGCGCCAAAAGAATAGAACGCTCGAGGCGCCGTTTTGAAAAGAGAAAACATATATTTTATTAGTACATGATAGAGATAATCATGAGCCTTTGATCGAGGTAAAGAATTGTTTTGCGGGAGGTGACATTCCAAATTTGTACCGGCTGCCAAATTTGTACCGGGCGCGTCATCCATACGTAATCCATTCCAAACCTGCCTGGCAACAGATGATCGCGTCGTCCGTTGCCTGGCAACGGACGATCGCGTCGAATGACGTGAAAGGTTCACGAACATTCGCGAACCTTCTATCTAGCGATCCGTTATCTGTATTGTGCTATTTCGTCCTAGACCTGCTTTAAACACTCAGTTTACTTGCTAAATTTGATTAAACAATTAAATACAATACAAATATAAAGTAAAAACAAGTGTTATCTAGCGATCCGTTGACTGTATTATGTTATTTCGTCTTTGGCAACATGAGCGCGAATGTTTTTTGAAACCTGCCCGGCAACGGACGACGCGATCATCTATTGCCAGGCAGGTTTGGAATGGATTACGTATGGATGACGCGCCCGGTACAAATTTGGCAGCCGGTACAAATTTGGCATGACAGAGGCATTCCCGTTCTTCACTTGTATTATAATGGACGGAGATATGTAGTTCGTAAACTCCCGTGAATGGAGAGAGCCCGTACAACCAGGCTTGGCCGCTGAGCAGTGTCGTATTGCGCAAGTATGCAATCGGCATGAGGGCCTGGTTTTATAGATGGACCTATAACGAAATGTATTTATACAACTTATTTCGTTATTGAAGCGAAAGCGAAGTATTTCCTTCCAGATACTCGGAGAGATCGGCAACGCTTTTGGGCCGCCTATATCGGATACACAGATGTGATCTGTGTAATCTCCGCTCTCGCGAGATCTCTGGATTTCACGGAAACCTGGCGAAATGCCTCCAGTGTTGCCAGATTGGGCGGTTTTCCGCCCAATTGGGCTTCTTTTGTTTACGTCAGGCGGGGGGGAAATATCTTGGGCGGGTGTATACAATTTGGGCTGCTTCTGTCCACATTCGGCGAGTTTTTATTATTCTGAAAAATATTTAAAATATTGTTAATATTATATAAATGTGGCGTACATAGCGTTAATATGGCGGATGGAAAGGAATTTGCGAGAAATATGGTCACGTAAATAAAATATACAAACGAACAGAGCTTTGTCTCCCCGCGACCTTTTATTGATTGAGTCTAAAACGTTCTCATCGATTCAGCCAATGAGAGTACTACAGCAGGTAGCAATCGCGTTGCCATGGCACATGGGTAAACAAATAGGCACCACCACACAAGTTAACTAACGATCGCTGGTAGGCTTCAATATCAGGCAAGCACTTTGTTTTATTTTTATTTTGTTCTACATCACAATTGCAAGCTTTAATGAAGTATTGTTTTTACCTGCCATTACGAGTCTCGTTTGGTCTAGTTGGGAATTCGCACAATGGTGATTCACTCCTTATTATCTATGTTATTAGCGCTACTTGGAAGACGCCTTTTAATTCTTACTGCACCCCATTATGTATTAAGGATATTTATGAAAAAAGGCACATATGTGCTTTACATTAATATTTACACTTAACCTGGGCAATTTCGTATTTTTTTATTCTGCATCATTTCAATTGGCAATTTGACCGTGACGTCAGTTCAGCAAAAGTTCAAAAAGAAAGGTTACTAAATTGTGTAACCTATCACTAAATTTCGGCAAATTAGATGTTTTTACCTAATATTTTTACCCCCCCCCCCCCCGTACAGCCTTCGAAGCTCTCGTCTTTTCGCATCGGAGACAGAGCATGCTTTTGCCGGTTTTATCAAGCTGTTTTTGAATGGCGATTCTCCATAATGGAAAGTAAGAGACAACAAGAATCTGGTACTGAAAAGCAAAAGAAAAAAAATACGTAGCCAACCAGATTTACTGCGCTCTTGTTGGTTGCAATTTGCAAAAACCTATTTATATTTCATTTATATGGGGTTATTTGATGCATATATGAAGCTCTGGATGTGTTTTCTATTGTATGTGTTATGATTTTACGGGTTTACACGGGTGTGACTCTGGCAACTTCGTGGAGTGGGCGGGTTCTAAGATGTGATTGGGCTGGAAACTGTCAACCTGATCTGGCAACACTGCATGCCTCCATAAATAGCCCATGCCACTGCATCAAGATCTCACTTGGGATATCCAGTTCATAATGGCAAGTCCCAGTAAAGTACCCAGGAGTGACGGTGAGACGGTTGTCGGCCATCTTCATTGTGTGTCGCCCATCAAGATGTCGAAGAACAGCCGGCGATACTTCGAGGCCACCCTGCAGTCGGGAAGGGAGGAATTCAACCGTGTTGTTTGCTTCTCCCTCGAGAAGCGGGACCAGTTTGTTCAGGCGGCAGACAACAGGCAGGCGGTGAAATTGGTGGCTATGCGAAAAAGCATCAGTAAGTTTTGTCTTTGCTTTTTTGTGTTTGTTTCTGAAATCGGCATTAGTTGCCGTTAGTCCGTCGAGGGACGTGCTAGGGAGTGTCTGACGTGTGCCACGTAAAGTCTGATGAAGTTTGTCGACGGACGATGCATTACTCGACGTAAACGACCGTGGAAATTAGTGTAAGGCTTTTTTTTTAATTGACGAGTCGTCGGCGTATTATTTTCTTGCGGAGCTAACGGCAAACTAATTCACCTCCAAACCTTGCAGTGCGCGTCTTTTCCCCCTTCCCCCGTCTTACTGCTCTGTTACGTAAAATGGCCGACACGCAGGTTAGTCATCATCAATTGGCCTGTCTTGCTCGTTAGTCGGTTATCGTCGCTCCCCTCGCCTTTATTGCCGATCCCCTCGCCTTTTATTGCTTTCATATGTAAAATGACCGACCCTGCTTTCAGCGTGATGAATATACATTTTTGTCAAACATTACTTTATATATATTTTTTTATTTGTTGTTTAGATTCATTGACCGATCCCATTAATGAGTCGTTACTGGCAGCCCGTGCGTTACGTCCAGGTGTTAAGCATGCATTTCTTTTCATTTTGTTTTCGTAGGCTACAGCAATCCAGGGGGCTTCGACGTGTTGGTGTCGAGCCAGAGCAGGCTCGATGCGTTTGGGGACCTTCCTTTCCCCCGTAGGGCACCGAGCAGCACCTCTGACCGGCTGACTGTGGTCGACGTTTTGGGTTTGGGTCCCAGGCAGAGGGCAAGCGTAGCGCTTTTGTGAAGCTTGTTGAAAGAACTATTTTGAGAGAACTTGGTCCTAGTGTCGCTTTGTTTGTCTTTGTTGTTTTTCATCAGGTGGGAGTCATCAACCTCAAGGTACTTCAGCTCCTGGACAATAGGGTGGTGGAGATCCAAGGAGCATCGATGGAGCTGAAGTGCTTTGAGGTTTGTGACTCCACCGGACAGACGGCGTTGAGCGTGTGGGATCGGCTGATCTCCACGGTCCAGCTCGGACAGTGCTACATCTTCTGGTCGTTGACGACCAGGAAGGATGGGAGCCGCACCGTTTTGACCACTACACCGTCCACATTGGTCACCGCCACCACGGGTGTCAGGCAGCCTTCTTCGCTCAGACTGGTGACTGTCACGGCCGAGGAGATTCTGTGCGGGCCGGCGACCGGGGTCAAGATAGTCGCAAAGCCCAGGTGTCCAAGATGCCACGCCGGACAGGACCAGTTGGCCATCAAATGTTCGACTCACCGCTGTGAGCGCTGCTCCATCCTGCAGCGCACACCGGCTTATCTGGTGACATACTCTGGGGTGCTTATTGTGGCACCCAGAGATGTCAATGAGCGCTCCATGGCTTTACCAAACTCGGCGCTGATGGGGTTCGTCAAGGACTGGTGGTGCGCTTCGCTCCGGCCGTTGTCGTAAGCGAGGCTATGGCCGAATGCTCCCAGGGCGACATTCCGGACGCGGAGGAGGCTTCGACGTCGTACGCAAGGCACTCTGCGGGATCGGGAGTTGAGGATCTGGAAGATCTTCTGGTCGACTGAGATTTTGTTGTGCCGTCGTTTGTTTGATGGTGGTGTTTACTTTTGATATGGAACAATAAACTTTACGTTTTGATTTAAGCAATTGTTTCTGTCTTTTGTCGTTATAAAAGGGAATCGTCAGTTAGACTAAGATGTGCAGGTAATGGCGAGTGGTCTTTATGGTCGAAATATCGGATTTACAAATAGCTTTTTCTCATGGCGGTGTAGAATCTCGTTCTGAGATGAAAAAACACACAAGAAGTAAACGCGTGTAGGCCTATATTTTTCTTAATATCGTAAGCAATTCTACATGTTAGGCAAGGGCGTCAAACTGAGCCTGGATACTTTATGGCCATTGCAGGCTGCTAGTTGTGTTCAGCTAGTGAAGGCTTATTACTTAAAATAAAGGCTCTTTGGCATAGGCCGTGTAAAAATGATTTGTATTTAAATCATTAAGGCTTTTTATTTAATCTGGTTTGCAATAAATACCGTTGTACTTTCAACAGTTTAAAGATGAGATTGCAGGGATATACCGAGTGCAAAGAACAGAGTTAGTTCAAGAATGCTGAGTAATTAGGAGTTAGACCTTGGTGTGCTAGTAGGGACAACAGATGATGATCATGAATGATTGAAAAACTAGATCCCATTATGTTCAGCTACAGGGAGCATACTTGAAAATAATGAAATTGAATTTGCCATTAGTTTTGTTACACATTCCTATAATAGTCCAGTAGGTGGTGGTATATAGTGATAAGCTGTACTACCCCATGAAGAAGTGCAGTAGACAAAGAAGTAGAACACGTAAAGGAAAATCAAGGTAAGACGTATGTTTTTTTGTCTCCGGAGAATGAATGTTGACAGCAGCATTTTACATAATTGTTTGTGTTGAATATTTTGTAGTAGTTGTTAGTATTATACATTTAAATTGTCAAATCGGGAGATGTCAAATGTTGAAAGACGATGTAAATGGCATATTTTGTCGGATGACAGTTGAGAAATTTTTTTATTTATTTTTTTTCCAGATATGAAGGGGATTTCGCCTGTCTAATAAATGTAATCAATTCGATGCATTTAGAATGGGAGCATTTCGCTGATTATTTAAATTCTGGACTAAATGAATTGTAAACCCATACATGTTAAATGAGTGTTTTTCAGAATCGAGTGTGTGTGTGTGGGGGGAGGGGGGGTTATACGGAGGCCCTCTTAATCCCATCGGTTACTTGTCGACGCATTGCATTGTGTGTTTGTCTATGGCTCCCTTTCTCATTTCCACTGTGTTTCAGCCATGGTTTTATATCTTTGAAAAAACGGCGGCGATCGATGGCAACGACCATAGCAACAATAGACATAATAAAGAATAGACATCGCATCGACTGCTCGTGCCTAGTGTTGCTAACGAGCCGTGGGACCGCCATCTTGAACCTGTCGACGGCTCCGCGATCAATGCGGCAGCCATTTTGAACCGGTCGACCGTTCCACTAAGTGTAATCTGTTTTGCAGGTGCAATGAACGGTCAGAGCATTTATTTAGTCGTATCTCTCAGAAGCCTAAAATGATTAACAGGCGATTTTATTGGTGAAAAGGTCATACATGTAGCTGTGATACAGGACACATGGCTCGGCTTGTTTGAATATTCATATTGGGCTTAACAGCAATCGAATATTGTGATACGATTGAAAAACCTAACGTGTCTTTAAACATATTTTTTTTTTCTGGATTTAGCCAGGGAAAGGCAAACCAAAACGGGGACGTCTGGCCAACCTATGATATGTTGTCATGTTACACATACTTTTTGTAGATTTATTTTAGAGTCAAGCTAGGTTGGAAATGTTTTATATTAAAAAAGTATAAAATAAGTTGTTGCATCCACCTTTTTACCTGTTGTACTTTATGGTGACACTCTTTATATGCATGCTTCAAAGTCTGTATTGCGTTTTCTTGACTCTTGTTTATCATTATGCGTTACGAGTCCTAACAAAAGCTGTCTACGATACACACCATTGCCGTTTGTAACTTTGGTATAGACACAGGTTACTGTTCTGATAAGGGTCAGTGTTTCAAAAGACAAATTGAATCACATGTCAACGATGTCATCGATGTGGATGCAAACACGGCCGCACAACCACTTGACAGTGAATGTTTGAAAAGAGTGCCCAGTTACCGTTCTGATAAAGGTAAGCGACCTCAGCGTGTCAAACGTGTCAAAACCGAAATTAAATCACATGTCATCAATGTGGATGCAGACACGGCCAAAGAGTCTTTTCAATCACCACACAATCATGTGTGACAAAGAAAAGCGTTGTCCTGAAACGAAATCCTGCAGATATTTGGGTGAACAGTACAACCGAGACTTACTCCGCGCATGGCAAGGTAACATGGATATCCAATATGTCACAGATGCATATTCTGTTGTCGTGTATATACTGTTGTACATCACAAAGGCCGAACAAGAAATGGGTTTGCTCTTACAACGCACACAAAATGAGGCCACGAATGGCGATCTCGATGCAAAGGCAGCGTTCAAGCGTGTACCTACACAACAGAGAAGTTTCAGCTCAAGAGGCAGTGTACCGCTTAACGCATATGCACATGAAAGAATGCTCTCGCAATGTACAGTTTATTCCCGTTGGCGACAATCCTGTCAGAATGAGTTTACCTTTGAGTGTGCTCCAAGCTAAAGCTAAGCGCCAAACGTGTGAAGACGACAGCAGCATTTGGATGACCAACATAATTGAGAGATACCACAATAGACCTGAGTCAGCAGAATTTCAAGACATGTGCTTGGCCAGTTTTTGCTCAGAATACAGTTATTTATGCGTCGCAGGTTTCGGCAGAAAAAGGTTCAGGTGACATAATACAGCTCAACGACTGCGGTTTTGTGAAACGACGAACCCGAACGCAACCCGCTGTCGTGAGGCATCCCAGATTTTCTCCCACAAGAGACCCAGAAAAGTACTTCCATTCGTTGCTTCAACTTTTCTTGCCTCACTACGAAGAATATCACCTCAAACCGTCCCAGTTTGACACATACAAGCATTTCTACAAGAACGGTGCAGTTAAATGTGGCGGTAATTTTCAACGAGTGCAGTCCATTGTGGATGACAACAAAGCTGTGTTTGAAATAGAGAGCGATGCCATTGACCAAGCTAAGCAGTTGCTGGAAGAAAACATTGATTTAGAAGATGCATGGGCTCAGCTGTGTCCTGAAACAGAAAGAGAGCGTCTTCGTTGTTTGGATCTCATGAAAGACAGAGTTGTAGATGATGAAGACGCTGATGGCACAGAACTTATGCCTGACCTGACAGCTAACCCACACACTGCGTGCACTTTGGAAACGAATCATGTGACGATGCCCAGGCAAGACGCGTTGGATTTATTGCGATCGTTGAACGGACAGCAATCTGCCGTATTCTATGCCATCCGTCAATGGTGCTTGCAGAAACTTCTTGGACAGAATCCTGAGCCCTTGCGATTGTTCATCACCAGTGGAGCAGGAACAGGCAAAAGCCATTTGATCAAAGCAATACATTACGAAGCCACTAGGCTGTTGTCACAGATTGCTGAAAATCCAGAGGATCTCACTGTTCTTCTAACGCCACCTACAGGCGTGGCTGCGTACAACATTGGTGCCGCGACCATTCACCACACTTTCTCCATTGGTGCAAATGTCAAGATGCCTTATCAACCTCTCGGCGATGAGAAAGTGAATTCTCTACGAAGCAGAATGGGCAACTTGCAAATCCTGATCATTGATGAAGTGTCCATGGTCGACCACCGTCTTTTGGTCTACATTCATGGTAGACTACGTCAAATCAAGCAGACCGGTGATTATTCGCTGTTTGCAAATGTTTCCGTGATCTGTGTGGGTGACTTTTACCAGTTGAGACCTGTCAAAGGCAAACCTCTTTTTGCTGACGGCGGAAACCTGTGGGAAGGCAATTTTGAAGTCGCTCAGCTGACCAAAATCGTTAGACAAGAAAATGCTGAATTTGCTGGATTGCTAAACCGCCTCAGAGTCCGTAAAAAGAAGGAACCTCTCAGCAGCCGTGATATACTCACACTGAAGCAGCGTGAAACTGGTGAAGACCCAACTGACATTCACATATATGCTACAAACGCAGAGGTCCATAAATATAATGTGAAGAGACTGCAAGACACCTGTCCAGACGCAGTCAGCATTCAGGCCCTCGACTTTGTACGGAACCCCAAAACCGGAAGAATGGAGCGGATAGTCTTCCACACAAAAATCTTAAATTCCTGCTTGCCAAAATGCGTTTCGTTGGGAATCGGAGCAAGAGTGATGTTGAAGAACAGACGTGTCTGACGGCCTTGTAAACGGAGCGTGCGGCACAGTTGTGGAAATCAGAGGTAAAGAGGACGATGACATTCCTGCAGCTATCCACATTGACTTTGATGATCCTAATGTTGGTAAGATTCAGAGATCAAAGTCAAAGAGGGTTTTTGAACGTTCATCAGTAGTGGAAAAAAAAGAAGACTAGGTGACCACTGCCGGAGGACTTCGAATTCAGCTACCTTTGGGTTTATCTTGGGCGCAAAATGTACACAAATGCCAGGGCTTAACTGTTGAAAGGGCTGTTGTATCACTCAAAAAGATCTTTGCGTCAGGTCAAGCTTATGTTGCATTGAGTCGTGTGAGAACTCTCAGTGGACTGATAATTGAGGACTTCAGAGATTCAGTTATATTTTGTGACGAGAAAGTCATGAAGCTGTTGTACGTCAAGTATTTTCCGGTGACATGTATGGCAAATCCATAACTTGCTTGATGGACTATCCGACAAATGGCATCTGTGCTCGCATTCCATATCACAGATTTGTAAATATTGCAATGTAATGCACCCGTTAGCCAGCGAAGCAACCACTGCTCCTTTGCGATCATAGCATTCTCTTTTACACTCCAAAACCTGCTTCTTGAAGAGTAAGCGATGACAAACAGAGCACACATACTCAGGACCACGGGTGACTTCCTGACGGAAACAACCAATGACAAAGTCTATCTCAGTCTGTTTATTGTTCAAAGTGGCACGTTTCTCACAGCTACGTTTTATTTTATTAGCACGGACAGTTTTGTTTTTTCTGTATTTGCTTTTGTTGTTCTGTTTCAGTTTGTAACGAAATAAAGTGATTCTCTTGTATTTCATACGACTGTATCCACGAACACGAGTCTGGAAGTTCTTATTTAACTTATATTTGGTTTTGGAATATTTGCACACAAGAGTTTGAAACCTGCTGTTGGTCTTATATTTAGCTTTGGAGTAATCTCGCACAAGAGTTTGAAACCTGCTGTTAGTTTTATACTTTGCTTTGCTCTTTTCGATATCCCGTTTTCTGTTATTACTGTCGCTGTCGTACAATTTTTGCCTGGACATTTTCCGGTTCAGCTTCTGACTTTCGTTTTCGTAATAACCTCAAGTTGTTATCTTTGTTTATGGACTGGCATGTTCCTGCGCAAATACTTGCTGCATTTCTGTGTTGAACACATGTTACGACTTCATAGTGGTTGAGAGCTGACGTCAGGTCAAGCTTATGTTGCATTGAGTCGTGTGAGAACTCTCAGTGGACTGATAGAGGACTTCAGAGATTCAGTTATATTTTGTGACGAGAAAGTAGAGTCAGCTCTTGAAAACATGCAAAAGTTCAGCTATGGAATGTCTGTTTTGTCTGTGAATCCTGTGTGCACAATAGCTCTTCATAACGTACAGAGTTTAAATGCTCACATTCAGGATATTGCAGCCCATAAGTCACTAACCAAAGCTGATTGTATTTGTTTAACAGACGTGGCTCAACGCAGGTTCCGAGGAACCGCAACTTCCAGGGTACACATTCAAGCACAATCCGAGAGAAAACTGTTACGATGATTCTGAACAGGTCTTTGCAGGGTTGAAACAACAACAAAGAGGTGGTGTTGGCATGTACTCTTCCGACAAAATTGATGTGCGGGTTTCAATTCCAGGGAGATGCAATGTGGAATGCTTGTACTTTGAGATACCACACGTTAATTTGATTGCTGTCATTTTATACAGACCCAGCTCCTATAAGATTGATGCCTTTCGACAGCATTTGTTACAGCTCGTCTTTGACCTTGACAAACATCCTGGGAGGAAACTCATCAAGGGAGACTTCAATGAGGATATCTTTTAGGGCCCGACCGATTCATCGGCCTGCCGATTTAATCGGCCTGCCGATTTAATCGGCCGATTATAGCCTTTTTGAAAATAATCTGCCAAAAAGACGCAGATTACAATATATCTATATATTTTTTAATGTTATTGCGCTTAGTATCCTGCAGATTGCGCTCCTACTCGCCTAGCTAACTAACAACTTTAGCTGGAATAAAAAAGAGGAGATTGAATTTTACCGTACAACATGAAAGCACGCTCGCTCAGGCAGCTGCGCGCTCACCTCACCAATGTACACAAGACGCGTTGTATGAGCATGTTGTGCCTGTTTTTCTTTAGGTCCCAGGCCATGTTAATTTGTTATACTGTAGATTCCAACGGTGAGACCATACTGCTCAGCACACACGTGTTAGTCACTGCTCACGAGCGCAGCACATTGGGAGTTAGTTATTTATTTTACATTTTAAATTACACTAATTTTTGACTGTAAATGTATTCTAAAACACTCAAAGGTTCTGCATTCAATTCACATATTCGTCAAAAGTGTTTGAAGTATATTTAAGGTATCAAAAACTGTGTTTTATATGTTTTTTTTTATTTTATTTTTTTTGGCCGATTAAATCGTAATCGTAATTTTTCTCTGAAAATAATCGGCATCGGCACTCAAATCAATATCGGTCGGGCCCTAATATCTTTGTGTCGTCTACCATTGGCAAGTTACTGGAACAGCATGGGTACAGTCAACACGTGCACACAGCCACAACTGAAAAAGGTACGTTGATAGATCACGTGTACTGTAAAGATGCAGGAGATGTTACTGTTGAAGTAGTACCGACATACTTCAGTTTTCATGAAGCAATACTTGTCTCACTGTTGTGATGTATTATTTTGCATTCAAAGAACGTGAGATGTTCAGGAATGTTATCCTGTCATTATGTTATACATTATCACTACCACAAATATACTCCGTCCGCCAACTGGGGTTTGGGTGGGTAAGGCAAGGAGAGAGCTTAACACTGGACGGCTCCTTGCAGGGGATGGAAGGGTAAGGGTAGGCCATTTTCCAAAAGAAGTTGCACAAAAGACATGCTGATGTGCGGTTCCACAGTGATTTCGGATTGTGACCACCACACCAAAAGACCCCAAAACACCCTAATTCAACGAAAAATGAAAGAAAATATTGCTATATGGATAATATGAATCGTTAAATAGTTATAAATTGTTAATAATAATATTGCTGTTTGTATGTTTTGTATGGTATAAACAACGAAAATTTGGATCTAAATAATAATAATACATTTTATTTGTAGAGCACTTTACATTCAAAAATCTCAAAGTGCTTGTGAAAAAGAGCTTTCTTCACGCACATTGTTGTTGTTAATAAGCATCTCTTTACTTAAAACACAGCACAACTGTCGAGTCACTTGCACAACTCCAGCCCCTCCAGTCTAAAACTCTGGCCCTCTTAGGCCACGTTTACACAAAGGGAAAACGCAGATATTTCCACGCGGTTTGGCCTCTCATTTACACGAAAACTCAGTTTTTGTCACAGAAAACGATAATTTCTAAAAACTCCGGCCAAAGTGGAGATTTCTAAAACGCCTGTTATGTGTTGTCGTGTCAACGGGGGGAAACGGGGTTTTAGGTTCTGAAGCGTCACATTATGCGCCAGGAAATGCTTAACGTCATATGAGCGCCCTATGTTTGCAGTTTGTTTGTTACAGGAAGACGCTCGTGTTATTCGTTGTTGTTGATTCTGCAGATTCTGATTGGCTTGCATGGCTTTAATTGCACTCAACGGCGTATTTATGCGTTTTGATGTAAACAACAACTTTTTGGAAAACGATAGTGTGCACAATGTTATTTTTGAAAACGGAGGGGGGGAAATATTCGTTTCTATAAATACCCTGCTACGTATAAACGTGTCCTTAAAGAGCACCAGAATGGGTGTGGCTCAATTAGCCTATGAGCCACAGCTGCGGACTATCACGGCTAACCAGCCAGACAGGAGCACGTGAATCTTTTAAAACATGTTTAAAAACAGTGAAGATGCCATTCACATCTTCACATTACCTTCCCCCTCTTTTAAGCTTGTAAACACAGTTACAAGCGTATTCGATAAAAAAGGTAAAATACTGTGCAAGACAGTCATTTGTGCTAAATAAACAGTTCAAAAAGTCTCTGGTGACCACCAATCTTCATTCAAAGATCCCTCCTTCTTAGCCAAACACTGCACTCTTCACAGTATGTCCTCCGCCACTGCTGTTGTGCTAAGGCTTGGCAATAGCTCCCCACATGGCTCACATCAGCAACAAGGAGTTCCCGAGCTATTCCTCCTTCAGGCTTTGGCCAACCCCACAGGACAGCAGTTCAACTTCCCCAGTGATCTCCTCTCCTAGCAGGACGCTTCGTCTACCTGCTCTTCTTCACTGCGCACCAACCATGAAGCTCCTCGAACAATGTTTTTCAAAATGTGGGTCCCCTCCACTCGGCTAGAGGAATGTCCCACCACTGCCACCAAATGTGAAAAAGAGCTTTCTTCACGCACATTGTTGTTGTTGTTAAAAAGCATCTCTTTACTTAAAACACAGAACAACTGTCGAGTCACTTGCACCACTCCAGCCCCTCCAGTCTAAAACTCTGGCCCTCTTTAAGAGCACCAGAATGGGTGTGGCTCAATTAGCCTATGAGCCACAGCTGCGGACTATCACGGCTAACCAGCCAGACAGGAGCACGTGAATCTTTTAAAACATGTTTAAAAACAGTGAAGATGCCATTCACATCTTCCCAGTGCTACAGTTTAAGAGAGAGAGAGAGAGAGAGAGAGAGAGAGAGAGAGAGAGAGAGAGAGAGAGAGAGAGAGAGAGAGAGAGAGAGAGAGAGAGAGAGAGAGAGAGAGAGAGAGAGAGAGAGAGAGAGAGAGAGAGAGAGAGAGAGAGAGAGAGAGAGAGAGAGAGAGAAAGAAAACAGCTGTAGTCTGTGGGGCCTTCAGGTGGTCAGGGTGGGCGTTCCATTGTCTTGGGGCAGCAGCGGAGAAAGCCTGATTTCCCATGGTGCGGATGTTGGTCTTAGGTTGTCAGAGGGTGTGTGCTGATGCAGAGCGAAGGGTAATGCAGAGCAAAGTAATGTAGTTACTAGACTGACATGATGGTGAAAACAAACCAAAAATGAAAAAAAACAGCTTGAGGGCAACTTCTCTTGGAAAATGGCCAAAAAATAGACCCTGTTTACATTTTTGTATTCACCTTATTCACCAAGGCACCAAGGGAGGGGGGACCTGATACATTGTGTTGGAACTTCCAATCAGGCAGTGATATGCATTATCAATAGTAGTTGTTTGAATAGTTTTATTTATGTTGTCTTTTTTGCGCCCTCTTAATCAATCAATTTTGTGGAAAATATCACCAGTACAATGAGGATGTTTTTAGCAGTAAAAACAGTGTTTTGTAATCCTTATACTTCATGAAAATAGAATGGATGTGTATGAAGGCAAGCAATGTAATGGAAGTTTCAAAAGAAAACCAAAGAAAAAACGTTTAGATATGAGCATGGCTGAATAAGGTGAACACGTGATTTTATTAGTAATGCTAGGATTATTTGATGCCAGTGGACCATGTCTGTGCTCCAACAATCGAGTGTTATCTGTAATGTTGAAAAAAAAAAAGACAAACAAATGTACGGTAGTTTAAATTGTTGCAAAGGAATACAATGACTTGTGAACACTAAGCAGTGATGCTACCTCAACAGACCTGATGTGCACTTTTCAGGGATAAAACAGGACACATTTTTCTTAACAAAATAGAGAATTGCCTACTGCATCCCAGAACACTACTGTTAAGAGTGATGCAAATAATTGGCATAATGTACATCTGTATTTAATGCTTTCCACTTGTGATCCATTTCTGTAAACACGGTCTTATAAGCAAAGGGATTGGGGTTACTTTACTACGAGTAGTACAGATCATTTATTTTGTGTAAAAGTAATGATAGGCATTAATAGTATTAGATTAGGGCAGGATGGTTTTATTGTTTTGTTTTTTCACCTATGTGATATATTATCTTTGTTTTGCATTTGGGATTATTTATTATTTTCTGAACAGTCATACAGTCGCTTCTGTTCATTTCATTTCTGCTTTGTATTGGGATAGACTGTACTTGCTGGTATATGAGATGTATTTGTTTGCAAGTAAAATGAAGAAGCACAAAAGGAGGGTCTGACCATGCAGGGTAACTCTGTAAGACAAGAGAAGGCTGTCAAACACACTCAGTCATTGAATGCATTACTGTTAAAGCATCTTTTGTCATGAAAAGCAGTACCAATATGTGAGTATCTATCTTCTTTTCCTTCTTTGCACTTTAAATATGACGGTGGCATTTGTCCTGCCTGTGCAGCCTGTTGACCAGAGCATGTTGACACTTTTTTTGCAAGACCTGTGTAAACTACAAACACTCTAAATGTAAGAAGTCTGACTGTCAGAAACACTCTTGTGAGATGAGATTACATGAGCATCCAGAATGGGTTCTGGATGAAAAAGTACTCTTATGAATGAATGGTATATAAACTGCATAACACTGTTAATGTATGGTCCTGCTTTGTTTTACCTACACAGCCTGCTGATGGAGAAATACCTGAAACAAAGCGTGTTGCTGCTCATCTACCTTTTTCATCGTTGAGGCCTGATCAAACTCATCTATTTTCACCTGTGGTGCAGACCTTCAGGAACAGATTGTAAGAATTGCTCTTGTGAACTCTTCTCAGATGATATAAACATCAAAGATATTCCTTCTTCTTTTACAGTTTTGATGTTATGCCATTATATTTGGGATAATGTCCATTTCTATACTGCGTCAATGAATGGAAATGTTTTTCTTGACCGATGCAGGCTACTCAGGAACCTGTAACAGTCAGAGAGCCTGTTAACACTCATCTAGCTTTTCCACCAGTGGTGCTTGAATGTCATAAGCAATAATCAGAGATCTTATTGGATTAACCACAAAGACTATTAATTTAATATTATTAATTTGAATGGCATATGCTGTAAATGGCTTAACACTGTTAACAAATTAACATGCTTTCTTCTGTCTACACAGCCACCTGTTGGAGCTTGCTCGAGCTCATCCATCTACACCTGTATCCCAAACTTCCAAGACCAATCCGAACTACAAAAACCACTGCTGCTAGAACTTTGACTGTCCATGATGGTCTTGTGAGATCACTTTCCTTAATTTTTTAAAGGTGCGTTATCAGTGTTCATGCACATTTTGGGCTTGTTTGTGCTATTGTTAATACACTATACATACATTCCCACTATGTACTTTTCCGTTCTAATTCACTATTCTGTCTGTTCTAGCGTGTTGCGGTGACTGGATTGGATGCCTGGACTCTCCTCATGGTTAACCGGCCAGCACCACATCACCATTTTATGTTTAATTGTTTTATATTTGTTTTGTTTGTTTGTTTGTTTTTTAGCACTTTGGTGACCAATTTAATATGATGTGCATGTATTTACCTGTATGTCAATTATGGCACCCACTCCTGACCATCCCTGGAAGAAGGGATCCCCTACTATGCGTTTCTTCTCAAGATTTCTTCCTTGCTAATTTCATGGAGTTTTTTCTTGCCCTTGTGGGGGCTTGGGTAAAGGGGGGTGTCATACATATTATACCTGTTAAGCCCTTTGTAACGGCGATTAAGGGCTATACAAATAAACTTGAATTGAATTGTTGTTCCTTAAGATTCCATTAGTTTGTATAGTATCTACTAACCATAGTTTTGACATTGTGGGTTGCAGTGAGACCTGGCTTAACGAAAACTCTCACCTTGATAGCTTAAATATAGGTGGATATAACCTAATGGTCAAAAATATAACTTATTCTGTTGGAGGCGGCGTATGTTTGTATGTAAAATCCAAATACTGCGTAAATGTTTGTGAAAACTTAACTGTGAATGATGGCTATTCTGACTCGCTCTTTATTGAGATGAACACTATAAACGCTAAAAAACGTATTGTTGATATCATTTACAGACCGCCCGGTTTCAACCCGGACATATTTAGGCTAAAACTAGAAGAAACACTATATCACATAAATAATAAAAATCGAGATTGTATCATACTCGGTGACTTTAATATTGATATCTCCAAAGATGATGCAATAAAAAATTATTTTATAAATACACTTCATTCTTTCTCCTTTTTTCCCACTATTAATATTTTCACAAGAGTAACGAATCGAAGCAGAACCATCATTGACAACTTCATCACAAACATTGAAAACGCGAGCATTGACTCTGGTGTAATACTTTCGGAGATTTCTGACCATCTACCTATTGTTCTATTCATGCATCTCTCGAATAAATTAAAAAAAATTCTACATAAAGAAAAAGCCAAGGTTCTAAATTTAAAAACACTGACAAACTTACGTGAAAACATGTTAAACAAAACATTGGATCATATTTACAGCTGCCGTGACCCTGACACCGCTTATAACTTATTGGTAAATGAAATAACGGACTCTATGCAGAGCACCATCCCCGAGAAAGTTGTTGTGAATGGCACCACAAATAAAAACGCCTGGATCACGAGGGACATCAAAAAATCTATTTCTCATAAAAATAATTTATATAAACGTTACATTAAAAATCCATCGGATGAAAATAAAATAAAATGTGCACAATTTAGGAACAAACTCACACAAATGATTAGAAAGGCCAGACGATACCATTTCACGGATCTCCTGGCTAAATCACAGGGCGATGCCAAAAAAACCTGGCAGGTGCTAAACAACGTTCTCGGGAAGGGCCCAAAGATTACTGTGTTACCTGATGTCTCGAACGGTGAGAGAAACGTGGCGGCAGGTGATGCTGACCTTGCTGATGTCTTAAACTCTCATTTTGCTTCTATTGGGAATAACCTCGCCCAGAACATAGTTCAACCTTTGAATGCCTCGTTTAGCCAGTTTTTAAAAGATGGTCAACCTAATTCCTTTTACTTAATGCCAACAAATGATATTGAAGTATCTGAAACTATCAGGAGCATAACAAGATCTCAGTCATCAGGAACCGACAATATCTGCAGTACTATCCTAAAAGCCATTGTTAACGAAATTGCAGATCCTTTGGCCCACTGTATTAATCTTTCATTATCACTGGGGTCTGTCCCAAAAATGGCCAAGATAGCAAAAAATGTCCCGGTTTACAAGTCTGGCGACAAAAATGATTTAAATAATTACAGACCCATTTCAATCTTATCTTCCCTTTCTAAAATATTTGAAAAAATTGTATACACCAGACTAATTAAGTTGCTAAACAAATTGAATATTCTTGACTCTTCTCAATATGGCTTCAGGAAAAAAAGAACTACATGTATGGCGGTTCTTGATTTAACTGAAAATATATATGATGCTATTGAAAAAGGAGATCTCTCTGTTGGCATCTTCTTGGACTTGTCAAAGGCCTTTGACACAATTGATCATGAGATTCTGTTTCATAAACTTTATTTTTATGGTATCAGAGGTGTTATATTGGATTGGTTTAGAAACTATCTTTATGAGAGAAGACAATATGTATGTATAAATGGCAAAGAATCTAGTAAAGAAATCATAAACCATGGGGTACCCCAGGGGTCAATTTTGGGGCCACTACTCTGTATTATCTATATGAATGATTTTGTCAACTCATCTAATATCTTCAAGAAAGTACTTTTTGCGGATGATACAAACTTGCTCTTATCACACAAAGATCCGCTTGTGCTGCAATTAATTGCCAATAAAGAAATTGAGAAAGTGAATATATGGGTTAAATGCAACAAACTTTCTCTGAATACAAAAAAAACGAATTATATTGTATTCCGATCTAATAAAAATAGACAACATATAGAGAACATGTGCCTTAACATTGACGGACATGAAATAAAGAGTAAAAAATACAAAATTCCTGGGGGTCCACATTGATGAATACTTAAATTTTAAATATCATATTGAGCAACTCGCCAAGAAATTATCCATGTATTCCGGTCTATTTTTTAAGTTAAGAGATTACCTTCCACTTTCAGCACTCCTCACCCTGTACAGATCTTTATTCGAACCTCATTTATTTTACTGTAATATCATTTGGTGTAACACCTTTCCGAGCTATCTTCATAAATTACAATCACTTCAAAATAAAGTCATTCGCACCATCTTCTGGGCACATTTCAGAGAACACACTGGTCCTCTCTTTGAAGGCCCAGGCATACTTAAGCTTGCCGACCTGAATGTTTTCCTAAACGTATGTATTGTGTATCAGGTTGTAAACCAGTCCAATGCCTGTCTATGTAAACTTGTTCCTATCTGCAATCCCCTGCATAGACACAATACTAGAAATAAACTCCTGATCACGGGGATAAAACGAAAATTCAAAATCACAAGCTTTAGTGTCGGTTGCCGGGGATTCCAGTTATGGAAATACTGGAAAAAGATGTAAAGATGTCTAAATCGTTCAAGTTCTTTAAGACAAAGCTTAAAAAACAATTCCTGTCTAAATATGTCTAAAGATCACGTATCACACCTTTTTAATATATCTAAATAACGCAATTCTAGTACTTTCCCTACTGTGGTTTGGGGGGTGAGGGGTGGGGGGGAGGTGACGTGGCACTATCCATTTGGATACTGCGGCGATACCTTGGGTTTGTGTACTGTATTTTTTAATTATGTATTTTTTGTCCATGTTTCCCGTCTACCCTATGTCTTGTCCTGTCTCAGGTTTCCCCGCCGACAAGCAGCTCCTTGCAGCTTTTTGGGGTTTTCTCCTATTTCATATCTTAATTTCAAATGAAATGTCAATTTGTACAACTAGATTGTAAGATATGAATAAAAACACATTGTATCGTACCTACGATATCATGTCACAAGATGGATAAGACAACATAACAATGTTGTATACATGCATTAAGAGTATTAAAAGCAGGTGGTGTGTGTGTTTGTTACTACCTTTTATCAGTAGTTTTGTGCTAGGGATTGCCAGGTTAGCACTAATTGAGGTATGATTCAGTATTGTCCACCTCACTCATCACTTATATGGTTAAACCCTGTGTACTTGCTTGTTTATTTAGAGTGGTTTAACAGAAACGATGCTGCCTATCTCTTAGTATTAACCACAATAATTAAACTCTTCATGATCATTGACTGACTGGGTCTTAATTAATCAGTGGTACAATCCCAATTACCATCAGGATGAAGTGAACATACTCTGAATGCTATGCTCTTACTCAAATAATGTTGACACAGATTCTGTAATGGTGTCTTAGAGAGGAGTTATGCGCACATCCTAAAAAGTAATCCACAGGTGCTCGACGATTTTATCAGATATAGTGGAAGACCCACTGTTAAAAGCCCAGAAGCACATTTATTTACTTCAAGACAAGGCAACATTTCGATCTCATCTGGGCCCCGTTTCCCGAAAGCGTCGTTAGCCTAAGTGGATCGTGAAGTGCGTCGAAAGGGCATCGTAGAGTTTTCACCGTGTTTCCCGAAAGCATCGTTGGTAACGAACGTCGTGAAAACACTCTAACTAACGAGTACTCCAGGGGTACTCGTAGGTACTCGTAGGACGCTAAGAGCATCGTTAGCTATAGCCTCAGTGGCGTCACCATCGGACATTCCGTGTATTGGATGCGTTTTATTAAAACGCATTGCGCCTTTATGTTCTTAGTTTGGTGATTAATAAAGATTATTAATTAATTTATTAATAAAGATGTTAAAATGGCCAAAATAAAACGGGGGGGTTAAAAAAAAGCCGCGATCACTCTTCGGCGTGATTCCAAACCAAATTCCAAAGAACGGATCGTCCTCGTCCTCGTCCGGTTCACCCAACGCCACCCCAGCCTTGGCTGCAATGTTGTGGAACATTGCTGTCATGCAGATCACAGCACGCGACTTGGCTGGCGCAAACTGGAGCCCTCCGCCGGATTTGTGGAGGCATCGGAAGCGCAACTTCCACCTGCCGATCGTGCGCTCGACAATGCACCGGGCCAGATGGTGGGCTTCGTTGTACTGTTCCTCGTGGACGTCTCCCGGGTTAGCCACTGGGGTGAACAGGTGAGGCCTAAGCGGATAGCCACTGTCTCTGAGGAGCCGCCACTCTCCCCTGGAGGCTGCAGCCAGCCGTCCGATGGAGGACTCGCGGAACACGAAGGAGTCGTGAGTGCTTCCAGGCCATCTCGCTACGACATCCAGGATGATGCCCTGATGGTCGCACACCACCTGGCAGTTGACAGCGGCATATCCCTTCCGACAGATGTAGACGTGGCCATCAACGTGGGGCGTGAGAATTGGAATCAAAGTTCCATCCACGACTCCGGCCACTTGTGGGATGCGGAACGACCTCTTGGGAAAAAGTCATCTTGGGTCGCACCCATCTCGTCTCTGCTGTGGAAACGGACGTGTCGCGGTACGAGACGAAGGAGGCTGTATGTCACTGCCTGGAACGATCTGCACACTGACGCCTTGCACAGGCCCTGGCCATCTCCTACCACCGGCAGGAAGCTCCCTGTGGCGTAGAATCGGAGGGCGGCCAAGGGCGGCCAAGAGCTGCACTTGCGGCGTGAGCGCAAAGCTCTTCCTTGTAGCACGTCTGAGGTCTTGCCTGATCGCCCCAAGCAGCTGTCTGATGGCCTCCCTGGGCAGCGCTGTATGACTGCCGCGTCAGTGTAGACCTCGAGGGGGTCAAAGTTGTCCCGGATTCGGCCATTGATCGCAACAAGGCGACTCCGGGGACGCCTCTCTCTCTCTCTCTCTCTCTCTCTCTCTCTCTCTCTCTCTCTCTCTCTCTCTCTCTCTCTCTCTCTCTCTCTCTCTCTCTCTCTCTCGCACACGCTGTCTCCCAGCCATTATTTGCACTGACGTACTGCATTGTCCCTTGCACTATGTAGGCCTATGTTCAGAGACTAATTAATCAAACCTGTCAACGATTGTTAATTTGATGCGTAATGCCTACAACACTACACTATCAACACATGATTAACAATCAATCAGACACTCTGTAATGTTAAACAGCTAATTTGTTAAGGGTAGGCCTATATCAAACATCATTGCCTATTTTAAATTTTTTGTCATATGGAATTATTTCACGGGGGGAAATGCCATGAAACGCACAGTGCATTCAGGATTAGGACTGATATATGTCGGCTTAAGCCTAATCAATTGTGTTTTAATGTCTTTAGCATTCATATAATTGCAGTCGATTTTTTTCGTAGGCTACTCTGCTGTTGTCCTTGATGGGGAGATATTTTAACCCTTTTTAACACAATTTTCCTGCGACATTCCTGCGACTCCCCCTCCTACGGAGCCCATTTCAGCACTGTGTCAGTAGACAGTTACAATCCTACGACGTCGTGAGTGCAGCGAATGCGCGTTCACGTTAAGGGCCGTGACATAGTCGACGCGAGCAACGTGCGTAAACGACGCGAGTGACGCGAGCGACGCGCTTCCTTTCATAGTCTACACAGCATACGCGAACGACGCGGGCAAAGCATTACATGCAATACACCACTCACGCCACGGGCGGCAGCAGAATCACCGGTGTTTCGCGGCTTATATTGCGGGTGACATTCCGAGTGCCATTCCGATCAAAATGTCTACGGAAGAAGAGTGCATTTTATTGCTCTTTTACATCGGCAGGAAGCGCAGAGATAGGCGGTGGTATGTGCGCCCTTTGAATACCACACGAGATCGGGATGGGGAATTTGTTTCTCTGGTGCTTCCAATGCGAAGCCTGGACGAGGAGAGGCATTTCCAATATTTTCGTATGTCGGCGCCAAAGTTCGATGATCTCCTTTCGCGAGTCATCCGTAATCTTCCAGACTCTCACCAAAACCACCGGAACCCGATCGGGGCTTCCCAAAGGCTTGCCGTTACCTTGAGGTACCTGGCAACCGGCATCGGCCTGCAAGCTCTTTCGGCCAGCTACAAGATGGGCACCAGCACTGTGTCGGGCATCGTGGAGGAGATGTGTTCTGCCATCTGGGACGCCCTTCAGGGGGAGTTCATGGCCTTTCCTTCCCGCGGTCAGTGGCAGGACATAGCGGAGGACTTTTGGAGGCAGTGGCAGTTCCCCTGTGTGTCGGGGCGATTGACGGGAAGCATGTCAGACTCAGAGCTCCAGCACGATCGGGAAGTGACTTCTATAATTACAAAGGTTTTTTTTCAATTGCCCTCATGGCTGCTGCTGATGCCAACTATAGATTTATTCATGTAGACGTTGGCGCATACGGGCGTGAGAGCGATGGAGGTGTCTTGGGTCGCAGTGCCTTCGGATCCAGACTGGCAGAGGGCAACCTCAATCTACCCGCCCCTGCTGTCCTACCAGGCACCACAACGCCCAGTCCTTTTTTTTTTCTGGGGGATGAGGCCTTTCCCCTACAGGTGAACCTGATGCGTCCCTATCCAGGTGAGAATAAAAATATTGAATAGCTATTTATTGTTTTTATTACATTAATTAATTACACATGATTTAATTAATTATACATGAATTAGTCAAACGGAAAAAAAATGCATAGCCTACCCAGGCAGGCACACAGTGCGCGCAATGGCACACTTGACCATTACTATTCAAAAACCGTGTTAAGTTGGAGTCAGCCAAGTCATCTGTTCTCTCATCTGTTCTGTGTTCCTGCATGACACTTATTTGTCTTCTCATTAGGTACTAACCTGCAGGATAGGAAGCGCATCTACAACTAACTACCGACAGGCCAGGGCGAGACGCGTAGTGGAGAATGCCTTTGGCATATTGGCTGCGCGCTTCCGAATCTTTGGCCGTCCAATTGACTGCCAACCTGAAAAGGCGGTGAAAATTGTGAAGGCGTGCGTGGCTCTCCACAACTTCCTGGCATCCACCGAACGAGCCAGATACATGCCCGCCTCCTTTGTGGATAGGACCGCTGACACCGGAGAGGTCCAGCCTGGAGAGTGGAGGCAGCATGTTGAGGGGGACCGGAATATGGTCGACGGACCACGGTGTTCGGTCGGCAGAGCCAGACCATCTCAAAGAGCGGCCCTTGTCAGGGAGCAGCTGGCAGATTATTTTCTGTCAGATGCTGGCGTGTTTCCCCACCAGTACAATGTGCTACGTTTGGGTATGCGCACTGACCAATAAACGTATTTTTCCCTTGGAAGCATGACTTTTAATTTATTAGTTATCACATAACACAAGTTAACTAATTTGGTTTACGTCAAACTCATTAATTCATATCCATATAAAATGTTTATACAACGAGCTACTGCCTTGACAGATGAATGAATTATTTAAGTGTATTTAAGTGTACGCCAATAGCCAAAGCTTGCCGCATAATGTCCACAGAAATTATATGGTAGGAAACATTATTAGAGAAAAGGGGTTTATTTATCAAACACAGAAACTTGACCCACCATGCATGCACACATTTTTCATTCACTCACGCTTTCAAATTTCATTCACTCAAAGAGGCTATATACAGAACTTATGTTTCAAACAGAACATGAACACACAGAACATGAACACACAGAACGTGAACACAAAACATTACGTAATTAATTAAAATAAGCTAAAACAAATAAGGCAAGTAATAAAAAGAATATCGGGTGAGAAGAAAATGATTAAATTGGCTCATAATCCCGCATCAAAAAAGCACTTTGCCCCTGTGGAAGGGTTCGCATGAATTGGCACAGGTAATTGCTAAAGGAGAAGTGAATGTCATTCATGTCTCTTTCCCTCATCCTCTCTCTCTCCCTCTCTCTCTCATTCTCTCTCTCCCTCTCTTCCACCCTTTCTCTCTCCCTTTCTCTCGCCTTCTCCATTTCCTTCTCTCTATCCTGCCGAATTTCCTGCAGCCTATCGAGGAGGGCAGTCTCGCATGGATCCGTATTCGGCCTGACGCTTTTCCTCTTTCTTTTACCCCCACGGGAGGCTGATGATGTCGGGGTAGGGGGATGAGATGATGGGGTAACAGACTGAGGAACGGTCGAAGCCACTGCAGTCAGGGTGGTGGGAGGGTGGGGTTGAAGAAGAGAAGAGGTAGAGGCAGAAGTCATCAGAGTGGTGGTAGGGTCAGATAGGGAGGAAGAGGTAGCAGAAGCCACTCGTGTCGCGGTGGGAGGGTGGGGTGGAAGAAGGGAAGAGGTAGAGGTAGAAGGGTGAGATGTGGATGAGGTAGTGGTTAGAGGGTCAGATAGAAGTGGAAATTGGGATAGGGATGAGGTGGGGTTGGGGGTTGATGGAGGTGCCTGATCTGCCTGCAAATTAGGCCTTTCCTCCTCCTCCTCATCGTCTTCCTCACCTGCCTACAGAAAGACACCTGTTTTCAAACATCCTGACCAAGTAAATAGCCTACCATTACAAAATACATTGAGAACAGTCTGTCTCTCCACACACACACACACACACACACACACACACACACACACACACACACACACACACACACACACACACACACACACACACACACACACACACACACACACACACACACACACACACACACACACACACACACACGTTGATTATGCCTACATACCGGTAAATTTGATTCGGTGGACCTGTGCCGGATGAACTCGCTCAACCAGCTAAGTTGGGTCAGGATTTTAGGATAGCCGAAAGTTATTTGCCCAGCACCACTTCTGCACGCGATCTTCCATTTTTTATGCGCTCTGGCGTATTTGTCCCGGACAGCTTTCCAGTCTGTTTTAACTTTTGCAACCGATTTTTCCATTGCACTTGCAACCTCCCTCCACGCATTCTCCAAAGCATTCTTGTTGGAATGTAACATGGATGTAGTGTCATATAAATGCTCATATAATCTAATTTGCTCGCACAATTTTTCCTCTTCGCCCGCCATTTCATTCGAATTTTCTTCCGTTAATATAACCTATAGTTGAAATTAACGTACAATATTTGCCCCCACCAACAACGCATGGTATTGCATGGATCGGCGCGTCGCGTATCAAAAATCAGGAGGACGCGTTTTGCTACGCGTAGACGCATAATGGCGGCCGAAGCGTCGCGTCGCGTAGCCTTTTGGACGCGTATGTGTAGCGATGCGTCGACTATGTAAGGGCCCAGTTTCGGGAAACGTGACAAAGAAATTATCGATGGTTCGAAAGATCCATCGGGAGAATGATTTTACGAGCGAAGATCCATCGATATCGGGAAACGGGGCCCTGATCTTCATCAGGCAGTGAACACACTGGGTGAGACGTGAAAACAAACAGGGGACCAGTCTAAACAACAGGGCGCACACAAAAGGTGGCAATTGGCATGACATGCACCTAAATAAGCTGGCTGACATGCATTGCATAAAATCACATGAATCAATGACAAATAAATGAAGATTTGGATTGGACATCTGATATATCGAATTCTTGCAATGTATGGCACAGTATTGTAAATTAGATTGATTTGCTATTTTTGTTTGACGTGCTAAGCACGTTTGGGTTGTTGTCGTGCAACTTGTAATATAAAATTTATTTTGTCTAGGCAGACCAAACATATGCTCATTCCCCGTATCTTTTGTTTATCTGATGACCTTTTGTGCAGGTAATGACAAAAAACTATTTGGATCCTTTGTGGTATGGTCGTCTCTGGCTTGGTAGGACTTGGAGAGAGTGGTAAACGTTCAACACGAGGTTTATCCCTAACAGAGACACAATGTAAACAAGCATGCGTTCTGGAGGTGGTTCACGAAGCATCTAATCCAGTAAGAATTCAGTTTATATTAAAAGTGGGCGGAATTGTAAATAACGTCATTGTTTTATTCTACATGCAGTACCGCTAGTCGCCACACGAGTGGAGTGTCTACCCTTTAATGAGCGCTGTTCAGCGCAACTAACATTGAAATAAATGAAATAGTGTTCTAATTGTATGCTGTACGTCAGATTGACATTATGATTGATATGTAATCAGTTTTATATAACACAGTATATGATATGACCATGAAAAAATACATATGATTGGATTTAACAATGGAAGTTATTGGAAAATGTGTATCACAATGAAAATACATTGAAGTTGCTTTCTAAGGGCTGGAATGGACTTGCTGCTAACAACGCAGCCCTCAAAGTCAAATCACACCAAATTATTTGGGCATCATCAGGATAGGGTCATAAGACTATGAGCCAAGTTTGGTTTGGATGCATGAAGGCCTTGCAGAGATATGAGCTCACTTCCTGTTTGACGTGCCCCTGAGGTCAAAGGTCAGCTAATAGTTTGGATGTCCCCAGAATGATGTCATGAGACTATGTACCAAGTTTGGCTATGATATGTTAAAGAAGTGATGAGAACCGGCTTACTTCCTGTTTGGCTGCTTTGCCGTCAAGTTTGATTGGCTGTCACGGCCAAACGGTTTTGAATTTGAGCATCCAGTTTATATTGTAAGTGGGCGGAATGGTAAATATAGTCATTGCTGCATTAAACATTAAGTACCGCTTATCGCCACACGAATGCAGTGTCTACCCATTAATGAGCACCGTCATGTTTGATTGGCTGTCACGGCCAAACGGTTTTGAATTTGAGAAAGCTGTTAGATACATTTGTTCAGCTTGGTCTGAAGATCATATATTCCAAGTTTCATGAAGATCGGACATAATTTGTGGCCTGTGGAAATGTACAACTGATTTTGACAACTTTCAACATGGTGGCCAAGTTCTGATGTTGCCATGAGAAATAATTTATATGCTATATGGGGAGGTCTGACAGTATCATCAGACATTGAAAATAAGTTTGAAATGTACTCGTGTGAAGAGAGGAGTTAAAACACGTCTTCATTAATTATAGCGTCCCCTAGAGGTCAATGGTCACCAAATTCCCCATGATGATGCTATGGGTCTATGTATCAAGTTTGGTTATGATATGTCAAAGGGCTGCAGAGATATTGGTGTGTTTCCGGTTTGGCGGCTTCCCGGGCGAATATCATTGGCTGTTGCGGATATTTCTGCAAGAAATAATATACTAGCTATATGGGGAGGTCTGATAGTATCACCAAACATTGAAAATAAGTTTTAAATACACTCATGTGAAAAGAGAGGAGTCAAAACACATCGACATTAATAACAGCGCCCCCTAGAGGTCAAAGGTCACCAAATTCATTCAGTGTCACCATGATGGGGTCATGGGTCTATGTACCAAGGTTGGTTATGATATGTCAAAGGGCTGGTGAGATATGGGCTTACTTCCTGTTTGGCGACTCTGCAGTCAAATTTGATTGGCTTTAGCGGGCAAACGGTTTTGAATTTGAAAAGTCTATTCAATGTTTTTTATCAAGCATGGCCTGAAGATCATTTGTGCCAAGTTCCGAGATGATTGGACAAAATTTGTGATAGAAGTAGCATTTTGAAGGTTTTTGACGTAAACCAAGATGGCGCAAAATTATGTCAAAGGATGCGTTGAACTTGGCTTGGACCAAGGAATCCAATGATACCTTGTTTGTGAATATTGGATGAATGGGTCGAAAGTTATTAACATGAATGTTGGTGGCGCTAGAGCTGTTGGGCTAGCGACCTGAAATTGGCTTGTTGGGCTAATGGGGTTGTCCTGAACCAGTATGCAAATTTTCACAACTTTTCACCAAGCGGTTCTATGGGCTGCCATAGACTCCCATGTCAGGTAAATAATAATAGGAATTCACACAAAAACAATAGGTTGTCTCGCAACATCGTTGCTTGACACCCAATAATCCATATATACTCCCTGGAACCGATTTGGACAGTATCTGCATATTTTGTTGAAGATTTAATAGCTTTTGAACGTTAATTAGTAGGCCCAAGTAAGTTGGAGTTCCTTAGTTTTTCCCTGTTGAAGCGAACAGCTGTCGTTCCGTTCCAAATCAGCTGGGCCCCGTTTCCCGAAAGCATCTTTAGCCTAAGTGGATCGCAGAGTGGGTCGTACGAGCATCGTACAGTTTTCACACCGTTTCCCGAAAGCATCTTTGGTAAGGAACCTCTTAAAAACGCTCACGAGTCACGAGTAGCTAACGAGTGCTCCAGGGTACTCGTAGGACGCTAAGAGCCTCGTTAGCCTACTATAGCCTCAGTGGCGTAACCAGCGGACATTCCTAGTATTGAATGCGTTTTATTATAACACATTGGTAATGGTGTATCACGTGCGTCTGAGCCTAATGTGGGCAATTATGTTCTTAGTTTGAGAGAGACAGTCCAGGAAATGTTTGAGCAGGCAGGGCACTTAAAATGTGTGAGAGAAAGTGGGGGGGATTTGTGCAGACTGACATAGGCTACTCATAAAACGTAGCATTAAATAATGTAAAAAAAAAATATATTATTTTTTTTTATAAAAAACAAGCAAAGGAGCAGGCAAAAGGCTGGGATATGGTGGGGATTGGTCACGTTGACGGGAATGTTTAGTGACATGTGGGAGGGTGGAGGGGGTTAAAAAAAAGTCTCAATCACTCTTCGACGTGCATGAAAACCAGCCGCGTAGTTATGAGGGAGGCCGTCCTCACACCGATCTTCCTCGTCGTCATCGTCCTCAATGTCCTCCGGTTCAACCAAAGCTACCTCAGCCTTAGCTGCAATTTTGTGCAACATAGCTGTCACACATATCACAGCGCATGACTTGGCCGGCGAAAACTGGAGCCCTCCGCTGGACTTGTGAAGGCATCTAAAGCGCAACTTCCACCTCCCGATCATGCGGTCAGGATTAGGACTGATATATATGTCGGCCTAGGCTTAATCAATTGTGTTTTAATATCTTTAGCATTCATATTATTGCAATCTATTCTTTTCGTAGGCTACTCTGCGGTTGGCCTTGATGGGGAGATATTTTAACCCTTTTTAACCCCATTTTCCTCCGACATTCCTGCGTCTCCCCCTGCGTCATAGCCCGTTTCAGCACCATGTCAGTGGACGGGTACAATCCTACGATCGTCGTGAGTGCAGCGAATGCGCGTTCACGTTAAGAGGAGTTTCGGGAAACGCTCCAAAGAAATTATCGATGGTTCGAAAGATCCACCTTTCGAACCATCTTACGAGCGAAGATCCATCGATATCGGGAAACGGGGCCCTGTCCTCTGCCATCTAAGCCGTCAGGGGATCTTTTCAATGCATCCTGGAACGTGCATCTTTTCAGGGAATTTGTACAATAAATCCATAACAAATACCGAATATTGATTGTCTTATGTGTCCTTATTATATCCATTATATTGACCGAGTATTCCCAAGACGCTCACGCTCTGCAGCAAGCCAGTCACAGTTGATTGGCGCAGCGCTGTAAAGCAAACGTAAACAAACAACTAAGCTAAGGTTAGCATTTCGCTAAGCATTACTTTTCCTCCCAAGATCCCGCTAATGTTGTGTTGTAAAGTAAAGGGAAACATATCTATTCTTCCTCCACCCCTCTCGCTTCTCTGCTTGGTGTCGCTTATAGTTTGCCTCCCTCGCTCTGGTAACGTCAGGCACGTGAAAAAAAAAAACGAAGCTCCGAATACTGATTTAAGCTTCGAATACTAATTTTCCGAACGAGTATTCGAATAATTCGGGCCAGCCCTAGTGGCGTGACATGTTTTTTTGTGTTAGGCTATCTTCTTCTCAATTGATCACGCAATGAAAAGCTAAAAAAGAAACAAATTAATCGCGACTTGAAAGCTGTTTTATAGGCTGTTATGAATGGGCAATGTGTGCGTGAATTGAGCTGTGTGAGGTGTAACTGTGTGTTTGTTTGTTTGCTTTTTTTAAATGTATTCAATGATGAATTTAGCGTTATTATTTTATTTTATTTTCTGGCATAGCAGAAAAGGTTGCACGTTGAGGTGATGTCGGCTCCCGCAAGTCTCCAATTCTCTCCCCCACACCAGACCCCAGATACCACGGACACAGACTTCATCACCGTGGCCTCAGGAAACACTGAAGCTCTCCTGAGTGAGGTCGGCAATCACAGAGACTTTGGTGAATTCATAAATGCAGATTTCCGCCTCCCTATACACTGCAGCAGCCCAGACAATCCCCATTGCCTCAGGTACACGTTTGACGTCGACGGCTTCGTGATCCAGGTGCGTCACATGAGAGGCATAGTCGCAGAGGTTGGTTATTTGAACCTGCCCCGTTTGTATCCCAGTAGACTCAAAAGGCAGTACAGCTACCTAAAAAAACATGTGTCCCTGCCGCGCTGCAGCCCGGAAGGCTTGGCGGCACTTAAAAACTACCTGGGCCACAAAATATCAAACGTGGCAGGGGGTTACGTTCTGACGCTCTGCGCTGTCCCCAGCAGCCTGACGAACCCGGACCTCAGGCTGAAAAACCCACGGTTGTATGGCACACTCGCGGCTGAGCTGTTGAGCGAGGTAAGGGAAGGGTTTCGAAAACGGGCGAGGTCACATTCTTACAGCTGTACGTGGACGCCCCGCACATCCATTACAACCAGCCTTTCAAACACCCCGTCAGTGGTGCTGGTCACCTGCGGCTTGAGCCACCCAAACTTCAAGGCTACCCTTACCAGCAGGGCGTTTGCCTACCTAAAGCATATTCGGGACTTGAGGCTCCGCCAGGTGTGTCAGGTGGGATGCCGCATCGAGCAGGTGGTGCGGTTCGAGGGCGAGGATGTTCCCTTCGAGTTTGACCCGAGAGAGTTTTTTGACCTGCCTGCTCTGCAAAGGCTCTTCCAGGACCGTGCGCTGCTGGTGCCCTTCCAGGACAGAGAGGATGGCCGGTGTTGGGAAAAACGGTCTGTCTAGTTACTGGACCAGATGAAATGAGACGGAGAGGTAATAAAGTCTATCGGCACGAGGACCTTGGATTTATTAAGTAAAGTGGCAACGGTTATACAGAGTCATAAAGCGTGAGAGATCGAATATGTCTAAGTCCCTAATCAGCGCTGATGGTTCGTCCAGAGCTTCGCCTCCGTGGAAGGTCTGCTGCAGAAGAAGGGCTGAGTTCCTGTGTGATACACTCTTATGCTGTATCTTCCTCTCGATGAGGTGTGTGCGTTTGAGATGTGTATGGTTCTGTGTGTCTTTGGTTGACCTTGCCTCCCAGGCTCTAGTGTATGCATGTATATCTTCTTGTGTTCTTCCTGACGGGGGAGAGTCTCACAGAGTCTCCTGCTTGTGGCCCTCCCGTTCTGAGGATGAAACGGTGCATTGTCTGAGTGTTTACCATTTGCCGGGAGGAGAGATGGGGCCTTGGTTCTGGCCTTCACCTGACCATGTTCTCATGTGTGTGTTATGTGTTAAAAATTGACTATATTGTAACGTGACTGCCATGTGTTGTGCTCCTCAAGCTAGGGTGGGAGTTAGCTATATTTATAATGTACATGTGATGTGCTCAGCAGGTTATTTTGCCCAACATATCCCCCTCAAGTCGTCGCAAGACGACTTTTACTCATTAGGGGTACGAGGGATAGGACTTCAGCGCGGGACTACCATCATAACACTTTTTTAAAAATAACAGAAAGAAGGCAAAATGATCATAAAAACAAACAACCATGAGCATGGGACTAAAATAAGTCGCTGGACCGGGTGTATGGGGAACCACGTGGGAGAAACGCCACCCATGCTTCAAACATGGGTATGCCATACACACCCCACCTAGGGGGTGGCATCCACCCCGGCCTTACATCGCGAACAGACAATACCAAGTAAAGTGGCAGCAGGTAATACACAAAAAACAAACATACCACAAGCATACAATAATACAAAAAAAAAATATCAAACGACACCCAAAAACAACAACAACAACCAACAACAAAACTAACACCAAACCCTAATAATAACAACGAAATGCAACAATAAAACAAACAGTAAACAATAAACAAAAATGCAACAATCACACAAATACTACACAATAACCATCACAGGAAAGAAATGCAACCATGAAACGTGTCCCTAAATAATATTAATAATAATAGAAAGATATGAGATAGATAACGAATGGCAATCCCCCTCAACCCATCCCCAGATGACCAAACACTAAGGATGTGAGGAGGAGTTAGCTGGTCGTGTAACAATAAGCAATCACACGCATGGGGTATTCGGGGCAGGCCCGGGGCACGGGAACAACTGAAACCACGGAATAGTCCTGAGCGTCATCATGGGCAGGTGGTCGCAAGGCGCCACCTGAGCGTTAAACCCTTTTATTCAACTGCGCTCAGGACCTCATCTGATAAACGGGCAATCAAGGCCCCTGGAATCTCGCCCGTGTGTATCCCCGAGCTCCATCTAGTGGTACAGCGATATAAACAACAACATTTACGTTCCCGGCGTCGGTTGCGTAGACGCGGGCATAGATATGGGAGAGGCTAAAAACAGTGAAGCGTACAGAAGCGAATACAGCCAGGGGCGTCCTCAAGCCTTAAGGGAACGGGCCGCAGCCCCTGGTGCCGGAACGCAGATCCCTGGTCCGGGCGACGTGGGTGCATCAGGTGGGAGGGGGGTGGTGCCGTTGGCGGGGACGGGAATGGGGCAGCCCACCATGTTCTCCAGCCGGATCAGGTCGGGCCCCTCTGGCGGTCCCGCGTCCAAACTCTCCGGTGTATACTCGATCCCCAGGTAAGCTTGGATGGCACCTGCTGCACCTGTAGCGCCCATCGCTCATTGGGCTCTCCATCCATCCTGTGAAGGGGTCATTAATGCCGGAGCTCTCTGCCAAATCTAATCTGAGGGACTGTAACCCTGCCAGCACCCTGGCCACCGACCCATCCGGTGCGAAATCTGATTGCATCATCCTTGGGTGGTTGGTCAGCTCCGGGCGTGTCTGCATCTGGCTCCTCCTCTGGCCCTGGAACTTCGTGTTTCTCTTGCTGGAATTACAAACTTATGTACAACAGTTAGATGTTCAAACATATTTTCCTTAATTCTATTTCTAATTGCTCTAATGGAAGTCCCTTTTGGGACCCTTGAATGTTAGGTGAAGGCATGGGTCGACCCTTAAGCATTTCATGCGGGGTTAGATGCGTCGTTCTGTTAGTTTTCATGCGATAACTCATTAGTGTCAACCGTAGTGCATTAGTCCTTTAATTTAGTACTGTAATTTAACTTTGTTAATCTTCGTCTCAAGCGTCCCATTCCTCTCTCCACCATACCGTGCAACCAACGTCGAAACGTCTAACCTTAACCATCAGCAAACTAAAACCAATCTTTTGGGAAGGGAAATCGAACCCAGTATGTCCAAAACCAAAGCCCAATATGGGTGGGTTTACCATCAGCCGCCTGAAACCACGCTGTTCCAAAGTCATGCACTAAACCGAAAAAACGTACATGCGTTAGTGGCCTTCTATACCACAAAGGTAAAATAAAATAAAACGCGACATGCCCCGTTCCAAGACCACCTCTGCTGCCAGAGCTGACATATCTGACTCCTGTTCCTCCTCCACCCTACACCCCACCCGGCACTTCCCATGATTGTTGCAGCTCGTCACTTCATGATCAAGTGAGCCAGTGCCCACAGCGACTCTGCCAAGTAATCGTGACTGTGCCTGCCTTAGGTCGTCCCGGGTGTCAAGGTGGGATCTTACCCGTCGTTGGCTAACCAGCCTTCCATACTGGCTTATTGCAGGATGCCGTACCTGGGATACGATCAATCCCACCTATGTGGCGGTATAGATCGCAAGGTGGAGGGATGGAGACAGAGTCCTCAGCCCCATCTGCCCTATGCAGCCAAGCGTGCGTAATGGATACACATCAGGGGGACTATAAGACAAAAGGTAATTTATCAGAGTTAAAATTATTGCAGCAGCAGTAGTGGCATTTGAAAGGTAAACCCACTACTTCCGTATCCAAATTGACAACATAGCATGTAGGACCCCTTCCCAGCAGATGTGGCTTCAATCCACCTGTCATCCTTGACCAAAGAGATACACCCCATATTTTAATAGGTGTAGTCCTACTTGTACAGTTTATCAAGATTACTTTATTTTATTTTATTATTATTCTCCTTCTTTATCATATCCATATTTATTCAATTATTCTTTCCTGTGTGAAAATAATATGAATCACTTAGTTAATAGCAACACCTTCTTTATTCCAATTGCATTAGATTATCATCACTGTTGTCCTATTAAAGTATCAACGTTGTTGTCCTTATAACCTCCTCATGAACTTTGATGTTCTTAATCCTGAATGGTAACTGTGTCCAAGGGCGTCAGTTTGTTTTTAGAAGTGGTGGGGACAATAACCATAAGCTTGAGTGTGGTCTGAAAAGTGCTGGGTACCCTTATGTAAGCTATTCATCCATTCAACGCTGCATTACAATATGCTCTACAGTGTATTGTCAGGTGTTGAAATGATTTGAATATTCGAATACTGGTTCGGAAAATTAGTATTTGAAGCTTAAATCAGTATTCGGAGCTTCGTTATTTTTTTTGTGACTTTACCAGAGTGAGGGAGGCAAACTATAAGCGTCAGCGACACCAAGCAGAGAAGCGAGAGAGGTGGAGGAAGAATAGATATCTTGTTTCCCTTTACTTTATAACACAACATTAGCGGGATCTCTGGAGGAAAAGTAATACTTAAAACCTTAGCTTAGTTGTTTGTTTACGTTCGCTGTACAGCGCCGCGCCAATCAACTGTGACTGGCTTGCTGCAGAGCGTTAGCGTCTTGGGAATACCCGGTCAATATAATGGATATAATATGGACACATAAGACAATCAATATTCGGTATTTGTTATGGATTTATTGTACAAATTCCCTGAAAAGATGCACGTTCCAGGGTGAATTGAAAAGCTCCCGTAAGGGCTGAGATGACAGAGAACAGCTGATTTGGAACGGAGCAACAGCTGTTCGCTTTCACGGGGAAAAACTAAGGAACTTCAACCTACCAGCGAGCCTACTTCAACCTACCAGCGAGCCTACTTCAACCACCGTGTGTAGGCCTACTAACTAACGTTCAAAAAGCTATTAAACAAAATATGCAGATACTGTCAAAATCGGCTCCAGGGAGTATATAAGGATTATTAATGTTGTTTTTGATGGTGTTTTTTTCTGGAACGAGTATTCGAATATTCGCTCGGAAAAAAACAACGAGTATTCGAAGCCTGAAAAATGGCATTCGGGCCAACCCTATGAAGATCCTATTCGAACAATAAAATTGAAAACCACAGTTTGTGTTTTGGCTTGTTTTGCAAAACAGCGTTGGAAACACCAGGGTATTGGCTCGGGATATGTAGGCCTAATACTAATACACACAGGACAAAGAACAGTGTTGGCAATTTAACACTTATCTTGACATCGACAGAGTTTACCAGACAAACAATGCCAGACTGTAAAGGGGGTACGAAATGAAACGAGGTACTGAGCATCAGCCTTTTGAAGACGCGCAAGGGCTGCTGGTAGCATATGTTATGCTGCATTAAAAAAAGAAAAATACAAGCACCCAGAGGAGAATTGCATCTGCCAAATCCTGACCACCAGTAAACACTTGCGTAGGACCAATGTAGACTTCACTCGTTACAACATCATAAGAAAATTGTCCGCAAATAAAATCCCCTTCAGTTTAGGATAATCACACAGGTTATGCGAGAACATATTTATGTCAGGATAGGCCTACCAGGCTCCAAGTCGTCACATATCTCAATCAGACAAAACCAACTATAACCACATTGGCATAGCAATCGCACCGTGTGTAGCTGCTACTAGCTGCAATCTATATATACAACGCATACTAACTGAAGCACCAACCAGAATCAGATCAAAATCGCTTGGGACCGTTGGTAACCTTTGGCCAGGTCATCACGATTCACGAGCAAACAGAACCAGCAGCAAAGTTTACGTAAACCAATTTATTACCTTATGTGGCCCTCCACATGCAGGCTAGATGACGTATCCATATCGATATCCAGTGTCACAAACATGCTTTATATAGGAAGCAAAAGGACCGGCTATTTTCTGAATAAAAATGTCAATTTTGGCTGTCTGTCTTGAAACTTCTCCAGTGCGTTCACCCCAAAATGCAACGGGACGACAAGATCCCATACAAAGTGAACGTATAGACGCGTATCGGGCGAATATTTTTGATTTGTCGCGCCACACTTTCGCCGTGCACAGGCAAGCGCGTTCACGAGGATTTGTGGCGCGAAAAATTTCAACTTTGACACGAATTTCGCGCGATGACAGCCAATCAGCGTTCAACAGCGTGGCCACTGAGTGACATGTGTAACGTAACAGCCAATCAGCGTTCAACCGTCAAACTCAGCGCAGTGCAGTCCGGGGTGTACTGCAGCATGGAGGAGAAAGTGATTATTGCCGTTTGCGACTCTCGGAGCTCTATATATAATAGTATATAATATAATATAATTGTATATATAATATCAGTCACGGCCAAAAGCTCTGTGTGCCTCCGGATGGCCGTAGCGCAGGGAGCTCATAGGGATTGGGCTTCTCGGGAGTCGGGGTTTGTTTACCGGCGTTGCCGCCTATCACATGATTTTAGACTCTACGATTTTTAAAGTGGTGGGGACAAAATTCGTTTTTCAAATAGTGGGGGGGACATGTCCCCCCCGTCCCCCCCGTAATCGACGCCTATGACTGTGTCAGGATGTTCATCATCCTTAATAAAAAACAAAACTAAAACTAAACTTAAAGAAAAACAAATTAGCCATAATGTGAATATCCGCTGCGTGTCTCCCTGTGACTCTCTCCCTCCTTCGGGAGAACACGCTCTCTCTCCCTCCTCAGTACGGGGTGCTGTTTGGTGCAAGACAACAGATAAGGGTGGAATGTGGCTTCTCTCTCTCTCTGCGTGTCTCCCTCCCACGTTGGGTGCGGCCATAACGCCTTGAAAGCGAGCGTGCTCTGGGGGCTGGGTGTGAGAGAAACCATGGGTAGTTCCTTTTCTCGGCCAGCAGAGGGGTTGTTCAGGTGAAACCTATGGACAGAGACTACAAGGAACTTCAAACATGGCAGACAGGGAACTACAAATTGATCAAAGCCTGAAAACTCAACAGAGCTCTACCTGCATTCCTTGGATATGTGGTATTTTATGGCGTATGGCCACCACACGCTTTCAGTTGAACGCACTCTATTTCCTTTCGCTGTACTGTGTGTTAGTGTGTCTCTCTGTACTGCCTGAATGGTGTAGGTCGACAAATGGGGGGGGAAATGTGTTCTCTCTCTCTCACCCTTCCTCGCTCCCCTTAGGGTCAAGCAGCAGCTAGGACCGTTAACAGATAAGCCTGGAATGCAACATCCTCAACTCTCCATCATGGAACAAGGCCTAATAACTATCTCTCACACACAAAAAGATCCTTCTGTCCCTTCATTCACAAATAACTTTTCACTTTATTATATATAACTTAATACTGCTCCCCCTTTCCAAATTTATATATACACAAAACTACGAAGCTGACCACCGAAATTGGTACAGGCCTCGTCAGGCCGAACCAAAACACCCTCACAGGTTCTAACTTCCATATGGTTTTAGGGAGGGGAACTACAACATGAGGTGGAGTAGAGGACTTCAAATATGGTGGACGGGGACCTCAAATGGGAGGACTACACATATGGGAAAGGGGATTACACTCTGGGCCTGAAAACCATACAGAGTCCCTTCTCGTGGTCCTGAAACAGCCGTTCATTGTTAGAAAAACACGCACTCTATCGCTACCTCCAACTGTCTAGAGGGAAAATGGTCCCTCTCGATCGTCCTTCGACTTTAGCTCTCCTTGCTATCTCTCCTTGCTATCTCTCTCGCTCCCTCTCACACAAACACACACACACACACACACACACACACACACCTAAACAGACCTTTCTCATTCTGTCTCCTCCAAACGCACACACAGAAACATCACCTCTTGCGTACACGCGCACAGAGACGCACACAGCCTATCTCACTCTGTCTCCTCTAAACGCACACACAGAGACATATCAACAGACCTCTCGTTCTGTCTCCCGCAGACGCACACACCTAGTTTATCTATGCGACAGGTCCAGTAGTAATTCAAAGAAACACAGTAAAAGAGATATCACTTATCCTTGTCAACTTATCTAGGTCTAGTTTTTAACGGGTCCAACAGTAAATGGAAGCAACGCCGTAAAATGTTATTTGTCATTTGTCAATTTATCTAAGTCTGCAGGTTAAGCCATAGACCGAAGCAATACGTCAGAGAGACATTATTCATTATTATCAATCTATCTATTCTTTCCTTTACCCGTTTTAACGGGTCAAGATAGAGCGGGCCACGCATACACACCCACTGATTCACTCACAGATTCCCTCTTTCTCGCAGACGCACACAGAAACATATCAACAGACTTCTCATTCTGTGTCCCGCGCCCACAATCATCAGACACGGCAAAATAGCGTTGAGCACAACAAAGCAAGCAAGCGCTGCACACATAGCGTTGAGCATAACAAAGCAAGGAAACGCTGCACACACACACCCGGGTTATCATTGAATGATTTATTTCTATATTTAGCCGGCTCACAGATACGCTTGTTCTCTTTTTTTTTTTTTTTCTCTGGGCCTCTTACACACACACACAGCCACCCCGTCTCTCTCTCTCTCTCTCACTCGCGCATACACACACTGTCTCTCTGTGTGTCACTCGTGCCCCAGGCATACGGTTCCCTCTGCAAAGGGACTCTAACCTTCTTACCACATAGAATTATTTAATACACATTTATTACTTGGCCATCGGTAGTCTTGTATCACTATGACCGATTCTTATAGGCCCTAGTTTTTTTTTTTTTTTTTTTCTTCTCATTCCCTCTGGATTCCACCCGCGGTCCAGGCATCCCTCCGGGTCCACTCTTGGCCCAGGCATTTATCACTAGGCCATCGGTAGTCTTGTATCACTATGACCGATTATTATAGGCCCTAGTGTTTTTCTTCTCATTCCCTCTGGATTCCACCCGCGGTCCAGGCATCCCTCCGGGTCCACTCTTGGCCCAGGCATTTATCACTAGGCCATCGGTAGTCTTGTATCACTATGACCGATTATTATAGGCCCTATGGTCTCGAGGGTATTCTTTCACCATGCAACGAGCCGATATTCGATGTGTCACGCGTTCAGGGTCAATCGGGTTTATGGGGAAATGCTGGGATGCAGCTCTATTCGTCCCCACGAGATATCCCGTAGCGAACCGCTCTCACAGTCTCACCTCCTAATGTGGTTCCTATATAACTATGCAGAGTTTGGATTTTATCAACAGGTTCTGCCTACCTTTTGTCGGGCGCATGCGAGGTGAGACTGCAGGAATCGGTCCGGTGCTCCGGGGTCCCGAGGTCGTGCCGCTCTCCGTCTCTCGTTTCCCAGTTGCGTGTTCAATTCAGAAAAAATCACGTCGTGGGTCACCAAATTGTTGGGAAAAACGGTCTGTCTAGTTACTGGACCAGATGAAATGAGACGGAGAGGTAATAAAGTCTATCGGCACGAGGACCTTGGATTTATTAAGTAAAGTGGCAACGGTTATACAGAGTCATAAAGCGTGAGAAATCGAATATGTCTAAGTCCCTAATCAGCGCTGATGGTTCGTCTGGAGCTTCGCCTCCGTGGAAGGTCTGCTTCAGAAGAAGGTGAAGAGTCCCTGTGTGGTGCAGTCTTATGCTGTATCCTCCTCTCGATGAGGTGTGTGCGTTTGAGGTGTGTGTGGTTCTGTGTGTTTTGGCTCCCAGGCCCTGAGAGAGCTTTGTAACGGGGAGAGTTCCTCGTGTCTCCGGTGTGATAAATTAAAACGGGGAGTGCCCCCCTGAAATGTCTCGTGTGTGATAATTTAATGTGGCTCTCAGGCCCCTGGTGTGGGCAGAGGTATCTCTTGGTTCCTCCTAACGGGGAAGAGCTCTCAAAATGTCTCCTGTGTGATAAATTAATGTGGCTCTCCCGTTCTGGAGATGATACTGGTGCATTGTCTGAGTGTCCACCATCTGCCTGCCTGGGAGATGGGGCCTTCAGCTCCGGCCTTGACCTGACTATATATTATCATGTTTGTGTTGTTGGGTTAGAGCAAGAGTTGACTATATTATAATGTGTCCATGTGATGTGCTCATCAGGCTAGGGTAGGAGTTAGCTATATTTATAATGTACATGTGATGTACTCAGCAGGTTATTTTTCCCAACAACAAACATTAACACATTTCTCCTACAGGGGATTGATAAAGTTCTATCTATTGAACAGAAAGAAACACTTGGTCATACTTAACACACTTTACCACAGCATTGGCCTACTGAATGCCACAGATATATTTTAAGCATTGGACTGAATGCCACATAAATATATAATTATGTTTTTGCACGTTTGCAACGTTTAAAAGTTCAGGGAAAAGTATAGTCTCTACTGGTGTTGCTTAGGCCAATATCCTTTTGAGGCAGTGTTGTTTCCAAATATTAGTGTTAAGGGCCAATAATGCTTACTATCATACATTAGTCATCATGTCTGTGGACGGGTTAGGGTTAGGGTTAGGGTTCGGGCTGGCTCCATACGTTACGAAGGAGTTAGTAAAAGAGGTCAACGAGGCAAGTGGTGGATTCATTGAAATGGTTGAGGAAATTTGAATGCTGAGAAACTACAGCAATTTGAAAAGAGTTTGTTTGTTTATATTTTATATTGTGTGTTGAAAGTTTGATATTTAAACCAAAAATACAGCTACACTTTCACACCATCACTTTGTGTATTGTTTTTTTAATCTTTTATTATCATTTCTGGGTACATGGTCTTAAGAGACATCAGGCCTCTAGACTTTGAGTTAGGCCCTCAGTTTGGCTCTTTGATTGGTGAGTGCACACTTATCCTTTGGCATTGACATGAATGTTTCATATGTTCCAAAAAAACATGAATAACATATGCACAACCGCGTTTTACGACTGCTTAATGGGTGCGATGTAGGTCTTAATTTTCATTGAAGTGGTCTTAAATTTGGGTTGATCAAACCTGGGGAAACGTCAGACCCCAGATGGACCACCCCACAACGCAGACGCATAGAGCACCAATGGATCACCCGTTTACATACACTTACACCCACAGGCCTGAACGAGAAACCTTGAACCATAGCATACATTCACCATAACCAGCATGCACACATCACATATTACACATCTACGACACCCACTTTATACACCCGTTTTATACACATCCATCATTTACCATCCATTACACTCTCATCACCAAGTATCCATGTCACATTCACCTTACACATCTATCATACATACACCCACTACACATTCATCATTCATAATACACTTGTTACATGTTTATTACAACCACCACGAACACTCAAACTATCACACACCCACACTACAATCACCACCATTACACATTTATTGCATATCCCTCTTTCACATTACATCCATTTATCTCTTACACCTACTACACTTTTCATCTACCATCCGCACACATCTTTCAACGGTTACACCTATTACACCTCTTACACATTCATTATTCACAATACACCTATAACACATTCATCACTAATTTCACCTAACCTCAAAAGATATTCACCAAAAACGGCCTGCACCGGGGTGTACTTCGGTTGACAAGTATGTCACACAATTAAACAAGGATAAACGCTATTTATTTTTTGTTGATTTATTCCATAATGATAATAGTTTATTAATAGTTGGCAGAGTGAATATTTCACGGAGGGGCGGCACCCTAGCGCCCCCTACTTACCCACCGCCACTGGGCCCCGTTTCCCGATATCGATGGATCTTCGCTCGTAAGATGGTTCGAAAGAGGGATCTTTCGAACCATCGATCATTTCTTTGGAGCGTTTCCCGAAACTCCTCTTAACGTGAACGCGCATTTGCTGCACTCACGACGATCGTAGGATTGTACCTGTCCACTGACATGGTGCTGAAACAGTCTATGACGCAGGGGGAGACGCAGGAATGTCGGAGGAAAATGGGGTTAAAAAGGGTTAAAATATCTCCCCATCAAGGCCAACCGCAGAGTAGCCTACGAAAAGAATAGATTGCAATAATATGAATGCTAAAGATATTAAAACACAATTGATTAAGCCTAGGCCGACATATATATCAGTCCTAATCCTGAGCGCATGATCGAGAGGTGGAAGTTGCGCTTTAGATGCCTTCACAAGTCCAGCGGAGGGCTCCAGTTTTCTCCGGCCAAGTCATGCGCTGTGATATGTGTGACAGCTATGTTGCACAACATTGCAGCTAAGGCTGGGGTAGCTTTGGTTGAACCGGAGGACATTGAGGACGATGACGACGAGGAAGATCGGTGTGAGGACGGCCTCCCTCATAACTACGTGGCTGGTTTTCATGCACGTCGAAGAGTGATTGAGACTTTTTTTTAACCCCCTCCACCCTCCCACATGTCACTAAACATTCCCGTCAACGTGACCAATCCCCGCCATATCCCAGCCTTTTGCCTGCTCCTTTGCATTTTTTTAAATATTTTTATAATTAATATCTTTATTATTATTTTTTATTTATTTTTTACAATATTTTAGGCTACGTTTTATGAGTAGCCTATGTCAGTCTGCACAAATCCCCCCCACTTTCTCTCACACATTTTAAGTGCCCTGCCTGCTCAAACATTTCCTGGACTGTCTCTCTCAAACTAAGAACATAATGGCCCACATTAGGCTCAGACGCACGTGATACACCATTACCAATGTGTTATAATAAAACACATCCAATACTAGGAATGTCCGCTGGTTACGCCACTGAGGCTATAGTAGGCTAACGAGGCTCTTAGCGTCCTACGAGTACCCTGGAGCACTCGTTAGCTACGAGCGTTTTCAAGACGTTCGTTACCAAAGATGCTTTCGGGAAACGGTGTGAAAACTGTACGATGCTCGTACGACCCACTCTGCGATCCACTTAGGCTAAAGATGCTTTCGGGAAACGGGGCCCTGATCGATTAATAAATGAATAATAAATAACACATGAAGAGGATAGAAGAAGGCACTGCTTTGGTCACTTCCCCACTGACCTTCTTGTGTCTCAGCACTGACCCACCTGTCCCGGAGAAGCCGCAGCGTGACACATGAGCATTGCTGCATCTCAGCTCTTCCCTCGCAGCTGTTGAGTGTTGGTCCTTCCCTCCATCTCCCCCTTCAAAAATGATTACGTCAATCATGCGCCTGCCCACTGAATAGAAGCATGAAACCATGCATGCGTTGTTGGGATGCGGGGAGACCTTTTTATTTTAAGTTTAGCTGTATGTTGTGGACTCTGGTTTAGCCTCAGTGATTCTAGAGATTCTTGAAAGCACCACAGCATCACAGAAGCTTTAAGCCCCCACGCCACGTCAAGGCAGAGCCCATGTGAGTTTTTTTTTTTGTTAGTTTTCCAATGAACTACTGTCATCTGAAAATGGCAAACATTGCAACAGTAAAGCATAGAGATATACTTACAAACTGGTATTTTTTTCATTTGTTCGTCAATGAAGTACTGTGAACAAATGCAATCAATAAATATGTCAAACATTGAAAGACACAAAACATAGATATATATTTACAAACGGGTCCTTTTGTATTTTTTTTTTTTCCAATGAACTACTGTCTACTAATAAACAAAAAAGGCAAACATTGCAAAAGCAAAACTTAGATACACATTTACATACCGGCCTTTTTTTTCTTTACTTTTTTCAATAAACTATGTGCACTCACAAACAGAAATGTCAGACATTGCAACGGCACATTTCCTCCTTTTCCTCTTTTTTCCCCCTCTCTTTTGTTTGCTTCATGCCATTAAGCGCTGTCTCTTGCGCTTGAACGGAACAAATTATCTCGACGGCAACTTTCTCTTTCTGCAATCTTGCACGTACTCCTTGTATGCCACTTGGTGTGTAACCTGTGATTGTTTTAAAAAGGTGGATTCCTCGTCCATGCCCCACCTCTTCCCAGAGTTGGCTGGCAAGCACATGGCTGCTGACACAATGGGGGGCCTGAGCTCGTCCTGATCGTCGACAGCTTGGACGTCTTCCAGGGGATGCACACACTCCTTCTCCGCACTGGGCGGCGGCGGTCGCAGGGATGGGATGGCGATCCCTTGTTTCTGCAACTTAAAAACAACAACCACAAAAACATTAAGAATAAATGAACACATAAAAACTAGGGATGGGCATTCGATAAAGTTGTTTTAGTCGATCCTCAGGAGAATTAACGATCAATTAGTCGATTAATCGTTAATATTTTACATTAAAATTTAAAAGAATATTATATTCAAAATGAAATGAAAATACAAATGCAGCGTGTTTTCCTCATTTCCTCATCCAGATCTTTAATATTAGATGAACAACTCAGTTAAACCAGATCCGTTCAATAGTTATGCGCTACTCTGCTCTAAGCAACGGAGCATGCAGCTCAAAGCCGGTGCTCATAAACATAGCTAAAAATAAACACAACCCTAGTTTCTTCCCAAAATAATAACAATAATAATATCAAAAAACAATCATGTCATAACTTAACCAACCAGTCTACGGATTTTTGTTCAGAAAGATGAGCATGTTGACATGCTCTGGGGTCAGACGCGATCGCAGCCTGGTGACCGTCAGTCCTGCCGCCGAAAACACCCGCTCTGAGAGGACCGACGTTACCATGATGCACAAATACCTCCGTGCTAACTTACTAACTTATTAACTTGGCAAGGCGGGGGGACAACTTTCCACAATCCAGGGGCTCAGAAAGTTCTTTATTTCTGCTTCGATGCTAACCTCGCCTTGAGTGGTAGGCCTATAGTGCTCCCCAAGAAGTCATTTTTTAAATCATAATGGTCCCACACCAGACTTCGCCGTGGCCTCGTCCGCTTCATGATTACATCGCCGTGTTCCAATATCCATACTATCCGTACTTACTAGTCTAAGTTTGAGTACGTAGGGCGTTCCGATTCAGATCGGGCGAAAATAAGTGTACTGAAAACGGTCAAATCGCGAAGTGTGTGGCGATGTACACTTTTCGTCGGCAGCCACCTTAGCTACGTAGCGGAAGAGGGCGGAGCCAGGCTGAGCCAAAGTCTGTGCATTTTCCACATAGCCTGCATTAATAGTCATTTTGTAGTTTTTATAGTTTTTATAGCTTTTTATAGCTGCTAGGCGTAACACCGTTCTAAGTGGGATGTTTATTGCGGGGGAGGAGCCGCAAATTTAAATATTGCCCCCGTGTGGTAAGATGTTTAATTGCACACTGCATTAGTTTAATCGATGAAAAGTTTACATAATCGACGAAATTCTTAACGATCAATTAGTCGATCGTCGATTAATCATGCCCATCCCTAATAAAAACACAAATAACGTATCACAATCAAGAGCTATGAAATGACACAAGACAGGCCGGGCAGTGCGTACCTTGTAGGGGACGGTCGGATGCAGGCTCCAAATCCTCGGATTCCTCACTTTGTCCAGGGTGAATTTCCCCTGGATCAGCAGCTGCTGCAGTCTGGCCTGTGACACGCCCCCCAAGCTCATTTGTTGGCAAAGGTCTTTCAGGTGCGTGAAATCGATGTAGGCGCCATTCTGGACCAGGGCCACACAGGAGACGAAGGTCAGCGTGTTGAGGAGCAAACCTCCCTTCATCGCCTTTGAGAGCCTCTGCAAGGCTGTTGCCATCCAGGGCATGCCGGGCTCTCTGTACACCTCCAGGTGTTTGGAAAAGCAGAGGGAGCGCCGCTCAATCTCAGACATGACCTGGAGTCTTGGAGGCCACGTCGGACATTTGCAGGACGGATTGGTCCCTGTGGCTGACCTGCACCCAGTCCTTGAAGTTCCACCAGATCCTTCTGGTACTCTGGAGGTCTGTAAACTTGAAGGCTGGGAAGAAGACGATGCCCTCTGCCCTGAAGCCTTGGACGAGGCAGTCCTCCACATCCTGGCCTGCGTCTCTCACCAGGGTGCGCGCCCTGCCAAATGAGTGAGGGACGGGAAAGCTTTCTTTGGTGGCGAGGTCGGCAGATAATTTCTTCACGTCCGTCGCCCCCGTCAGCCTGCCAGGGGGTGTGTCTGACTTTAGGGACGTGCAGGGAAGCTGATCGTTCCGCTGGTACAGGTCCCCCAGCAAGACCCAGCCCCGAGCACGGCCGGTCCAGCCTCCACACACTGACAGAGTGCCCACAGCCTTTCGATGCGTGTTTCTTGCAGTGGGTCCCTGGTCCAGTGATGGAGGGGTGGTGGCGATTCTTCCAGGCTGGCGCTGTTGTGGGGGGCCAGCCCGATGAACCCCCTCTCGTGGGTGGCGCTGCGTTTACTCACCGTGCTGGTTCCCAGGCTGGCACTCAGGGTGTTGTCGAGTGATGACAGTGGGTGCCCAAAGAAGAGCTCTTCCAGAGCCAGCTCCGCCTGGTATGCTTTCCACGAGGGGTCATATCTGCCCATGCCCTCGCTGTCTCGAAACGACTCTCCCAGGATGCCGGCCAGGTGGCTGACAACACCCCGCAATGTGGACAGGAGACCCCGGCCATCCTCTCTGTCCTGGAAGGGCACCAGCAGCGCACGGTCCTGGAAGAGCCTTTGCAGAGCAGGCTGGTCAAAAAACTCTCTCGGGTCAAACTCGAAGGGAACATCCTCGCCCTCGAACCGCACCACCTGACACACCTGGCGGAGCCTCAAGTCCCGAATATGCTTTAGGTAGGCAAACGCCCTGCTGGTAAGGGTAGCCTTGAAGTTTGGGTGGCTCAAGCCGTAGGTGACCAGCACCACTGACGGGGTGTTTGAAAGGCTGGTTGTAATGGATGTGCGGGGCGTCCACGTACAGCTGTAAGAATTTGACCTTGCCCGTTTTCGAAACCCTTCCCTTACCTCGCTCAACAGCTCAGCCGCGAGTGTGCCATACAACCGTGGGTTTTTCAGCCTGAGGTCCGGGTTCGTCAGGCTGCTGGGGACAGCGCAGAGCGTCAGAACGTAGCCCCCTGCCACGTTTGATATTTTGTGGCCCAGGTAGTTTTTAAGTGCCGCCAAGCCTTCCGGGCTGCAGCGCGGCAGGGACACATGTTTTTTTAGGTAGCTGTACTGCCTTTTGAGCCTACTGGGATACCAACGTGGCAGGTTCAAATAACCAACCTCTGCGACTATGCCTCTCATGTGACGCACCTGGATCACGACGCCATCGACGTCAAACGTGTACCTGAGGCAATGGGGATTGTCTGGGCTGCTGCAGTGTATAGGGAGGCGGAAATCGGCATGTAGGAATTCACCAAAGTCTCTGTTATTGCCGACCTCACTCAGGAGAGCTTCAGTGTTTCCTGAGGCCACGGTGATGAAGTCTGTGTCCGTGGTATCTGGGGTCTGGTGTGGGGGAGAGAATTGGAGACTTGCGGGAGCCGACATCACCTCAACGTGCAACCTTTTCTGCTATGCCAGAAAAGAAAAGAAAATAATAACGCTAAATTCATAAATGAATACATTTAAAAAAAGCAAACAAAAAACAAACAAACACACAGTTACACCTCACACAGCATTTAACATGTTCAGGCCAGTTTACACAACACAAGCTCAATTCACGCACACATTGCCTATTCATAACAGCCTATAAAACAGCTTTCAAGTCGATCACGATTAATTTGTTTCTTTTTTAGCTTTTCATCGCGTGATCAATTGAGAAGAAGATAGCCTAACACAAAAAAACATGTCACGCCACTAGGGCTGGCCCGAATTATTCGAATACCTCCTCCTCATCCTCATCGTCATCCGCTTATCCGGGGTCGGGTCGCGGGGGGAGCAGCTCAAGCAGGGGGCCCCAGACTTCCCTTTCCCGGGCCACATTGACCAGCTCTGACGGGGGGATCCCGAGGCGTTCCCAGGCCAGTGTTGAGATATAATCTCTCCACCTAGTCCTGGGTCTTCCCCGAGGTCTCCTCCCCACTGGACGTGCCTGAAACACCTCCCAAGGAAGGCACCCAGTGGGCATCCTTACCAGATGCCCGAACCACCTCAGCTGACTCCTTTCTAAGTAAAGGAGCAGCGGCTCTAATCCGAGTTCCTCACGGATGGCTGAGCTTCTCACCCTATCCCTAAGGGAGACGCCAGCCACCCTTCTGAGAAAACTCATCTCGGCCGCTTGTACCCGCGATCTCGTCCGGTCATCACCCAGCCCTCATGACCATAGGTGAGGATAGGAACGAAGATCGACCGGTAGATTGAGAGCTTTGCCTTGCGGCTCAGCTCTCTTTTCGTTACAACGGTGCGGTAAAGCGAACGCAATACCGCCCCCGCTGCTCCGATTCTCCGGCCAATCTCACGCTCCATAGTACCCTCACTCGCGAACAAGACCCCGAGGTACTTGAACTCCTTCACTTGGGCTAAGGACTCATTTCCTACCCGGAGTAAGCAATCCACCGGTTTCCTGCTAAGAGTCATGGCCTCAGATTTAGCGGTGCTGATCCTCATCCCAGCCGCTTCACACTCGGCCGCCAGCCGATCCAGTGAGTGCTGAAGGTCACAGGCCGATGATCCAATGAGGACCACATCATCTGCAAAAAGCAGTGACGAGATCCTCAGACCACCGAACTGCAACCCCTCCCCACCACGACTACGCCTCGATATCCTGTCCATGTATATCACAAACAGGATTGGTGACAAGGCGCAGCCCTGGCGGAGACCAGCACCCACTGAGAACGAAACTGACTGGCTGCCGAGAACACGAACACAGCTCTCGCTTTGGGAGTACAAAGATTGGATGGCCCTGAGGATAGACCCCCTTACCCCATACTCCCGCAGCACCTCCCACAGTTTCTCCCGGGGGACCCGGTCATACGCCTTCTCCAGATCCACAAAACACATGTAGACCGGATGGGCATACTCCCAGGCCCCCTCCAGGATCCTTGCGAGAGTGAAGAGCTGGTCCGTAGTTCCACGTCCGGGGCGAAAACCGCATTGTTCCTCTTCAATCTGAGGTTCGACGATCGGCCGAACCCTCCTTTCCAGCACCTTGGAGTAGACTTTACCAGGGAGGCTGAGAAGTGTGATACCCCGGTAATTGGCACACACTCTCTGGTCCCCCTTTTTGAACAGGGGAACCACCACCCCGGTTTGCCACTCCTTTGGCACTGTACCCGACTCCCACGCGATGTTGAATAGGCGTGTCAACCATGACAGCCCCTCAACACCCAGAGCCTTTAGCATTTCTGGCTGGATCTCATCAATCCCTGGGGCTTTGCCACTGCGGAGATGTTTGACTACCTCAGTGACCTCCACCAGGGAAATTGACGACGACACACCATCAACCTCGAGCTCTGCCTCCAACATAGAGGGCGTGTTATTCGGATTCAGGAGTTCCTCAAAGTGTTCCTTCCAACGTCCGACGACCTCAGTTGAGGTCAACAGAGTCCCATCCTTACTGTACACAGCTTGGATGGTTCCCCGTTTCCCCCTCCTGAGGTGCCGGATAGTCTTCCAGAAACACTTTGGTGCCGACCGAAAGTCCTTCTCCATGGCCTCTCCGAACTTCTCCCACACCCGCTGCTTAGCCTCCGACACGGCAGCCGCTGCAGCCCTTCGAGCCTGTCGGTACCCTGCAACCGAGTCAGGAGTCCTCCAGGATATCATATCCCGGAAGGCCTCCTTCTTCAGTCGGACGGCTTCCCTGACCACCGGTGTCCACCACGGTGTCCGAGGGTTACCGCCCCTTGAGGAGCCTAAGACCCTGAGGCCACAGCTAGCCACCGCAGCTTCAGCAATGGAGGCTTTGAACACCGCCCACTCCGGCTCAATGCCCCCAACCTCCACAGGAATGCCAGAAAAGCTCCGCCGGAGGTGTGAGTTGAAGATACCTAGGACGGGGGCCTCCTCCAAACGTTCCCAGTTCACCCGCACTACTCGTTTGGGCTTACCAGGTCTATCCGGAAATTTCCCCCATTCCCTGATCCAACTCACAACCAGATGGTGGTCGGTTGACAGTTCCGCCCCTCTCTTTACCCGAGTGTCCAAAACATGCGGCCTCAGATCAGATGACACGATCACGAAATCGATCATCGATCTTCGGCCTAGGGTACTCTGGTACCAGGTACACTTATGAGCACCCTTATGTTCGAACATGGTGTTTGTTATGGATAATCCATGACTAGCACAGAAGTCCAATAACAAACGACCGCTCGGGTTTAGATCAGGGAGGCCGTTCCTCCCCACCACGCCTCTCCAGGTGTCTCCATCGTTGCCCACGTGGGCGTTGAAGTCTCCCAGCAGAACTACGGAGTCCCCTACTGGAGCCCCATACAGGACTCCATTCAGGGTCTCCAAGAAGGCCGAGTACTCTGAGCTGCTGTTTGGTGCATACGCACAAACAACAGTCAGAGTTTTCCCCCCTACAACCCTTAGGCGCAGGGAGGCGACCCTCTCGTCTACCGGGGTAAACTCCAACACCGCGGCGCTCAGCCGGGGATTTATGAGTATCCCCACACCCGCCTGGCGCCTCACGCCCTCGACAACTCCGGAGAAGAATAGAGTCCAACCCTTATCCAGGAGTACGGTACCAGAGCTGAGACTGTGCGTGGAGGTAAGCCCCACCAGATCTAACTGATAGCGCTCCACCTCCCTCACAAGCTCCGGTTCCTTTCCCCACAGCGAGGTGACGTTCCACGTCCCCAGAGCCAGCTTCTGCCGCCCGGGTCTGGTCTGTCGAGACCCCTGACCTTCGCTGCCACCCATGTGGCTGCGCACCCGACCCCAACGGGTCTTCCCACAGGTGGTGGGCCCATGGGATGAAGAGAGGGGGGGTGCCACGTAGTTTGTTCGGGCTGTGCCCGATCGGGCTCCGTGGCAAACCCGGCCACCAGGCGCTCGCCATCGAGCCCTCCGTCTGGGCCTGGCTCCAGACGGGGGCCCCGGGCTTCCTCCGGGCCGGGTCACATCTCCTCTTTTTCCGTTATTCATTGGAGTTTTTTTGAACCATTCTTAGTCTGGCCCCTCACCTGAGACCACTCTGCCATGAGAGACCCTACCAGGAGCACAAGGCTCCAGACAACACAGCTCTCAGGTTCACAGGGACACGCAAACCTCTCCACCATGATAAGGTGACGGTTCCAGGAGAGGTTATTCGAATACTCGTTCGGAAAATTTGTATTCGAAGCTTAAATCAGTATTCAGAGCTTCGTTTTTTTTTTTCACGTGCCTGACGTTACCAGAGCGAGGGAGGCAAACTATAAGCGACACCAAGCAGAGAAGCGAGAGGGGTGGAGGAAGAATAGATATGTTTCCCTTTACTTTACAACACAATATTAGCGGGATCTTGGGAGAAAAAGTAATGCTTGGCGAAATGCTAACCTTAGCTTAGTTGTTTGTTTAGGTTCGCTTTACAGCGCTGCGCCAATCAACTGTGACTGGCTTGCTGCAGAGCGTGAGCGTCTTGGGAATACCCGGTCAATATAATGGATATAATAAGGACACATAAGACAATCAATATTCTGTATTTGTTATGGATTTATTGTACAAATTCCCTGAAAAGATGCACGTTCCAGGATGCATTGAAAAGATCCCCTAACGGCTTAGATGACAGTACCCTGGAGCACTCGTTAGCTACTCGTGACTCGTGAGCGTTTTTAAGAGGTTCCTTACCAAAGATGCTTTCGGGAAACGGTGTGAAAACTGTACGATGCTCGTACGACCCACTCTGCGATCCACTTAGGCTAAAGATGCTTTCGGGAAACGGGGCCCAGCTGATTTGGAACGGAACGACAGCTGTTCGCTTCAACGGGGAAAAACTAAGGAACTCCAACTTACTTGGGCCTACTAATTAACGTTCAAAAGCTATTAAATCTTCAACAAAATATGCAGATACTGTCCAAATCGGTTCCAGGGAGTATATATGGATTATTGGGTGTCAAGCAACTATGTTGCGAGACAACCTATTGTTTTTGTGTGAATTCCTATTATTATTTACCTGACATGGGAGTCTATGGCAGCCCATAGAACCGCTTGGTGAAAAGTTGTGAAAATTTGCATACTGGTTCAGGACAACCCCATTAGCCCAACAAGCCAATTTCAGGTCGCTAGCCCAACAGCTCTAGCGCCACCAACATTCATGTTAATAACTTTCGACCCATTCATCCAATATTCACAAACAAGGTAACATTGGATTCCTTGGTCCAAGCCAAGTTCAACGCATCCTTTGACATAATTTTGCGCCATGATTGATTTTCCGCCATCTTGGTTTACGTCAAAAACCTTCAAAATGCTACTTCTATCACAAATTTTGTCCAATCATCTCGGAACTTGGCACAAATGATCTTCAGGCCATGCTTGATAAAAAACATGGAATAGACTTTTCATATTCAAAACCGTTTGCCCGCTAAAGCCAATCAAATTTGACCGCCAAGTCGCCAAACAGGAAGTAAGCCCATATCTCACCAGCCCTTTGACATATCATAACCAACCTTGGTACATAGACCCATGACCCCATCATGGTGACACTGAATGAATTTGGTGACCTTTGACCTCTAGGGGGTGCTGTTATTAATGTCGATGTGTTTTGACTCCTCTCTTTTCACATGAGTGTATTTAAAACTTATTTTCAATGTTTGGTGATACTATCAGACCTCCCCATATAGCTAGTATATTATTTCTTGCAGAAATATCCGCAACAGCCAATGATATTCGCCCGTGAAGCCGCCAAACCGGAAACACACCAATATCTCTGCAGCCCTTTGACATATCATAACCACCTTTGATACATAGACCCATAGCATCATCATGGGGAATTTGGTGACCATTGACCTCTAGGGGGCGCTATAATTAATGAAGACGTGTTTTAACTCCTCTTCACACGAGTACATTTCAAACTTATTTTCAATGTCTGATGATACTGTCAGACCTCCCCATATAGCATATAAATTAATCAAACATGACGGTGCTCATTAATGGGTAGACACTGCATTCGTGTGGCGATAAGCGGTACTTAATGTTTAATGCAACAATGACTATATTTACCATTCCGCCCACTTACAATATAAACTGGATGCTCAAATTCAAAACCGTTTGGCCGTGACAGCCAATCAAACTTGACGTCAAAGCAGCCAAACAGGAAGTAAGCCGGTTCTCATCACTTATTTAACATATCATAGCCAAACTTGGTACATAGACTCATGACATCATTCTGGGGACATCCAATCTATTAGCTGACCTTTGACCTCAGGGGCACGTCAAACAGGAAGTGAGCTCATATCTCTGCAAGGCCTTCATGCATCCAAACCAAACTTGGCTCATAGTCTTATGACCCTGTCATGGCCTAGGGTAACCAGACAATGATGGAGGACAGAGGCGTGGTTCCAGTTTCACAATGATCACGGTTTATTTGACAACATAACAAAAAGGAGATCAAAACGTCGCAGCGTGGCAAGCAGGTAGAGATGCCAAAAAGGAAGGGGGCCTGGACTGCTGGAACAGGGCGCACCATATAGGCCACCAACGCGGCGACTCCGCCCCTCTTCATCAGTCCTAATTGGGAGACAGGCATACCAGTCCTAATTGGGAGACAGGACAATCATAGGCAAGGCCTTGCGGCCGTCACAGACCCTATCCTGATGATGCCCAAATAATTTGGTGTGATTGGACTTTGAGGGCTGCGTTGTTAGCAGCAAGTCCATTCCAGCCCTTAGAAAGCAACTTCAATGTATTGTCATTGTGATACACATTTTCCAATAACTTCCATTGTCAGTTAAATCCAATCATATGTATTTTTTCATGGTCATATCATATACTGTGTTATATAAAACTGATTGCATATCAATCATAATGTCAATCTGACGTACAGCATACAATTAGAACACTATTTCATTTATTTCAATGTTAGTTGCGCTGAACAGCGCTCATTAAAGGGTAGACACTCCACTCGTGTGGCGACTAGCGGTACTGCATGTAGAATAAAACAATGACGTTATTTACAATTCCGCCCACTTTTAATATAAACTGAATTCTTACTGGATTAGATGCTTCGTGAACCACCTCCAGAACGCATGCTTGTTTACATTGTGTCTCTGTTAGGGATAAACCTCGTGTTGAACGTTTACCACTCTCTCCAAGTCCTATCAAGCCAGAGACGACCATACCACAAAGGATCCAAATAGTTTTTTGTCATTACCTGCACAAAAGGTCATCAGATAAACAAAAGATACGCGGAATGAGCATATGTTAGGTCTGCCTAGACAAAATAAATGTTAAATTACAAGTTGCACGACAACAACCCAAACGTGCTTAGGACGTCAAACAAAAATAGCAAATCAATCTAATTTACAATACTGTGCCATACATTGCAAGAATTCGATATATATATAAGATGTCCAATCCAAATCTTCATTTATTTGTCATTGATTCATGTGATTTTATGCAATGCATGTCAGCCAGCTTTTTTAGGTGCATGTCATGCCAATTACCACCTTTTGTGTGCGCCCTGTTGTTTAGACTGGTCCCCTGTTTGTTTTCACGTCTCACCCAGTGTGTTCACTGCCTGATGAAGATCAGGGCCCCGTTTCCCGATATCGATGGATCTTCGCTCGTAAGTTCATTCTCCCGATGGATCTTTCGAACCATCGATAATTTCTTTGTCGCGTTTCCCGAAACTGGGCCCTTACATAGTCGACGCATCGCTACGCATACGCGTCCAAAAGGCTACGCGACGCAACGCGATGCTTCGGCCGCTATTATGCGTCGACGCGTAGCAAAACACGTCCTCCAGATTTTTGATACGCGACGCGCCGATCCATGCAATACCATGCGTTGTTGGTGGGGGCGATACTGCAAATATTGTACGTTAATTTCAACTATAGGTTATATTAACGGAAGAAAATTCGAATGAAATGGCGGGCGAAGAGGAAAAATTGTGCGAGCAAATTAGATTATATGAGCATTTATATGACACTACATCCATGTTACATTCCAACAAGAATGCTTTGGAGAATGCGTGGAGGGAGGTTGCAAGTGCAATGGAAAAATCGGTTGCAAAAGTTAAAACAGACTGGAAAGCTGTCCGGGACAAATACGCCAGAGTGCATAAAAAATGGAAGATCGCGTGCAGAAGTGGTGCTGGGCAAATAACTTTCGGCTATCCTAAAATCCTGACCCAACTTAGCTGGTTGAGCGAGTTCATCCGGCACAGGTCCACCGAATCAAATTTACCGGTATGTAGGCATAATCAACGTGCGTGCGTGCGTGCGTGCGTGCGTGCGTGCGTGCGGAGAGACAGACTGTTTTCAATGTATTTTTACTTGGTCAGGATGTTTGAAAACAGGTGTCTTTCTGTAGGCAGGTGAGGAAGACGATGAGGAGGAGGAGGAAAGGCCTAATTTGCAGGCAGATCAGGCACCTCCATCAACCCCCAACCCCACCTCATCCCTATCCCAATTTCCACTTCTATCTGACCCTCTAACCACTACCTCATCCACATCTCACCCTTCTACCTCTACCTCTTCCCTTCTTCCACCCCACCCTCCCACCGCGACACGAGTGGCTTCTGCTACCTCTTCCTCCCTATCTGACCCTACCACCACTCTGATGACTTCTGCCTCTACCTCTTCTCTTCTTCAACCCCACCCTCCCACCACCCTGACTGCAGTGGCTTCGACCGTTCCTCAGTCAGTTACCCCATCATCTCATCCCCCTACCCCGACATCATCAGCCTCCCGTGGGGGTAAAAGAAAGAGGAAAAGCGTCAGGCCGAATACGGATCCATGCGAGACTGCCCTCCTCGATAGGCTGCAGGATATTCGGCAGGATAGAGAGAAGGAAATGGAGAAGGCGAGAGAAAGGGAGAGAGAAAGGGTGGAAGAGAGGGAGAGAGAGAATGAGAGAGAGAGGGAGAGAGAGAGGATGAGGGAAAGAGACATGAATGACATTCACTTCTCCTTTAGCAATTACCTGTGCCAATTCATGCGAACCCTTCCACAGGGGCAAAGTGCTTTTTTGATGCGCAACATCAAACAGTTGATGCGGGATTATGAGCCAATGTAATCATTTTCTTCTCACCCGATATTCTTTTTATTACTTGCCTTATTTGTTTTAGCTTATTTTAATTAATTACGTAATGTTTTGTGTTCACGTTCTGTGTGTTCATGTTCTGTGTGTTCATGTTCTGTTTGAAACATAAGTTCTGTATATAGCCTCTTTGAGTGAATGAAATTTGAAAGCGTGAGTGAATGAAAAATGTGTGCATGCATGGTGGGTCAAGTTTCTGTGTTTGATAAATAAACCCCTTTTCTCTAATGTTTCCTACCATATAATTTCTGTGGACATTATGCGGCAAGCTTTGGCTATAGGCGTACACTTAAATACACTTAAATAATTCATTCATCTGTCAAGGCAGTAGCTCGTTGTATAAACATTTTATATGGATATGAATTAATGAGTTTGACGTAAACCAAATTAGTTAACTTGTGTAATGTGATAACTAATAAATTAAAAGTCATGCTTCCAAGGGAAAAATACGTTTATTGGTCAGTGCGCATACCCAAACGTAGCACATTGTACTGGTGGGGAAACACGCCAGCATCTGACAGAAAATAATCTGCCAGCTGCTCCCTGACAAGGGCCGCTCTTTGAGATGGTCTGGCTCTGCCGACCGAACACCGTGGTCCGTCGACCATATTCCGGTCCCCCTCAACATGCTGCCTCCACTCTCCAGGCTGGACCTCTCCGGTGTCAGCGGTCCTATCCACAAAGGAGGCTGGCATGTATCTGGCTCGTTCGGTGGATGCCAGGAAGTTGTGGAGAGCCACGCACGCCTTCACAATTTTCACCGCCTTTTCAGGTTGGCAGTCAATTGGACGGCCAAAGATTCGGAAGCGCGCAGCCAATATGCCAAAGGCATTCTCCACTACGCGTCTCGCCCTGGCCTGTCGGTAGTTGTAGATGCGCTTCCTATCCTGCAGGTTAGTACCTAATGAGAAGACAAATAAGTGTCATGCAGGAACACAGAACAGATGAGAGAACAGATGACTTGGCTGACTCCAACTTAACACGGCTTTTGAATAGTAATGGTCAAGTGTGCCATTGCGCGCACTGTGTGCCTGCCTGGGTAGGCTATGCATTTTTTTTCGTTAGACTAATTCATGTATAATTAATTAATGAATAATAAAAACAATAAATAGCTATTCAATATTTTTATTCTCACCTGGATAGGGACGCATCAGGTTCACCTGTAGGGGAAAGGCCTCATCCCCCAGAAAAAAATAAGGACTGGGCGTTGTGATGCCTGGTAGGACAGCAGGGGCGGGTAGATTGAGGTTGCCCTCTGCCAGTCTGGATCCGAAGGCACTGCGACCCAAGACACCTCCATTGCTCTCACGCCCATATGCGCCAACGTCTACATGAATAAATCTATAGTTAGCATCAGCAGCAGCCATGAGGGCAATTGAAAAAAAAACTTTGTAATTATAGAAGTCACTTCCCGATCGTGCTGGAGCTCTGAGTCTGACATGCTTCCCGTCAATCGCCCCGACACACAGGGGAAACTGCCACTGCCTCCAAAAGTCCTCCGCTATGTCCTGCCACTGACCGCGGGAAGGAAAGGCCATGAACTCCCCCTGAAGGGCGTCCCAGATGGCAGAACACATCTCCTCCACGATGCCCGACACAGTGCTGGTGCCCATCTTGTAGCTGGCCGAAAGAGCTTGCAGGCCGATGCCGGTTGCCAGGTACCTCAAGGTAACGGCAAGCCTTTGGGAAGCCCCGATCGGGTTCCGGTGGTTTTGGTGAGAGTCTGGAAGATTACGGATGACTCGCGAAAGGAGATCATCGAACTTTGGCGCCGACATACGAAAATATTGGAAATGCCTCTCCTCGTCCAGGCTTCGCATTGGAAGCACCAGAGAAACAAATTCCCCATCCCGATCTCGTGTGGTATTCAAAGGGCGCACATACCACCGCCTATCTCTGCGCTTCCTGCGTTGTCGTTGCCGATGTAAAAGGAGCAATAAAATGCACTCTTCTTCCGTAGACATTTTGATCGGAATGGCACTCGGAATGTCACCCGCAATATAAGCCGCGAAACACCGGTGATTCTGCTACCGCCCGTGGCGTGAGTGGTGTATTGCATGTAATGCTTTGCCCGCGTCGTTCGCGTATGCTGTGTAGACTATGAAAGGAAGCGCGTCGCTCGCGTCACTCGCGTCGTTTACGCACGTTGCTCGCGTCGACTATGTCACGGCCCTTAACGTGAACGCGCATTCGCTGCACTCACGACGTCGTAGGATTGTAACTGTCTACTGACACAGTGCTGAAATGGGCTCCGTAGGAGGGGGAGTCGCAGGAATGTCGCAGGAAAATTGTGTTAAAAAGGGTTAAAATATCTCCCCATCAAGGACAACAGCAGAGTAGCCTACGAAAAAAATCGACTGCAATTATATGAATGCTAAAGACATTAAAACACAATTGATTAGGCTTAAGCCGACATATATCAGTCCTAATCCTGAATGCACTGTGCGTTTCATGGCATTTCCCCCCCTGAAATAATTCCATATGACAAAAAATTAAAAATAGGCAATGATGTTTGATATAGGCCTACCCTTAACAAATTAGCTGTTTAACATTACAGAGTGTCTGATTGATTGTTAATCATGTGTTGATAGTGTAGTGTTGTAGGCATTACGCATCAAATTAACAATCGTTGACAGGTTTGATTAATTAGTCTCTGAACATAGGCCTACATAGTGCAAGGGACAATGCAGTACGTCAGTGCAAATAATGGCTGGGAGACAGCGTGTGCTAGCGCTAGAGAGAGAGAGAGAGAGAGAGAGAGAGAGAGAGAGAGAGAGAGAGAGAGAGAGAGAGAGAGAGAGGCGTCCCCGGAGTCGCCTTGTTGCGATCAATGGCCGAATCCGGGACAACTTTGACCCCCTCGAGGTCTACACTGACGCGGCAGTCATACAGCGCTACAGGCTGCCCAGGGAGGCCATCAGACAGCTGCTTGGGGCGATCAGGCAAGACCTCAGACGTGCTACAAGGAAGAGCTTTGTGCTCACGCCGCAAGTGCAGCTCTTGGCCCCCCTTGGCCGCCCTCCGATTCTACGCCACAGGGAGTTTCCTGCCGGTGGTAGGAGATGGCCAGGGCCTGTGCAAGGCGTCAGTGTGCAGATCGTTCCAGGCAGTGACATACAGCCTCCTTCGTCTCGTACCGCGACACGTCCGTTTCCACAGCAGAGACGAGATGGGTGCGACCCAAGATGACTTTTTCCCAAGAGGTCGTTCCGCATCCCACAAGTGGCCGGAGTCGTGGATGGAACTTTGATTCCAATTCTCACGCCCCACGTTGATGGCCACGTCTACATCTGTCGGAAGGGATATGCCGCTGTCAACTGCCAGGTGGTGTGCGACCATCAGGGCATCATCCTGGATGTCGTAGCGAGATGGCCTGGAAGCACTCACGACTCCTTCGTGTTCCGCGAGTCCTCCATCGGACGGCTGGCTGCAGCCTCCAGGGGAGAGTGGCGGCTCCTCAGAGACAGTGGCTATCCGCTTAGGCCTCACCTGTTCACCCCAGTGGCTAACCCGGGAGACGTCCACGAGGAACAGTACAACGAAGCCCACCATCTGGCCCGGTGCATTGTCGAGCGCACGATCGGCAGGTGGAAGTTGCGCTTCCGATGCCTCCACAAATCCGGCGGAGGGCTCCAGTTTGCGCCAGCCAAGTCGCGTGCTGTGATCTGCATGACAGCAATGTTCCACAACATTGCAGCCAAGGCTGGGGTGGCGTTGGGTGAACCGGACGAGGACGAGGACGATCCGTTCTTTGGAATTTGGTTTGGAATCACGCCGAAGAGTGATCGCGGCTTTTTTTTAACCCCCCCGTTTTATTTTGGCCATTTTAACATCTTTATTAATAAATTAATTAATAATCTTTATTAATCACCAAACTAAGAACATAAAGGCGCAATGCGTTTTAATAAAACGCATCCAATACACGGAATGTCCGATGGTGACGCCACTGAGGCTATAGCTAACGATGCTCTTAGCGTCCTACGAGTACCTACGAGTACCCCTGGAGTACTCGTTAGTTCTGAGTGTTTTCACGACGTTCGTTACCAACGATGCTTTCGGGAAACACGGTGAAAACTCTACGATGCCCTTTCGACGCACTTCACGATCCACTTAGGCTAACGACGCTTTCGGGAAACGGGGCCCAGATGAGATCGAAATGTTGCCTTGTCTTGAAGTAAATAAATGTGCTTCTGGGCTTTTAACAGTGGGTCTTCCACTATATCTGATAAAATCGTCGAGCACCTGTGGATTACTTTTTAGGATGTGCGCATAACTCCTCTCTAAGACACCATTACAGAATCTGTGTCAACATTATTTGAGTAAGAGCATAGCATTCAGAGTATGTTCACTTCATCCTGATGGTAATTGGGATTGTACCACTGATTAATTAAGACCCAGTCAGTCAATGATCATGAAGAGTTTAATTATTGTGGTTAATACTAAGAGATAGGCAGCATCGTTTCTGTTAAACCACTCTGAATAAACAAGCAAGTACTCAGGGTTTAACCATATAAGTGATGATGAGTGATGTGGACAATACTGAATCATACCTCAATTAGTGCTAACCTGGCAATCCCTAGCACAAAACTACTGATAAAAGGTAGTAACAAACACACACACCACCTGCTTTTAATACTCTTAATGCATGTATACAACATTGTTATGTTGTCTTATCCATCTTGTGACATGATATCGTAGGTACGATACGATGTGTTTTTATTCATATCTTACAATCTAGTTGTACAAATTGACATTTCATTTGAAATTAAGATATGAAATAGGAGAAAACCCCAAAAAGCTGCAAGGAGCTGCTTGTCGGCGGGGAAACCTGAGACAGGACAAGACATAGGGTAGACGGGAAACATGGACAAAAAATACATAATTAAAAAATACAGTACACAAACCCAAGGTATCGCCGCAGTATCCAAATGGATAGTGCCACGTCACGTCACCTCCCCCCCACCCCTCACCCCCCAAACCACAGTAGGGAAAGTACTAGAATTGCGTTATTTAGATATATTAAAAAGGTGTGATACGTGATCTTTAGACATATTTAGACAGGAATGGTTTTTTAAGCTTTGTCTTAAAGAACTTGAACGATTTAGACATCTTTACATCTTTTTCCAGTATTTCCATAACTGGAATCCCCGGCAACCGACACTAAAGCTTGTGATTTTGAATTTTCGTTTTATCCCCGTGATCAGGAGTTTATTTCTAGTATTGTGTCTATGCAGGGGATTGCAGATAGGAACAAGTTTACATAGACAGGCATTGGACTGGTTTACAACCTGATACACAATACATAAGTTTAGGAAAACATTCAGGTCGGCAAGCTTAAGTATGCCTGGGCCTTCAAAGAGAGGACCAGTGTGTTCTCTGAAATGTGCCCAGAAGATGGTGCGAATGACTTTATTTTGAAGTGATTGTAATTTATGAAGATAGCTCGGAAAGGTGTTACACCAAATGATATTACAGTAAAATAAATGAGGTTCGAATAAAGATCTGTACAGGGTGAGGAGTGCTGAAAGTGGAAGGTAATCTCTTAACTTAAAAAATAGACCGGAATACATGGATAATTTCTTGGCGAGTTGCTCAATATGATATTTAAAATTTAAGTATTCATCAATGTGGACCCCCAGGAATTTTGTATTTTTTACTCTTTATTTCATGTCCGTCAATGTTAAGGCACATGTTCTCTATATGTTGTCTATTTTTATTAGATCGGAATACAATATAATTCGTTTTTTTTGTATTCAGAGAAAGTTTGTTGCATTTAACCCATATATTCACTTTCTCAATTTCTTTATTGGCAATTAATTGCAGCACAAGCGGATCTTTGTGTGATAAGAGGAAGTTTGTATCATCCGCAAAAAGTACTTTCTTGAAGATATTAGATGAGTTGACAAAATCATTCATATAGATAATACAGAGTAGTGGCCCCAAAATTGACCCCTGGGGTACCCCATGGTTTATGATTTCTTTACTAGATTCTTTGCCATTTATACATACATATTGTCTTCTCTCATAAAGATAGTTTCTAAACCAATCCAATATAACACCTCTGATACCATAAAAATAAAGTTTATGAAACAGAATCTCATGATCAATTGTCCAAGAAGATGCCAACAGAGAGATCTCCTTTTTCAATAGCATCATATATATTTTCAGTTAAATCAAGAACCGCCATACATGTAGTTCTTTTTTTCCTGAAGCCATATTGAGAAGAGTCAAGAATATTCAATTTGTTTAGGAACTTAATTAGTCTGGTGTATACAATTTTTTCAAATATTTTAGAAAGGGAAGATAAGATTGAAATGGGTCTGTAATTATTTAAATCATTTTTGTCGCCAGACTTGTAAACCGGGACATTTTTTGCTATCTTGGCCATTTTTGGGACAGACCCCAGTGATAATGAAAGATTAATACAGTGGGCCAAAGGATCTGCAATTTCGTTAACAATGGCTTTTAGGATAGTACTGCAGATATATTCGGTTCCTGATGACTGAGATCTTGTTATGCTCCTGATAGTTTCAGATACTTCAATATCATTTGTTGGCATTAAGTAAAAGGAATTAGGTTGACCATCTTTTAAAAACTGGCTAAACGAGGCATTCAAAGGTTGAACTATGTTCTGGGCGAGGTTATTCCCAATAGAAGCAAAATGAGAGTTTAAGACATCAGCAAGGTCAGCATCACCTGCCGCCACGTTTCTCTCACCGTTCGAGACATCAGGTAACACAGTAATCTTTGGGCCCTTCCCGAGAACGTTGTTTAGCACCTGCCAGGTTTTTTTGGCATCGCCCTGTGATTTAGCCAGGAGATCCGTGAAATGGTATCGTCTGGCCTTTCTAATCATTTGTGTGAGTTTGTTCCTAAATTGTGCACATTTTATTTTATTTTCATCCGATGGATTTTTAATGTAACGTTTATATAAATTATTTTTATGAGAAATAGATTTTTTGATGTCCCTCGTGATCCAGGCGTTTTTATTTGTGGTGCCATTCACAACAACTTTCTCGGGGATGGTGCTCTGCATAGAGTCCGTTATTTCATTTACCAATAAGTTATAAGCGGTGTCAGGGTCACGGCAGCTGTAAATATGATCCAATGTTTTGTTTAACATGTTTTCACGTAAGTTTGTCAGTGTTTTTAAATTTAGAACCTTGGCTTTTTCTTTATGTAGAATTTTTTTTAATTTATTCGAGAGATGCATGAATAGAACAATAGGTAGATGGTCAGAAATCTCCGAAAGTATTACACCATTCACGAGTCAATGCTAGCGTTTTCAATGTTTGTGATGAAGTTGTCAATGATGGTTCTGCTTCGATTCGTTACTCTTGTGAAAATATTAATAGTGGGAAAAAAGGAGAAAGAATGAAGTGTATTTATAAAATAATTTTTTATTGCATCATCTTTGGAGATATCAATATTAAAGTCACCGAGTATGATACAATCTCGATTTTTATTATTTAGGTGATATAGTGTTTCTTCTAGTTTTAGCCTAAATATGTCCGGGTTGAAACCGGGCGGTCTGTAAATGATATCAACAATACGTTTTTTAGCGTTTATAGTGTTCATCTCAATAAAGAGCGAGTCAGAATAGCCATCATTCACAGTTAAGTTTTCACAAACATTTACGCAGTATTTGGATTTTACATACAAACATACGCCGCCTCCAACAGAATAAGTTATATTTTTGACCATTAGGTTATATCCACCTATATTTAAGCTATCAAGGTGAGAGTTTTCGTTAAGCCAGGTCTCACTGCAACCCACAATGTCAAAACTATGGTTAGTAGATACTATACAAACTAATGGAATCTTAAGGAACAACAATTCAATTCAAGTTTATTTGTATAGCCCTTAATCACCGTTACAAAGGGCTTAACAGGTATAATATTTATGACACCCCCCTTTACCCAAGCCCCCACAAGGGCAAGAAAAAACTCCATGAAATTAGCAAGGAAGAAATCTTGAGAAGAAACGCATAGTAGGGGATCCCTTCTTCCAGGGATGGTCAGGAGTGGGTGCCATAATTGACATACAGGTAAATACATGCACATCATATTAAATTGGTCACCAAAGTGCTAAAAAACAAACAAACAAACAAAACAAATATAAAACAATTAAACATAAAATGGTGATGTGGTGCTGGCCGGTTAACCATGAGGAGAGTCCAGGCATCCAATCCAGTCACCGCAACACGCTAGAACAGACAGAATAGTGAATTAGAACGGAAAAGTACATAGTGGGAATGTATGTATAGTGTATTAACAATAGCACAAACAAGCCCAAAATGTGCATGAACACTGATAACGCACCTTTAAAAAATTAAGGAAAGTGATCTCACAAGACCATCATGGACAGTCAAAGTTCTAGCAGCAGTGGTTTTTGTAGTTCGGATTGGTCTTGGAAGTTTGGGATACAGGTGTAGATGGATGAGCTCGAGCAAGCTCCAACAGGTGGCTGTGTAGACAGAAGAAAGCATGTTAATTTGTTAACAGTGTTAAGCCATTTACAGCATATGCCATTCAAATTAATAATATTAAATTAATAGTCTTTGTGGTTAATCCAATAAGATCTCTGATTATTGCTTATGACATTCAAGCACCACTGGTGGAAAAGCTAGATGAGTGTTAACAGGCTCTCTGACTGTTACAGGTTCCTGAGTAGCCTGCATCGGTCAAGAAAAACATTTCCATTCATTGACGCAGTATAGAAATGGACATTATCCCAAATATAATGGCATAACATCAAAACTGTAAAAGAAGAAGGAATATCTTTGATGTTTATATCATCTGAGAAGAGTTCACAAGAGCAATTCTTACAATCTGTTCCTGAAGGTCTGCACCACAGGTGAAAATAGATGAGTTTGATCAGGCCTCAACGATGAAAAAGGTAGATGAGCAGCAACACGCTTTGTTTCAGGTATTTCTCCATCAGCAGGCTGTGTAGGTAAAACAAAGCAGGACCATACATTAACAGTGTTATGCAGTTTATATACCATTCATTCATAAGAGTACTTTTTCATCCAGAACCCATTCTGGATGCTCATGTAATCTCATCTCACAAGAGTGTTTCTGACAGTCAGACTTCTTACATTTAGAGTGTTTGTAGTTTACACAGGTCTTGCAAAAAAAGTGTCAACATGCTCTGGTCAACAGGCTGCACAGGCAGGACAAATGCCACCGTCATATTTAAAGTGCAAAGAAGGAAAAGAAGATAGATACTCACATATTGGTACTGCTTTTCATGACAAAAGATGCTTTAACAGTAATGCATTCAATGACTGAGTGTGTTTGACAGCCTTCTCTTGTCTTACAGAGTTACCCTGCATGGTCAGACCCTCCTTTTGTGCTTCTTCATTTTACTTGCAAACAAATACATCTCATATACCAGCAAGTACAGTCTATCCCAATACAAAGCAGAAATGAAATGAACAGAAGCGACTGTATGACTGTTCAGAAAATAATAAATAATCCCAAATGCAAAACAAAGATAATATATCACATAGGTGAAAAAACAAAACAATAAAACCATCCTGCCCTAATCTAATACTATTAATGCCTATCATTACTTTTACACAAAATAAATGATCTGTACTACTCGTAGTAAAGTAACCCCAATCCCTTTGCTTATAAGACCGTGTTTACAGAAATGGATCACAAGTGGAAAGCATTAAATACAGATGTACATTATGCCAATTATTTGCATCACTCTTAACAGTAGTGTTCTGGGATGCAGTAGGCAATTCTCTATTTTGTTAAGAAAAATGTGTCCTGTTTTATCCCTGAAAAGTGCACATCAGGTCTGTTGAGGTAGCATCACTGCTTAGTGTTCACAAGTCATTGTATTCCTTTGCAACAATTTAAACTACCGTACATTTGTTTGTCTTTTTTTTTTTCAACATTACAGATAACACTCGATTGTTGGAGCACAGACATGGTCCACTGGCATCAAATAATCCTAGCATTACTAATAAAATCACGTGTTCACCTTATTCAGCCATGCTCATATCTAAACGTTTTTTCTTTGGTTTTCTTTTGAAACTTCCATTACATTGCTTGCCTTCATACACATCCATTCTATTTTCATGAAGTATAAGGATTACAAAACACTGTTTTTACTGCTAAAAACATCCTCATTGTACTGGTGATATTTTCCACAAAATTGATTGATTAAGAGGGCGCAAAAAAGACAACATAAATAAAACTATTCAAACAACTACTATTGATAATGCATATCACTGCCTGATTGGAAGTTCCAACACAATGTATCAGGTCCCCCCTCCCTTGGTGCCTTGGTGAATAAGGTGAATACAAAAATGTAAACAGGGTCTATTTTTTGGCCATTTTCCAAGAGAAGTTGCCCTCAAGCTGTTTTTTTTCATTTTTGGTTTGTTTTCACCATCATGTCAGTCTAGTAACTACATTACTTTGCTCTGCATTACCCTTCGCTCTGCATCAGCACACACCCTCTGACAACCTAAGACCAACATCCGCACCATGGGAAATCAGGCTTTCTCCGCTGCTGCCCCAAGACAATGGAACGCCCACCCTGACCACCTGAAGGCCCCACAGACTACAGCTGTTTCTCTCTCTCTCTCTCTCTCTCTCTCTCTCTCTCTCTCTCTCTCTCTCTCTCTCTCTCTCTCTCTCTCTCTCTCTCTCTCTCTCTCTCTCTCTCTCTCTCTCTCTCTCTCTCTCTCTCTCTCTCTCTCTCTCTCTCTCTCTCTTAAACTGTAGCACTGGGAAGATGTGAATGGCATCTTCACTGTTTTTAAACATGTTTTAAAAGATTCACGTGCTCCTGTCTGGCTGGTTAGCCGTGATAGTCCGCAGCTGTGGCTCATAGGCTAATTGAGCCACACCCATTCTGGTGCTCTTAAAGAGGGCCAGAGTTTTAGACTGGAGGGGCTGGAGTGGTGCAAGTGACTCGACAGTTGTTCTGTGTTTTAAGTAAAGAGATGCTTTTTAACAACAACAACAATGTGCGTGAAGAAAGCTCTTTTTCACATTTGGTGGCAGTGGTGGGACATTCCTCTAGCCGAGTGGAGGGGACTCACATTTTGAAAAACATTGTTCGAGGAGCTTCATGGTTGGTGCGCAGTGAAGAAGAGCAGGTAGACGAAGCGTCCTGCTAGGAGAGGAGATCACTGGGGAAGTTGAACTGCTGTCCTGTGGGGTTGGCCAAAGCCTGAAGGAGGAATAGCTCGGGAACTCCTTGTTGCTGATGTGAGCCATGTGGGGAGCTATTGCCAAGCCTTAGCACAACAGCAGTGGCGGAGGACATACTGTGAAGAGTGCAGTGTTTGGCCAAGAAGGAGGGATCTTTGAATGAAGATTGGTGGTCACCAGAGACTTTTTGAACTGTTTATTTAGCACAAATGACTGTCTTGCACAGTATTTTACCTTTTTTATCGAATACGCTTGTAACTGTGTTTACAAGCTTAAAAGAGGGGGAAGGTAATGTGAAGATGTGAATGGCATCTTCACTGTTTTTAAACATGTTTTAAAAGATTCACGTGCTCCTGTCTGGCTGGTTAGCCGTGATAGTCCGCAGCTGTGGCTCATAGGCTAATTGAGCCACACCCATTCTGGTGCTCTTTAAGGACACGTTTATACGTAGCAGGGTATTTATAGAAATGAATATTTCCCCCCCTCCGTTTTCAAAAATAACATTGTGCACACTATCGTTTTCCAAAAAGTTGTTGTTTACATCAAAACGCATAAATACGCCGTTGAGTGCAATTAAAGCCATGCAAGCCAATCAGAATCTGCAGAATCAACAACAACGAATAACACGAGCGTCTTCCTGTAACAAACAAACTGTAAACATAGGGCGCTCATATGACGTTAAGCATTTCCTGGCGCATAATGTGACGCTTCAGAACCTAAAACCCCGTTTCCCCCCGTTGACACGACAACACATAACAGGCGTTTTAGAAATCTCCACTTTGGCCGGAGTTTTTAGAAATGATCGTTTTCTGTGACAAAAACTGAGTTTTTGTGTAAATGAGAGGCCAAACCGCGTGGAAATATCTGCGTTTTCCCTTTGTGTAAACGTGGCCTAAGAGGGCCAGAGTTTTAGACTGGAGGGGCTGGAGTTGTGCAAGTGACTCGACAGTTGTGCTGTGTTTTAAGTAAAGAGATGCTTATTAACAACAACAATGTGCGTGAAGAAAGCTCTTTTTCACAAGCACTTTGAGATTTTTGAATGTAAAGTGCTCTACAAATAAAATGTATTATTATTATTTAGATCCAAATTTTCGTTGTTTATACCATACAAAACATACAAACAGCAATATTATTATTAACAATTTATAACTATTTAACGATTCATATTATCCATATAGCAATATCTTCTTTCATTTTTCGTTGAATTAGGGTGTTTTGGGGTCTTTTGGTGTGGTGGTCACAATCCGAAATCACTGTGGAACCACACATCAGCATGTCTTTTGTGCAACTTCTTTTGGAAAATGGCCTACCCTTACCCTTCCATCCCCTGCAAGGAGCCGTCCAGTGTTAAGCTCTCTCCTTGCCTTACCCACCCAAACCCCAGTTGGCGGACGGAGTATATTTGTGGTAGTGATAATGACAAATAATGTATAACATAATGACAGGATAACATTCCTGAACATCTCACGTTCTTTGAATGCAAAATAATACATCACAACAGTGAGACAAGTATTGCTTCATGAAAACTGAAGTATGTCGGTACTACTTCAACAGTAACATCTCCTGCATCTTTACAGTACACGTGATCTATCAACGTACCTTTTTCAGTTGTGGCTGTGTGCACGTGTTGACTGTACCCATGCTGTTCCAGTAACTTGCCAATGGTAGACGACACAAAGATATTAGGGCCCGACCGATATTGATTTGAGTGCCGATGCCGATTATTTTCAGAGAAAAATTACGATTACGATTTAATCGGCCAAAAAAAATAAAATAAAAAAAAACATATAAAACACAGTTTTTGATACCTTAAATATACTTCAAACACTTTTGACGAATATGTGAATTGAATGCAGAACCTTTGAGTGTTTTAGAATACATTTACAGTCAAAAATTAGTGTAATTTAAAATGTAAAATAAATAACTAACTCCCAATGTGCTGCGCTCGTGAGCAGTGACTAACACGTGTGTGCTGAGCAGTATGGTCTCACCGTTGGAATCTACAGTATAACAAATTAACATGGCCTGGGACCTAAAGAAAAACAGGCACAACATGCTCATACAACGCGTCTTGTGTACATTGGTGAGGTGAGCGCGCAGCTGCCTGAGCGAGCGTGCTTTCATGTTGTACGGTAAAATTCAATCTCCTCTTTTTTATTCCAGCTAAAGTTGTTAGTTAGCTAGGCGAGTAGGAGCGCAATCTGCAGGATACTAAGCGCAATAACATTAAAAAATATATAGATATATTGTAATCTGCGTCTTTTTGGCAGATTATTTTCAAAAAGGCTATAATCGGCCGATTAAATCGGCAGGCCGATGAATCGGTCGGGCCCTAAAAGATATCCTCATTGAAGTCTCCCTTGATGAGTTTCCTCCCAGGATGTTTGTCAAGGTCAAAGACGAGCTGTAACAAATGCTGTCGAAAGGCATCAATCTTATAGGAGCTGGGTCTGTATAAAATGACAGCAATCAAATTAACGTGTGGTATCTCAAAGTACAAGCATTCCACATTGCATCTCCCTGGAATTGAAACCCGCACATCAATTTTGTCGGAAGAGTACATGCCAACACCACCTCTTTGTTGTTGTTTCAACCCTGCAAAGACCTGTTCAGAATCATCGTAACAGTTTTCTCTCGGATTGTGCTTGAATGTGTACCCTGGAAGTTGCGGTTCCTCGGAACCTGCGTTGAGCCACGTCTGTTAAACAAATACAATCAGCTTTGGTTAGTGACTTATGGGCTGCAATATCCTGAATGTGAGCATTTAAACTCTGTACGTTATGAAGAGCTATTGTGCACACAGGATTCACAGACAAAACAGACATTCCATAGCTGAACTTTTGCATGTTTTCAAGAGCTGACTCTACTTTCTCGTCACAAAATATAACTGAATCTCTGAAGTCCTCTATCAGTCCACTGAGAGTTCTCACACGACTCAATGCAACATAAGCTTGACCTGACGTCAGCTCTCAACCACTATGAAGTCGTAACATGTGTTCAACACAGAAATGCAGCAAGTATTTGCGCAGGAACATGCCAGTCCACAAACAAAGATAACAACTTGAGGTTATTACGAAAACGAAAGTCAGAAGCTGAACCGGAAAATGTCCAGGCAAAAATTGTACGACAGCGACAGTAATAACAGAAAACGGGATATCGAAAAGAGCAAAGCAAAGTATAAAACTAACAGCAGGTTTCAAACTCTTGTGCGAGATTACTCCAAAGCTAAATATAAGACCAACAGCAGGTTTCAAACTCTTGTGTGCAAATATTCCAAAACCAAATATAAGTTAAATAAGAACTTCCAGACTCGTGTTCGTGGATACAGTCGTATGAAATACAAGAGAATCACTTTATTTCGTTACAAACTGAAACAGAACAACAAAAGCAAATACAGAAAAAACAAAACTGTCCGTGCTAATAAAATAAAACGTAGCTGTGAGAAACGTGCCACTTTGAACAATAAACAGACTGAGATAGACTTTGTCATTGGTTGTTTCCGTCAGGAAGTCACCCGTGGTCCTGAGTATGTGTGCTCTGTTTGTCATCGCTTACTCTTCAAGAAGCAGGTTTTGGAGTGTAAAAGAGAATGCTATGATCGCAAAGGAGCAGTGGTTGCTTCGCTGGCTAACAGGTGCATTACATTGCAATATTTACAAATCTGTGATATGGAATGCGAGCACAGATGCCATTTGTCGGATAGTCCATCAAGCAAGTTATGGATTTGCCATACATGTCACCGGAAAATACTTGACGTACAACAGCTTCATGACTTTCTCGTCACAAAATATAACTGAATCTCTGAAGTCCTCAATTATCAGTCCACTGAGAGTTCTCACACGACTCAATGCAACATAAGCTTGACCTGACGCAAAGATCTTTTTGAGTGATACAACAGCCCTTTCAACAGTTAAGCCCTGGCATTTGTGTACATTTTGCGCCCAAGATAAACCCAAAGGTAGCTGAATTCGAAGTCCTCCGGCAGTGGTCACCTAGTCTTCTTTTTTTTCCACTACTGATGAACGTTCAAAAACCCTCTTTGACTTTGATCTCTGAATCTTACCAACATTAGGATCATCAAAGTCAATGTGGATAGCTGCAGGAATGTCATCGTCCTCTTTACCTCTGATTTCCACAACTGTGCCGCACGCTCCGTTTACAAGGCCGTCAGACACGTCTGTTCTTCAACATCACTCTTGCTCCGATTCCCAACGAAACGCATTTTGGCAAGCAGGAATTTAAGATTTTTGTGTGGAAGACTATCCGCTCCATTCTTCCGGTTTTGGGGTTCCGTACAAAGTCGAGGGCCTGAATGCTGACTGCGTCTGGACAGGTGTCTTGCAGTCTCTTCACATTATATTTATGGACCTCTGCGTTTGTAGCATATATGTGAATGTCAGTTGGGTCTTCACCAGTTTCACGCTGCTTCAGTGTGAGTATATCACGGCTGCTGAGAGGTTCCTTCTTTTTACGGACTCTGAGGCGGTTTAGCAATCCAGCAAATTCAGCATTTTCTTGTCTAACGATTTTGGTCAGCTGAGCGACTTCAAAATTGCCTTCCCACAGGTTTCCGCCGTCAGCAAAAAGAGGTTTGCCTTTGACAGGTCTCAACTGGTAAAAGTCACCCACACAGATCACGGAAACATTTGCAAACAGCGAATAATCACCGGTCTGCTTGATTTGACGTAGTCTACCATGAATGTAGACCAAAAGACGGTGGTCGACCATGGACACTTCATCAATGATCAGGATTTGCAAGTTGCCCATTCTGCTTCGTAGAGAATTCACTTTCTCATCGCCGAGAGGTTGATAAGGCATCTTGACATTTGCACCAATGGAGAAAGTGTGGTGAATGGTCGCGGCACCAATGTTGTACGCAGCCACGCCTGTAGGTGGCGTTAGAAGAACAGTGAGATCCTCTGGATTTTCAGCAATCTGTGACAACAGCCTAGTGGCTTCGTAATGTATTGCTTTGATCAAATGGCTTTTGCCTGTTCCTGCTCCACTGGTGATGAACAATCGCAAGGGCTCAGGATTCTGTCCAAGAAGTTTCTGCAAGCACCATTGACGGATGGCATAGAATACGGCAGATTGCTGTCCGTTCAACGATCGCAATAAATCCAACGCGTCTTGCCTGGGCATCGTCACGTGATTCGTTTCCAAAGTGCACGCAGTGTGTGGGTTAGCTGTCAGGTCAGGCATAAGTTCTGTGCCATCAGCGTCTTCATCATCTACAACTCTGTCTTTCATGAGATCCAAACAACGAAGACGCTCTCTTTCTGTTTCAGGACACAGCTGAGCCCATGCATCTTCTAAATCAATGTTTTCTTCCAGCAACTGCTTAGCTTGGTCAATGGCATCGCTCTCTATTTCAAACACAGCTTTGTTGTCATCCACAATGGACTGCACTCGTTGAAAATTACCGCCACATTTAACTGCACCGTTCTTGTAGAAATGCTTGTATGTGTCAAACTGGGACGGTTTGAGGTGATATTCTTCGTAGTGAGGCAAGAAAAGTTGAAGCAACGAATGGAAGTACTTTTCTGGGTCTCTTGTGGGAGAAAATCTGGGATGCCTCACGACAGCGGGTTGCGTTCGGGTTCGTCGTTTCACAAAACCGCAGTCGTTGTTGAGCTGTATTATGTCACCTGAACCTTTTTCTGCCGAAACCTGCGACGCATAAATAACTGTATTCTGAGCAAAAACTGGCCAAGCACATGTCTTGAAATTCTGCTGACTCAGGTCTATTGTGGTATCTCTCAATTATGTTGGTCATCCAAATGCTGCTGTCGTCTTCACACGTTTGGCGCTTAGCTTTAGCTTGGAGCACACTCAAAGGTAAACTCATTCTGACAGGATTGTCGCCAACGGGAATAAACTGTACATTGCGAGAGCATTCTTTCATGTGCATATGCGTTAAGCGGTACACTGCCTCTTGAGCTGAAACTTCTCTGTTGTGTAGGTACACGCTTCCAAGCTGCTTGAACGCTGCCTTTGCATCGAGATCGCCATTCGTGGCCTCATTTTGTGTGCGTTGTAAGAGCAAACCCATTTCTTGTTCGGCCTTTGTGATGTACAACAGTATATACACGACAACAGAATATGCATCTGTGACATATTGGATATCCATGTTACCTTGCCATGCGCGGAGTAAGTCTCGGTTGTACTGTTCACCCAAATATCTGCAGGATTTCGTTTCAGGACAACGCTTTTCTTTGTCACACATGATTGTGTGGTGATTGAAAAGACTCTTTGGCCGTGTCTGCATCCACATTGATGACATGTGATTTAATTTCGGTTTTGACACGTTTGACACGCTGAGGTCGCTTACCTTTATCAGAACGGTAACTGGGCACTCTTTTCAAACATTCACTGTCAAGTGGTTGTGCGGCCGTGTTTGCATCCACATCGATGACATCGTTGACATGTGATTCAATTTGTCTTTTGAAACACTGACCCTTATCAGAACAGTAACCTGTGTCTATACCAAAGTTACAAACGGCAATGGTGTGTATCGTAGACAGCTTTTGTTAGGACTCGTAACGCATAATGATAAACAAGAGTCAAGAAAACGCAATACAGACTTTGAAGCATGCATATAAAGAGTGTCACCATAAAGTACAACAGGTAAAAAGGTGGATGCAACAACTTATTTTATACTTTTTTAATATAAAACATTTCCAACCTAGCTTGACTCTAAAATAAATCTACAAAAAGTATGTGTAGCATGACAACATATCATAGGTTGGCCAGACGTCCCCGTTTTGGTTTGCCTTTCCCTGGCTAAATCCAGAAAAAAAATATATGTTTAAAGACACGTTAGGTTTTTCAATCGTATCACAATATTCGATTGCTGTTAAGCCCAATATGAATATTCAAACAAGCCGAGCCATGTGTCCTGTATCACAGCTACATGTATGACCTTTTCACCAATAAAATCGCCTGTTAATCATTTTAGGCTTCTGAGAGATACGACTAAATAAATGCTCTGACCGTTCATTGCACCTGCAAAACAGATTACACTTAGTGGAACGGTCGACCGGTTCAAAATGGCTGCCGCATTGATCGCGGAGCCGTCGACAGGTTCAAGATGGCGGTCCCACGGCTCGTTAGCAACACTAGGCACGAGCAGTCGATGCGATGTCTATTCTTTATTATGTCTATTGTTGCTATGGTCGTTGCCATCGATCGCCGCCGTTTTTTCAAAGATATAAAACCATGGCTGAAACACAGTGGAAATGAGAAAGGGAGCCATAGACAAACACACAATGCAATGCGTCGACAAGTAACCGATGGGATTAAGAGGGCCTCCGTATAACCCCCCCTCCCCCCACACACACACACTCGATTCTGAAAAACACTCATTTAACATGTATGGGTTTACAATTCATTTAGTCCAGAATTTAAATAATCAGCGAAATGCTCCCATTCTAAATGCATCGAATTGATTACATTTATTAGACAGGCGAAATCCCCTTCATATCTGAAAAAAAATAAATAAAAAAAATTCTCAACTGTCATCCGACAAAATATGCCATTTACATCGTCTTTCAACATTTGACATCTCCCGATTTGACAATTTAAATGTATAATACTAACAACTAACTACTACAAAATATTCAACACGTAAACAATTATGTAAAATGCTGCTGTCAACATTCATTCTCCGGAGACAAAAAAACATACGTCTTACCTTGATTTTCCTTTACGTGTTCTACTTCTTTGTCTACCTGCACTTCTTCATGGGGTAGTACAGCTTATCACTATATACCACCACCTACTGGACTATTATAGGAATGTGTAACAAAACTAATGGCAAATTCAATTTCATTATTTTCAAGTATGCTCCCTGTAGCTGAACATAATGGGATCTAGTTTTTCAATCATTCATGACATCTGTTGTCCCTACTAGCACACCAAGGTCCAACTCCTAATTACTCAGCATTCTTGAACTAACTCTGTTCTTTGCACTCGGTATATCCCTGCAATCTCATCTTTAAACTGTTGAAAGTACAACGGTATTTATTGCAAACCAGATTAAATAAAAAGCCTTAATGATTTAAATACAAATCATTTTTACACGGCCTATGCCAAAGAGCCTTTATTTTAAGTAATAAGCCTTCACTAGCTGAACACAACTAGCAGCCTGCAATGGCCATAAAGTATCCAGGCTCAGTTTGACGCCCTTGCCTAACATGTAGAATTGCTTACGATATTAAGAAAAATATAGGCCTACACGCGTTTACTTCTTGTGTGTTTTTTCATCTCAGAACGAGATTCTACACCGCCATGAGAAAAAGCTATTTGTAAATCCGATATTTCGACCATAAAGACCACTCGCCATTACCTGCACATCTTAGTCTAACTGACGATTCCCTTTTATAACGACAAAAGACAGAAACAATTGCTTAAATCAAAACGTAAAGTTTATTGTTCCATATCAAAAGTAAACACCACCATCAAACAAACGACGGCACAACAAAATCTCAGTCGACCAGAAGATCTTCCAGATCCTCAACATCCTCTTTATGTCCCGATCCCGCAGAGTGCCTTGCGTACGACGTCGAAGCCTCCTCCGCGTCCGGAATGTCGCCCTGGGAGCATTCGGCCATAGCCTCGCTTACGACAACGGCCGGAGCGAAGCGCACCACCAGTCCTTGACGAACCCCATCAGCGCCGAGTTTGGTAAAGCCATGGAGCGCTCATTGACATCTCTGGGTGCCACAATAAGCACCCCAGAGTATGTCACCAGATAAGCCGGTGTGCGCTGCAGGATGGAGCAGCGCTCACAGCGGTGAGTCGAACATTTGATGGCCAACTGGTCCTGTCCGGCGTGGCATCTTGGACACCTGGGCTTTGCGACTATCTTGACCCCGGTCGCCGGCCCGCACAGAATCTCCTCGGCCGTGACAGTCACCAGTCTGAGCGAAGAAGGCTGCCTGACACCCGTGGTGGCGGTGACCAATGTGGACGGTGTAGTGGTCAAAACGGTGCGGCTCCCATCCTTCCTGGTCGTCAACGACCAGAAGATGTAGCACTGTCCGAGCTGGACCGTGGAGATCAGCCGATCCCACACGCTCAACGCCGTCTGTCCGGTGGAGTCACAAACCTCAAAGCACTTCAGCTCCATCGATGCTCCTTGGATCTCCACCACCCTATTGTCCAGGAGCTGAAGTACCTTGAGGTTGATGACTCCCACCTGATGAAAAACAACAAAGACAAACAAAGCGACACTAGGACCAAGTTCTCTCAAAATAGTTCTTTCAACAAGCTTCACAAAAGCGCAACGCTTACCCTCTGCCTGGGACCCAAACCCAAAACGTCGACCACGGTCAGCCGGTCAGAGGTGCTGCTCGGTGCCCTACGGGGGAAAGGAAGGTCCCCAAACGCATCGAGCCTGCTCTGGCTCGACACCAACACGTCGAAGCCCCCTGGATTGCTGTAGCCTACGAAAACAAAATGAAAAGAAATGCATGCTTAACACCTGGACGTAACGCACGGGCTGCCAGTAACGACTCATTAATGGGATCGGTCAATGAATCTAAACAACAAATAAAAAAAAATATATAAAGTAATGTTTGACAAAAATGTATATTCATCACGCTGAAAGCAGGGTCGGTCATTTTACATATGAAAGCAATAAAAGGCGAGGGGATCGGCAATAAAGGCGAGGGGAGCGACGATAACCGACTAACGAGCAAGACGGGCCAATTGATGATGACTAACCTGCGTGTCGGCCATTTTACGTAACGGAGCAGTAAGACGGGGGAAGGGGGAGAAGACGCGCACTGCAAGGTTTGGAGATTAATTAGTTTGCCGTTAGCTCCGCAAGAAAATAATACGCCGACAACTTAAAAAAAAGCCTTACACTAATTTCCACGGTCGTTTACGTCGAGTAATGCATCGTCCGTCGACAAACTTCATCGGACTTTACGTGGCACACGTCAGACACTCCCTAGCACGTCCCTCGACGGACTAACGGCAACTAATGCCGATTTCAGAAACAAACACAGTAAAGCAAAGACAAAACTTACTGATGCTTTTTCGCATAGCCACCAATTGCACCACCTGCCTGTTGTCTGCCGCCTGAACAAACTGGTCCCGCTTCTCGAGGGAGAAGCAAACAACACGGTTGAATTCCTCCCTTCCCGTCTGCAGGGTGGCCTCGAAGTATCGCCGGCTGTTCTTCGACATCTTGATGGGCGACACACAATGAAGATGGCCGACAACCGTCTCACCGTCACTCCTGGGTACTTTACTGGGACTTGCCATTATGAACTGGATATCCCAAGTGAGATATTGAGGCAGTGGCATGGGCTATTTATGGAGGCATGCAGTGTTGCCAGATCAGATTGACAGTTTCCAGCCCAATCACATCTTAGAACCCGCCCACTCCACGAAGTTGCCAGAGTCACACCCGTGTAAACCCGTAAAATCATAACACATACAATAGAAAACACATCCAGAGATTCATATATGCATCAAATAACCCCATATGAATGAAATATAAATAGGTTTTTGCAAATTGCAACCAACAAGAGCGCAGTAAATCTGGTTGGCTACGTATTTTTTTTCTTTTGCTTTTCAGTACCAGATTCTTGTTGTCTCTTACTTTCCATTATGGAGAATCGCCATTCAAAAACAGTTTGATAAAACCGGAAAAAGCATGCGGGGGGGGGGGGGGGTTAAAAATATTAGGTAAAAACATCTAATTTGCCGAAATTTAGTGATAGGTTACGCAATTTAGTAACCTTTCTTTTTGAACTATTGCTGAACTGACGTCACGGTCAAATTGCCAATTGAAATGATGCAGAATAAAAAAATACGAAATTGCCCAGGTTAAGTGTAAATATTAATATAAAGCACATATGTGCCTTTTTTCATAAATATCCTTAATACATAATGGGGTGCAGTAAGAATTAAAAGGCGTCTTCCAAGTAGCGCTAATAACATAGATAATAAGGAGTGAATCACCATTGTGCGAATTCCCTACTAGACCAAACGAGACTCGTAATGGTAGGTAAAAACAATACTTCATTAAAGCTTGCAATTGTGATGTAGAACAAAATAAAAATAAAACAAAGTGCTTGCATGATATTGAAGCCTACCAGCGATTGTTAGTTAACTTGTGTGGTGGTGCCTATTTGTTTACCCATGTGCCATGGCAACGCGATTGCTACCTGCTGTAGTACTCTCATTGGCTGAATCGATGAGAACGTTTTAGACTCAATCAATAAAAGGTTGCGGGGAGACAAAGCTCTGTTCGTTTGTATATTTTATTTACGTGACCATATTTCTCGCAAATTCCTTTCCATCCGCCATATTAACGCTATGTACGCCACATTCATATAATATTAACAATATTTTAAATATTTTTCAGAATAATAGAAACTCGCCGAATGTGGACAGAAGCAGCCCAAATTGTATACACCCGCCCAAGATATTTCCCCCCCGCCTGACGTAAACAAAAGAAGCCCAATTGGGCGGAAAACCGCCCAATCTGGCAACACTGGAGGCATTTCGCCAGGTTTCCGTGAAATCCAGAGATCTCGCGAGAGCGGAGATTAACCAATCACATCTGTGTATCCGATATAGGCGGCCCAAAAGCGTTGCCGATCTCTCCGAGTATCTGGAAGGAAATACTTCGCTTTCGCTTCAATAACGAAATAAGTTGTATAAATACATTTCGTTATAGGTCCATCTATAAAACCAGGCCCTCATGCCTATTGCATACTTGCGCAATACGACACTGCTCAGCGGCCAAGCCTGGTTGTACGGGCTCTCTCCATTCACGGGAGTTTACGAACTACATATCTCCGTTCATTATAATACAAGTGAAGAACGGGAATGCCTCTGTCATGCCAAATTTGTACCGGCTGCCAAATTTGTACTGGGCGCGTCATCCATACGTAATCCATTCCAAACCTGCCTGGCAACAGATGATTGCGTCGTCCGTTGCCGGGCAGGTTTCAAAAAACATTTGCGCTCATGTTGCCAAAGACGAAATAACATAACACAGAAAACGGATCGCTAGATAACACTTGTTTTTACTTTATATTTGTATTGTATTTAATTGTTTAATCAAATTTAGCAAGTAAACTAAGTGTTTAAAGCAGGTCAAGGACGAAATAGCACAATACAGATAACGGATCGCTAGACAGAAGGTTCGCGAATGTTCGTGAACCTTTCACGTCATTCGACGCGATCGTCCGTTGCCAGGCAACGGATGACGCGATCATCTGTTGCCAGGCAGGTTTGGAATGGATTACGTATGGATGACGCGCCCGGTACAAATTTGGCAGCCGGTACAAATTTGGAATGTCACCTCCCGCAAAACAATTCTGTACCTCGATCAAAAGCTCATGATTATCTCTATCATGTACTAATAAAATATACGTTTTCTCTTTTCAAAACGGCGCCTCGAGCGCTCTATTCCTTTGGCGCAGGAGGTGTGGGCAGCTGAAAGGAGTCGTAGGCCTATAGTGAAACAAATGCCATCCGAGAGGGCCCAGTGCCTCTTCCATTTACCTAACGGCCTACGCGCAGCTTAACCGGAACTTTTGATTCATGTTTACTTAAAGCACTCAGAATATGTGTATCATTTATAAAATGTCTCCAAAATAATGTTAAAGTCCAGATTTTCTCGTTGTTGGCAGCACGGATAGTTTCTAACACCATTTGGCGATGACGTGCATACAATAACGACACTTTTATGTATTTTTATTGCCAGTGCCAGAAACACACTTGCTAATGACAGCATTCAAGTTTAACCGATCGTGGTGTGACATTATTTAACCATCAATCTACCGCAAATACGACTAGAACGATGTACATTGAACACATACAGAAAGCACCTCTTCCAAACCGGCGGATGCACTGCGGTCACGCCAGCCGCACTTTGGAAAAGCCCCGTCAAGCCAGCCGCCGCTTAAAATCTGTCGCACATCTATTACTGCACTTACGGTACGATGCCCGACTAGGCCAAAATGGATGGGAAAGCAGTTTTTTATACCCGGTGCAACGGTTAAACATGGGGGATATTATAGGTGTGCTGATTTTTTTCACAGGATTCTTGTTCACAGTGATCCTGACTATCACTATAGAACATATCAAAACATTTTACTGTATGGTTTTATAATAAATTAAATTCAAAATCCTTCCCAGTATCAAAGTGCATACTGGAGAATGGATAATTTCCTGCTTTTCAAAAATGTATTACAATTATTCCTTAAGAGGTTTGCTGATATTTTCAATGGATTCTTGTTCACAGTAATCCTGACTATCCTCATAGAACATATGAAAAAATCTTACTCTATGGTTTTATAGTAAATTATATTCAAAATCTCTTCCAGTATCAAAGTGCATACTGGAGAATGGATAACATCCTGCTTTTCAAAAATTTATTAAAACTATTCCTTAAGAGGTTTGCTGATATTTTCAATGGATTCCTGTTCACCGTGATCCTGACTATCACTGTACAACATATCAAAACATTTTACTGTGGTTTTATAATTAATTCAATTCAAAGTCCCTCCCACTCTCAAAGTGCATACTGGCGAATGGATAATTTCTTCAATTTCAAAAATGTATTAAAATTATTCCTTAAGAGGGTTGCTGATACTTTCAATGGATTCTTGTTCACAGTGATCCTGACTATCACTCTAGATTATATCAAAACATTTTACTGTATGGTAAATTCAATTCAAAGTCCCTCCCACTCTCAAAGTGCATACTGGCGAATGGATAATTTCCTCAATTTCAAAAATTTATTAAAATGATTCCTTAAGAGGTTTGCTGATATTGTCAATGGATTCTTGTTCAGTGATCCTGACTATCACTATAGAACATATCAAGACATTTCACTCTACGGTTTTATAATAGATTCAACTAAAAATCCCTCCCACTCTCAATGTGCATATTGGCTGGATACTGTCCTCATGATATAAGACAGAGGTTTGCTCATTTGTTTTCTTTATTGAAAACCCCAATAAAGTCTTTAGTAACAATCCAACTTTCAAATAAAATGTACATAGATATATTTCTGAAAAATGTCATAGGCCAAATAAAATACTATCAAATAAATACAAGAACTGCCATTTTTACATTAACTGTCAAAGTGTCGACTTTCAATACAAAACGGAAACCTTCAAATGTTTTTTTTTTTCTTTTGGTTTAAACATAAATACATTTCTAATAGTAAAAACTCTCATAGACATAAATGTGATAAATGTTTGAAAATTGGAATTGTGGGGCACTCCGGTGGCGTGGTCGGTGGAGCATGTGCCGTGTTGGCTCCGGCTTTCGTTGCAGTGGTCGCGGGTTCGGGTCCGGCCCGTGGACCTTTGCTGCGGGTCATCCCACCTCTCTCTCTTTCTCCCCATTTCAGCTCTTTGAGGCTTGAAAATGCCAAAAAAATAACCTTAAAAAAAAATAAAATAGGAATTGTACGATTTTTGAGAACTTTGTGCTTGTTACGGCTCCAGGATGTTAGCTTGCTACGTCTAGGGGGGAAGTAGGGGAACCATAACACATGTTACTGTTAGGCTGACTGGGAGAACAACAAAACAGGGCACAACAGCAAACTGGGTACATAAGTGTGTTTATTTGGCGAGCGTTCCGCCAAGGGGAATAGGGAACTATAAGCGGAGCCAAATCAAAGAAAACAAGATAAAGTGACAACTAACTAGCACACATACAACCTAGCTAATACATACAGAGGGTGGCCCCGCTCCTAACCTGATGTGATAACAGAGTAAATCTACGTGATGGTAGTGTAAACCCAAGGGTATCTTACCGATTCGCCTAAACCCCTATGGCATCTCAAAAACAAAAGGCAACAATATGACACAGCCAACACACAGGCAGACAATGGCCTTTTTTCAATGGAGACAAACAGGTGCAAGTTATCAAGGCCTGATGACACTGATTGGCCGACAGCTCCCAGATTGGACAGGGGGTTGGACGATGGTGGAGGAACAGCCAATGGTGTGAGACCTACAGAGAATGAGAGGGGAGACACAGGGAAAACAACCACACACGTAACAGTGCTCCACCAACGTGGTCTATATGAATAAAATGTTCCACCTCAAGTGCTATTGGCTTGTTCACATTTGGAACACTGCCAGATGTCATCATTCCCGATCACAGCTCTCGGAATGGTGACGCATGTGGGATGATACCACTCTTTGCACAGTGAACACTGCACCATCATCTCTTTGTAATGAGCTGTTCTGCAAACACAGTATACTGGTACTGTAGTTTTTGTGATGTTTGACTTAGCTTCTCTGTCTTCAACATTCATTCGAAATGTGATGATGTTCCTTGTGAATGACTTGTACAGCTGTGCCCTCATCCTGCTTTCATTGAATATGCACTGTTCTGGTTGATGACCCTTGCATAATGCATATGCAAAAGCTATTGCAAACACCCCACAGTTACTCAAATTTGCTTGCTGCTGCACTGCTGGTTGCAAAACTTCCAAAGTGTCAGACTGTGGCCTTAGCAGCCAGGACAGTGCCTGCAGTGTTCTTGGGTCCAGAGGGCTACGTAGGCTGTCATAAACGGCGAGTTGAGTGTCATTGCAAAACACATTGCTGACTGTTATCCAGTGGCTCTGTCTGATGTTCAACATCTGAACAAATTTATTTTCAGGAGTCCCCACAATCCCTCCTTGTGCAATTGCGCTAAACGGTAAAACCGATTGAAATCCGTCAAGGTGGTCATGATCCTTGGCCATGAGGTAGCTGGCTTGATCCATGGCATCACTGGTCAACCAGTCATGGTGAAGGATTTCTTGCAGAGTATTTATCTTTGCTGGTCGGGAGAGCCTTCTTGTAATTGTTTTTCCCGTAGCACTGTAGTTTTTCCAAATAGGCCCTTCAACATTGGATTTTCTCCTTCTTATATGCTGCACTGCTGCTTTCTGTGAATACAGACAACACAATGTATTACTTATACAGCAGGTTATTTCTACATAACCACAAAATGTTACTGTTCTTTAATTTTGTGTATTAAGTTTCGTTGTCATGGAGAGGGAGAGAGGGAGAGGGAGAGAATATATGTCACCTGAGGGTGTACGATGGCTGTGGTTGCCTTTTCCGCTGCAGTGTCTGCAGCTTCCAAATCATCCTAGATGAAAATAATTGTTGTTAGTCCTCATTCTACAAATGTGCCTTGACATGTCTGCTGATGTCAAGCAGGATGAATTCTGAAGCATATAGTTGGATGCTATCTGCTCAGATTCAGCCAAATACTGTGGAACTGATAGGATGGTGCTTCACAGTACAGGTAAGGGATAAGATAATGACCCAAAACATACTGCAAAAGCAACACAAGAGCTTCTCGACAAAAAGATACAGAATATTATTCAACTTCCAAATCAGTCACCTGATCTAAACTCAACCAAGTGTTATTGCAACAAAGATTAATTTATTTAAGACATTTCAATCTTTGTGCCACTGGCTAACAGTGTCTTGATAGGATACACTGCTGATATAATCACAGGAGGTCAGTATGCACATTCCTTATAATTATGCACTGTACAGTATGTCATGGTGTCCTTTGACTCTACTTTCTCTATTCTGACTAACATCCTCTGTTAACACAGTATTTTTTGCACTATTTGTCTTTCCAGATAGATTGCAGTTCTCCACCACCCAGCCAGCAGCTAAATGATATATAGGACCTTCAAGGATGGATGGATGGATGGAGCCTGGATGGCTGGCTGGATGGATGAAGCCAGCCAGCCAGCCAGCCAGCCAGCGATCCTTGAAGGTCCTAGATATCATTTCTAGATATCATTTCTAAAACAACCTTTTACAACAGCCCGTGCCTGTTTTCCAAAAAAAAAAAATGGGGGTTTTAACTGCAGATAAAAAAGGGAAATAATACACTACAGATAATACTGTATACATTCTCAAAAAAGAAAAAGAACAAAATAGAAACAAAGTCGGCCTATAACTGAACAAACATGTTCTCTTAACGATTGCAACCGGTCTCTATACGACCAATTTCTTTTTGGACAACAGGCCCCTTATTTTTCAACAGATTATTTTTTTTAACATCAGCCTTATCAAAAAAACACATATTATAGTAAAATAAAAGTATATAAACTATATGTATATACATACATACATACAGTATATTCGCCAACATACAATTACATGGAACATATTTGATATTATACCCAGGTGGCCAACTGATTTTATTGGCATGGGCTGTTGTAAAAGGTTGTTCACCATAAATGATATAAAGGACCTTCAAGGATGGATGGATGGAGCCTGGATGGATGGATGGAGCCAGCCAGCCAGCGATCCTTGAAGGTCCTAGATATCATTTCTGGTGAACAACCTTTTACAACAGCCTGTGCCCGTTTTCCAAAAAAAAAAAGGTGGTTTTAACTACAGATAATACTGTATACATTCTCAAAAAAGAAAAAGAACAAAATAGAAAAAAGTAGGCCTATAACTGAACAAACATGTTCTCTAAACAACGATTGCAACCGGTCTCTATACGACCAATTTCTTTTTGGACAACAGGCCCCTGTTCCTGACAAAATCTCTTATGTTTTGAACAGTTCTTTCTCTCAAAACAGGGTCCTCAGCAAGCTTACACTGCTCACACTCCAACATTGTTGCGAGGCTTCCCTTTGTAATGTGTGATTTGAAGTGTTTCATGGCAGCACTAACTTCCTTTTTGCTCCACGGCCTTTTCACGGATCTTCTTCGGTTGACCTCTGTCGATCATAAAGAACATTTTCGTCTTGTTTAGATTGTGTACAACATTCTAAGTTTAATTTAGATTTAATGTTCAGCATAACACCAGTTATGATGAAACCAGAAACATATTACATGTAGCCCATTAGATCTTGTCCACTCCTTTCATGGGTCTGCACCTGCACACTTGAAACTGCAACCTTAAAAGGATAAGCAGCTTAAAATTAAAGGGATGAATAGGTGGAGTCCTACCTTTGGAGCTGGTGACCTCACCCTTGGTTTCCAACCGATTTGTTTTTCCTAAAGAAAACAAGAAATGCTTTTATTGCGTTCGGCTTTTACATTTGTCTGGAACTTAATTTACAAAACAAAATTATGCAAAAAAATATATATATGTAGTCGTAGGTACGAGGCTGTGCTGATATAGAGCGACAACATTACTCCCCCAGTTGTACAAGTTAAATTCATAAATTAACTTCATACATTTATCATTTAAGAATGTATTTGCTTCCGCCAACACAAATAGTCCTGCAACATTAGTCGGAGCGGAGCGCGTTACAAAGTAACGTGTAAACAACTTAAATCTAAGCTAACAAACTAATTTGTATCCCAGTCCAAATTCATCCAGCTGACATCTATATACCTTTCGAACTCTTGGCCTCTTCCTGGATCAAAGTCATCTTTTTCTTTTTCCCCTAAGGAAAAGAAAGCAACATGTAAATTGACTTGATTTGGGTTGGCAGCCTGAACTTGACTTTAGTCTCTCCAGTACCTGGTTATCAAAAGGACCACTCATGTTAAATTGCTGATTAAATTTACCTTTTGAGATGTTTGCTTCATCCTTGGTCTAATGTTTTCTTTTCCCTAATAAAAATAAAAAGCAAAACCTCAAACCCATTCCAAAATGTAACTTGACAATCCATATAAATTGAGTGCCTGAGAATAATACAAAAAGTATTCCAAAAACCAGCAATGCAAGCTGATGCAAGCTTTGATTGCATTTCCCAATTTTAAAACGAATGATACATCCAATAACAAATACTATGATATTATTATAATTAAGAGCAATGTGCTAGAAACGCCAAAGACTTATTGGTTCCAATGAAGCAACAAAGGGGTGCTAGAATTTGTGTGCCTTAACTGCCATTTATTCTATATGGTCCACACCAAAACCCTCTATCATTAAATGCATGTTAAAAGTGCACATTTTCATTACATACCCCTTAGTCCAAGGTTAGGATCTGACCCTTCGTTGTCTAGATCGTCGTCTTCATCTTTGTCTTCATCTGCTACACCGTCTTCATCTGGTACACTGTCTTCATCTGTATCTGCTACACCACCAATTTCAGCTTCACCTTCATCCAGTTCACGTTCTAATTCCTCTAAAGTAAAATAAAAAAGGCTTTGATGAGAACACTCAATTTAATATTATTATCATTAATAGTAGTAGGAGTATTTTGTAATAGAAGCAGCAGTATTAATAAAAAAATAATTAAATTAGGCACATACCTTCAATGTCAATCTCTTCAAGAGATTTTCCTTGGAATTTTGCCAGAGATCCTTTCTCCATGGCCAATAGAAGCTTTGAGATTTTTGCAATTTCGATGGTTGCCTCTGGAAGTCGATAAAAGTCTCTGTGGACTCGTATGTCATGGCCCAAAAAGTTTGCTAGTTGGTCCAGCTCATTGTTCTTGAGGTTCAGAATCTGGGATAGTGTTGCAACGTGCTTGCGAAGATGTGTAGACCGAAGATATTCAGAATTCTTGGCACCACATTGACCTGCAAAGATCCTGATGCAGTCCTGTCCCCTGTAGAAACTAGTGGGGGGGCACTGTGGCCTTCCAAATAAAGGGTTGTCTTTGTGGACATTACATGCGTCTCTTTTGTCTGCAAGAAGGGCTGTTGCACTGACAACGTCAGGGTTTAATAAAACAGCAACTTTTCTTCCCCTTTTGCCCATAATTTCAACCCTGCTGAAGTGCTTTGCTAGCTTTTGCTCAAACAGTGAGAGACCATTAGCTATGTCCTCATGGAGCTCAGTCTGGTCTCTTTTCATGAAAGACTCGAGTGTCATTTTTTAAACTTCTCCTGCACGGCGTCTGTTGAAGATAATTATTTGTGTGAGTGTCACCCTGGCAAGTTCTGCATACATCTGTGGCGACTCGTGCTTCTTAAGGTTCTCAACAGCATCAACTGATTTCTTCTCCAGATACTGGTGCAAAAGCTGCACATCCTTTGTGAATGGTATGGTCGAAGGTTTGTTGAACTTTGACTGGCTCAAAGTAGCAAGAGCAGTGTGGGAGACAAGTTCGGTCCATTCTTTTGTGCACAGCCTTGTGAATCGCTCTGCTGCTTTTATCGTCACTTCATCTTCTGCTGAAATGGCTCTGCAGAGAATAATGTCGCCAATCTTCTTCAGAGTGTCCTAATTTTAGAGCAAGACTTGGTGTGCGATAGCAGTGCTTCTCTTCATCATAACCCGCGACGTCTTTCACAGCCTCAATAACTCTGTAAAAGTTTGTCGGTTTTACAGCATCTTCAAAGCTAAATATAGAACTTTTTCTCAAGCTCAACAATACCCTGCCCATTTCCCGAACCTTCTGTCTCATGTATTCAAATTTTGTTGGATCACTTCCATGTTTGTTGTAGAGAGACTGACCAAGTTGCAGTATGAGGAAATCATTTTGAGATGCCGATGATACCTCATCTTGCTTCATATTTCCAAGGATCTTCCACAACCCAGGAGAAATAGCTTTGGAGAATGTTGACTCTGCAACATCAGCCAGAACTAAGACTTTGGCCCTACCAGTTGCGTCAGTGTTTGAGACTTCCTTTGAAGGACATCTACGTGTATGGCGCCAAAGCTCTTTGCGAACAAACATGCCTTTACAATACACGCAGTGCACATACTTTTTGGCATCAAGTGAGATGTTTGATCTTCCTGGTCTTCGTTTTAATTTCAGTGGTCCACTCTGATTCTGCATTGCCTCTTGATTATGTTGGTAATTACCTTTGTTCCGCAACTTCAAGTAAAACTTTTCTCTCGTTAGAGTTTTTAGGGAACAAGAATGCTTGAGCAATATCAGGCTCTTCTTTTTCATGCTTTTTAAAGTGACGGGAAATTTTAGTTTGAGGTTTCTTGCAAACGTAACAGTAATTTTTTAGAGTGCATGAAGAGTCATTTGTCTCCCTCTTATCAGAAGAACAAGACTCTGTAATAACCATCTTCTTTTTCTTCTTCAAACTTGGGAGCCTCTGAGCATTGCTTGTGGTGGGTTCATGATCAGAACTGATTTCGTTGGAGTCAGAAGCAGTCTTGTCCTCCAGGTCAACACATTCTGTAGGTTGTGGCACAGTCTTTTCCCTCTCCTCAGAAGACCCTGAGACAGTTTGACTTGCAATCTTACAATGTAGTTCATTGACGGTGGAAAGGATATGATCTGAGTCTTCATCAGAGCTGCATCCATCACTACTTGTTGCAGTGTCAGGAACGTAGTCTCCATCAGTTGGAATCAAACACTGGAAAGTTCACTACTTGTTTCAGGAACATAGTCTTCATCACAGATTGCACCATCAACACTGGAAAGTTCAGTGACCTTCATATAAAAAGACGAAAGAAATCTATCAACTTTTTTTACATTATCCTAACAGATCTCTCATTCGTAGTTATATGATAACGTACCAGTGATTCGTTATTCCTGGTGAAGCAGGATTTGTGCCATGATGTTGAACATACTGAAACAAATTTACAAAGGAGAATTAGCTGGTTATATTTTTCAAGCAAAAGTTTTAAACATCAAATAACTAACAAAAATGAAAGTAACTCAAGTGAAAACCTAGGTATGCTTTTGAAATGCTGATGATTTAACTGATGTGTCTGAAATTAAAGGAAAAAAGCGGTTTCAGTAACAGATACTGACTTTTACATGTCAGACCAATCCATTTTAGGCTTGAGACGGGTCCTCTACACTCTTGACAGTGATCCAAACTGCACTGGTCAATACATGGTGGCACTGAGGATCCAAAATGTAACATAAATGTAAGAAAATAAATATATATCGATTGTAAAGTGAGTTTTAAGAGTGAAATGTCCCGATATACTTTTAGGGCATACTAATAACAATAAAAATGACAGAAATAATAGTGTTTGTGTGCGTATCTTTCCACATAATCTAAAACATTCCACCAGTTACTATTTGACCCAATGTGTGGAGGCAATGTAACACCCTCTTTAAGACACTGAACCAACATCTAAAAACCTCAAATGGCCGACATTATATAAAAGTTCAACTTGCCTTCTTGGTGGTTGACGAGGCTGGAGCTTCCTTCTTGGACTCAGGGTTCGATGCACAAGGTGTCTGAAATTGTAGAGAAGAAATGTATATTGTTGTCATATCGTCTGTAGAGGTTTGAGGAACACTTGCATGAACAAAATGTTTTGCAGTTATGGAGGACGTGCGAACATGCTTGATAAAGGCGATAGGCTAGTAATGTTACCGGCTGTCTTTACAAGTCACACTATTATCCCTACAAGTCATAATGTAACCAGACGGCTGTGTATCTTTCCAAATGATCTAAAACATTCCACCAGTTACTATTTGACCCAAAGTGTGGAGGCAATGTAGCACCCTCTTTAAGACAATAGTCCAGCTAAAACAGGCTCATACTACAACCAGTCGTCCTCAAGTAACAATTTGCCAGTGGGTGAAAGAATACAACACTTACTCAATCATTGCCTGTTGTGTATGGAGGTGAACTAAGTCCAGTGACAGCCTCACTTTTCTCTCCAAAGAGACCCCGTAAAAGAGTACAGATAGACCCAACTTAAACATTTACTTATTTTCATTCAACCATCAATGTGCTTATAATATTGTATGAACAGCAAACCTTCAAGCATACAGTATATTCAAGCATTTTATTCAAGCAACAAACACTCAAAAACAATCTCTCCCTCTCACCATGGCTCTGTACTGCAGACTAAAAGAGTCAGGGTGGGGCTGAGGGCTTTAAATATGGTGTCAGGAAACACCTGCTGCCACTGATAGGCCCTATTTGGGCCAAACCATTTTCCCTTGCGTCAAAGGAGGACACTGGACATTGACATTGGACATTAATGAGCGACAAGCCTAAATGCACCAGTGAAAATCACTGATCTACAAGATTAAATGAACTTTAACATGTATGCTATATTTTTGATGAGTTTATTCATGGTTGATTTGCAAAATGCCACAGTATTATAATCCTCCTGTTGATTGGGCCTGTCTAGTGGGAGGGCCATGGGGTATAAAAGGGGTGAGTTGCCGTCCTTCTGACAGTCTGCTGTTGCCAGAAGACGTTGTCTGTGTTGAGCAGGGTGCTCAGCTCTCCACGAGATGCTAAATATCTACTGAGGTGATAATTCCATTATGTTGTAAATTATGGTTAAATGCATTCAGTAATTGAGTTTAATTTGCATTTATTTTGCTAATGGTTTATTTGATTTATTGACATTGATTATTTGAAGTAACGGTATTTTATGTTGAATATGCTTGATTTATTAGAGAATTTGATTATTGATTATTTGAATTGATTGAATTATTTGATTTTGGAATTGGTTATTACTATTTTCAGATATTTGTGTGTTGGCCTCCTCTGTATGTTTTGCACTTATCTGACAATTCTCTACCGCACAGAGCAGAATTGTGGCCTATTTGACGAATATTTATTTTCTTAATTATTTTTTATTGCTAGAAAAAAAAAAAAACTCCCGCAACACCGAGTAATCTGTGTTGGCCCCAACACGGTAACGTCGGTAATGCGGCAACCCCACTCCACACACATAGTTGTATCAGCAGTACTGGACTAAATGACAGACCGCTCATTGAAGGCAAAGCTTAAAGTTAACATATTTTCCCTGTTACTTAAATCAGGTTGATTTTTGTGACTCGGCAGAGCATTATTTGATAAGAGGCAATTGGTCTATCCACATACTGAAATCTTTGATAAAGACGTTAAAAACAAGCATCAAAATATGTTCCCCATATTCTTACAGTGTGCATAGGGTGAGTAGTGGTGTAAAATAACGGGATTCTGCAGCGGGTTTTATAGAGCATTATAGAGGCGATTTACAGATCAAATACGCTTGTGACGTAAGGTAGCATTTTCTGATAGGGTAGCATGATTTGATAGACTCTGCTATCAAGTCGCACTACGGTAGCAAAATCTGACAAGGGAGCAGAAATTGGCAGAACACCGGTTCCACTTCTCAGCAGGATTATGACACCATATATTAAATCTTAAGACATGCCGACATGATTTAAACAAGCCGAGGAGCAGTGTTGCTGCCGTAGCTACCATTACTAGCCTGCCATAGCTACCATAGCTAGCCTACTTTGAGCATGTTTCAGCATGTCAATGCATAGCTAATGGTTTAAAATATCTCGTTAATACTTTGATAAAAGTTTCACTTACCAGTTGGGCATTTGGACCTCCATCCATTATGGTTGAAATCGGAAAGACTCAGTCACGGTCACTGCGACACCTAATCGCTATCAGAACCTTCCCATGTGTCATCGACAGCCGGCCAATCCCCGACCGGAAATTCTTGATTGACATCGTATGCAGCCAATGAAAATGCGGGAAAAACGTGTATGAAACTGCAGTACTGCGACGGTGCCGAAGGAGGTTTATACACAAACGAGCATACACGGATATACACAAGAAATCAGGTATAACCGGATTATCGGGTCATACCGAGAAAACGCGGGAGGTTGTTCGTGAGGTGTTGAGTGCTTCTACACTGCGCGACTTGTGAGGACACCAATTTTGTCCTCACAACTCGAAGTGTCCTGATAATGCTGGTGAGTAAACGGACAAAATGTCCTCATAATCCGGCGGCACCAACGCACACACACGCACGCATATATAAAATATAAAACATTTAAGAAGGAATGCAAATGAGGCATTATCAATTATAATACAAACATAATTAATACACATAATTAAAACACATACAAGCTTCGGGTCCAATGTTTCCAGAAGCAGGATGGGTACAGATGACAAAACCGAAGGCTATTGGAGAATGTCGCATTTGCATGAAAGTACTACATTTTGTGGCAAAGCATCTCAGGGAGATCCATTCCCTCCAGAACATCCGGGAGAGGGGCATCCTGAACTACCTGGCCACAGGCAGGACTTTGGTCCCCGCCGGACCCTGCCCCCTTCCCGGATGTTCACCCCATCTCCTTTGCGTGGAGAAACACCTGAGGACTCATACAGAGCTTCCCAAGGTAAACGTGGATCGGGAGATCAAGGCCCTCAAGCGCACCACAGCCATTAACCAGCTGGTGGCCTTGAGGGCCACTGATACCCATCCACCCATGGTCAGCACACTTGACCAGCCACAGGACCAGGCGCAGCAGTCTGACCCGGAGGCGGGAGTAAGCATGTGCACGAAGCGCACTTGTGTCAATGCCCGCCTCCAGGTCCGTGAGCTCGAAAGGGAGCTGGCAGACCTCTGTACTGTGAGTGAAAGAAAAATACATGGCAATTATGCATTCTTTCCATGATCAATTTATTTCAATAACTCAATCATTACAGTGTCATTAATTTGCTGTCCTGTTCTGTTCTCTTGCCGTTTGTTTTTTCCCTGAGCAGAGGTTGGTCCAGCTCCAGGCCAAGCGCCGGCCTCGACGTGAGTGAATGAAAAATACATAGCACTTGTACATTCTTTCCATGATCTATTTATTTCAATAAATTACATTAGTGTCATTAATTTGCTGTCCTTTTTTCTCTTGCCGTTTGTTTTTTTCTCTCTGCAGAGGCGGCCCCAGCCCCGGCCCCAATACCGGCCCCGGAGGAGGAGGAAGCCCCCGGCCACGGAGGAGGTGTTGGGCAAAATATCCTGCTGAGTACATCACATGTACATTACAAATATAGCTAACTCCTACCCTAGCCTGATGAGCACATCACATGGCAGGCACATTACAATATAGTCAACTCTTGCTCTAACCCAACGAACACATAACACAAACATGATAATATAGTCAGGTCAAGGCCAGAGCCGAAGGCCCCATTTCCCAACCAGGCAAATGGTGGACCCTCAGACAATGCACCAGTCATCCCCAAGAACGGGAGAGCCACATTAATTTATCACACAGGAGACACTTCGAGGAGCTCTCCCCCGTTAGGAGGAACACAAGAGATACACATGCATATACCAGGGCCTGAGAGCCAAGGTCAAGCAAAAACACACAACCACACACACCTCAAACGCACACACCTCATCGAGAGGAGGATACAGCATAAGACTGTATCACACAGGGACTCTTTTTCTTCTTCTGAAGCAGACCTTCCACGGAGGCGAAGCTCTGGACGAACCATCAGCGCTGATTAGGGACATATTCGATCTCTCACGCTTTATGACTCTGCATAACCGTTGCCACTTTACTCAACAAATCCAAGGTCCTCGTGCTGTGGTAGAAATTAGTGAGTATATTCTATAGTAAACCATGATTATTAATAGGCTTAATATTTTAAATAGTGGAAAACACATGACGCCTGAGTCAGGTTTCACACCAGATGGTAGGTACGCAGAAATGCCCTGGGAACTGCAGGGTCAAGTCATGTTGACCTCCACCTTTCAGGCGTGGGTCATTTTGACTGACAAGCCTAATCCCTGCGTACCTCAGATCGGGGCACGGTTGATAACATGCTGAGATGAAGAGACAAGGCGGAAAACCTCATTAGGGACAAAGGGAACCTCCATTGGATTTCGAAGTTCCTGTATGTGTATAAAGGAGGGCTGGGACCGAAGTCCAGCCAGTGACTTTGCAAACTTACTCAGGCTGTTGTCAATGTTGTTTTTCTGCACGATAAAGTCTTTTGTCAATTCTTGCTCCGGACCCCTCGATTTCTTTTGCACTCTCTCTCTTGAATTAGTCTAAGTGTTTTAAATCTCAGTTAATCTTCATTATATTGGCGTTACGACCAGGAGGAAATAGGGACTCGTCAGCTGCCGGGCCAGAGGACGGGACGCGAACGGATCATACGACCAGAGCTCAAGGGTAAGTTGTCTTGCCATATATAGGATAGAGTCGTTTGATCTGTTCTTGCCCCGTCTGAACGCCGAGCAGCAGGTAAAGTGTCTCTTTGATCAAACGAACTAAAATTATAGATAAACGAGCGAGTGAGAGAGACGGGAGCTCCGGAAGAGATTGACGTGTGCGCGCACATATGCCCTAGGCGCTGTGGTTCTAAATGACCAAGACGCATTGTGATTCCCTATTTTGAAACGAGTAAACGAGTTGTTGTTATTTGGTGTTTTGGTTAAATAGGCTTACTGTAAGTCCTGTGACTGTCTTGTGGAGGAACGAATTAGTGGAAAAGTTCTAACAAGGACAGGGCCAGCAGGCTCGCAGGTCGAAAGAAACAGACCTGTAGGATTTTTTCTGACAGTATCCTATTTGGAGTTGAGTTGTCAGTTGGGAATGAATTCAGTCGTTTTTATTTGAGGAGCTTTCTTGGGATGCTGACTAGTGAATTTTAAATGCTCATCTTGGTGCAGTTGACCTGCAGATCCTGCACCAATGATGGTGAATTTCTGATTCCGATCTTGCTATTTTGAGGAAACAGGCTTCTCGCACTTTTTGAATAGATAAGTCTCTTGGTTGGGATACCGCTTCAGGTGATTAGCTAATCCTGATCTTGGTGTTTTGAGAAGTTTCTTGTTTGTTCTTGATCTGTTCGAGTGGTTATGTACGGAGCCCCTTAGGTGACATGGAGGAGAAAAAAAAAATGAAGGGGGAAAAAAAAAAACGTGTTCTGGGGACAAACACTAACTACAGTTTTGCGAGATCTTGAGTTTGTTTTGCGAGATCTCGAGTTTATTTTTGCGAGATCTTGACTTTGATTTGCGAGATCTCGAGTTTATTTTGCGAGATCTCGAGTTTGTTTTGCGAGATCTCGAGTTTGTTTTGCGAGATCTCTATGCCTACGAGGGGCGCTAGAGCCGGCTCGGAGAGGCACTGAAACAAGGCTGCAGTTTCATATATAACCAGCAGGAGGCGAACAACCACAAAAAAAAACAAGTTTATTTGGTTGCGCGCGAAATGCAGGCTAGGTTTTTGTGTTGGTGAAACAATAAGCAACAATGTCGTTTACGTTTGTTTGGTAAAAGTGATGGATAGACACATAGCACTTTATTTTGGGATGGGGCTCAAATACAATGACATTCAGTCGGCCTTAGACATGAGGCATGGTTACCGCATAAGCCTCAGACACCTTAAGAGGCGGATCGCCGGACTGGGGCTCAACCGCAGGACAGGCTACACGAATTTGGGTGTCTCGGTGGACTTCATCCAGGGCCAGCTACAACATTCGGGCCAGCTTCATGGCTACCGCTGGATGCATGAGAAGTGTCACCAACACGGACTACGGGTGAGGAAAGAGGACGTGCGGTTGATCCTGAAGGAACTGGACCCGAGAGGTGTCAGGCAAAGGCAGACGGGACGTCTCCGGCGTCGCCAGTACTTTGCCAGAGGCCCAAATTTCATTTGGCATTTGGACAGCTACGATAAACTGAAACCATACGGTATATGTATCAATGGATGCATCGATGGCTTCTCCAGAAAGTTAATCTGGCTAAACGCTTACACCACCAGCAGCGATCCTAGATTGATTGGGGGATACTACCATGAGGCAGTAGATCGTCTACAGGGCTGTCCCAGGGTTGTCCGAGGTGACCTGGGAACTGAAAACGGCCGTGTTAGTGCCTTTCAGCGTGCCCTTGTTGTCCCCACCCAGCCGGACACTCTTGACAGTTACTTGGGGGGTGCAAGCACCGCCAATCAAAGGATTGAATCCTGGTGGGGGTTTCTTCGGCGGCAGTGCGCGGAGTTCTGGATCGCATTATTCGGAGAGCTCAAGGACAACGGGCATTTCGGTGGGGGATTCTTGGACAAAAGTCTCATACAGTTCTGCTGCATGGGACTTATTCAGGTGAGTCAGTCTGAGGTGAGATGTGTGCATGTAGCCCTGTGTGTGGTGTGGTGTGATGTGCATGCCTTGAGAGATCATCGTGTGGTCCATCGTCCCTTTGACATTTACCTTTGGGGCATGTATCTGAATTGTCATTGTTTGAAAAAAAATATTATTTTCCTTAAACCATCATGTTATAGTTGTGATTGTACACGACAGAAGTGCCTTAATGCCGCATGCCGTAAGTTAAAGTGCTTTAGCTAGTGGAAGAGTTGGCTGAGAACTGTGGAAGTAGCCTAAGTAATTATGTCTGTCTTAGTTTACATTCTCTGAATTGTAACGCGTTACACAACCTAGCATTGGCTACGTTTGACTTACTCTCGTCAATATAAGTACTCTATGCCTAGTATTCTAAAGATTTACACATTGTCCCAAAGGTTCGCAGACAAGGCCCAAATGGCCACTTGACTGAGCACCTCTTCCCAGAATTGTTTAGTTTCATAAATGTAGCCTGAATAGAAGAGTAACAGTGCAAGTGACCCGCTAACATAGACATTTTATTGGTAATGCCTTGCATTACTGCATGACATCAACATCTAATCTGCAATAGCTTTCTTTTGTAATGAGTTTCACCCAACACTGCCACTAGGCCTGGCATACTTGCCAGAGAGAACACACATGTTTATTACTATCGACTAAGCCTAAATTTGTATTATTTTTTAGACCGTTGATGTCTTACAAACTGGCCCTACATTGTTAAATCTGAGCATTTAGTTGTTCTCATTTCATGAATTTTACTACAAATGCTATTTACCTGTGTCTAAATAGTGAAATGACGTCTGTTGCTTGTGGTATGGATTTGGGGGCTTTAGGGGTGCTATGGGCTGACGGGTTAACTATGCTGCAATCTTTCCTAATTGTCACAATTTGTCTCACCAGGATGAATTAGATGACACGGCACAGACCTGGAACGCCCATACCATCAGGCCATCAAGAAATACTAATGTCCCTAGCGGCCGGCCTAATATCATGTATGCCATCCCACAACTGTATAATGTTAGAGACCACCTTTGTCCTGTTCAGAGTGAACATCTGGGTGTATGCAAGACTGAGTGCATCTTTCGAGAGCCCATTCCCTGTGATCGAGATGTTTATTCACTCTGCAATGATATCATGGTCGAATTACATCTGCATCTACCTGAGGATCCTTATCAGGCTGTTAACTTGTACATGCACTTGAGAGGTGTCATTACTACTGCTCTGCAAATGTGACCTACAGTATTCACACACCCACTGCCCTACCATTGGACTCACCTATAGTGCACCCCTGTCTGTAGATACCTGAATAAAACTGATATGTTCATGGACAACTTTTACCTTTACTGGACTCATTTTCTGGTTGAATAGTTGCACCTGGAGTTTTAAGTCTGGATTTCTCCCGCTCCACTAACAGTGGACACTCACCTGCAGCACACAAACCCTCCTACTGTCAGGCATGCAAACTGGCTCGGGGTGAAAAAGGTGAGAATGATGCGTGAGCTGAGAAAAACACAGACCCACTATAGGGTTCCAGGTTTATACTCCGGGGAGTTTTCTTTTACATATTTAATTACTTTTTTAATGTATTAGGGTTCGTCACAAGCTAAAAAAAATTACAGGACTGCGCACATTTACGAACAAAGCATTAATTTATTATGCGCAAGGGCAGCCCCAATAGGTACATAACTTATTACAAAGTTAAGAAAGAATATTGAGAAGAATAACAAGAGGTGGGAGGACAGGGCAATAGGAGTATGCCATTATTTATTTTTCTTCTTGGCCTGGACCAGTGTCTCAAGGGCCCGCTTTCCTCTCGGCTATATCGACTAGTATGTATCAACACAACTGGTGACCCGCTGAAAAATCCTATTTTGGTGCGTTTCCACCGGAGGGTGCGTTCGGTTCGCAAAGTTGCGGCACGGTTTGCGTTTCCACCGCCAAAAGTGGGCGTGACATGGGTATAAAAACAAGCCGCGAGGTATAATTCTGGACAATGGACGTGTCGCGTAAAGGAGGTGGAGGTGGACCTATTAAAGAAGGCAATACTTTATTAAAGCATGCAATTGTGATGTAGAACAAAATAAAAACAAAACAAAGTGCTTGCATGGCATTGAAGCCTACAGCGATCGTTACTTAACTTGTGTGGTGGTGCCTTATCATTTGTTTACCCTCGCGTTGCCATGGCAACGCGATTGCACTCTCATTGGCTGAACGATGAGAACTTAGATAATATAAGGTCGCGGGGAGACGAAGCTCTGTTCGTTTGTATATTTTATTTACGTGACCATATTTTTGTTATGTTTGTTTTGGGAATCAGTTCTCGTCGTTCACCTTCGGGATGTTTACGTAGCTGCCGCGGCGATCGACATCCGGCCTACCATGAGGGTACTGTTGGCGATGGAAACGAGGCATTTGGCGCATTTCCACTGCAGGGTGCGGAACGGATCGGATCGCAAAGGTGCGGGTCGGATCGCGTTTCCACCGCCAAAAGTGGGCGTGACCCGGACTTTGCCGTACCCGTTCCGACCCTAAAGGCTCCGCTGGGCTCACGCTTGGCCATTTCAGATGGTAGGCGACTTTCCGCTCGCGCTGTCGGCTCGCCGCGCGGCTTCACGAGCGCGCGCATGCGTTCGACGAGCACGGAAGCGACAGTTCCACGGGAGTGCTGCCTGACAGAATGCTGCGCCTTCTCTGTCCGCTCGCCTCTCCATTGAGAATGCATTAGCAGGCGCTACAAGGACTCCATGGCTGGCCATCAGACCCCCCCCCCCCCACCCAAATGTTTTCTCAACGGATCTCCACGAATCACACAAGTGGTCAATTTTGTCTTCAAAACGGCGAATTTCGCCGAAAGGTGACTAGTTTGCATGCCTGGTTACTGTAATGGACACAGTGCAGCTTCCAGACAGGTGTTGACATTTAGTGTCCCACAGCACATAGCCCGTCAGGGTTAAACTACTTTTTGGCTTTGTTGGTTTGGTTTTTGTTAGAGATAGCAATTGAAGGTATACAATTGAATAGAACATGGAGTGGAAGAAATTCAGCAGACACTTTCATACACAAAGCAGGATCTGAAAAATGCTTGCTCACTTTAATGTACAGTTCTTCCAAAAATGAAAAAGAAAACTAGTGTGGGGTGATCTCAACTTCTAAGGAAACGAGTACCGCTGAATAAATGTATATAATGGGCTAGACACAAAAGATTGTCGAGCATAATTAAAGTTACAAAAAGTGCTTGATCACATTTGTTCACATCACCTTGTGAAAGTGCAGTCTTTGCATCAAACAAGACCCTTTTGAAAACAGCAACTTAAAAAAGGTTTTACATTTTTGAACTAATTTGACTGAGTTGCTCAAAAAGGTCTATGCAAATATGCACAAAAAAAATTGCACATTTTTGTATTTTGAGTAAATGGAGCACATGCATCACCGAAAGTTTGGTATGGTAACCACATCACACACCCACACATCATTTGCCATGGTTTCTGTTGAAATCTCAGTGATATGTCCCACATCATAGCCAATCAATTTCATCTAATCTCAGCCTTGGAGGTTGTGTAGGCCTTAAACTACTGCACTTTTTCTTATTAAATCAATCATTACTATGATTTCCAATTAAAGGTGAAGAAATACAAATTTGGCTGCCGTAGTCATGCTGGTAGTACAAAAATAGATATGGACTATGGACATACAAACTAACATTTTAACAGAAAGAATGTCATTATGTAAGCATTTTACCAGCAAGAACAGGTATTTTAGGGAACAGAAAACTCAAATGACAAAATAAAAATTTAGATAAGACTTTTAGATTATATCCATCTCGAAGTAATTGCTTGAGAGGACGTTATCAAGCTCCGTCCTGAATTCAGGGAAAGAGCTATATGTGCAAGGAACCTCAAGAGTAGCACCACACGTGTGCCCAATTGGCCTTCTCCCAAGTCCAGTTTCAGCATTAAAGGATACCATCACTTTATCTACACATATGACACTGGACCCTGTGCAGAAGCGTAGGAATTTCTCCGCCTTTGTTTGGTCAGCATTTTTAATGTAACGTTGGAGATAACTGAACACATTCTGTTCTCTCCGACTAAGGACAACATTTGTTGTGTCCAACAACTGCACTACTCGTTTGCCTGTGGCCTTTTTGGACTCGTAAAGAGCCAACACACTTTCTTTGTCAGGAAGGTTTTGCTGTACAACCAAGATAACTGTACTGAAGCTATCTCTGACAAATTTAGGCTCCTGCAGAATGGCTTTGTGAGCCATGGATTCAATGGCTGTTCTCATATTATCTTTTGGTGGAAGAGAATGTGAGCCCATTCGTGAAAAAAGCTCAAGCAAATCATCTTCATCGTCTTCCTCCATCCTCCCCTCAAGAGCCCTTTCCACAGCTGCCCTCTCGACTGGAGGTAAGTAGTTGAGAAAGGACATAATGAGCAGGTCTACATCTACCGAATCCATACCATGGATGCACGCTACCATGAAGGCCTTTGAAAGCATCACTGGAAGTACACCAAGATCTAGTAACCCCTTCACCCACACACGTCCAACCGCTTGCCATTCACCATGACAGAAATCAGGCCTCAGCCTTGGGACCCTCTCAGTTTCCCCATCACACTGCTGAAGAAACATCTCCCAAAATGCAGTGTACACCTCCCGCGAAACCCCTGAATCGTCAACAGCATTTTCATTAACAAAATCCATCTTCAAAAACACAGAAATTATACTACTGTCCATAAACACAGACAGAACATCTTCGACCACATTAATTCTGCGAATTGAAGCTCGACGAAAACCCTCTGTGGCCCCATAGCTGGCAGTTGATGCCTGGACGGAATCAGGTGATACGTGGGCAGGAGCAGTCGGCAGTAGTTCTCTCGACTGGAAGGCGAACACAGAACACAATAAAAGGGTCACTGTATGAAGAACTACAGCATGGTTAAGGTCCAAACTATTTGAGACATGACATTTTCCCCAACATTCAATAGCATAACTTCAAAATAGAAATACTAAACTTCAAAATAATATCACAGAACCTGAATTGAAGCTCGACAAAAACCCTCTGTGGGCCCTGAGATGGCAGCTATTGATTGGACAGAGGAATCAGGTGATGCGTGGGCAGGAGCATTCGGCTGTTCTCTCGACTGGAAGGCGAAGACAGAACACAAAAGAGTCATTGCATGAGAAACAGCAGTATGTTCGAGGTACAAAAACTGGAGACATCACATTTATCAAAAATTCACTGGCACACCAAAATAGAAATGACAACTTTCTAAACATAGAACCCAGCAGAACCAACACAATCTCACTTGGTGATGTCATGTGAAACCATGCAAAAGGAGTTGACCATGAAAAGCCCAGAACAATTGAAATGGTCCAGAACAAAGTGGAAATGGTCTTAAATATCATGGTCTTTTTTATCTTCGCAAGCACTGGGGCTCTGGTAGCATAGTCGTTAAGGAACCTGGCTAACATGCTCCTGGAATTTGTGGTTTCGAAGCTGCCACCATTGTGCCCTTGAGCAAGGCACTTAACCTTAAGTTGCTCTTGGGGAGACTGGTAAATTATCTGTAAATGTAAAGCACTTGAAGCAAAATTTTGTTCAAATGTTAATGTTTTTTTTATCATTCAGGTGGGTGTTAAGAGTGCAGAGATGTATATGATCACAAAAAACCTCCTTCAAAAATGAGGGAATGTGATCCTGCAATTGCTTACTAAATGTGAAGCCTAATGCATACAGGCCTAGACTTTCTGTGATTCTAATGCCATCGTGGTCAAAAAGGGTATTCAAAGGAACCATCTATACTAACGTTTAAATCAGTTTAAATCGCAAACTGGAGTTTAGAATCACAGCTATTCAGAATGAGCACTCCAAACATTTTATAAGATTGTTGGTTACATGCTTCCCTGAAATTTGCCCCTTTCTCATTAGGTACTATTAACATTAATTACCTGTAAAACATTTGAACATCTTATTCGGACTGTCACCTCATCCTCTGAAGCAGCCTCATAATCCGAACACCACTCTATTGTGTCTGACTCTGAGACTGCATTGGAATCTTTGACTCTCCTCGGGCTCGTGTCTTCCATGTCTGTAATGTCCAAATCAGAAGACTGCTCTGAAGCGGTGTCATCAACATTAATAATGAAGTCGGCCTCCTCTTGCCGATCACTGGGAATGTTGGTGGATGAGTCAGATGTTGCAGGGTCTGAAACAATGGCATTCAGATTCTGCAACAAACACAAAAAAAATGCTTTACGTCTTGCAACACATTACTTCACAATAAAAATGTACCAGGACAACTACACATTGTTCACTAAGTCAATTCTAACAAACACCAAAATACATCTGCTAAAGGGGAATTCAGTGTTATTTGACCCGTAACCCCATTGTTTGTGGTCACCATATACTGTCCATGGGAACAAGAAAGAATAAAAGTAACAAACCCCTGTGCTTAGATCTTCTAAATCTTCAGTCGATGAGTCACTTTCGTCCTCCACAGAGAATTTGTCCTTTGAGCAGATGTAAAAACGGAGAAGCTTCAACTTTGTTGACTCGTACAACTTGCCCACGGTCTCTTCCAACGGAATGCAATTCCTTTTGAAGTCACGCACCTCAAAATCAAAAATATGTTGTGGCCCTTTGGTCGACGATCCATTTGGGAAAAACAGCTGTTTTCCGGTTTCTAGAACCTGCTCCACGGTAGTTTCTTTAGGAACCGTTGTGTGTCTAGTCCCACCACCATGCCTCGTTCTCACCTGGGTGTAGTGAGGTTTTGAATAGTGAAGCCACCCAATTTCAATCTTCCGTACCACCTTTTCTGCACTTTTGTTGCACTTTCTAGACAATCCATGCGATTCTGATGGCGTGTGACAATCCGTTTTCAACATCTTCCTGTCCCCTATCTTCTCCCTTATCCTCTCCAAAAGTGTCACTCTGTTAGGTGTATGGCGCTGCTGATGACAAAAAGAGACAACAGCTAGTCGATCGCCATAGGTTGGTATATATCGTGCAAGCTGCTCATCAGTCATCAGTGTAAGCACAGCCTTGTCAATCTGCAAGCAAAAATGTTGGAGAAAAGCAGTTAAAGAAACGCACATGCAGTGCAGAAACCAACAAACATGAACCATAAACCAATAGCCTAGTTAATTTGAGTGAACTGTATTTCACTTAACAGTCAGGTAATTCCAGGACCACCATATTACAACAGATCGTTAGTAGCAGTAGCACGAACTCCAAATCTTCACCCACCGACCAATTAAATGTTATACCGACACGACATGATTTCGAAACTGACATTTATGTCCGTCCCCGTATTCATACGACGCTTCATTTAAAATCGTCATACGACGATTCAATTGCAAGATTACAGAAAGCATTACAAATACAATTCTAACTTTACTTCCATGCTCTAACATCGGGATCGAAAGACACGAGCGCTAACCACTTGAGCTAGTTAGCCTGCTATCAGTTAGCGGTTCACTCACTGGAATTATACGACACTTAACTACACATAGGCTACTGTTTGCCCAGGTTGGGTGACACAGCAAGCAACTTAAGAGCAGTTCCTACCCACCTTATCTGTCTTCATGTGGTTTATCTTGTCCTGTGCCACGGCTCTGGCGATAAGGAAATTCTCCAGGTCCACCTCCATTTTATGACCTTCTTCACCATATATCTACGTTATTTACCGCCGTCTACTGACCCGGAAGTTGATTTTAAAAACCACGAAAGACAAAAAACTTTGAACTTTTTTAAAAAACTGATACTAACAATAATGTTCACATCTTATATCTTCACGTTTTTAGAAGAATTACGCAAAGGATAATATGTTCGACATCACTTTCGTCTCACCTAACCAGAGCCGACTTTAGAGTAAATTTCCCCCCCCTGCTGGTAATATGAAGAACTACACTCACACACCGACAAGTAGGCTACGCTAGGATTTGCGAGATATTGCAAATGAAACTCGAGGTCTCGCAAAACAAACTCGAGATCTCGCAAATCAAAGTCAAGATCTCGCAAAAATAAACTCGAGATCTCGCAAATCAAAGTCAAGATCTCGCAAAATAAACTCGAGATCTCGCAAAACAAATTCAAGATCTCGCAAAACTGTAGTTAGTGTTTGTCCCCAGAACACGTTTTTTTTCGTTTTTTTTTTTTTCTCCTTCATTTTTTTTCTCTCCTCCATGTCACCTAAGGGGCTCCGTAGTTATGTATTCAGCCATTATTTTAAAAGAATGGGCTTGTCGCTTGACGTTCCGTTTGAATGAGTTTGACCCGCTAATCTTCCAATCACGCTGCAGTGTTGGATCTAAAGAAAGGGCCAGTCTGTAACTCTGATCTTGGTGCTGTGTGGCGATAGGTTCTTGTTTGAAATTCTGGTTGATTCATAATTCATCCGACTGGTCATGTGTTAACCAAAAGGCCAGTTTATACACTCGGTCAACTTTTTATTTGTAATTAATTACAAACAATTCGGACATTTTTTAATATAAGATAAAGAAATTGTATGAACCGGCTTATTGTCTGTATTTAAGTCGTGTTAGGATTAAGTCCTCGGAGGTTTTTACGACCCGGTTCATTTGTTGTTGATTCTGTCATAAATAAATTAGGCGGACAGAGAATAGTTAATTTGTTTAAATTAGTTGATAATCATAAATAAATTAGAGGGATAGAGAATAGTTAATTTGTTGAAGTACTGAAAAAATGTGTAAATCCTCTTTGACATCACCGCGCTGACTAACTGCACGTGCACGAGCAAACACACAGGGGTCGAGCAGGAGCCTGCAAGGCAGAGTTGGTAATTGGTAGCAGTAAAGGGTGGGGGCTACATTCCAATCTTTGGGAGAGAGACGAGCGCTTGGGGGGAGTTCACGTTTGTAGCTTAGAGATAGTAAAGTATTTAAACTAACTAGTAGAATAAACTCAAATAAATTGTATTAAATAAATAGTGTATTTCAGAAAAAATAGATAAGTAAAGTAATAAAGTAATAATTAAAAATGGCACCAACAGCGGTAGAGATTTTGAGTAGAGACCGTCTATTGCTCAAAGGTGAGATGAAAAAGATCTCTGAGAACTGGGAAGAAAGGACAGAAGCAGCAGGTACTATATGGCCCATGGGAGGGACTTTTGATTCAATAATGTATCGAGACATGGAGGTAGTAATAAGGAATTACATAGATAACAGAAGTGGAAAAACGGCCTTAGCGAAGAAAGACAGGGAAAGGTTAGTGCTAGCTTTGTTCGAAAAGGAGGGAGAGAGGTGGCGCGCAATACAACGAGTGGCCAGAAAAATAATCACAAGGGAAGAGTGTAACAATGCTGACATTTGTTGTAGTGAGGGTGAAAACGAGAATGAAGGAGAGGAGGAGGATGACATTGAACATGTTGGTGAAGGGTCATCACAACCATGTGTAAAACACATTACTAAGAATGCTAAAAGGAAATTAAAGAAGCGGAACAAAAGAAAGGAGGAGTGGTCTAGTGGGACACAAGGGGCAGAGGAGCCTGGCTGCAGTACATCAGTAAGCCCCACACCACTCGAGTTAGATGAGAAACTAAGGAGATCACAGAGAGAAGGAAAAGCACCCGAAACTTCTCCGGGAAATTATCCTACTCTAGTCAACGGACAACAGGCCCATTATCAACCGTGGGGTTCACAGGACTTAAAGGGAGTCATTTCTAAACTCCCTAACATAATTAACGGGGCGTCTAAATGGATTAGAACATTTGAGGAGCTCACAGTGGGAAAGCTAATTGCAGTGGGTGACCTGAAAGCTCTGTTGGCAAGAGTATTGGGGTTATCTAAAATGGAGTCTGTACTGAGGAATGGAGGGTTGGACATAATGGATGGAATGTATGATGGGACTACACTTGATCGCTACAGAGTGGCGATGTGGAACACACTCAGAACGGAGTTCCCTACCCATATCGATCATAAAAACATGAGAGGCCTCCCCATCAATGACACAGAGAATCCTGCATCCTACCTCCAGGCCCAAGTGGACAGATGGCGCTTGGAGACGAATGAGGATCCTGAGATCCATCCGGTGTTCTCTGTCATGTTTAGAAACTCTGTGATAGAGACACTTCCCAGCCAAATCAAAGCCAAACTAGAGGATGTGGTTGGACTGTCTACATCAGGATCTCATAGAAATTTTAATGGCCATTTAGTTCATGCAGTGGATGAATATCGTCAGAATAAACAAAGAATACAGGAACAAAGCAAAGAGGTCCAGAGGAAGCTATATCAACTTCAGCTGGAAGATCTCACAAGGAAGGAAAGAGATAAGGAGAGACAGGCAGGTGTTTTAGAACCAGCTGCTGTAATTTCGCAAGCCGCCCAGCAGGGCGCACTTCAAAACCAATATCCACGATTGGCATTTTCTCTCCCAGTACAACAGCCTCAGAGCCAACTGTCACCTACTCCACCTGTTACACATGTACACATCCATAATTATGGGAACCCCACAAATAAAAATAGACAGAATCAGGGGCCCCGAGGACAGTTTAGAAACAATCAACAACCAGGATCCCAAGGACAACGCAGAGGTCCTTTAATATGTTATGGGTGCAACATGGAAGGACATATGAAGAGAAATTGTTTGACTAACCCTCTTCCATCCCAGCAAGGACAGGGTAACAGCGACCAGGGACAGGCGGGTCCCTTTTTAGGTCAGGGATACTAGGGGTGCCCAGAGAATCCACAGGGGGAGGGTCAGCTTGTAGCAATCACAAAACAAGCTGATGAGGAACCAGTACTGCAGGTTCTGATAAATTATAGAGGCACGCCAATGATGGCCCACACTACACTGGAGCCACTTACACTTGCGTAGGTCCAAATTATGCCTCTCACCTCCCCATGGCAGGAAAATTCACCAAAACTTTAGGATTCTCGGAACACACGCAGTTAATGCCTATGACAGCTCCAAGGATGAGAATCGGTGAATTCCTATTTTAAGTTGTATAAGTGAGTGAGTGAGTGAGTGAGTAAGAGTTAGCATTGAGTTAAGTTAGAGGGGACAGATTAAGTGATTTGTGAAGAGTGAGACAGAGAAGAGGAAGAGTGTGTAGATTGGCAACGAGAAGTGACGATGAGATTGGAGAAGGCTTTCCGGTTAGAATTTTCTTTGGGGAGATTCATATCTTTCGATGGCCTTTTTAAGATTAATAAATCTAGTTTTGGAGAGTGTCCAAAAAACGAATAAACCAGAAAGCAAAGGAAGTAGATAAAGAGAGGTAAAGAAAGTTAGAGAGAAGGAACGTAAGTAATGAAAAAACCCGCAGGTGGGGGCTGGATAGAGAGACAACAGAGAGAAAGAGATTGAATTTGCATTGTGCCTAATACATGATTTATGCGTTTGGATGTAGGCCTACTCTGTAATTGGTTCCTGTATGTAACCCATGTCCACTGTTTTAGAAAAAACCTAGAACCACCGCTGGGATTGGTGATTCTGTGGCTCTTGGAGACTCTCCATCGCATCGGAATATCATGTGGTATATATCATTACATCTTGGTACACAGAGCACTGGTGAGACAACAGATTGGATCAGAGGGAGAAGGTGTTTGGAGAAGGGAGTGGAATATATAGAGAGCAAAAAGGGCGGATGCGGACCGACCCGGAGGTAATAAATCAGCGGAGAGGTGGCTGGGGTCGTTTAGCTCAGGAGGTAGAGCAGTTGGCTAGTAACCAAAGGGTTGCTGGTTCGATCCCCATCTCTCCTAGCTGAGTGTTGATGTGTCCCTGAGCAAGTCAAATGGTGATTACAGGATTTAGGAACAATTATTTAGACTCCAAAACATGAGCAATTAGCGTTAAAAAATTGTCTGCACACCACACTCCACAGGAGTCAATGGGTTCAATGGCGCCAGGGTAAAATGACTCAACAAAAGAGGAGCAGACCCAACCCATGGACTCTGCGTGGATAGGTGGATGTTATTTTGGTGCTTGGACCTGACGAGGTCTAGGTGCCAAGATAACAACACAAATAAAATATTTCCCTCGAGATTATGATAAGTAATAGACAATATATTAAAAGTGATCTTATAATTTAGAAAAAACAATCGGCAATACTTAAAAATTAGACCGAATAAGTATGATAAAACGTTATCCAAATTTCTAATTTAGGTTATCCACAATGACATGTCATTCAAAATAAATAGGTAGAATAAAAGGTTTAATTAGGTCGTTCAATTTAAATAGATAGTGAAGGGCAATTGGGTAGGATTATGAAGAGAATTATGATTTTGAGTAATGGTTAAGACAAAAGTGAGTCGCGCAATATTGAAAATGCAAGTTTTAATATTGTGATTTTTGTTTTCTTTCACATCTCCCTAGTAAAGGACAGTAGGTGGGTTGACGCCACATCTGCTGGGAAGGAGTCATACGTGCTATGTTGTCAAATTGGATTCGGAAGTAGTGGGTTTACCTTCAAATGCCACTAATACTGCTGCAATACTTTAATAATTTTAACTCTGATAAATTATCTTTTGTTTTATAGTCGCCCTGATTTGTATTCATTACGCACACATATGGTTGCATAAGGCAGATGCGGCTGATGACTCTGTCTCCATCCCTCCACTTTGCGATCTATACCACCATATAGGTGGGGATTGATCGTATCCCAGGTACGGCATCCTGCAATAAGCCAGTATGGAAGGCTGGTTAGCCAACGACGGGTAAGATCCCACCTTGAAGCCCGGGACAACCTAATTCAGGCACAGTCACGATTACTTGGCAGAGTCACTGTGAGCACTGGCTCACTTGATCATGGAGTGACGGACTGCAACCAACATAGGAAAAGCCGGCTGATGAAAGGTGGAGGGGGAACAGGAGTCAGATATGTCAGCTATGGCAGCAGAAGTGGTCTTGGAACGGGGCATGTCGCGTTTTTATTTTATTTAATTTTTCCTTTGTGGTATAGAAGGCCACTAATGCATGTACGTTTTTTCGGTTTAGTGCATGACTTTGGAACAGCGTGGTTTCAGGCGGCTGATGGTAAACCCACCCATATTGGGCTTTGGATTTGAACATACAGGTTTCGATTTCCCTTCCCAAAAGATTGGTTTCAGTTTGCTGATGCTTAAGGTTACACGTTTCGACGTTGGTTGCACCAACGGCGTTATTAGATTTGCTTATCATTTACTGCGCATGGCTTTGACCATTGCGCAAGGGGGGAGGTATTGAGGAGAATTAGGACATTTTTTGAAAACAAGGTTTTTCTTCACCATACTTGCAAACAATGATTAACATCCAGCTAAATGAGTGTGAAATATTTGAAAAAACAGTGTTCAACAGATGGGTAGAAGCAGTCCCATCAGAAGACCAAAGTGCGGTTACGGTAATTAAGGTTCTGACTAGAGAAGTCATGCCAAGGTTTGGAATTCCGTCACAAATTAGCTCAGGCAATAGGGCAGCGTTTATTCAGAAAACACTCAAACAAGTGATTTAACATCTGCATGTCAAACAAAGATTAGGCTGTGTCTACATTCCTCAAACCACAAGGTATGGTGGAGAGAGGAATCGGACGCTTAAGACAAAGATTAACAAAATTAAATTAGAGTACTAACTTAAAGGACTAATGCACTACGACTGACACTAATAAGATATCGCATGAAAACTAACAGAACGACGCATCTAACCCCGCATGAAATGCTTACGGGTCGACCCATGCCTTCGCCTGTCATTCGAGGGCCTCACAAAGGACCTCCATTTGAACAATTGGAAACTGAATTAAGACGCTATATGGGACAACTAACTGGCATACACAGGCTTATTTACTAACAGGAGAAAGACAGAGTTCCAGAGTTGGAGAAGGAGCCACCAAGGGGGGTGGAGCCGGGTGACCACGTGTACATCAGAGTCTTCAGGAGAAAGTGGAACAAACGAACCCAGGAGAGAAGGACCATACAAAGTCACCAACGCAACACCAACAGCCATCCAAGTGGAAGGAAGTGCCACGTGGTATCATCTCAACCACTGCACGTGAGGAGTGAGGAGGAGGAGCCAGACGCAGACACACGTGGGGCTGACCAGCTGCCCCAGGACCAGATCCAGTCGAGCCAAGAGATACAGCAGCATGGTGATGCTGAAAACGGGGAGCCTGTTTCTGATCCTTTACGGGTTGTGCCAGATTCAGCTGGCACAAGCACAGACCCCGAGGAAGGATGAAACCATTGGGGCAACACAAACCTGGAAGGGCCAGGAATTAGGGGGTAGTAGGCCAACTGAAGAGAGCCAGAGAGGAACACAGGATAATCCGGCCCAAAATCATTCAGGACTGGTTGACAACAAAGGGAAAATAGTCTTGTATGCTCAGATACCACCGCAAGATCAAATCAATGACTTTGTGTATACTGTTATGTCGGATTATGAACATCTATGTGCATTAACCCTCCGCCAGAATTATGAACATGCACATAGGAAAGATCGGTGTAAATTACATATCCAATTTGATTCAATGAAATGGTGTCTAAAAGTAACGTCAGGAAGAACATGGGACTACAACGGAAATTATCAATTGAACGTGAGAGAATTCATATTTTTTAAAGCAGTGTCAGACAGAACGTTTAATTTCACATTAGAAACAGAAGATCCTTGTGTAATCAAAAATAAACTATGGCGACAAGGATCTTTACATCAACATCCATGTCTCTTGAAGAGACTCTTGTAGAACGAACAACTGTTAAGCATTGGTCGCCGCTCTACAAGCGTTTGAATTTTGCTTAGAAGAACGGACACAGCAGGAGTATGATATAGAGGTCAATTTAAATAGAACACGAACAGAAGGTATTCCATATCAGAAAAAGTATGTTATATGTTCAATGAAATGTTTTCTGCTGTTAGGATCGAGTCAACATAACAAATATCTTGAAGATAAATATGACGGAATGCCATGGAATGTAATCATGAAAAGATGCCGAGAATTTGAAATAGGCAAGAAATAGGCACAAGAAATAGGCGAAGTAACACGACCAACACAAACCAATTTTCAAATTGAAGAAGGATTAGAATGCTTTCAAAATGACGAAGGAAACGAAAATGCCAGCGATGTAGGTAGTATAACAGAGGAACAATGTAACATAATTTGGAATGTCACGCTATTCGATATAGACGGGAAACGAATGTTATATCAGCCACCTGCGATTAAAAAATGTTCAGCTTTTACTAGGCTCTCAGCAGAAGTCTAGAGAGAATTACATGTCAATACTGTGTAGTGATGGAGCATTCGTGAGCCAGGACAGAGTGGTGGCAGATCAGTTTTGGCTTTGCGGTAATAACATTCTTCGTCCCATACTTGCTAAAATGTGGAGAGGACGATGCGCGAAAGTCCAAGTGGTTACGGAAATTGCAATACTACCATCAATAAAAGATGTAGTCGATAACTTAGAAACAGATAACCTAAATAGGCGGAAGAGAGCATACGAGGCAGACGAGAACATACAAATTGATAAAATAGGACAACCCAGGGGAATACCCGATACATTTAAGGCACGAAGTGAAGTAGCAGCAGGATTTGAGGCACTACTGCCAGCAATCGGAATTGCTAAAAATGCGGAATGGATCAATTATATCTTTTACAACCAACAGAGGTTCATTAACTACACAGATGATGCATTATCTGCATTGGGCGAGCAGCTGACAGCCACAAGCGCTGTGGCTTGGCAGAACAGACAGGCTTTAGATTGGCTTCTAGCAGAAAGGGGGGGAGTTTGTGATCTTATTGGTGAAATGTGTTGTACCTTCATTCCAAATAATACTGCCCCAGATGGATCATTTACACTTGCAATGAACAATTTAAAACGTTTAAGAAAAGAGTTAAAGGAAAACGCAGGCCATGATCAGGGAATGTTTGGATGGCTTGAAACAAAGTTTGGCATGTGGGGAATGATGTTCGCTAAGATAGGTGTAGTGCTCCTAATAGTACTAACAGCAATGGGTCTTATCTTCTGCTGCTGCATTCCCATAGTCAGATCCGTAAAAGCATCCAGGCTTTCTAAGGAGATGGCCCTCATGGTGTCTGGCATAGAGGAGTCGGGGGAGTGGGAGAGGATACTCTATGGGGAGATAGATTGGAGTGACACTAGAAAGGAGACCGGAATGTGAGAATCGGACATCAGGGGGAGTTCCTATTCTCTTAACTGGTGCCCTAACCCCCCACATTATATAGTATACCGGTACATGACAATAATCAGAACTATCCCAATCCATGCAAGCTTGTTGACAGTTTTCAGTTTTAATTTCTTTTAGTTTTAATTCCTATTGTTTACTTATTTTTTGAAATATCATTTTTGAGTTTCATGTCATATATTTTGAAATGCTTATTTTCAATGCATGCTGAAAATACTGTGTTATGTGTGAATTCTAGTTAGACATGTTAGACATTTGATAGATCTTTTTGCCTCAAATCAGGTTGAGACTCCTGAACATGTTTAAAGGTTTTTAACGATGATCAAATGTAGTGCAAAATATGACCCAAACGACTGTTATGTTTTTGTTGTGACCTTAGTAGTCACAAAGGGGGGATTGTGGTAGAAATTAGTGAGTATATTCTATAGTAAACCATGATTATTAATAGGCTTAATATTTTAAATAGTGGAAAACACATGACGCCTGAGTCAGGTTTCACACCAGATGGTAGGTACGCAGAAATGCCCTGGGAACTGCAGGGTCAAGTCATGTTGACCTCCACCTTTCAGGCGTGGGTCATTTTGACTGACAAGCCTAATCCCTGCGTACCTCAGATCGGGGCACGGTTGATAACATGCTGAGATGAAGAGACAAGGCGGAAAACCTCATTAGGGACAAAGGGAACCTCCATTGGATTTCGAAGTTCCTGTATGTGTATAAAGGAGGGCTGGGACCGAAGTCCAGCCAGTGACTTTGCAAACTTACTCAGGCTGTTGTCAATGTTGTTTTTCTGCACGATAAAGTCTTTTGTCAATTCTTGCTCCGGACCCCTCGATTTCTTTTGCACTCTCTCTCTTGAATTAGTCTAAGTGTTTTAAATCTCAGTTAATCTTCATTAGTGCCGACAGACTTTATTACCTCTCCGTCTCATTTCATCTGGTCCAGTAACTAGACAGACCGTTTTTCCCCCAAATTGGTGACCCCGACGTGATTTTTTTCTGAATTGAACCGCAACTGGGAAACGAGAGACGGAGAGCGGCACAACCTCGGGACCCCGGAGCACCGGACCGATTCCTGCAGTCTCACCTCGCGCGCGCCCAACAAAAGGTAGGCAGAACCTGTTGATAAAATCCAAACTCTGCATAGTTATATAGGAACCACATTAGGAGGTGAGACTGTGAGAGCGGTTCGCTACGGGATATCTCGTGGGGACGAATAGGACTGCATCCCAGCATTTCCCCATAAACCCGATTGACCCTGAACGAGTGACACATCGAATATCGGCTCGTTGCATGGTGAAGGAATACCCACGAGACCATATGGCCTATAAGAATCGGGCATAGTGATACAAGACTACCGATGGCCAAGTAATGGATGTGTAATAAATACACCTGTGTCTTAAGGGGGTTGGTCCCTCGGGTGGGGTTAGAGTCCCCACCTGTGTCTTAAGGGGGTTAGAGTCCCTCGGGTGGGGTTAGAGTCCCCACCTGTGCCTTAAGGGGGTTAGAGTCCCTCGGGTGGGGTTAGAGTCCCCACCTGTGCCTTAAGGGGGTTAGAGTCCCTCGGGTGGGGTTAGAGTCCCCACCTGTGCCTTAAGGGGGTTAGAGTCCCTCGGATGGGGTTAGAGTCCCCACCTGTGCCTTAAGGGGGTTAGAGTCCCTCGGGTGGGGTTAGAGTCCCCACCTGTGCCTTAAAGGGGGTTAGAGTCCCTCGGGTGGGGTTAGAGTCCCCTTCTTTGTTTGTGTATTAAATAATTCTATGTGGTAAGAAGGTTAGAGTCCTTTATCAGGGTTAGAGTCCCTTTGCAGAGGAAACGGTATGCCTGGGGCATGAGTGGCACCCAGAGGAAAATTTTAAATGAGAATAAGATAAACTAGGCTCGTTGCGTGGTGAAAGAACACCCTCGAGGCCTAAGGCTCGCCGCCCTTGATAAGTGAATCTGAGGTGCCCGAAGAAGCACAACGATTTCTTGGCCATATATTCATTGCATATGCGGGGACTGACGGACAGACACCGGAGCCAGAATTTCCTTAAAGCCGACGTAAAACTCGGCTGTCAGACCATCACTCCCCGGGCTCTTATTTTTGTTTAGTCCATCAATAGCACTATAAATCTCTTGTACAGTAAATTCACAATCGCACCAAACACTATCCTCCCTACTTAAAGTTTTCTTTAGTGCCTCTAAGGCCTCTCCTACACTATCTTTATCACATGCATCTTTTTTAAATAAACACTCATAATAATCCCTAACTACTTTTAATATCTCTTCCTTAGTTATTATTTGACCATTATTATCTAATGCTTCCTTTATCTCAGTTTTATTTTGTTTTTGTTTTTCCAAACCCAGGAAAAAGGCTGTGCTCCTTTCCCCTTCGTACATATATTGAATCCTGCTTCTAATAGCAGCCCCTCTACACTTCGCTACCTCTAAGGCACTCAATTTTTCTTTTAAATCCACATATTTTTCCGTACATATATTACCCTCCTCATCTAACAGTTTAATTTCCTCATTTAGTTTTTTTCTCAAATGATCCTCCTCTGCATTTTCCCTTTTCCTTTTTTCTATACCATACCTGACACATTTGTTTTTAATTCTTATTTTCACACTCTCCCACCACACACTCATATTCTCATCATCATTCCATTCATCCATCATTCTCTTCAAAAAAAAACCCATGCTCTTCACAAACACAACATCTCCCAAAAAGCTGGCATTAAAACACCAAGGCCTCTTTTTAACACTCCCTCCCCTCCCTCCCACCTCTAACCTAATCCCTGCGTGGTCACTCCAAGTATTATTAATGTATTCCACACTCTTAATTAATTTAACATTTCTACTTTGTACTAACACAAAGTCAATTCTACTCTGTTTAAGAGTATTTGCAACAAGTTGCCTTCTTGAAAAAATCATTTTCCACGGGTGTAGGACTCTCCATATATCAACCAATTGATTGTTCTCCATTAAATCCCTAAGGGTTCGCCTAGTGCTGTCCCCTTTAAATGTATTGTTTCTCGATAAATCAGATTTAGTCAAAATAACATTAAAATCCCCCACAATCATACAATTAGAGTTGCACCACACATTCAAACCAGCCAAAAAAACCCTCCTCTCCTTCTCCCCATTGGGTGCATGTAAATTAATTATTCTAAGTTCCCTCCCCTCATAAACACAATCAACTATCAACCTCCCCTCTAAATCTCTATGAACTAAATTAATCCCCGTTATTTTAGCACTGTTAAAGCAAATCGCAACTCCCCTGGCCCTGGGAGTCCCTTCTGAAAAATAAATCTGGCCTTTCCACTGCTTTCTACTTATATTAAGTAGGTTGTCATCCCATCTAGTCTCCTGCAAACACAGAATATCAGTTCTCATATCCAATATGGCATTTCTTTTACATTCTGTTCTCAAACCGTTAGCATTCAGAGAAAAAATAACCAAGGCCATAAATAATAAAAATAAAATAAGGAAAAAACCAACGAAAAAGAGCCAGCAAGCACATTAACCTTCATTAATTAATTAACAATTCTTGTTCTTCTTCCCACTCCCCTCCGTTTTTTGCTTTGCAGACAGCCTTTTTTTCGCCTCCCTTAGCTCCTCCAGGTCCATATCACTCCCCGAGCTCCTCTCCCTCACAGTTTTATCAACAAAATCCCCACTCTCCCCCACCTCATCATTGCCCCAAGTCATTTTAAGTACAGTTTTCCCCGTCCCGTCCCCAAACATTCTTACCCCTTCCCGTTTTTCACCTCTGCCTCTTACGCTCCTGTCTCCCTGCCGCCGCGGCAGGCCCTCGCTCAGCTCTCCCTTCAGGCCCAGGTCTGCAGGCTGGCCCGAGGTGAGCTCCTCCTCCAGCAACGTGGGGAATTCCTCCCCCCCAGAGGCACCGTCCTGGTCCATGCTCGCACCCATGTCCTCATTCTCTCCCTCCTCGTCCTCACCACCACCGTCGTCCAGCGCCCCCGGTTCGCCACTATCCAGCTCGCCGCCGTCCGCCTCCTCCTCTTCCACCGGGCATACGCAGTCTCTCTCTCCTCCGGCACGTCAGACATTTTGCCACCCCTGTGGCGCACTCCCGTGCGTAGTGGCCTTGGCATCCGCAATTGTGGCAGGTGAAGTCCGGGCACTCACGCAGGATGTGGCCAGGCTGCATACAACTCCTACACACCTTCATTTGACGGTCATGGATCACTCTGAAATATTCAACACCCGTTGCCGTGTTGAACTTCGTGGAATACGGCAAGGATTGCACAAGCTCATTAAATTTAACCCGTACAATCCTTGTTCCATCCGCTATATTGGTGCCCGGCCACATCCTCCTCTTAATGGACGAGAGTGCCCGGACTCCCCACCCACTTAGTTTATCAAGAATCTCCTCGTCAGATGTATACGCTGGCAGGGTGAGAAAAGACACCACCAGCTCATCATTGCATAGTTCTTTGGCAATTATCCTTGTATTGTGGATTTTAAAGCCGTCAAGCAGACGGTCCTTCCCCCTCTCTCCGCACACCGTCACCTCCAGCTTCCCGAGGGCCAGCACCCTACAAGCCCTTATTTCGCCGCACACAACCGCCATAGCCTTCATTAGTTCGCCTATAGGTATAACGTCCCCGCACTGCTCCACGCATACCGTGAGCCTCCTTTCATACTTGCGCTCCGTCTTCCTTGTCCCGTCCACTGTTTCTCCTCCAGCCACCTGCTCTTGCCCGCCTCCAGCCGCCTTGCCGTTTCCATCTCCCCCGCTCTCTCCTTCTCTCCTTTCTCCTCCCGACTCCTCCGCAATACTCCTTCCTCCTCTCAACCCGCCAGCTTCTCCCTTTTTCTTTCCGTCCTCCTCCACCTCACGTCCTGCTCCATTCTCCGTCCCTCCAGCTCGCTGCCTGCCGGCACTCATTTCTCCCGGTGGCTTCACCGAAGCTAGGCCCCGGATCATCCTAGCCTCCACAGTAGCAAAAGAACAAAAAAGACTGGAAAAATATATATATATTAACTCAGGGCGATCCCCCAACAGTCTATGACTGCGGGGGATGAAAAAAAACACAAAATAACTGGGTTGTAAAACCAGATAACAACACTCCAAAAAACTCTACACCGGAACAAACAATTCACCATGCGGCTATCCAAAAAACACTACGTACTCCGACACTGTAGGGGGCGCCAGGGTGGTATGGCCGTAAGCGATTTGTCAGTGTCTGTATGTTGCTTAAATTCTCAAACAGTGGGCGCTAACGATCAACGCACGGCAGGCCATTGCAGCCAATGAGCTTGAGTTGAAAAAGATTAATGCTTACAGCACCTGGTATTCCCAGGCGGTTACCCATCCAAGTACTAACCAGGCCCGACCCTGCTTAGCTTCCGAGATCTGACGAGATCGGGCGTGCTTTTTTTTTAATCAAAAATACCAATTTATATATACAAAAGACATTCATCTGTAAATATTTACACAAAACAATGACATACACACAGGAATCACATTCATGTTAAGGGATAACAAAACTCAAAAAAATGATAAAAAAGAAAGAAAAATAAATCACTTAATAATAACATGTGCGCCTGATAAACATAGAGGCACACTCAGAAATTAAATGCTAGTTTCCCTTCCGATGTTACAGATATAAAGCCACACCCGTCAATAAAACATTCAGCAAAGTCCTCAGCACCATATTTAAAGATCAAACCCACATTTCTCCTGACAACCGATTCAAACAAATCCCACACATGAACCTTTTTCCCCTCAAAATTAGCAAGATTCCTTCTTGACATAATAGCATACCTTACGTGGCTTAACACAAAATTAAACAAACGAACATTCACATCTTTCCTTTTCCCATTTACTCCAAACAGCAACATTTTGTTCCATTCATATGCCTTTACAAAACCCTTTTCCCAGTTTTTAAACAGCATATCTTTTAACTTCAAAACAAAACTACGTAGACATTCACATCGGATATATATATGTAACAAGTCTTCTGGCTCAGTTTCACACACGTCACATTCTCTTTTGTTCTCTTTGTTAATCTGATGCAGCACCGTGTTTACATAGATCCTGTTGTGTCTCGTCATGAAGTCATTGTTTTCACATTCTATTGCATTATATTTGATTTGGAGGTTTTCCCATATCAACTGTACATTCATACCTGGCAGAACCCTCTCCCACATTTGTTCTGATGCCGGTCTTTTCAACAGTTTCGCTATCAGTTCTAAATATGTTTTTTACTTTTAATTCTTTAAACTCTTTACTTGCATCATTTTTAACAAACACTAGTTTAGGCAAAGGTCCATCCCCTGTCCTCACACACTCTCTCTCAATCAAATACCTCCAGTCTACAGGCATACTCCCCTTAATTATATCATACATTTTTACAATCATATCTCTCCTAGCATCCTCATCCCATTCTCTTACGCAGTCTACCATTGCCTGCCCAGGCAGAAACCCAGGCACAAACTCATAGACCATGTCTTTTACTTGCCTAATTCCTGCATCCATGAAAATCTTATTGTATAGCATTTTGTTGTTATGCTGTATTATAGGATTGAGAAAAACGGGTTTATTCATTACTTCGGTTACATTACTACAGTTGTATGATATGTTGGGTAGGAATTCTCCCCACGCTCTGAACACCTCTTGGTAGAAAAAAGGCACTTTTTCATACATTGGTTCTTTCAAAACCATAAGCAGACTATTCTCTCCACATCTACCAGCCATCTGAACATACATTTTAGAGAATTGTTTCCACCCATAGTCATTCACATCATGGAGATACTTCTTCACTGTTTTAACCCTCAGTGCTTTACGTTTTGTGTCAATGTACACCAGTTTTAACCCTCCCTCACTGTACCCTGCTATCAACGTTTTGTGGGATATCCTCACACCCTTCCCATCCCACAAGAAGTTTGAAGTCAGCTGATTTAATTCGGATAGAACCCATACCGGAAGATCTAGTGCGCCCAAAACATACACACATTTGGATAATAATAAGGAATTAACAACTATTACCTTACCTTTTAATTTCAATTTCCTCTGCTTCCATGCATTTAAAGTGTGTTTTATCTTATTTATCACTCCTGTCCAAGTGATATCTCTTGCTTCCTTTTCGTTTGGACCTATGTTTACTCCTAAAACGTTGATGCAGTCCACCACTCTAAATGCAATCATACTGTCAACCCTATCCCCCTCCTGACCGATGCACATTAGTTCCGATTTTTCTATATTCACTTTAGCCCCTGCTGCCCTCCCATATGTTCCCATGTGTTTCATAATTATATTGATGCTGTCCATATTTTCTACTGTTATTGTCATGTCATCCGCATATTGTTGAATTATATTAATTTTCTCACCTGGTATTTGTATTCCTTTTATATTACTATCCTTTTTTATAAGGACAGCAAAGGGTTCAATAGACATGCTATACAACAGTGCTGATAAAGGACAGCCCTGTCTCACTGACCTCTCCAAAGCAAAGGTGTCCGTCATCAGACCATTACATTTGACCCTACTCTTAGCTTCCTTATACAGCAGCCTGATCCAACTCACTATTCTATCCCCAAACCCAAATTCTTTCATAGTCCGAAACAAGAACTCATGCTCCACTCTATCAAAAGCCTTATTCAAATCTATACTAAACACAATCCCAGACTGTTCTTTCATGTGCCTAACTGTCCCTATTATATCTGCTATGTCTCTCCCTTCGACACTATATGCCTGTGTCGGTGATATTATTCCTCCCATTACCTTCTTAATCCTATACGCTAAAACCCTTGTTAATATTTTATAGTCACTATTCAATAAACGAATTGGCCTATAATTCCCTAACTCCAACCTACTCCCCCTATTTTTAAATAATATTGTGATTACCCCAGTAGCCATGGATTCTGGAACCAGTTGTCCCTCCTCCATGCTTTGATATACCATTAGCAGTATGGGTGCCAACACATCAGCAAACTCTTTGTAAAATGCACTGCTAAGGCCATCTGAACCAGGGCTTTTATTGTTTTTTGCATTTTTAATTGCTATTTGTATTTCTTCTACCGTAATGCCTCTGTCACACATGTCTTGCTCGTCTGCTGATATCCTTGCATCCACACCACTCAAGACCTCATCAATACATACTTTTTCTGTATTCCCTTTTTTATATAAGTTTTTATAGAAGCCTTCCACTGTATTCAAGATGCTAACCAGATCATTTACCTTCTCCCCATTTTCATTCTGTAGTTCGTTTATATAATTATTTTCCTGTTTATTTTTTTCCAGGTTTAGAAAGTACGCTGTGCACCTTTCCCCCTCTACAGCATACTGTACTCTACTCCTTACTATCGCCCCATCACATTTATTTTTCTCAAAAACTTTTAGTTGCCTTCTCAAGTTCATATAATTTTGTATATTATAATTTCCATCTTTGTCTGCTTTCCCTGCTTCTTCGTTTAATTTATTTTGTATCTCTTTCTCTACCTGATCCATTCTAAAGTTCATTTGCTTGGCATAGTATATGCTTAACTTTTTCTTTCAAATTTTCCCACCAAATACAAATATTATCTTTGTTTAATCTGTTCTCCATTTCTTCTTTGATACATTTTGCTATCATCTCTTTATATGAATCCTCTCTTAATAAGCTGTTGTTTAGACACCACATTCCTCCACCTACATTCCTTATACATACGTCCCTTAACCTCAGCGACAGGATTGCATGATCACTAAGAGTGGTAAAAGTATATTTCACCTCTTTTATTTGGCTGACAATGTCTTCCTTAACTAGGACGAGGTCTATTCTACTCTGCTTAAGGGTCCCCATAACCACCTGCCTCCGCGAAAACACTTTTCGTTCTGCTTTTTCCTCCCTCCATACGTCCACCATTTTGTGTTCTGCCATCATGCTTTTCAAAAAGTTCCTTGACCCATCATACCTGTATTTTACATTATTTGAATAATCTAGTCTTGATAATTTTACATTATAGTCACCAACCATCATACAATCTCCCGTGCACAGAACCTCCAAGTCCTCAAAAAAACCCTTTCTCAGTTCCTCCACGTTTGGTGCATATATATTGATTAATTTGTATGTGTTTTTATTGTGGACAAATTCTATCGCTATCACACGTCCATTCCCTCCACAAAAGGTTTGCTTGACACCACTAACAGACCTCTCTCTGACAAGGATTGCCACTCCACATGCCTTCGCACTCCCATTGTCTATAAAAATGGGCCCTTTCCAAAGCTTTCCAAGGGTTTCCACAAGTTCATTATCCCAATGCGTTTCTTGAAGGCACAATATGTCAGATTTACAGAGTTCAATCGTTCTTTCTATTTTGGTCATGTTCCTTAGGCCGTTTGCATTTAAGGATGTCATTATGACCATAGTAATGGTGAAAAGAAAAACACAGCTTTCCATAGATGCTCGATTGTTCATACCTTCCGCTCTTTTGGCTCCCTTTTGTCCCTCTTTTTGATTATTCTCTTCCTGCTGGCTTTCACCGCATCGTAGTCCATCGACTCTCCTTCCTCCGATGTTCTCGTCTCCACCACCTCCATGCTCGAATCGTCTGGCTCCTTAGGTGAAGCAGTCGCAGCAGCAGCCCCGCCGTCCCGTGTAGCCTCACTGCAATCCGGGGCCTCCACCTCTCCTGGTCGGCCGCCTCTTCGTTTACTCGCCCGGGCTGAGGGAGTTTTGGGCGCTGTGCTAGCGCCTTCCTCCATACTTTGCCCGGATGCTCCTCCCGTCATGCGACCCGTCTCACTGGACACTCCATCCACACTGCTGCCGATGGTGGATGGAGTCATTTCACCCCCGCTGGCAGCTCCGGTGTCCTCGTCCTGCTGTCGTTGATCCTCCTCGGACCGGGAAACGCGCTCGCCGCCGGCGGCTGGCTCCGTGTCCACCGTCCTCTCCTCTCTGCGTCTCCCCCCCTGCAAGTCACACTCCCTAGCATAGTGTCCCTGGCGCTTGCATTTATAACAGGTGAAGTCTGGGCATTCTCTTAAAATATGTCCTGGCTGGATGCACAGCCTGCAGACCTTCACCTGCCTGTCATGAATTACACAGAAGTACTCCCCTCCGTCTAGTGTCTCGAACTTTGTTGAGTAGGGCAGTGACTGTACAAGTTCTGTGAATTGTACTTAACAGAACCTTGTCCCGTCCACCACGTCTGTCCCAGGCCATTTCCTTCTTTTGATGGGCGAAATCGCCCTCACGCCCCACGTTGAAAGTTTCTGCCTAATTTCAGCGTCAGTGATGTAAGATGGCAAGTTTAGAAATGAAACAACTATTTCATTGCTGCGAACTTCTTTTGCAGTCACCCGAGTGTTTTTGATTTTGAAACCATCTAATAACCTTGTCTTGCCCTTTCCCTCCTGCATGGTGATCTCATAAATGTTCTTACTTTTGACCCTGCATGCCAGAACAATCCCGCACTTTTCCTTGATTCCCCGCAACAGTTCCATCATGGTTATGTAATCTTCACCGACCGGCTCTACAATCAATGTCAGCTCCTTTTTATAGCCACAATCACCCTCACTTTCTCCCTGTCTCTCTTTATCTCTCCTACTATTCGCCATGCTTTCTTTCTCAATAGGCCTACTAACGGAATTGATCTCCTGGGTTATTACTTTCTCGCTGGCTTCAATATGTCCAGAATCATTCTCCCGTTCCACATGTGTCAAACTGTTCCTAACTTCCGTTCCATGTTTTCATTTACAAGTTTTTCCATCCAATCACTAAAAGCATAATCAATCTCGGGTTCTGCATTAATCAAAGTGGCCTTACCTTCTATTTTGTCATTTATCAAATTATCCATCCAATCAAAAAAAGTATGAAACAATCCCCCAAACAGCCAGGCTGCAGGGGAAATGAATCACACATAAAACTATCACAAATGCACCTTATGATTCACAAGCACACACGGTCCCAACAAACAATCGACTGCTCTCTGCTCACTTCCTGCTTCCTGCTTGCACACCTGAACGGGATCAGACGAGATCGGGCGTGTTCAGGGTGGTATGGCCGTAAGCGATTTTTGTCTTGACCATATTAGCTTTTATACAGGAGGACGTAAGGAGTGAGAGCGCTGCCGTGCCAGACAGAGACTTGACTTGTACAGAAACAATGATTAGATCCATAATGAATGAATGAATACGTTATTCCAGACTCAGTTACATATTTGAACGCAATGCATTACACTGCTTGGGCGTCATCGTTTGCGTGATCTTTTGAAGAAACTTAGCGTTGTAAAACCTGGGATGGACTAAGGTGGACCGCCGTCATTGCAGCTCTCTGCTGCTCCCTGCTAGCAGCGTCAATACACTGTCCACATTTTTCACAAATAGAGTTTGGAGAGACGTTGTCAATGTCTTTGTGTTGCTTATGTGGCAGGTTGAGCTATACCTCTGGCCGGTCTCGGGGTATGATTGGGCGAGCCATAGCCATCCTGATTAGGGGGGCAGACTTTATTTTAATATAAGGTCGGTGGACGTCATCGGGAGGGATATGTCCTACCCGTTGCTTTGCTTCCGGGGCGTCCATTACTCGGTGGCGTAGGCTGGAAGTTGGTTGCTTACAAATTAGGTGCTGGTTTGGGATCACCTGGAGGTAGGCTGCTATTAAAGGCCCACTATGCAACTTTTTTAGCCAAAATTACATTAAGTATGCAGGTTGAGAGTTATGCTGATGGTTCTGCATCCATTTCTGGGTCGATTGGTGGGTGTGTCATTTTCCCATGTCGCCTCTACAATGAAAAAGCGCACATGCAACTTGATCTGCTCGGACCGGGACATTCCGGATGTGACGCAGCGGAAGTATCCTCGAAAATGTAGTCAGATTGTAGTTTCGAAAATGCTTTACGGCACAGACACACACCCAAACATGGCACCGGCTAGATATAAACAGCCAGTTGCGAGGCAATTGTTGCATTCATCATGGATCAATCGACTGATAAGGAATCCAAGAGGCGACTGTCGGTGGAACAAAAGAAGAATGGACCAGAAAAGAGATCAGACACGAGTGAAAGGGGAACTATGCAACTTTTTTGGCTTGATTTACCTTAATATAACAGGCGAGGAGTCATTGCGATAGTTCCATTATACATTTTTGTTCGATTGTTCGTTGTTTCAACTCCCCCTTGCGCATCTTGGCGGAGAAAAGGAATATGTTTCTGCCGGCGACCCGCCGCGCACTCTCGCGGGAGTCTCGGGTCTTGCGAAGTAACGAATTGCTTTAAGGCACAGACCCCCAAACACGGAACCGGCTCGATATAAACACAAGTAACTAAGGGATTGTTACATTCATCATAGATCAGCCGACTAAAAAGAGACCGAGAAACCCAATGTCGGAGGAACAGAAGAAGAGAAAAGGGAGACTGACCGACAGAGAGGCCAGACACGTGTAAACGTTGGGCAAGCTTTTCAGGAATAGCGTGAACTGAAAGAAAAAGAAGACTGCAAATCAGACTCCGACTTGGCCGTGTTGCTTTTGAAATTGAAAGTACCCTTGGGTGAACTTTGTCCTCGTGGTATTCTTGATGTTGATAGTCTCTGTACACATGTGTTTGATCAAACCATTTTGTTGTGAGCCCTGTAAAAATTGTTTTCTCGACCGTTTTGTTGTGAGCCCTGTATGTTTCTAGCTTGCTTGGTTGCAACCATATAAACACCTTTGTTTCCATTGGTGTTTTGCTGTTCATCTGTCTCGTCCCCCTGATACAGACTGAATCCCCGAATCCAGGTTCTTGTTTATTTAGATTATGTTGGCCAACACTCTCACACTGATTGTTCTGTTCAACCTAAGATAAAACAATTATAATCTAGGATATACATTCTCCCCGTCAACTATAAAAAAGGATGGCTTTATGTTTATTGCAATACAAATACACCATTTTAAAAATGTATAACCTTGCCTACACTTCATGAACATTTACTTCGGACATGGCTCCACGCATTCGCCGGCTTCTTTGAAAACAAATGCACATGGCTCGCGTAGAAGTGCATGGGGAAGGGTCGTCAACGAGTTGTTACGACAGTGTTGTAAAATATCTACTACGAAGCTGTAGGGGGCGCTGTGTAGAGAAATGTGCGTGCCAAAACCAAGAAAACAGCGAAGAAATTCCCGAAGTTGCATAGTGGGCCTTTAATTTACTATTCTCGTCAGTCAACGTATGTAAACTAAAAGCTATCTCTTATCCGGTTGTGCTGTTAGCCGTAGATGAGCTGCGACTTCGCTCTCCATGACCGGCTGTTCCAAACTGAGGCATTCATCGGCCCCATGCCTTGAAGTGGATCGTGGCCAATTTCCCCGACGTCACCGAAGGGCTGCTGTTCTGTTGCGCCACAAATTCACTCTCACATGCATGACGACCTGCATGCGCACTTCATTGTTTTCTTTGTTTTATGTGTATTCAGCTACGCAGTGGTGTGCTGCCCGTCTGCCCTGCCTGCCCTGCATCGCATGCTGCTTACTGTTTGTGCTAATGTGGTTATGCAGTGTTGTGCGTCTCCTGGCTCTGCTTGACCTGCATGCGCATTCAACTGTTTTCTTTGTTTTATGTGTTGTGGGATCCCGTTCCCCCGTGGGTCAGAATCCCGGAATAAATCGCTTAGTCTCGTACAGGTGAAGCCGCACTCGGCATTTAATGTTTCACAAAAACAGAATAACGCATGCACACGACTTTAGGGTCTCCGTGAGCCTCTAAATGGCGCGTTGGTTCGGCTGTCCTCTCCAGGTCGCTGTCCCTCGTCTTCTGCCCCTGGTTGCCGCATACCGGCTCCTTATATCGTGGCTCCCGGGTCTCGTCCTCTCCACCGCCGGCTGTTTGCACTCACGTCCATTAGCGAGCCCTAAGGGAGGCTCTTTGTCGCCGGCTAGTGGATGGCGGTGGTATATGCCATCCAACACGAACCCTCGGGCCCGTCCGGGCCGAGGTTTAAGGGGCAGGATGCCACAGTGTATTCAGCTACGCAGTGGTGTGCTGCCCGTCTGCCCTGCCTGCCCTGCATGGCATGCTGCTTACTGTTTGTGCTAATGTGGTTATGCAGTGTTGTGCGTCTCCTGGCTCTGCTTGACCTAATAATAATAATAATAATACATTTAATTTAGAGGCGCCTTTCAAGACACCCAAGGTCACCTTACAGAGCATATAGTCATCATTCAAAACTATGTAAAACAGACTAGGAATAAAAGGAAAACAGAGGTTAAACATGAAGAATAATAATAATTAATAACACTCAAAGACGCCTAAAGTGAAGGGGGGACCTCACTAACCACCACCAATATGTACCAATATGACCTGCATGCGCATTCCATTGTTTTCTTTGCTTTATAGGCTAAGGCTACGCAGTGGTGTGCTGCCCATCTCCTCTGCTTGACCTGCATGCACGGTTTATCGTTTTCTTTGTATCATAGGCTAAGGCTACGCAGTGGTGTGCTGCCCATCTTCCCCGCTTGCCCTGCATGCTGCTTTATGCTTTTGTTTGTTTAATTTGTCGGTTCTTTTCATTTCTTTTCATTTAGTTTATTCGTCCAGTCTGCTAAATTTATTGTGTACTATCTTGTGTGTCCTAGGTGGTACCCAGACATGTAATTAGTATCCAGTAATTCTAATAAATTATATTCATTTGAATTCAAGTCTCTGGCCCAGATTGTACGAACTTGTATTGCCTAAAGCTTTTGTAGCGTCTCGGGGGTGGCTATAGCACATGTTAGCTAGCACAGTTCTGGTCCTGGGGTATCCCCTCCCCTAGGTGGCGTTGTCGACATTCAACAAATTCTTGCCACGGTCACAATTGGCGTTGTCGGCAGAATGCACTCCTTAAAGGCTGAGACTTGAGTTCTTTCATTTTTTTTATATATTTTTTTTGATTTGCTGCGCACATTCATTATATATACGTGTGTGTGTGTGTGTGTGTGTGTGTGTGTGTGTGTGTGTGTGTGTGTGTATATATATTTATATATATATATTCTTTTCTTTCTTTTCTTAAAATTGTTTTCTGTTTTTTTCTTTTTGTTCAGGTTGAATTTGAGATTCTGGAGGTGAGTCTTGTTTCTTTGTGGTGTCAACAGAGCAGCAGCCCGTGTTCCAAGGTCCCCAAAATTCTATCTAAGGTAGGGTTTGGTCCATTTTCAGTAATACGCTAGTATTCCACTGCTTATCATGGAAGACTTACAAGCATTGCGAGGCATAATTGGCCAGTTAGAGGCAGATAACGAGCGCCTTCGTCAAGAGCGGCCTCCCCCTGATCCTGGAGCAGCACCCGACCCGTTGGCTACGCCGTCCACTGTCACAGAGCGGCTAGTGGTCGTTCCTCGAGATAGAAAATGCCCTGTGTTCAATGGTAAGACTGGCATTGACATAAGAGAGTGGATAGAGGAGTTGCAGGCTTGCATGCGCGTTCGCCGTCTGTCTTTGCTTGAACAGGCCTTCTATATTTTTGATCATTTAGAAGGAGAGGCGAAGGACGAAATTAAGTATCGTCCTAGCACAGAAAGAGCAGACCCTGCTAAGGTCTTGGACATTTTAAAGGAGTTGTATGGTTGTAATCAGTCATATTTGACCCTGCAGCAAGCCTTTTTCTCTAGACAGCAGCAGGAAGGTGAGACGTTGCAAGAGTTTTCCCTAGCCCTGTTGGCTTTGATGGATCAGGTCCAACAGCGTGCCCCCAGTGGCGGCGTACCTAATGCCGAGGTACTTCTTCGTGACCAATTTATTGAGCATGTCTTGGACGGTGCTCTTCGTAGAGAGCTGAAACAGTGAACCCGTCGTGAGCCACAGGCTACCCTGCTGGAAGTACGCAAGGAAGCAATTCCATGGGAACAGGAGGGATATCCGGGGGGTGCTAGGGCACGTAGTTTCTCTCTTCCAACGGCCTATGGCATACAGTATGGTGTGCAGGGCTGTCCTCGCTCAGGCTCCCCAGTACCTCCATCTGGGAGTGAGTTTGGGGAGTTGAAAGAGCTATTAAGGCAACAGGAACAGCTTAACCAGCTTACTCAGACGGTGGCCTCCCTGCGACACCCCTCCTTCCCTAGTAAGCAACACCCCTCTTTCCCTAGTAGGCCCCAACACTCGTGTTCCTTGATATGTAGAAGATGCCAACAGCCAGGTCATTTTGCCAGTGACTGTGACGGGGAACGAGTCCCTTTTCGCCCTTGTGCCAATTCCACCTCTGGCCGGCCCCCCGGTCAAGTGAGCGCATCTCATTCTTCCCAGCAGCCGGGAAACTGAAGCCAACTCAGCTGCCGAGCCACAGCTCAGTTGGGGCGTTTACTGGTTCATGGGGCGGGGAGGTGCCTAAACTTATGTCACATTGTCCAAATGTTGATGTCTCGATTGGGGGAGTCACTGTTCCTTGTCTAATAGATACCGGCTCCATGGTATCCACTGTAACGGAAGATTTATTTTTACGCCAATTTGAACCGTGGGGCCAGGAACGGCTCCAGTCATGTCATTGGCTTCAGCTTAAGGCGGCGAATGGCCTGGCCATTCCGTATATTGGCTACTTAGAGTTGGAGGTTGTTTTGTGTGGTAAGATAATGACTCACTGTGGTATCCTGGTAGTCAAGGATCCTGCTGGAGGTCCACCTGCTGTCCCTGGGGTACTTGGTATGAACGTGATTACCATGAGCTGTTGTTACCATGAGCTTTTTGGGGCATATGGCCCCTCTCTGTTTGATGCCATGTCGGTGTCCAAAGCTCCAGGTCCCGTCATTGAGGCATTACAGCGGTGCCATCGGGCGGCTGTAAAGGCTCCGATCATGCATTTGGGCGTAGCCCGGCTCCAAGGACCACGGGCTGTTCGCATAGCCGGGGGTACTATGAAATTTGTTGCCAGTACCTGTTCGGAGGAGCTTTCAGGGCAGACTGCATTTTTTGAGCCTCCTAATTCAGGGCTGCCAGCAGGGTTACTGGCGTCCCCCTGCTTGGTCCAGGTCCTCAAGGGCACAGCCTATGTCCCAGTGGTTAATGTAGGGTTGACTGAAGTCCTCCTCTATCCCCGAGCTACTGTTGGGAAAAATAACCTGATGAGCACATCATATGGCAGGCACATTAATATATAGTCAACTCTTGCTCTAACCCAACAACACAAACATGATAATATATAGTCAGGTCAAGGCCGGAGCTGAAGGCCCCATCTCCCAGGCAGGCAGATGGTGGACACTCAGACAATGCACCAGTATCATCTCCAGAACGGGAGAGCCACATTAATTTATCCCACAGGAGACACCTCGAAGCTCTCCCTCACTAGAAGGAACACATGCAGATACTAGGGGCCTGAGAGCCACATTTAATTTATCACACAGGAGACATTTTGAGAGCTCTGCCCCGTTAGGAGGAACCAAGAGATACACCTGCCCATACCAGGGCCTCAGAGCCACATTAAATTACCACACACGAGACACTTCGGGGGGGCACTCCCCCTTTTTAATTTATCACACCAGAGACACGAGGAACTCTCCCCGTTACGAAGCTCTCTCAGGGCCTGGGAGCCAAAACACACCGAACCGCACACACCTCAAACGCACACACCTCATCGAGAGGAGGATACAGCATAAGACTGCATCACACAGGGACTCTTCACCTTCTTCTGAAGCAGACCTTCCACGGAGGCGAAGCTCCAGACGAACCATCAGCGCTGATTAGGGACTTAGACATATTCGATTTCTCACGCTTTATGACTCTGTATAACCGTTGCCACTTTACTTAATAAATCCAAGGTCCTCGTGCCGATAGACTTTATTACCTCTCCGTCTCATTTTATCTGGTCCAGTAGCTAGACAGACCGTTTTTCCCAACAATTTGGTGACCTCCGACGTGATTTTTTTTCTGAATTGAACACGCAACTGGGAAACGAGAGACGGAGAGCGGCACGACCTCGGGACCCCGGAGCACCGGACCGATTCCTGCAGTCTCACCTCGCGTACGCCCAACAAAAGGTAGGCAGAACCTGTTGATAAAATCCAAACTCTGCATAGTTATATAGGAATCACATTAGGAGGTGAGACTGTGAGAGCGGTTCGCTACGGGATATCTCGTGGGGACGAATAGGACTGCATCCCAGTATTTCCCCCTAAATCCGATTGACCCTGAACGCGTGACACATCGAATATCGGCTCGTTGCATGGTGAAAGAATACCCTCGAGACCATAGGGCCTATAATAATCGGTCATAGTGATACAAGACTACCGATGGCCTAGTGATAAATGCCTGGGCCAAGAGTGGACCCGGAGGGATGCCTGGACCGCGGGTGGAATCCAGAAGGGAATGAGAAGAAGAACACTAGGGCCTATAATAATCGGTCATAGTGATACAAGACTACCGATGGCCTAGTGGTAAATGCCTGGGCCAAGAGTGGACCCGGAGGGATGCCTGGACCGCGGGTGGAATCCAGAAGGGAATGAGAAGAAGAACACTAGGGCCTATAATAATCGGTCATAGTGATACAAGACTACCGATGGCCTAGTGATAAATGCCTGGGCCAAGAGTGGACCCGGAGGGATGCCTGGACCGCGGGTGGAATCCAGAAGGGAATGAGAAGAAGAACACTAGGGCCTATAATAATCGGTCATAGTGATACAAGACTACCGATGGCCTAGTGATAAATGCCTGGGCCAAGAGTGGACCCGGAGGGATGCCTGGACCGCGGGTGGAATCCAGAAGGGAATGAGAAGAAAAAACTAGGGCCTATAAGAATCGGTCATAGTGATACAAGACTACCGATGGCCAAGTAATAAATGTGTATTAAATAATTCTGTGTGGTAAGAAGGTTAGAGTCCCTTTGCAGAGGGAACCGTATGCCTGGGGCACGAGTGACACACAGAGAGACTGTGTGTGTGTGTGTAAGAGGCCCAGAGAGGTTGAGACGGAGAGACTGTGTGTGTGTGTGTGTGTGTGTGTGTGTGTGTGTGTGTGTGTATGCGTGAGAGAGAGAGAGAGACGGAGAGACTGTGTGTGTGTGTAAAAGGCCCAGAGAGGTTGAGACGGAGAGACTGTGTGTGTGTGTGTGTGTGTGTGTGTGTGTGTGTGTGTGTGTGTGTGTGTGTGTGTGTGTGTGTGTGTGTATGTATGTGTGTGTGTGTGTGTGTGTGTGTGTGTGTGTGTGTGTGAGAGGCCCAGAGAGAGAGAAAGACAGAGAACAAGCGTATTTGTGGGCCGGCTAAATATAGAAATAAATCAATTAATGATAACCCGGCTATGTGTGCAGCGCTTGCTTGCTTTGTTGTGCTCAACGCTATTTTGCCGTGTCTAATGATTGTGGGCGCGGGACACAGAATGAGAAGTCTGTTGATATGTTTCTGTGTGCGTCTGCGAGAAAGAGGGAATCTGTGAGTGAATCAGTGGGTGTGTATGCGTGGCCCGCTCTATCTTGACCCGTTAAAACGGGTAAAGGAAAGAATAGATAGATCGATAATAATGAATAATGTCTCTCTGACGTATTGCTTCGGTCTATGGCTTAACCTGCGGACTTAGATAAATTGACAAATGACAAATAACCTTTTACGGCGTTGCTTCCATTTACTGTTGGACCCGTTAAAAACTAGACCTAGATAAGTTGACAAGGATAAGTGATATCTCTTTTACTGTGTTTCTTTGAATTACTACTGGACCTGTCGCATAGATAAACTACGTGTGTGCGTCTGCGGGAGACAGAACGAGAGGTCTGTTGATATGTCTCTGTGTGTGCGTTTAGAGGAGACAGAGTGAGAAAGGCTGTGTGCGTCTCTGTGCGCGTGTACGCAAGAGGTGATGTTTCTGCGTGTGCGTTTGGAGGAGACAGAATGAGAAAGGTCTGTTTAGGTGTGTGTGTGTGTGTGTTTGTGTGAGAGGGAGCGAGAGAGATAGCAAGGAGAGATAGCAAGGAGAGCTAAAGTCGGAGAACGATCGAGAGGGACCATTTTCCCTCTAGACAGTTGGAGGTAGCGATAGAGTGCGTGTTTTTCTAACAATGAACGGTTGTTTCAGGACCACGAGAAGGGGCTCTGTATGGTTTTCAGGCCCAGAGTGTAATCCCCTTTCCCATATGTGTAGTCCTCCCATTTGAGGTCCCCGTCCACCATATTTGAAGTCCTCTACTCCACCTCATGTTGTAGTTCCCCTCCCTAGAATTGTATGGAAGTTAAAACCTGTGAGGGTGTTTTGGTTCGGCCTGACGAGGCCTGTACCAATTTCGGTGGTCAGCTTCGTAGTTTTGTGTATATAGAAATTTGGAAAGGGGTATTAAGTTATATATCCGGGAATTAATCCGGATATATAGTGCTTATATCTAAGCACTTTGAGATTCTTGAATATAAAGTGCATTATAAATAAAATGTATTATTATTATTATTATATATATAATAAAGTGAAAAGTTATTTGTGAATGAAGGGACAGAAGGATCTTTTTGTGTGTGAGAGATAGTTATTAGGCCTTGTTCCATGATGGAGAGTTGAGGATGTTGCATTCCAGGCTTATCTGTTAACGGTCCTAGCTGCTGCTTGACCCTAAGGGGAGCGAGGAAGGGTGAGAGAGAGAGAACACATTTCCCCCCCCATTTGTCGAGCTACACCATTCAGGCAGTACAGAGAGACACACTAACACACAGTACAGAGAAAGGAAATAGAGTGTGTTCAACTGAAAGCGTGTGGTGGCCATACGCCATAAAATACCACATATCCAAGGAATGCAGGTAGAGCTCTGTTGAGTTTTCAGGCTTTGATAAATTTGTAGTTCCCTGTCTGCCATGTTTGAAGTTCCTTGTAGTCTCTGTCCATAGGTTTCACCTGAACAACCCCTCTGCTGGCCGAGAAAAGGAACTACCCATGGTTTCTCTCACACCCAGCCCCCAGAGCACACTCGCTTTCAAGGCGTTATGGCCGCACCCAACGTGGGAGGGAGACACGCAGAGAGAGAGAGAAGCCACATTCCACCCTAATCTGTTGTCTTGCACCGAACAGCACCCCGTACTGAGGAAGGAGAGAGAGCGTGTTCTCCCGAAGGAGGGAGAGAGTCACAGGGAGACACGCAGTGGATATTCACATTGGCTAATTTGTTTTTCTTTAAGTTTAGTTTTAGTTTTGTTTTTTATTCAGGATGATGAACATCCTGACACAGTTACCATTCAGGATGAAGAACATCAAAGTTCATGAGGAGGTTATAAGGAGAATAACGTTGATACTTTAATAGGACAACAGTGATGATAATCTAATGCAATTGGACTAAAGAAGGTGTTGCTATTAACTAAGTGATTCATATTATTTTCACACAGGAAAGAATAATTGAATAAATATGGATATGATAAAGAAGGAGAATAATAATAAAATAAAATAAAGTAATCTTGATAAACTGTACAAGTAGGACTACACCTATTAAAATATGGGGTGTATCTCTTTGGTCAAGGATGACAGGTGGATTGAAGCCACATCTGCTGGGAAGGGGTCCTACATGCTATGTTGTCAATTTGGATTCGGAAGTAGTGGGTTTACCTTTCAAATGCCACTACTGCTGCTGCAACACTTTAATAATTGTAACTCTGATAAATGACTTTTTGTTTTATAGTTTCCCTGAGGTGTATTCATTACGCACACACACTTGGCTGCATAGGGCAGATGGGGCTGAAGACTCTGTCTCCATCCCTCCACTTTGCGATCTATACCACCATATAGGTGGGGATTGATTGTATCCCAAGTATGGCATCCTGCAGCGAGCCAGTATGGAAGGCTGGTTAGCCAACGACGGGTAAGATCCCACCTTGACACCCGGGACGACCTAAGGCAGGCACAGTCACGATTACTTGGCAGAGTCGCTGTGGGCACTGGCTCACTTGATCATGAAGTGACGAGCTGCAACAATCATGGGAAGTCCCGTCTGGGGTGTAGGGTGGAGGAGGAACAGGAGTCAGATATGTCAGCTCTGGCAGCAGAGGTGGTCTTGGAACGGGGCAGGTCGCGTTTTATTTTATTTTACCTTTGTGGTATAGAAGGCCACTAACGCATGTACGTTTTTCGGTTTAGTGCATGACTTTGGAACAGCGTGGTCTCCGGCGGCTGATGGTAAACCCACCCATATTGGGCTTTGGTTTTGGACATACTGGTTTCGATTTCCCTTCCCAAAAGATTGGTTTTAGTTTGCTGATGGTTAAGGTTAGACGTTTCGACGTTGGTTGCACCAACGGCGTTCTTAGATTTGCTTATCATTTAATGTGCATGGTTTTGACCATTGCCCAAGGGGGGAGGTATTGAGGAGAATTAAAAAAAAATATATATATATATAAAAAAAAAATATAATTATAATAATAATAATAATAATAATAATAATAATAATAATAATTAGAAAACAAGGTTTTTCTTCACCATACTTGCAAACAATGATTGACATCCAGCTAAATGAGTGTGAAATATTTGAAAAAACAGTGTTCAACAGATAGAAGCAGTCCCATCAGAAGACCAAAATGCGGTTACGGTAATCAAGGTTCTGACTAGAGAAGTCATGCCAAGGTTTGGAATTCCGTCACAAATTAGCTCAGGCAATAGGGCAGCGTTTATTCAGAAAACACTCAAACAAGTGATTTAACATCTGCATGTCAAACAAAGATTAGGCTGTGTCTACATTCCTCAAACCACAAGGTATGGTGGAGAGAGGAATGGGACGCTTGAGACGAAGATTAACAAAGTTAAATTAGAGTACTAAATTAAAGGACTAATGCACTACGGTTGACACTAATGAGTTATCGCATGAAAACTAACAGAACGACGCATCTAACCCCGCATGAAATGCTTAAGGGTCGACCCATGCCTTCACTTAACATTTGAGGGTCCCAAAAGGGACTTCCATTAGAGTAATTAGAAATAGAATTAAGGAAAATATGTTTGAACATCTAACTGTTGTACATAAGTTTGTAATTCCAGCAAGAGAAACACGAAGTTCCAGGGCCAGAGGAGGAGCCAGATGCAGACACGCCCGGAGCCGACCAACTACCCAAGGATGATGCAATCAGATTTCGGCAGGGTTTAAATCAGTCCTGTTTTGGTGGTCCACTATTAACAAAAATGTTGATTGGATAAATAATATATACTATAATCAGCAACGTTTTGTCAATTTTTCCACGGATAAGGTCAAGGGACTATATAGATATAGATATGCTATTGGCAGAGCACGGAGGGGTGTGTGGGATGATGAAGACGACATGTTGTACTTTTATCCCCAATAACACAGCACCGGATGGGTCGGTGGCCAGGGTGCTGGCAGGGTTACAGTCCCTCAGATTAGAGTTGGCAGAGAGTTCCGGCATTAATGACCCCTTCACAGGATGGATGGAGAGCCCAATGAGCGATGGGCGCTACAAGTGCAACAGGTGCCATCCAAGCTTACCTGGGGATCGAGTATACACCGGAGAGTTTGGACGCGGGACCGCCAGAGGGGCCCGACCTGATCCGGCTGGAGAACATGGTGGGCTGCCCCATTCCCGTCCCCGCCAACGGCACCACCCCCTCCCACCTGATGCACCCACGTCGCCCAGACCAGGGATCTGCGTTCCGGTACCAGGGGCTGCGGCCGTTCCCTTAAGGCTTAAGGGCGCCCCTGGCTGTATTCGCTTCTGTACGCTTCACTGTTTTTAGCCACTCCCATATCTATGCCCGCGTCTACGCAACCGACGCCGGGAACGCAAATGTTGTTGTTTATATCGCTGTCCCACTAGATGGAGCTCGGGGATACACACGGGCGAGATTCCAGGGGCCTTGATTGCCCGTTTATCAGATGAGGTCCTGAGCGCAGTTGAATAAAAGGGTCTAATGCTCAGGTGGCGCCTTGCGACCACCTGCCCGTGATGACGCTCAGGACTATTCCGTGGTTTCAGTTGTTCCCGTGCCACGGGCCTACCCTGAATACCCCATGCGTGTGATTGCTTATTGTTACACGACCAGTTAACTCCTCCTCACATCCTTAGTGTGTGGTCATCTAGGGATGGGTTGAGGGGGATTGCCATTCGTTGTGTACCTCATATCTTTCTGATATTATTATTATTATTTAGGGACACGTTTCATGGTTGCATTTCTTTCCTGTGATTGTTATTGTGTAGTGTTTGTGTGATTGTTGCATTTTTGTTTATATCGTTATTGTTTACTGGTAGTTTTGTTGTTGCATTTTGTTGTTGTTATGGTTTGGTGTTGGTTTTGTTGTGTATCATCTGCTGCCAGTATTGTTGGTATTGTCTGCTCGCGATGTAAGGCCGGGGTGGATGCCACCCCCTAGGTGGGGTGTGTATGGCATACCCATGTCTGAAGCATGGGTAGCGTTTCTCCCACGTGGTTCCCCATACGCCCGGTCCAGCGAGTTGTTTTAGTCCCATGCTCATGGTTGTTTGTTTTTATGGTCATTTGCCTTCTTTCTGTTATTTCTAATGGTGTTATGATGGTAGTCCCGTGCTGGAGTCCTATCCCTCGTACCCCAAATGAGTAAAAGTCGTCTTGCGACGACTTGAGGGGGATATGTTGGGAAAAATAACCTGATGAGCACATCATATGGCAGGCACATTAATATATAGTCAACTCTTGCTCTAACCCAACAACACAAACATGATAATATATAGTCAGGTCAAGGCCGGAGCTGAAGGCCCCATCTCCCAGGCAGGCAGATGGTGGACACTCAGACAATGCACCAGTATCATCTCCAGAACGGGAGAGCCACATTAATTTATCCCACAGGAGACACCTCGAAGCTCTCCCTCACTAGAAGGAACACATGCAGATACTAGGGGCCTGAGAGCCACATTTAATTTATCACACAGGAGACATTTTGAGAGCTCTGCCCCGTTAGGAGGAACCAAGAGATACACCTGCCCATACCAGGGCCTCAGAGCCACATTAAATTACCACACACGAGACACTTCGGGGGGGCACTCCCCCTTTTTAATTTATCACACCAGAGACACGAGGAACTCTCCCCGTTACGAAGCTCTCTCAGGGCCTGGGAGCCAAAACACACCGAACCGCACACACCTCAAACGCACACACCTCATCGAGAGGAGGATACAGCATAAGACTGCATCACACAGGGACTCTTCACCTTCTTCTGAAGCAGACCTTCCACGGAGGCGAAGCTCCAGACGAACCATCAGCGCTGATTAGGGACTTAGACATATTCGATTTCTCACGCTTTATGACTCTGTATAACCGTTGCCACTTTACTTAATAAATCCAAGGTCCTCGTGCCGATAGACTTTATTACCTCTCCGTCTCATTTTATCTGGTCCAGTAGCTAGACAGACCGTTTTTCCCAACACTACCCTGGGCTCCATAAGTAGCGTAGAAGTTGTAAGCTTACCTGCTGGTGTAGCAGAGATCAGGCCCATAACCGCCACTATGTCCTCCCAAGTAGCCTCCAGCGCCGCACAGGATCGGATTGATGCAATTGACCTGTCCTCCTTGTCTGAACAAGAGCAGACTGAGGCTAGGAGTCTGTTGCACAGATATAGTACTGTTTTCTCAGCTCATGAGGGTGATTTGGGTTGCACCAATCTAATATCCCATGACATCCCACTTCTCGACGAAGTACCCGTGCGGCAAAGGCACCGGCGTATCCCACCCTCGGATTACGAGGGGGTAAAAGCTCACATCAATCAGCTTCTAGACTCGCAGGTAGTGAGGGAGAGTTGTAGCCCTTATGCATCACCTATTGTTCTGGCCAAAAAGAAGGATGGGAGCCTTCGCATGTGCGTGGACTACCGCCTTCTGAATGCTAAGACCCGCAAGGGCTCCTTTCCCCTACCCCGTATCGAGGAGAGCTTAGATGCACTCGCAGGGGCCCAGTGGTTCTCTACAATGGACCTTGCCAGCGGTTACAATCAAGTCCCAGTTTCTGAAGCGGATATACACAAAATGGCGTTCTGTACGCCATTTGGTTTATTCAAATGGAACAGGATGCCCTTCGGGCTATGTAACGCCCCGGGCACATTCCAGCGCTTAATGCAGCGTATGTTCGGGGACCAACAGTGCCAGTCCCTGCTCCTTTATTTGGACGACATTGTTGTCTTTTCGTCTTCTGTCACTCAACACCTACAGCGTTTGGAAGTCGTTCTCCAACGTCTTCATAAAGAAGGACTGAAGGCCAAATTGGAGAAATGTGCTTTCTTCAGACAGCAGGTCAGTTAGCTGGGACACGTGATCTCCAATAAGGGAGTGGCTACTGATCCGGCTAAGATCGAGGCAGTGGCTAAGTGGCAGCGGCCGCAGCACATCTCCGAACTGCGCTCATTCTTAGGGTTTGCAAGTTATTACCGGCGCTTTGTGGCAGGCTTTGCAAAACTTGCTGGCCCTCTGCACAAGCTAGTGGCAGACCTTTCTGGCACAAAATGTAAGCGGGGATCCAGCCGTAGTCTGGCAGGGGCGTGGACGACCCTGTGTGAAGAGAGTTTTGAGGCTTTGAAAACCAGATTGGTATCCGCACCGGTTTTAGCCTATGCTGATTTTGCCCTGCCTTTTGTCTTGGAGGTGGATGCGAGCCATAGCGGTCTCGGAGCCGTCCTCTCTCAGGAACAGGAGGGAGTGGTCCGGCCGGTTGCTTACGCAAGCCGGGGTCTACGGCCCACTGAGCGCAATATGGACAACTACAGTTCAATGAAGCTGGAATTTCTTGCCCTCAAGTGGGCCATGGCTGAGAAATTCAGGGAATATCTGCTGGGGCACAAATGTGTGGTATTCACTGACAACAATCCCCTCAGCTACCTCCAGTCGGCTAAGCTGGGGGCCACTGAACATAGATGGGCAGCCCAGCTGGCGTCTTTTGATTTTGAGATCAAGTATCGCTCTGGCCGCAGCAATAAAAATGCTGATGCCCTGTCAAGGCAGTACCTGTCCAGCGCAAACTTGGGTGGGTCGGCTCTCCCTGGAACTTTGGTCCCAGTCCGCCTGCAGCAGGCTTCTGCACCAAACCCTGTGGTGTCGGCAACACAGTCAATAATATCAGTCCTCCCAGGTCACTCCCCCTCTGACATCCGCTACATGCAGGCCAACGATCCTTCTTTGAAAGAAGTTTTGGCCTTCTGGATAAGACGGGTGCCACCTTCCACCAAGGAGCGACATTGTGTCTCTAAACCAGCTCTGGGTTTCCTGCGCTACTGGGATCGATTGGTGGAAAAGGAAGGGGTATTACATCGTCGGGTTTTCCGTCCTGATGGGGGGGAGGAAACGTTACAGCTCCTCCTGCCTGCAGCCCTCAGACAAGAAGTCTTGAAACTGCTGCATCAGGACCATGGCCACCAGGGGGCAGAGCGCACCACTGAGCTTGTACGCCGCCGCTGTTTTTGGCCTGGTCTGTATGCAAATGTCAAACAGTGGTGTCGAGAATGTGACCGTTGTCAAATCGCCAAAGACCCTGCACCGGTTCCCCATAGCTTCATGGGCCATTTGCTGGCATCTAGGCCCAATGAAATTGTGGCTATTGATTTCACCCAGTTGGAGCCAGCACAGAATGGGGTCGAAAATGTGCTGGTTATAACGGATGTGTTTAGCAAATACACGCAGGCTATCCCTACACGGGACCAGCGAGCGGCCACAGTTGCCCGGGTGCTTTTGAATGAGTGGTTTTACAGGTTTGGTGTCCCTAGCCGTATTCACTCGGATCAAGGTAGGTGCTTTGAAAGCAACCTGATCCAGCAGCTCTGCTCCCTATATGGTGTGGTGAAGTCTCGCACTACGCCATATCATCCAGCGGGTAATGGGCAGTGCGAGCGATTTAATAGGACCCTGCACAATCTCTTACGTACTTTACCAGCAACACGAAAACGAGACTGGACTTGTTGCCTCCCACAGGTTGTGTACTGTTACAACACCATTCCTCACCAAGCCACGGGAGAATCCCCATTTTTCTTAATGTTTGGTCGAGAACCAACGCTCCCAATAGACTTCCTCTTGGGACGTGTCCAGGAACCAGTACCGGGAACTGTGCAGGACTGGGTTGTGGAGCACCAAACACGGCTCAGGTTGGCTTTTGAGGGGGCACAGCAGCGCTTAGTAGCAGCTGCTGGTCGCCGGAAAGAGCGACATGACCAAAGGGTTCATGAGGCACCTCTGCAGGTGGGCCAGTTGGTATACCTTCGGGACCACAGTGCTAGAGGACGACACAAGATCCAGGATCTTTGGAGTTCAGTGGTTCATCAGGTGCTTACAGTACCTATGGGACAGGGGTCTGTGTACACCATCGCTCCAGTGGACAACTTGCATGAGACAAGAAATGTCCACCGTGATATGTTAAAGGGCCAAGTCCCCCCAAGCTCCACTGTGGAACCACCTCAGGTCCCAACCCAATCCACCTCGGCCATAGCGGCTGACGATCCTCCTGGGGAGGAGGACTTATGGCTTATTGTCTCTTGCCCAGCCCCAGTCGAGCCTTGTCATGCTGGCTCAAGTTCCTCGGGGCCCCTTGAGCCAACACCATTACAGAACATGCCAGTTTCGGAACATGGCTCAGTTCAGTATAGTAGCCCAGCCCGGGAGCCGTTTGACTTCTCCGGTGAAACGCCAAGTTTTTCCCTGCCAGTCCGGCGGCAGATGGGGCGTTCCATGGCCGGTCAGCACTCCAACGTTTACCACCTTCCAAGGCCAGTGAAAGGTCCTGAAGGTTAGGTACCTTGTAGGTTAGGTACCTTACAAGGTTAGGTACCTTGATTATGCATGGGTAGCGTTAGCCAGCCCGTGAGACGGTGTTCAAGTTGGCTGAAATTCTGTCTCACAGGTAGTCGTCGGGGCGACGACTCAAAAAGGGGGGGGGGTAGAATGTGGCAGGTTGAGCTATACCTCTGGCCGGTCTCGGGGTATGATTGGGCGAGCCCAATCATCAGCAGCCCAATCAGCAGCAGCTCTCTGCTGCTCCCTGCTAGCAGCGTCACTACACTATCCACATGTTTTACAAATAGAGTTTGGAGAGACGTTGTCAGTGTCTGTATGTTGCTTACATTCTCCAAAACAGTGGGCGCTAAAGATCAACGCACGGCAGGCCATTGCAGCCAATGAGCTCGAGTTGAAAAAGATTAATGCTTTCAGCACCTGGTATTCCCAGGCGGTCACCCATCCAAGTACTAACCAGGCCCGACCCTGCTTAGCTTCCGAGATCTGACGAGATCGGGCATGCTCAGGTTGGTATGGCCACAAGCGATTATTGCCTGGACCATATTAGCTTTTATACAGGAGGACGTAAGGTGTGAGAGCGCTGCCGTGCCAGAGACTGGACCTGTACAGAAACAATGATTAGATCCATAATGAATGAATGAATACGTTATTCCAGACTCAGAGTTACATATTTGAATGCAATGCAATACATTGCTTGGGCGTCATCGTTTGCGTGATCTTTTGAAGAAACGTAGCGTTGTAAAACCTGGGATGGACTAAGGTGGACCGCCGTCATTGCAGCTCTCTGCTGCTCCCTGCTGACAGCGTCACTGCACTGTCCACATTTTTCACAAATAGAGTTTGGAGAGACGTTGTCAATGTCTTTATGTTGCTTACATTCTCCAAAACAGTGGGCGCTAACGATCAGCGCATTGCAGGCCATTGCAGCCAATAAGCTCGAGTTGAAAAAGTATAATGCTTGCAGCACATGGTATTCCCAGGCGGTCACCCATCCAAGTACTAACCAGGCCCGACCCTGCTTAGCTTCCGAGATCAGACGAGATCAGGCGTGCTTTTTTTTTAAAAAATTATTTTTTTATTATTAACACAAAATATATACATACACCATCATACATAAATAAAACATAAAACAAATAAAACAAGAAAGATACTTCAGATCCATCTCAAACAAAAATAACTACAAACAAAACTGGGTTAGCCAGGATGCTTTTGTAAAAACCTTCAATACACTGGCCACTCACCAAATCAAAAAAGTCATCGACTCAAAACACTAATTAACAAGAAATAAAAATAATCAGTCATCCTGCTGACCTCTTAGCCGCACCTCCAGCCCGTAGGCGCCCCCTTCGACTCATCCGAAATCCAACTCCACTCCCCCATCGTCTCCAAGCACAACAAAAGTACTCCCCTCCACAAACCCTCCAAGGAAGTCCTCTTCCCCAACATATCTATAAACCATATTCACATCTCTTCTCATTATACTTTTAAAAACACTCCATACCTCAACTCTCTTCTCCTCATAATGGGCCAAATTCCTCCTGAGCTTGCAACCATATTTCATCCCCTCTTTCCCTCACCTCGTCGACCATTACCTGTGCCCTCATGAACCCAGGTACATACTCATAAACTAAATCCTTCACCTTCCTAACCCCTGCTCTCCAAATCACCCTGTTATAAATTGTGTTCCCCTCAAATGTAATTTTTGGATTTAAAAACACTGGTTGCTCCCATACCTGCTTAACATCCTTACACTCATACTTCACACATTTCACAAACTCTCCCCACGCTCCCAACACCTCCTTATAAAACTCAGACACTCCAACCAACATACCTTTCTTTAGTTCCATATACACTCCACTCTCTCCACACCCACCACACTTATTAATTGCTTCCCTTAAAAACACCTTCCATATATGATCCTCCTTGTCCTTTAGATATCTCACCACCATTTTCACCCTAAGGGCTTTCTTTCTCCTTTCTAAATTAATCAATTTTAACCCACCATCCTCATACTCATTTTCCATCACCTCCCTGGCTATCCTAACTCCCTTCCCACCCCACACAAACTCACTCACCATTCTCTCCACCTCCTTCAAAACTCTATCAGGCACATCCAACACATTCATTGCATACACAAGCTTGCTCATTACCAGCGCATTCACAACTGTCACCTTCCCCTTCAGCTTCAACCCTCTAAGTTTCCAGAACCTTAACGTCTTCCTAATCCCATTCATTATCCCTTCAAACTGCATATCTCTCCCTCCTTTATCCTTTATCCCCAAGTTCACACCTAATATCCTAAAATAATCCTTTTCCTCTTTCAATCCTATCTCCCTCCTACCTGCTCTCTCCACACCTACATACATGATTTCTGACTTTTCCATGTTTATTTTCGCCCCTGATGCCCTGCCATACAACTCTACACTACCTAAAACCTCAACTACACTTTCCCTGTCCCTAACTGTAACTGTCGTGTCATCCGCATACTGAAATAATAAACTAACCCGCCCCTCTGGTAACTCTATACCCCTGATCCTATCATTCTGCATTAGTAGTGCCGCTAGCGGCTCTGCCGACAAGGAGTACAGCAGTGCCGACAGCGGACAGCCTTGCCTAACCGACCTTTCCAGTCTAAATGCGTCTGTGACTATCCCATTGATTTTAACGCAACTCACTGCCCTGTCGTACATCCTCTTTATCCATCCTACCAACCTGTGCCCAAAACCAAATTTATCTAACACTCTATATAATCATGATCCACCCTATCAAATGCTTTGTTCAAATCTAAACTTACCACTATCCCCCCTTTATCTCTCTTCATATATTCTATTATATCCCTAATACTGCTAATTGTGTCTGCTATGTCCCTACCCGGTATACTATATGCCTGTGTGCTTCCCACCACCTTCCCTATTACCTGCTTGACCCTGTTGGCTAACACCCTTGCTAAAACTTTATAATCACCATTCAACATACTAAGTGGCCTATAATTCTGTAGCTTAACCCTACTCCCTTTCTTGTGTATCACCGTTACTATCCCTGTCGACATGCTCAGCGGCATCTCGCCCTTCTCCTCTATCCATCTAAATAACCTCTCTAACACTGGCACTAACTCCTCCCTAAACTCAACATAAAATTCACCAATTAACCCATCTATCCCTGGACTCTTATTTCTCCCTAACCCTCCTATCGCTTCATTTATTTCACCCGTCCCTATTCCTGTCTCACACATCTCCCTATCATCATCGCTCAACCTGGCTTTCACACTATCCAACACCTGCCTCATACTCTCCTCATCCACTTCTTCTTTCCTAAATAAATCCCTATAAAAATCTTCTACTCTTTCAGCTATCCCTACAAAATCAGTAATCATCTCCCCTTCCTTTCCTTCCACCTTTTCTAAATAATTCTTCTTCTGCTTCGTCTTTTCTAATCCTAAAAAGAATCCTGTACATTTCTCTCCCTCAATCACATATCTGGCCCTACTTCTGACTATTGCACCCATACACCTCCTCTGTTCTATCTCCTTCAGTTCATCCTTAATTCTGATATACTTCCCCAAATCATAGCCTACCACCTCATCCGCTCTCTTTGCCTCTCTAACTAAATCTCCCTTTAACCTCCTCTCTCTCTCTCTGTATCATATTCCTGCCTCTACTATAACCTATACTCAATTCCTTTATCTCTCCTTTCAAACTCTCCCACCACCTCCCAATGTCCTCCTCATACATTCTCTCATTCTTCCTCCTCAATATACATTCTCTCACTTCCCTTTTGTACTTTTCTTCTCTCAGCAACTCACCATTCATACACCACACGCCTCCCCCTCTCCTCTCAAACCCCTGACCTAAGCTAAACCCTAACACCATGTGATCACTGAGCGCAGTAACCTTATACTCAATTCTCCCTATCCTACCTGCAATGCCGTTTGTACTCAAGACTAAATCTATCCTACTCTGTTTTAAAACTCCTCTCACCACTTGCCTCCTTGAAAAAACCCTCCCCTCTGGATTCCTTTCCCTCCACACATCTATTAAACCATTGTCTCTCATAACCCCCTCCAACACACCTCTTGACAAGTCATTCCTGAAACACATACTTGCAGACGCATCCAACCTCCCACACCACACGTTAAAGTCACCCACCACCAAACAGTTTTCCACACACATTCCCCCCAATCCCTCAAAAAAAACCCTCCTCTCCTTCACCTCATTCGGCGCATACACATTCAACAATCGACATATTTTACCCAAGTACTCAAAAGTAATTCCTATCACCCTCCCATCACCATCATCCACACACTTCGTCACTTTCTCAACCACTCCCCTTTTCACTAAAATTGCTACCCCTCTTGATTTAACACCACCATTATTCACATACATGTCCCCCATCCATTCTCTCTCAACCACCCTCATAACCTCCTCATCCCAATGTGTCTCTTGTAAACATATTATGTCTGCCTCACACACCATCAAGGTTTGCTGCCTCCTGTTCCTGTCCCTTAGCCCATTAGCGTTAAAAGAAGTTATCCTGATCATTAAAAGTATAAATGAGAAGAGATTCCACACGTTATATTATTAATTTGCACTTTTTTTCCCCTTATCTTCTCTCTCCTTCCTCCCCGATGGTCTTTTCCTATTTCCACCCACCACCTCCATGTTTTCCTCCCCACTGTCTGATATATCCGAAGCCACCCACTTCCTACTTTCTGTTATATCAGAAGCCCTCCACCCAAACTTAATCCCGCTTGCCACCGACCTTCCTCCTCCTTGTCCCACCACAGTCATTCCACTCTTTCCCACGTTCTTCTCCCCTCCTTTCGCTCCCTCACCCGCGCTGCTCCGCTCCTCTCGCTCGTCCGTCCCCCTCACCGCACTGTCTGCGCTGCAGCCGTTCTCCTCCCTTTCCATCTCTCCTCCCGTCTCCGTTGTCTCTTCCGCTGCGCTCACGTCCTCCGCCATTCCTTCCTGCTCCTCGTCCTCCTGCTCTCCTTCCCCGCCGACTCCCACGCCACTTCCTTCCGCTTCAGTCGCCTCAGCTCCGCTACAGCCTTCTCCTCCCTCTCCTCTCGGTCGCTCCTCCTCCTCGCCGACGTCCGTCTCCCGGCTCCCGCCTTCTCCTCCTTGTTGCCTCTGTTCTCCGTCTGTGCCACACTCTCTCGCGTAGTGCCCCTGTCCATGGCACCTGTGGCATTTAAACTCCGGACAGTCCCTCAGAATGTGCCCCGGTTGGATACACATCCTACATACCTTCTCCTGCCTGTCATGGATCACCCGGAAGTACTGGGGACCCGTAGCTGTGCTGAACTGCGTCGAATATGGCAACGACCTGACCAAGTCATTAAACTTCACCTTTAGAAACCTGGTCCCGTCTGCGATGTTTGTGCCAGGCCACATTCTCCTTTTGATCGGTGATGCAGCAGAGACCCCCCACCCCTGTAGCTTCATTATAACATCCTTGTCCGTGGTGTATGCCGGAAGCTCCAAGAACGACACCACCGTTTCGTCACTGGTAAGCTCCTTTGCAACTATATTGACCCCTCTTATTTTGAAACCGTCCATTAGTTTATTCTTCCCGCTGAGATGTCCCATTGTCAATTCGTACCTTTTCAAACCAGTTTTACGGCACGCCATCAAATCCCCGCACACCTCTCTCGTCACTCTCATAAACTCCATCACCGTTACTGGATCTTCCCCGATCAGTTCCACACTCACGGTCAATTCTTTGTCGTATCTAATCTCTTTCACACCAGCCTCTCCTCCCCTCTGGTCTACCTTTCCGCAGTCTACTTCATCCGAGCCTTTCCCGTTTCCATGATCCGTTCCCATTATGTCCGTCCGCATAATAATCCTACCCTAAAACAATGGGAGAACTATGTTCCCCCCAAACAGTACCTCACTGTTTGGGGGAGATGTATCAAGAAAAAACAAAAAATAAAGTATTTAAACAAGCATAAAGGTAGCTACAAACACTCAACTGCTCACTTCCTGCTTGCGCACCTGAACGGGATCTGACGAGATCGGGCGTGTTCAGGGTGGTATGGCCGTAAGCTATTATTGTCTGGACCATATTAGCTTTTATACAGGAGGAGGACGTAAGGAGTGAGAGCGCTGCCGTGGCCAGAGACGGGACTTGTACAGAAACAATGATTAGATCCATAATGAATGAATGAATGAATACGTTATTCCAGACTCCGAGTTACATATTTGAACGCAATGCATTACACTGCTTGGGCGTCATCGTTTGTGTGATCTTTTGAAGAAACGTAGCGTTGCAAAACCTGGGATGGACTACAGTGGACCGCCGTCATTGCAGCTCTCTGCTGCTCCCTGCTAGCAGCGTCACTACACTGTCCACATGTTTTACAAATAGAGTTTGGAGAGACGTTGTCAGTGTCTGTATGTTGCTTAAATTCTCCAAAACAGTGGGCGCTAAAGATCAACGCACGGCAGGCCATTGCAGCCAATGAGCTTGAGTTGAAAAAGATTAATGCTTACAGCTCCTGGTATTCCCAGGCGGTCACCTATCCCAGTACTAACCAGAACTGACCCTGCTTAGCTACCGAGATCTGACGAGATCGGACGTGCTCTTTTTTTTTTAATCTTTTTTTATTATTTTCCAGTTCACACATTTACAGCAACCGATAACAGAGTATTATTTACATACATCATCTCTGAGAAAAAAACTTTTACAAACCCAACTTAATCCCCTTCCCTTATCCTCCCCACATCAATTAATCCTAATGAAGACAGGACAAATGTTGAGCCAAATCAAAAAATTCAGCTCAATCTGCATGCCCTTTTCACCAGTTAAACAAAATCTCCCCTCCCTCCCCTTCAGAGACTAATTTACTCCCACTCAAAAATAAATTTTCCGCCTTCTCCCCTCCATACTTATACATTAAGTTCACATCTCTTTTCATTATTGATTTAAACAACATTTTTATTTTCACTTTCCGCCCCTCAAAGTGTGCGTAGTTCCTCCTGCAGACGACCGCGAGTCTGGCATGGCTCAAAACAAAATTCATTAGACAAAAATTAACGTCTATTCTTTTTTCAAACGTACCAAACAAAAACAATGTCCTCCACCCTCCCTCCAAGTCCAACTCAGCAGCCCAGTTTTGTTTCAACAGTTCTTTCAAAAACTCAAAGAAATCAACTAACTCCCCACAGTCCAAAAAATAATGTAAAAAGCTCTCATGACCACTTTTGCAAACATCACACATCACATTTACATCATTATTAATCTTATTTAGCACCACGTTTGTATAAATCCTATTGTGTCTGATCAAGAAATCGTTGTTCTCACACTCTATACTATTATACCTTATCCCCATATTTGACCATATTTTCTTTACATTCATACCCACAAACACTCTGCTCCACACTTTCTCAGCTGCCAGCTCCTTCATCACATCCACTATCAACCATCTGTATACTTTCTTCACACTCATTTCTCCCATTTTAATCTTTTTCCCATTCTCCATCACATATAGCTCAGGCATACTCGTCTCTCCCTTCACCACACATTCACTTTGGATGATCCTGGCCCACTCTAAGGGTATACTGGTTTTAATCTTTTCATATATTTTATTTATTTTCTCTCTATTATCCATCCTCTCCACCTCACATACCTGATCATATATGCAATTGTTTCTCAAGAATCCTGGGATGACCTCATAAATGATGTCCTTTATTTGTCTAATCCCTCCTTCTATGAATTTGGGCTCATATAGGGCCGGTTTCAGAGACAGGGCTTAAGCCTAGTCCCAGACTAAAATGCTGTTTGAGCTGTCTTAACTGAAATTCACTTGCACAGACGTATCTTAAAATAGTCGTGGATTAAGCCTGTTCTGGATTAAACAAAGCCGATTGCAAAATTGAGCATTAGAGCTACTCCAGGACTAAATTGGACTGAATTGAAGCTTAAACTAATCTGCCAAGGAGGCAGGTTTAACTCCCGCTTAGTAGGCTAGGCTACTGTTTGTGAAACTGAGCTTGGATTGTTTGGGAGCATGGACTATTTGGAATATCTAAATGAGGACCAACATGCACGACAAAGGCCAGCCAGACGAATACTGCTGGATAGGAGTGATCCATTGAATCAGTTTGATGAAATATCTTTTCGAGACCGCTTTCGTATGCACAAGGAAAATGCATTGGAGATAATTACTTTGCTTGAGCCTAGACTTTCCTCTCTGTCTCAAAGAGGAAGGCCTGTGTCCAATCAACTGCAAGTTCTGATCACTTTGAGGTTCTTGGCATGTGGAATCTTTCATCGTGAAACTGGTGATTTGTGTGGTGTCAGTGAACCAACTGTATGTAGAATAGTTCACAAAGTCTGCAGTGCCATTTGTGAACTGAGGAGTCTTTACATCAAGTTCCCTGAAGCTGCTGGGCAAGCCAACTATAAAGTGCAATTCTATGAATATGGGCACTTCCCAGGAGTGATTGGCTGTATAGACGGATGTCATGTTCCCATCAAGTGTCCATCAACTCCTGATGCAGAGGAATACAGGAATCGTAAGAATGTTCAGGGTGTATGCACTCCTAATTTGGAGTTTTCAAACATTGTTGCCCGTTGGAAAGGTGCAACCCATGATTCAAGGATTTTTCTCAACTCTTCATTGTGTGCACAATTTGAGAGAGGACAACATAGTGGACTACTACTTGGTGATAGTGGATATGGTCAGAGTAACTATTTATTCACACCACATCTAAATCCCACAACAACTGAGCAGCAAAGGTACAACAGAGCTCATATCCGTACTAGAGGGATGATCGAGCGTATGTTTGGAGTATGGAAAACTCGATTCCAGTGCGAAATACGCTTCGTTTCAAGCCAAGAAGATGCTGCAAAGTGATCATTGCTACAGCTGTGCTGCACAACTACCTGAAGCAGCATGGCTGTCCTGATCTGCCAATGGAAGATCAGGATGATGCAGATGTGCCCATGGTGGCAGAGGCAGCCAATGACCAGCGAGGACTTGCACTCAGAGCTGCTTTCACAGTGCAGCACTTCAGCATTTAAATATGGAATGTATTCATTATGGTATAGTTTTGCTTGCATACTGTTTCTGTACAAAATTACAATAATGTAGCAAAATTAAACGAGTGAACCAATGCTGGTTAAAATGTAGTTTGTGATGATTAATACTCACTCACACTCGCATGCCAAATGACAATACATTTATTTTTATTTTTCACAATTCCTCATATTCACCATGGCTACTGGTATGCAGAATTCTTTTTTGGAGCATAGCCCTCTCTCCCAATTTCATATCAAGTTCAACCTCTAGAATTCTCATTTTCATTTCATGTTCTTCTTTTAAATATTCACTTTTACGCTCATGAAATTCTCTGGCTAACTTTTCATGCATAGTTATCTTTTTTGGTCTCTGTTGGATGGTAGCAGCTTCATCTCCCAGGGGTGCCATAGCAGATGTGGAGGGTTCAGGCTCGTTGTGAACTGGCTCTTGATTGGTTTCCTCTGGAAAAAAAGACCACTGTTACAAACTCAAATCAACTAATATGGTCCTGTAACCAATTTACTTCCTAAGGTATATTTACCATTTGTGCTCAGTTCTCCATGTTCACTGTCCAAATGGTCATTGTCTGGAATACCATCCAGAGGTTGCTGGTGCTCTATTATACCAGACAGCAAGTCACCCAATTCATCACATGTGTCCTTTATTGGTGGTCCACCATGTGGACCACCAATGTTCTTCCATAGAACCTATGAAGGCAGATATCATTCATTAGTTTTCTTTTTTGATGTCACAAAAATAGTAATATGGGAAATCTGAAATACTGGTACTGATAAGGCATAATAAAAATAAGTTTGTCTCCTGATAATTTAGGTCATGGTGGAGAAATGATTTTATTTTATATTTCTTTCCCCCTCACATATAGGTATGGATTTTCCTTTGTGCAACATATCTTACTCTACCACCATGTTTCACATGCATATGCCCCTTTAAAATGTGGGCGAGAGTGTTTAAATGTGGTCGATAGTGTTTAAATGTGGTCGATAGTGTTTAAATGTGGTCGATAGGGTTTACATGTTTAAATGTGGTCGATAGTGTTTAATTGTGGTCGATAGGGTTTACATGTTTAAATGTGGTCGATAGTGTTTATATATGGTCGATAGGGTTTACATGTGGTCGATAGGGTTTACATGTGGTCCATAGTGTTTAAATGTGGTCCATAGTGTTTAAATGTGGGCGATAGTGTTTAAATGTGGGCGATAGTGTTTAAATGTGGTCGATAGGGTTTACGTGTGGTCCATAGTGTTTAAATGTGGGTGATAGTGTTTAAATGTGGGCGATAGTGTTTACATGTGGTCGATAGGGTTTACATGTGGTCCATAGTGTTTAAATATGGTCCATAGTGTTTAAATGTGGTCGATAGTGTTTACATGTGGTCCATATTGTTTAAATGTGATCGACAGTGTTTAAATATGTTATTTTCCCTCACTCTCCACCTCATCCCTAACTCTCCACCTCAAGCTGGTGTGTAGTGAGCGTTCTGGCGCCGATTGGCTGCCGTGCATCACCCAAGTGGGTGCTACATATTGGTGGTGGTTAGTGAGGTCCCCCCTTCACTTTAGGCGTCTTTGAGTGTTATTAATTATTCTTCTTCTTCATGTTTAACCTGTTTTCCTTTTATTCCTAGTCTGTTTTACATAGTTTTGAATGATGACTATATGCTCTGTAAGGTGACCTTGGGTGTCTTGAAAGGCGCCTCTAAATTAAATGTATTATTATTATTATTATTATTATTATTTAAATAGGTTACTATCCTTTTAAACAGGATATTCATTCAATGTGAATGCTACAAGCAGCAGGAGTATTGTATTTGGGTAGGCCATAAATAAGCAGGGTATACAGGAAACAAACACATATTTTTGTGCCTAATAATGAAGATTAACTCACCTGCAGTTGTTGTACTGTTCTTGTGGTGACATCTTCATTTGCATTGAATGCATTGCCAATTACAGTCCAAGCACTTCTTTTCTTCTGTTCAATAGCAGCAGTATGGATTTTGCTTTCAATGACTGGATGGTTCGATACAATTAGTTTTAGTAGTGTTTTTTCATGCTCACTATAATTTTTGGAGCGAATTCTCTTTGCCTCTGCCATTGTGTTGTCTCAAAATTCACTGCAACAATGGTGTTTCATACTCCATTTCAGGTTTTCATGAGCACAATTGGACCAACAGCCTGTGCTTCCACTTAGTCTAATGAGGCTTGAACCAAGTGTTCTCATTAAGCTTACTCCAGGACTCCATAGTCTCAGACTAACTAAGCCAAATTTATGCCATGTTCATGCAAGCCACTTAAATAGCCAGGATTAACTAGTCTGATTTAGGCCTACTCCAGTCTTGATTTAAGCCTCCGAAACCGGGCCATGATGTTCTGCCATTGTGTTTAATTTTTTCGTTTAAAAACAGGGGCAGTTTTGCCAACGGTTGTATCCTCTCACATTCATATTGCATCTTAGGTAAGAATTTCCTCCAGGCTTCAAAGACCTCCCTATAAAATTCTGGTATGGTTATCGTCATTGACTGTTTTAGGCCCATGTACCACATACTGTCCTATGCCACCCACATCATTCATATATTTCTCCATAAAATCCTTCCACCCAGATTTATATCCTCCCACAATATATTTCTTCACCGTTTTAATCCTTAATGCTGTCTTTTTTGTTTCTATATCTAATAAATTCAGCCCTCCTTCACACCTTTTTCCCACCAGTGTCCCCTGTGCAATCTTAACTCCCTTCCCCTCCCATATAAAATCACACATAATTTTGTTAAGGTCGTTCTTAACCCATATTGGCATTTCTAATACCAGGGATGCAAACACATGTATGACAAAAAAAGAGAGAGCTACCCGAAGTGCACTTGCACCCTGCGTCCTGCTGCACAATAAGTGCATCCTTCTCCGATATTTCCCACCACTATCCTCGGGCCTGGTCGGGCCGGGCCTTTGATCGAGCATTTTTATTTTTATTTTTATCATTGGTTTATTGGCCTAATCTGAGGAGAAATCTATGCCATAAACAGAAATATTAGGCCTTTAAATAGGCCTTTATTACACAGGTCTTCTCAATGCCGTGGAACACTCCGTTCACTTTGGTAGCTAGTCCGGTGACTTGTTAACCCCAGTGTCTTCTGTTGCTAAGCGACGTCACCGTCTTTGCCGACAATTTATTATTGCTCTGCTGATCAACACTACGAATAATAATAATAATAATAATACATTTAATTTAGAGGCGCCTTTCAAGCCACCCAAGGTCACCTTACAGAGCATAAAGTCATCATAAATCTTTTAAAAACAAGACATTGTGAAAAAATGATGAATGAATGCTGGTAACGAATAAATTGTAAAAAGGCGCACCATGTAAAGTTATTTCTTTAGTTTTGGCAAGTAGCCGTGTAATAAGCGGGATCATGTATAGAACGTCGCCGGTCATTTTCGAAAATAAGCCCCTTCAGGGCGAAGCAAGACGCCTTCGCTGCGCGTTGGTGTACTGTTCGCCCTGTCGGGGCTTATTTTCCCGATAATGACCGGCGTTCTATACATTATCCCTTACATATGTATTTAGCTGTGTAGGCCTAGTAACAAATGTGTACAAAGTTACATATGTGTTAAAATAAATGTTGGGTTGAAATCGGGCTAGGGCCAGTACCGCGGGAAGTAGGGGTGCTGGGGGTGCTGCAGCACAAAGTGGAGATTTCTGAAAACGCCGGTTATGTGTTGTCGTGTCAACGGGGAGAAACGGGATTTTAGGTTCTGAAGCGTCACATTATGCACCAGGAAATGCTTAACGTCATGTGAGCGCCCGCTGTACCGTATTGGTCCGAATATAAACACAAACCCCACTGTAAGACGACCTATATTTGGAAAAAAGATTTGAAGACCAGATCTTGTTTTTATAAATAAATAAATTGTATTCATTGAAATAAAATACGAAAATAAAAAGGCATAGAATAAAACACTGCATTGCCACTAAACAGTAGTGCAAATAGGCCGTACTGATGTGTACACCAAAGACTATTCCTGACACTCTGCCCCGCTGTGTTCGCTCTGGCTGTGGTCGCTCCGCACTGTTTCGGCCAAAAGCGGGTCATCGTCGCTGCTGTCCAAGGCATTTTGAGACGCAGCATTTATTTAATGCTCATTTTAGTGCTGAAAAAAAGTTATATGAAAAAGTGTGAGGGGAGCGGTGGTGCGCTTAACTTGTTCTGTGAGCAGCTGGATGTGAACCATGGTGTGAACACAACGATCGATTTTTCTGTGCGCGCATTGTCGAGTGTTGGACACCGCACGCGCGGTGATTTATGGGAACGATCGCGTACGACACACACACACACCGCTCCGCGGGGGGGTGTTTTGTGTGTGTGTGAGTCTGGGTGTCGCACGTACGCTCCCCGGGACCAACCTAGGTCGAGACCCACTTGTCTCCGTGAATCGTCGGTTTCACGGAGGCGCTCGGTCCGGCTCGGCTCAGTCTTAATCCGGTCCGACCAAGGTCACTCTGTTAAGTCCCTTCACAACAGTTTACTTTAATACGAATTCAGACCCGTCCGTTTGGCGGGACCAAAGTCTCTCGAAACAATAATAGTTAATACGAAATGATGATGTATCTTTTTGCCTTGTCAACCCCCATACACGTCAGTCACAATCAACCATTGCTTGTACTATGCGCCACTTACCGTGAGGGGATCAGCAGGGAGAGCGTGTGTCGTTCTGCTTTGCCTGTGTCGAGGAGTCGACAGGGAAAAGGACTCGAACGATTGAGTTAACCTACTACAAATGTAGTCAGGTAGATTTATTTTTAGGTCCAATAAACACAATAACTTTTACAACTGAGTATAGATTTGAAAAGAAAAGACAGTAAAAAGAAGAAGAAAATAGATGAAGAGTGGACAGGACTTTTAACCTAAACTATTGCTAATTCTAAGAGGGGATCCTAATTGAGCCTTCCCCAGGAAGGGTAGGCAGCGCTTGTAAGGAGGGGAGGGAAATCCTATTAAAACTACCAAATGCACTCGAGCGGCTCGAGGACGGTGTTTTAAGACTAAACCTACTAAAAAGCCACCAACAATTCTCGAGAGGAGCTCAAGGCAGGTGGGTTTTTAGGACTACACTACCAACGTTTCCCGAGTGGAGCCCAGGAATTTAACGTTAAAGCAAACTCTCGTGCCCCAGCACAACGCACGACCCCGAGCTGCCTCTTTCTTTAGGGAAGATGGTCCTAGGACTAAACTACCAACGTTTCCCGAGTGGAGCCCAGGAATTTAACGTTGAAGCAAAACTCTCGTGCCCCAGTACAACGCACGACCCCGAGAGCTGCCTCTTTCTTTAGGGAAGATGGTCCTAGGACTAAACTACCAACATTTCGTCAAGAAGAGCTTGAGGTTGGATTTTCTAAATCTAAACTAAAAAGAAATAGAGTCTGAACCGAGCGCTTACGGTGTCAGAGTCTTTAAGTTAAAAACCTATTGCTATGAAGGCCGCTGTTTTTTGGAAGCAGAAGAGCAAGAGCAGAGCAGAGAACACACGGCACCACACCAGCAGCAGAAGAACCAAAAAGACCGAGCGAGCGAGATTTCTCTGCAGATTTCCCTGTTTTACTCTCCTGGTAACAAAAGATCCTTTGATAAACGTTCCAGAGTTTCCCTTATTTTGCCCGAGGGGCAACACAAGGAGCTTGAAGTTGTGTTCGTACATCATGGGGTCTAAAGGGACACATGTTCTTTGTATTCCTCCAATGTTTCTCCACGAGGAGACATGTTTAAGCATTCAATTTACTACATAAAAGTGTATATAATGTAACCAGTTAGCCCTATGGTAAGACATTTTAAGGCACATAATCTTAACACATAAGAAAATCTAAAGTAAGCAATTTACTTTCACACAAGCAGTTATAAAGAAACCAATTTTCTTTATCCTAAAATATATGTAAGCATTGAAGTTATAAGGTAAACAATTTACCTTATCATAAAATATACGTAAGCATTAAGGAAGTTATAAGGTAATCAATTTACCTTATCATAAAGCATATGTAAGCATTAAAGAAGTTATAAGGTAATCAATTTACCTTATCATAAAACATATGTAAGCATCAAAGAAGTTATAAGGTAATCAATTTACCTTATCTTAGGATATATTTGATACACAATAAGTTATAAAGCAATTAATTTACTTTATCATAAGAGATACACAAAAAGTTATAAAGAAACCAATTTTCTTTATCATAAGATATGAGATACACAATATATATGGTGATCTTGTTGAAAGCATGGTGTCACAGCATGATTCTGGAGTGATTCTGGAACGGCTAGGTGCACCAATATAGTGAGTCCTATCGGGACACACGTCAGCATGCACTGGTGTAATTGAGCTGCGCTGCTATAGATCTTTTTTATCAATGTAGCGAGTTGCGAGTCTAGTGCAGGCTGAGTTTTTTTTTTTTTCAGCACCCCCTGCTGAGAATACGTTCCCGCGGCTATGGCTAGGGCTCATAATTACAGTTAATGTGTCAGGACAGAACGTGCAGAGGGTCGGGGTCGGGGTCGGGCTTGATTTTCTGAGCCCGATCTAAGCTCTACCGTGCGCATGCGCATCCAATATTTCGACGCGACGGCAAGGGCTGTGATTGGTCCCATAACAAAATCATTTCCGGAATCACTTTTCTTTACTTCGAAGGCACGGGGGTCTCAGTCAATCAGATTACGGAATATGGACACCTGTACGCCCCAAAAAAAAAACTCTTCGGATCTGCACAAACCACACAGGTCCCCAAAATGTATGATAAAAACGCGACTCGCGCCAAAAAGCGCGCCGTTTGCATGTCTGTAATACAGACAACACATACACATAGCCTGATAGTAGCAAACTATTAACCACTGTAACCTTTCCCTTTAACCTGAGCTTCCTTGCCTTCCACCTCCCACAGACAGTTTTTATTTTGTTTAACTCCTGTCCATGTTGCCTCAGTTGCCTCTTTAGTTTCAACACCTAAATATATGCCCAACACTTTAATATACCTATCCTGCACCCTTAAACCTACTCCCTCTCTCTCTATGTTGCCTATATACATTATTTCTGATTTTTCTTTATTTATTCTAGCGCCCGACGCTCTCCCATATATCTCTGCCAATTCTAGCACCCTTTTCACACTGTTCCCATCCCTCACCGTTATTGTTGTGTCGTCTGCATATTGATTTATTGTATGTATGCTCCCAGAGGGTAGTTGTATGCCCTGAACTCTTGCGTCGTATTTAATTAGTAAGGCCAGGGCCCCGCCGAAATGGCATAGAGCAACGCCGATAGAGGACATCCCTGCCTTATCGATCTCCCTAGACAAAATCTGTCAGTCAGCACTCCATTAACTTTGACACAGCTCCTTGCACCCTCGTACAACCTCCTGACCCACCCCACTAATCTCTCTCCAAATCCAAATCTCACCAGTAATCTAAATAAAAACTCATGCTCCACCCTATCAAATGCTTTATTCCAATCTATAGCTAACACAATTCCCCCTGCCCCGTCTCTCCATGAATTCTATTGTATCCCTAACTGTCGCTATTGTGTCAGCTATATCCCTACCTGGTATACTGTAACTTTGAGATGTTTTAATTATATCCCCTATCACTCGTTTTATTCTGTTAGCCAACACCTTGGCCAGAATTTTGTAATCTACGTTTAGCAGACTTATAGGCCTATAATTCTGCAAGTCTAGTTTACTTCCTTTCTTCTTAAAAACGAAGGTAATCACAACTTCTACCATCCTACCCTGCACTATCCCTGTTTTCTCAGTCTCCCTGAATACCTCTACTAAAATTGATGCCATCTGCTCCTTATATACTTTATAAAATTCAATCCCTATCCCATCACTCCCAGGACTCTTCCCGCTTTTCAGCCCCTCTATCGCCTCCATCACCTCCATCCTATTTATCTCTCTGTCACACCATTCACTATCATCCACACTCAGCTTGCTTTCTACACTATCCAGTACCTCCACTATGCTGTCCTCCTTTAATCCACCTCTCTGATATAACTCCCCATAAAACTCTTGCACCCTCTCCAGTATGGCCACATAGTCTGCTACTACCTCCCCCTCCTTTTTCCTGATTTTGTGTATATATGTCCTGCTTTGTTTGCTTTTTTCTAGGCCCAGAAAATACGCTGTGCACCTTTCTCCCTCCAGCGCATATTTTGCCTTGCTCCGTAAAATTGCTCCTCTACATTTCTCTGCCTCATATCTCTGAAGTTCCATCTTTACCTCTATATAATTCTCCATGCTGTAACCTTCTTCATTCTCTGCTTTACTCAGCTCTACCCTCAGTCTTTCCCTCAACTCCTTCTCTTTCCTCATCATTTTCACTTTTCTTTTCTTACTGTACCAAATGCTTATTGATTTAATCTTATTCTTCACTTTCTCCCATATCTCCTCAATCTGAGTATCTGCCCTATTGTCTTCAACATATTCTTTAATTTTCTCATTCTCCATATCTAATAACTCCCTAATCTGTTGTTTATATTCATCCTCTTCAATATAACCTGCATTCAAAATCCACATCCCTCCCCCTATCTCCTCTCTCCCTACTTTAATTCTGAATCTCACCCCGTCGTGGTCACTCAGTGCATTTATTTCATGTCTTATTCTGTCTATATGTTTTATGTTCTCTCCCTGTGTTAAAACCAAATCTATCCTGCTTTGTTTCAGTACACCATCCCTCATTTGTCTCCTGGTGAATTCCCTCCTCTCTGGATTCTCATTTCTCCACACATCTACTAAATTCTTGTCCTTCATCATGTCTAACAAGCTCTCCCTCGACTTTTCCCATCTGAAAACTACACCTTGCCCTATATCTAACCTGCTACATTTAGTATTAAAATCCCCTACTATTATACATCTCCCAATCACTCAACCCGGTCTCACGAAAAGACGTGACACTGTCACGTTATTTAATCTATTGAAACGTGATCAGGATCACGTATTTTCAAAATTTTCGTGTTAAAAAACACAAATTTCAAACCCATGTATTTCAATTGGAAGTATTTGTCGTGTCACCAGCACGACTTCCAAACTAAGGTTCTGTGCGGGAGCGTTCTCCCTAATGTCCCTTAAGGAGCTCCGTACAGTACATTTATTGTTAAAAATTGTGAACAATATGACAGCTTTAGGCCACCCGTTTCTACTTTCACCTTTGATTCTGAGAAATTGTGACAATTCACGGATATAGGCTATTAAATGCAGGTGCGCTGCTCAGGCAAACCGCGAAAGAAAAAAGGGTAGCTGCTTAATCTGTTTTCTTTAGAATTGTATGTCTTGATGTTTTGATCTAGCCATAGATCTATTGTCTTGTTTTTGGCTATGTGAATGGAAGTCCGCGTCGATGCCTCGCAAGTCCAGTGTCGCGAGCGGACGTGACATCTAGAAGTCATACCGTATAATAATGGGTTATCATTAATATTGATGCGTAGGGGTTGATTATAACTCTTGTTTATTGTTTATACCACAGTCTGGGGGAATACTCGTATTCTGATTGGCTGCAGGGTGTGTATTATCTCCTGATATAGGCCTACAGACACCTGCTAAGTAGTTCCAGTCAGTGTTTAGATTCTCTGCCCGAGCCCGAGCCCGACCCGGGCTCGGGCTCGGCTAGTGATATTTCCCATCACTAGCCTTTGATCGAGCGTTTTTACTTTTATTTTATCATTATCATAAATTAGCCTAATCTGAGGAGAAATCTATGCCATAAACAGAAATATTATGGGTCTTTATTACACGGGTCTTCTCAATGCCGTGGAACGCTCCGTTCACTTGCATGGGTCCGGGGATATCTCGGGATTGGTTTCTTTATTAATCGAATGGGAAATGCAATGGGCCTATTTTAGGACCGAATCACCGTTGAACTTGTTTCTAATAACATTTCTAGCGAGAAATGTACTTTTTACTTGCATAATCTTTAGTCAGTGATTACGTCTGATCTTTAGTTTTATAGTTATTAGGAAGATTTTATCGGCTCGCTCGCATGTTTCAATGACGTCAGGTTGCTAAGGACGCTGCTTTCGCTAAACTAGCAGCACACACACACACACACACACACACACACAATGCATTTCGCTGCAGATATTCCCTCAATTATTATTACTTTCAAAACGTTGGCCAAGGTGGAATATCCTTTTTATTTGGGCTGCTTCTAGGACATTTTAGGTGGATTTTGAACGGTATGTGGGCGGGACGTTTTTTGCAGGACCTGGCAACCTTGCGCTGTTGCCCGGGGTGCTGAAATGCTCCGGAACAGATCTGGATCCACTATGGCCAAAAGACTTGTATGCCCCCCCCCCCTTAAATAAATTCTATGGCAGAATAAAGAATAAATTCATGCATTATCATTCAACTTGAACATGTGTTTTTACAGTATAGCGTGGTGGAGGGCTGACGTATGTTGCCCAACCCGGAAGTGAGCGTCGCCCTGGTTTCCCTTGACAAAAAGCCAACGGGTTTATCCATTGGATTTTGGATTATTGCAGAAAAATTAGCATCTTTGAAGCACCTCCTCAAAAACTGAAAATAAATAAATAAATAAAAATATCTGTGCTCCAAAGAACGAAATGTAAACCAATGCATTATGAATAATAATAATAATAATACATTTAATTTAGAGGCGCCTTTCAAGACACCCAAGGTCACTTTACAAAGCATATAGTCATCATTCAAAACTATGTAAAACATACTAGGAATAAAAGAAAAACAGAGGTTAAACATGAAGAATTATAATAATTAATAACACTCAAAGACGCCTACAGTGAAGGGGGGACCTCACTAACCACCACCAATGAGTAGCACCCACTTGGGTGATGAATGGGAGTGTTTCTCCGATTTTTCCATGCTACACAGAACGAAATGTAAACCCATGCAAATAAAGACTTCATGTTCATAATCATTTAAATATCATTAATCTCCTGAGTGTGTCGAGTGGTATTCTATTTTTTTTCTACGGGGCTGCATCCAGTCACTTGACCGTCATGGTTGCTATGGTGGTTGCTATCGACCGCCCCCTCTAATCCTTACATGGTTCTAAAAACCATGCGGCAAAGGAGCTGCCGTCCATTGTGTTGTTTTTGTCGTAAACTAGGGTCAGATGGTTAAAAAATAGACAGATATTCCAAGGTATCCTTAAAAGGCAGCTTGGATGTTTTTATTTTGTGCAGTTTAGACTTCTTCTATAACCTATTTTTGAAAGCAAAACACCAAGCTCATTGATTTAACGAGGCAGGGTTATTTGAAACAATTTATTGAATAAATATTTATGAGAGGTCATTCCTTCTCCTGAGTTTGCTTCCTATTTATGTCTAGTGTACACCCCTACTGTCAACAAGCATCACCCCCCCCCCCCCTCCCCATATGGATTTGGAGAATTGCTGCCACGTCCCGGTGGTGGAGGTATCATATATATGAAAGAGGGCATTCAATTATACTACAATGATCAATTAGGAGGCCGAAGCCCTAAAGGAAGTGATGCAATAGGTGACTGAGTCGACAACATTTAAGTAAGCCTTGGGGTCTCATATATATCAAAGGGGGTCTCAAAGGACGCATATACGCTTCAACCTGTGGCTTACAGGAAATGACTCAGCAAGTGCTCCATCTTGTTGCACGCACCCAGCGGCTCGCTTGCAAGATTTTGGCCTGAAGTTCTTCCCAGACCTACACCGTAGCCATCCAACCTGCATATCGGAGAATCAGGCCTCTCTTTAATAATGACAAAAAGTTATGAGAGGAATACACATAAACTTTTGTTGTCTCATAAGCGGCGTGGCGTCGGCTGCTTTTGACCTTTTGACCCCAGACTTCTGAGGGAATAGCTGAATCAATTCATTAGTCAATCAGAAGTATGTAAATATCTTCCCGGTGTCGTAAGAGGGCGAACAAGGTGTCCTTCAACATCTACGCTTCCAGGCGATTGCAATGGTGCCACACATGAGCATATTCGAACATGTTTAATGGTAGTAATTAGCTGTCGAAATTGGAGGCCTTAATCAATAATGAGCAGCTATTGATTTACTTTCCGATAGAAATTTGTGACAAATGACATATTATATAGCATCTACACGTTGAGCTGAGTCCAATGACACCAAGCATGACACTCTAGCAAATGTATTTTACATGGTACATATGGTCTAGGACATGATCTCGGTGTGGCAAGAGGGCAAGCTTGATCTCATTGGACTCAGCTTAACGTGTAGATGCTAAATAACATGTAATTTGTCAAGAATCTCCATCGGGAAGCAAATCTATAGCTGGTCATTATTGATAAAGGCCCCCAAAATCGACAGCTAATTGCTACCCCGAAACATATTCAAATATGATCATGTGTGGCACTGGCCTCGAAACGTAGATGTCAAAGGACACCTTGTTTGCCCCCTTACGCCTCCGGGAAGATATTTTCATACTTCTAATGGATTGATTCATATTTTAAGGTTCTCGGAATGAGACTTTAGGCGGCTGCAGCAGAAGTGTTGAGACGAAAGATGATATCAAGACATTTATAGAATATTCCGATTCACATTATGATTCTTCGTCATAACTATCCGACCAAACATCCTTCACATTCACCGAGCGAAGATTATGAAAGTCCAGGCCCCCCTCCATCTCGTTGCACCTGCACCCAGCGGCTCGCTTGTATGATTTTGGCCTGAAGTTCTTCCCAGACCTACACCCTAGCCATCCAACATGCATATCTTAGAATCAGGCCTCTCTTTAATAGTGACAAAAAGTTATGAGAGAAATACACATGAACTTTTTGTTACCTCATATGCGGCGTGGTGCCGGCTCCTTTTGACCTTTTGACCCCAGACTTCAAAAACGTGGCCACAGGCCAGCTGTGTCTACACACCTTAAGCCACAAATGTACACATCCATCCCACAAAAAATGGGGACTAGAAACTAACCTCTGTCTTATGTACATTTACTGTACTGTTGGAGGTCACGCCCCTTTTCCGGCCTTTTCGAGATAGCTAGGGATACTGAAATGTTTACACACATTTCCCGGGGCCCAGAGAACGACATATCCGAGATTTGGAATTGTAGCCCTTAGAGAAAAAAAGTTTTCCCAAATGGACTGTCATTTGGACAAAGCCCCTCAGAAGTGTTGCCTGCAAGACCTAATGGTCCAGAATGTGGTGGAAAAACAGTTTTTGAGATAGGAAGGTCGTACCGCCCTGAAATTTGAATACCTTATTCTAGGGCCTAACTGGGACCCCCACACCGAAACTTGGCCCGGTCGGACCCCGAGGGCCCTTCCTGCCCGAAACTTGGCCCAGTCGGAACCCGAGTGCAGGAAGGGGGGGCCTGGACTTTCATAATCTTCGCTCAGTGAATGTGAAGGATGTTTGGTCGGATAGTTATGACGAAGAATCATAATGTGAATCGGAATATTCTATAAATGTCTTGATATCATCTTTCGTCTCAACACTTCTGCTGCAGCCGCCTAAAGTCTTACTCCGAGAACCTTAAAATATGAATCAATCCATTAGAAGTATGAAAATATCTTCCCGGAGGCGTAAGGGGGCAAACAAGGTGTCCTTTGACATCTACGTTTCGAGGCGATTGCAACAGTGCCACACATGATCATATTTGAATATGTTTCGGGTAGTAATTAGCTGTCGATTTTGGGGGCCTTTATCAATAATGACCAGCTATAGATTTGCTTCCCGATGGAGATTCTTGACAAATTACATGTTATTTAGCATCTACACGTTAAGTTGAGTCCAATGAGATCAAGCTTGCCCTCTTGCCACACCGAGATAATGTCCTAGACCATATGTACCATGTAAAATACATTTGCTAGAGTGTCATGCTTGGTGTCATTGGACTCAGCTCAACGTGTAGATGCTAAATAATATGTCATTTGTCACAAATTTCTATCGGAAAGTAAATCAATAGCTGCTCATTATTGATTACCACCGGGACGTGGCAGCAATTCTCCAAATCCATATGGGGAGGGGGGGGGGGGTGATGCTTGTTGACAGTAGGGGTGTACACTAGACATAAATAGGAAGCAAACTCAGGAGAAGGAATGACCTCTCATAAATATTTATTCAATAAATTGTTTCAAATAACCCTGCCTCGTTAAATCAATGAGCTTGGTGTTTTGCTTTCAAAAATAGGTTATAGAAGAAGTCTAAACTGCACAAAATAAAAACATCCAAGCTGCCTTTTAAGGATACCTTGGAATATCTGTCTATTTTTTAACCATCTGACCCTAGTTTACGACAAAAACAACACAATGGACGGCAGCTCCTTTGCCGCATGGTTTTTAGAACCATGTAAGGATTAGAGGGGGCGGTCGATAGCAACCACCATAGCAACCATGACGGTCAAGTGACTGGATGCAGCCCCGTAGAAAAAAAATAGAATACCACTCGACACACTCAGGAGATTAATGATATTTAAATGATTATGAACATGAAGTCTTTATTTGCATGGGTTTACATTTCGTTCTGTGTAGCATGGAAAAATCGGAGAAACACTCCCATTCATCACCCAAGTGGGTGCTACTCATTGGTGGTGGTTAGTGAGGTCCCCCCTTCACTGTAGGCGTCTTTGAGTGTTATTAATTATTATAATTCTTCATGTTTAACCTCTGTTTTTCTTTTATTCCTAGTATGTTTTACATAGTTTTGAATGATGACTATATGCTTTGTAAAGTGACCTTGGGTGTCTTGAAAGGCGCCTCTAAATTAAATGTATTATTATTATTATTATTCATAATGCATTGGTTTACATTTCGTTCTTTGGAGCACAGATATTTTTATTTATTTATTTATTTTCAGTTTTTGAGGAGGTGCTTCAAAGATGCTAATTTTTCTGCAATAATCCAAAATCCAATGGATAAACCCGTTGGCTTTTTGTCAAGGGAAACCAGGGCGACGCTCACTTCCGGGTTGGGCAACATACGTCAGCCCTCCACCACGCTATACTGTAAAAACACATGTTCAAGTTGAATGATAATGCATGAATTTATTCTTTATTCTGCCATAGAATTTATTTAAGGGGGGGGGGGCATACAAGTCTTTTGGCCATAGTGGATCCAGATCTGTTCCGGAGCATTTCAGCACCCCGGGCAACAGCGCAAGGTTGCCAGGTCCTGCAAAAAACGTCCCGCCCACATACCGTTCAAAATCCACCTAAAATGTCCTAGAAGCAGCCCAAATAAAAAGGATATTCCACCTTGGCCAACGTTTTGAAAGTAATAATAATTGAGGGAATATCTGCAGCGAAATGCATTGTGTGTGTGTGTGTGTGTGTGTGTGTGTGCTGCTAGTTTAGCGAAAGCAGCGTCCTTAGCAACCTGACGTCATTGAAACATGCGAGCGAGCCGATAAAATCTTCCTAATAACTATAAAACTAAAGATCAGACGTAATCACTGACTAAAGATTATGCAAGTAAAAAGTACATTTCTCGCTAGAAATGTTATTAGAAACAAGTTCAACGGTGATTCGGTCCTAAAATAGGCCCATTGCATTTCCCATTCGATTAATAAAGAAACCAATCCCGAGATATCCCCGGACCCATGCAAGTGAACGGAGCGTTCCACGGCATTGAGAAGACCCGTGTAATAAAGACCCATAATATTTCTGTTTATGGCATAGATTTCTCCTCAGATTAGGCTAATTTATGATAATGATAAAATAAAAGTAAAAACGCTCGATCAAAGGCTAGTGATGGGAAATATCACTAGCCGAGCCCGAGCCCGGGTCGGGCTCGGGCTCGGGCAGAGAATCTAAACACTGACTGGAACTACTTAGCAGGTGTCTGTAGGCCTATATCAGGAGATAATACACACCCTGCAGCCAATCAGAATACGAGTATTCCCCCAGACTGTGGTATAAACAATAAACAAGAGTTATAATCAACCCCTACGCATCAATATTAATGATAACCCATTATTATACGGTATGACTTCTAGATGTCACGTCCGCTCGCGACACTGGACTTGCGAGGCATCGACGCGGACTTCCATTCACATAGCCAAAAACAAGACAATAGATCTATGGCTAGATCAAAACATCAAGACATACAATTCTAAAGAAAACAGATTAAGCAGCTACCCTTTTTTCTTTCGCGGTTTGCCTGAGCAGCGCACCTGCATTTAATAGCCTATATCCGTGAATTGTCACAATTTCTCAGAATCAAAGGTGAAAGTAGAAACGGGTGGCCTAAAGCTGTCATATTGTTCACAATTTTTAACAATAAATGTACTGTACGGAGCTCCTTAAGGGACATTAGGGAGAACGCTCCCGCACAGAACCTTAGTTTGGAAGTCGTGCTGGTGACACGACAAATACTTCCAATTGAAATACATGGGTTTGAAATTTGTGTTTTTTAACACGAAAATTTTGAAAATACGTGATCCTGATCACGTTTCAATAGATTAAATAACGTGACAGTGTCACGTCTTTTCGTGAGACCGGGTTGAATCACTAGCCCTTTCAGCTCCTCTATTATAATTATTTTATCTATTTCTATATTCGGAACATATATATTAATTAGTCTAAACAACACATTTTGATACTTAAACTCTATTACTATTATCCTCCCAGTCCTATCTTTATATATCTCTTTTATCTCATCTACCCTGTGTTTTTTAATCATTATAGCCACCCCTCTTGTGTTCTTAGCCCCGCTATTATAATAAATCCCCCCCCCCATTCCTCCCTTACCTCTCTAACTTTTACGTCATCCCAGTTTGTCTCCTGTATGCATAGGATGTCACTCCTATATATATTTAAAAGTGACCTCAGTTTGCCTCTGTCACTTAAACCATTCACATTAACAAAAGTTACTGTGGTCATGAGAGCTAAAATAAAGAAAATACTTGAACCAAAAACCAAAGCCAGACTCACATGCCAGACTGCGGTCCTTTATTTCTCTCTCCCCGTGTCTTCTCCTCTGCTTTCCTTTTGGCGGCCAGTCTCTGTTCTTTTGTCTTCTTTCCTCCCTTTTGTCCTCTGCCCTCCTGTCTTTGCTCCTCGTCTATTTTTTGCACCTGTTGTTCCGCTCTCCCTCGTTCATCGTCCTCCGCTTTTCCCCCCTGCTCCATCATCTGTTCGTCACCGTCCTTCTCAGCACTGTCGCCGCTGTCAGATCTATACCGCCATTCCAGTTCTTTTTCCGCTTCCTCATTCTCACCTCCCGTCTCCTCTTCAGCTCCCCTTCCGTCATCGCTCTCTCCGTCTTTCTCCTCCATCTGTTCTCCTCTCTCCTCCTCCTCCTCTCTCGCCGCTGCGTTTCGTTCCTCACACTCCCGCGCATGATGCCCCGTCTTCTGGCACCTGAAGCACTTGAAATCAGGGCACTCCCTGAAGATGTGTCCTGGCTTGATGCAGAGTCGGCACACCCGCACCTGTCAATCATGTATCACTCTAAAGTACTCCGCTCCTCTCAGTGTCTCTAACTTGGTTGAGTACGGGAGTGATCGTACCTGCTCATTAAAGCAGACTTTTAAAAATCTTGTCCCGTCCGCAATCTCCGTCCCCGGCCACTTGCGCCGTTTGATGACAGATATTGGCCGCACACCCCACTCCTCCAGCCTTGCCAGTATTGTTGCATCTTCCATGTAAACAGGCAAGTTGATAAATGACACCACCATGTCATTGTTCACAATCTCCCTGCCATGCACTAAGGCTCCTTTTACGCGCACGCCATCCAGGAGCTTGCGCTTTCCCACCTCATCCTTCATGGTCATTTCAAAGTTTTTTTCCCCTCTCACACGGCATCCGCTCACCACTCCACATTGCACTGCCACTTCCCGCAGAATATCCATCATGGAAATCACCGCTGTTCCCTCCACCTCAACGTCCACGGTCAGCTCTTTCCCGTACTCCTTCTGCCGTCCTTCTCCCGTTTCTGGCTGATTCTCAATCCCATTCCTTCCCTCTTCCTCCCATGCTACAACTCCACTGCTAGGCATTGTCTGCTCCGGTCCTTTGTCTGCTGCCATGTGGTCCATTCGTCGAACAAAAAGCCTCCCCAAACAGCAAAAAAAGCTGTGGAGAGGTTTTCAACTATAATTAAAATACGATTTTGTCAAAAGAATATAATCTACAAATCAACAAGAAGAAAAAACACCAGGCTGCTGTATCAGCCTACTCTGCCCACAAACTTTTTTCTGCTTCCTTCACTTCCTCCTTTGCGCACCTGAACGAGATCAGACGAGATCGGGCGTGCTCAGGGTGGTATGGCCGTAAGCAATTATTGTCTGGACCATATTAGCTTTTATACAGGAGGAGGACGTAAGGAGTGAGAGCGCTGCCGTGGCCAGAGACAGGACTTGTACAGAAACAATGATTACCGTATTTTCCGGACTATACGTCGCTCCCGAGTATAAGTCGCATCAGTCAAAAAATGCTCCATGACGAGGAAAAAAACATATATACGTCGCATCGGTGTATAAGTCGCATTTATTTTTAAACATTTAAACAAGAACGTTTAGTCTGGAGAGACTGAATGAAATTGCAATAGCAATATAGGTGTGTCGGTCCCTCGTAGTTCTGAGAGTAGGCCTATACCGAATTCAGTGACACCGGGATTCCACCGGACGCGTATGCGCCGCGGTCAGATGCCTTCACAAGTCCAGCGGAGGGCTCCAGTTTTCGCCGGCCAAGTCATGCGCTGTGATATGTGTGACAGCTATGTTGCACAAAATTGCAGCTAAGGCTGGGGTAGCTTTGGTTGAACTTGAGGACGAGAATATAATTTATTCGGTGGTGCAGTAGGCTTGCAGCGTTCAGTTGTAGGCCTAATGAATGACGGTGCCCTCTTGCGGCCGAGGATTATGTACGCACAATTTTGGCATATAAGTCGCTTCGAAATATAAGTCGCAGGGCAAGCCAAACTACAAAAAAACCGCGACTTATAGTCCGGAAAATACGGTAGATCCTTAATGAACGAATGAATGAATACGTTATTCCAGACTCAGAGTTACATATTTGAACGCAATGCATTACACTGCTTGGGCGTCATCGTTTGCGTGATCTTTTGAAAAAACGTAGCGTTGCAAAACCTGGGATGGAATACAGTGGACCGCCGTCATTGCAGCTCTCTGCTGCTCCCTGCTAGCAGCGTCACTACACTGTCCACATTTTTCACAAATAGAGTTTGGAGAGACGTTGTCAGTGTCTGTATGTTGCTTAAATTCTCCAAAACAGTGGGCGCTAAAGATCAACGCACGGCAGGCCATTGCAGCCAATGAGCTCGAGTTGAAAAAGAATAATGCTAACAGCACCTGGTATTCCCAGGCGGTCACCCATCCAAATACTAACCTGGCCCGACCCTGCTTAGCTTCCGAGATCAGGCGTGCTTTTTTTTAATCTTTTTTATTATCAAAAATATATTCCATTTTATGCAATAACGCAATCATTTATACGTGTATCAATAAAAATAAATGAAAACAGTCCCACAAATTAAACCACCCTCAGAAACCGCACAAACAATTAACTAAACACACTTTCTCTTTTAAATTAAAAATAAGAACCAGACAGCAAAAACAGAATCTTTAACCTCGTACACTTACCCTCGAAATTAAACCGCCCCTCAGTCCCAAAGCACAAACCGATCAACCAAACACAGAATCTTTTAACCTCGAACATTTACCCACAAAATTAAACCACCCCTCATTCGAAAAAACCACACAAAACCCAAATCCCACACAAAACTCCCTCACTCTCCCACCTCCAAAATTAAGCCACCCCCTTTAAACCACCCAAATCAACCCCAAACGGTGCCCTGCTCAGTCATCCATACAATTCCATTCTCATTCACACCACATACTCCCGCGCTCTCTACAAACATACTCACAAACAAAGCCTCATCCACAACATACAGCATTCGTAAGTGTCTTTTCCATTCATTCACAAACAGCCTCCATACATCCAACTTTCTCCTTTCATACAGTGCAAAATTGCGCCTGTTAAAAATCGCCCTCCTTGCGAACCCAAAGATCATGTTGATCGTTTTCCAGTTTTTATATTTCCTATTCACTCCCAAGAGTACAGACAATTCCCACCCCCGATCCACCCAGCAGTCTCCCACAATGCACCCTCCCAGCAGCCCCTTGATTTTTCCCCAGAATTCTGCTAGCTCGCAACAATGCACAAAAATATGATTAACATCTTCATCCCCCCTTTCACACACCATACACGTCCTCCCATACACTCCCCTGAGCATTTGGTGCAGGATGATGCATGTGAAAATCCTCCTGTGCCTTATCTTGAAATCAAGATCGAATATTGCATGCGGTGTGTGCGGTATGTTAATATACTTCCACAAAATGTTGGGTGTAATGTCCGGATATGTGTCTGCCCATTTACTCTCGCATGTGGGTTTTTGCACTCTATGTGTCAATGCATGCTTATACCAAATCTTTGTTGTGACATCAGCAATGGCGTGTGTCTCCCCCCCCAGGCACAGGGAGATTCCCACCGCATCATCCTGCCCAACCCTCCCCTTATTTCTAAACCCGTCCCCCCATTCACTCATCACACACTCTTCCACTCTCTCCAACACTTTCACAATCACTCCCCTCCTATATGTTATCCCCTTCTCTCTCACTATCCTAATCACTCTTTCTTTATCCCATCTCCCTCCCCTGTCGATGAGATCTCCCACCCGCTTCAGCCCCGCCCCCTCAAGAGCCACGCTCTTGATGACCCCTCCGCCCCCCTGTTTAAAATATGGGCTGGAGAGGAACGGCAGCCTCATCACAGACGCTCTTGACTCGCATACGAGTGTAGTCTTATCAAAAAGCAGGAACCACGCGTTGAGCACCTCCTGGAAGAACCGTGGCAGATGTGCATATGCCGCTGCGTTCTGCATCTGCAACAAATTGTCTTTACTCAAGAGACCAAATGTGCTCAGCCACTGGCTGAAGTGGCCTTTCCAGGCCGCCTCCCGACTTGCATCCCTAAATTTACCTATCAATTTAGTTCGTAACGCAGTTCTTTTTGCGAGTACGTCCATCAATCCTAGCCCACCCTGATCTTTGACCCTTATCAGCGTTCTATGCGCAATACTGGCTGCTTTGCTCCTCCAAATAAAAAAACAACTTTTGCAATCTTCTGCTCAGCCCAAGTCAGAAGCGCACAAGTGCTCAAGGCATGGTTCACCTGCGACAACACTAGAGCATTGGTGACGGCCACCCTTCCCCTCAACAGCAGACCCCTAGCCCTCCACATACACAGGGTCTTTTGCATACGCCCAATAACATCTTTCCACGTCAAATCATCGCATTCATTCTCATCACTTCCAACATACACTCCGAGCACTTTTCTTTTATTCTCTACTACTTTGAATCCCCATTTGTTATTTAGATCTTTGTTCCTACCCATCCCCATTATTTCAGACTTTTCCATATTAATTTTTGCTCCTGAAGCTCTCTCATAAGTTTCTATATGTTTCAATACTATATCTACATCACTCTCACTTTTAACCATTACATTAATATCATCCGCATACTGCATTAAACAAATTTTTCCCTTACCTATTCCACACACTCTTTTATCATTAGAAATTAAAGCCGCCAACGGCTCCGCCACCATGCTGTAGAGCAGTGCTGACATTGGGCAGCCCTGCCTCACTGACCTCTTGACATCAAAAGAGTCAGTCAAAACACCGTTACACTTTATTTTGCTCTTAGCCCCCCCATAAAGCAATCCCACCCACCCCCTTAATTTAGTCCCAAATCCAAGTTTCTCTAGTACCCTCCCCAAAAAATCCTGATCCACCCTATCAAACGCTTTATTTAAATCAATCCCCAGCCACAATCCTCCCTCCCCTTCCATATCTCTTACTACCTGTTTTATTGTTATTATTGAATCCCCAATGTCCCTCCCCGGAATACTATACGCTTGAGTTTGACCTATTAATGAACCTATTACCTCCCTTATTCTATTTATACGAGCCACATCCAATGGGTGTGCTCCGTGTGGTTTGACTCCCGGGTGACCTGGTTGACGCGCTGTGTTGATGTTTCCATTAGCCTACTATGCAGCTACGTGAAGCAATGATTGATCCGTGCGATCGTCTCCGGTTTACAACCGTTTATTTCCTCCCAAACGTAACACCAATTGCAATGGAATACGGAATGCATTTATAGATCCTCAGTGACATAACAACAACATTGTATTTCTTGCGGTCAAAAACCGTATGCCCTTCCGGGGTCAAACAACAGAGGTACCCCAAATGACATCCCTTTTACACCTGTACCCGCAATACTGCAACACCACTCAGTGGTCAACACAGACATTACAACATAACTGAAAAACAGGAAAATGGCTCTTACACTATTCGCAAGTATTTTAGCAATTATTTTATAGTCAGTGTTGAGTAGACTGATTGGCCTATAGTTATCTAGATTTTTGTTATCTCCCTTATTTTTATAAAAAATCGTGATTATGCCTAATCCCATACTCTCAGGGAGCCAGCCTGTTTTCTCTACATGTTTGCAGAGCTTTTCAAACACCGGAGAAGGAATTTCCTTAAAGCCCACGTAAAACTCGGCTGTCAGCCCATCACTCCCCGGGCTCTTATTTTTGTTTAGTCCATCAATAGCACTATTAATCTCTTGTACAGTTAATTCACAATCGCACCAAACACTATCCTCCCTACTCATAGTTTTCTTTAGTGCCTCTAAGGCCTCTTCTACACTATCTTTATCACATGCATCTTTTTTAAATAAACACTCATAATAATCCCTAACTACTTTTAATATCTCTTCCTTATCAGTTATTATTTGACAATTATTATCTAATACTTCCTTTATCTCAGTTTTATTTTGTTTTCGTTTTTCCAAACCCAGGAAAAAGGCTGTGCTCCTTTCCCCTTCATACATATATTGAATCCTGCTTCTAATAGCTGCCCCTCTACACTTCGCTACCTCTAAGGCACTCAATTTTTCTTTTAAATCTACATATTTTTCCATACATATATTACCCTCCTTATCTAACAATTTAATTTCCTCATTTAGTTGTTTCCTCAAATTATCCTCCTCTGCATTTTCCCTTTTCCTTTTTTCTATACCATACCTGACACATTTGTTTTTAATTCTCATTTTCATACTCTCCCACCACACACTCATATTCTCATCATCATTCCATTCATCCATCATTCTCTTCAAAAAAAAAAAACCATACTCTTCACAAACACAACATCCCCCAAAAAGCTGGCATTAAAACACCAAGGCCTCTTTTTAACACTCCCTCCCCTCCCTCCCACCTCTAACCTAATCCCTGCGTGGTCACTCCAAGTATTATTAATGTATTCCACACTCTTAATTAATTTAACATTTCTACTTTGTACTAACACTAAGTCAATTCTAATCTGTATAAGAGTATTTGCAACAAGTTGCCTTCTTGAAAAAATCCTTTCCCACGGGTGTAGGACTCTCCATATATCAACCAATTGATTGTTCTCCATTAAATCCCTAAGGGTTCGCCTAGTGCTGTCCCCTTTAAATGTATTGTTTCTCGATAAATCAGATTTAGTCAAAATAACATTAAAATCCCCCACAATCATACAATTAGAGTTGCACCACACATTCAAACCAGCCAAAAAAACCCTCCTCTCCTTCTCCCCATTGGGTGCATGTAAATTAATTATTCTAAGTTCCCTCCCCTCATAAACACAATCAACAACTATCAACCTCCCCTCTAAATCTCTATGAACTAAATTAATCCCCGTTATTTTAGCACTGTTAAAGCAAATCGCAACTCCCCTGGCCCTGGGAGTCCCTTCTGAAAAATAAATCTGGCCTTTCCACTGCTTTCTACTTATATTAAAGGTCCCATGACATGAAAATCTCACTTTGGGAGGTTTTCTAACATAAATATGAGTTCCCCCAGCCTGCCTATGGTGCCCCAGTGGCTAAAACTTGCGTTTGGTGTAAAACTAGCACTAGCTGTTCTGCTCGCCTTTGAAAAAACGGAGGCTCAAGCGCGCTGATTTGGAATGTCTGTGCTCATGACGTCATCAGGAATCTCAGCTCCTCCCCTTACTCTGCCTGGCCCGCCCAGAGACGTTGGCCCGCCAATGAGATTCGACCGTGCGAGCGCCACATGTGTGTGTGTGAATACACACACTGTAACGTAAGTGTTTCTTGTTGGTTCTTTGACGTGTCTTGTATTTCCACAACGAGACTGTCGTGGGGTGACTCGCTGAAGTACATGAACTGCGACATGCCGCCGGTTGCCGCGAGGCACCATCGCCCGGCAGCGGGCAGCCGGCCGCAGGCAGCGCGCCGTTCAGTCGACTTCAGGTTGATGTGAAAGTGGAAGAACCAGAGACGTCGCAGAACCCGACAAAGTCGTTTGTGATTCATAATATCGTCTGGAGGCGCACACAATATGATATAGATATCTATGTATTATATGATATTATTTAGATATAGAGCTCCAGGACTGTAACGCAAGTGTTGTACACTTCCTTGTTATTTGGATAACCGTTCTGCTGTTGGTGTGATGGCGCATAACACGTCGGACTCTCGTCTCTGGTATTTCTACAACGAGACTCGTATTGGGGGTTATCTCAGCCAAGGTTGAGAATGAATTGGGGGGAAGGAACTTTGGCTTTGACTCCCTCAAGAACATGAACCACGACAAGGAGGAGAAAGGGATCTTTGCCGGGCAGCGCTTATGCACCTCCGCCTCCGGCGGTGGTCCCTCAGCGGGGCTCAAGCGGGAGACATTCGCCGCCAACAATCCCTTTCTCCTCCATGTCGTGGTTCATGTTCTTGAGGGAGTCAAAGCCAAAGTTCCTTCCCCCCAATTCATTCTCAACCTTGGCTGAGATAACCCCCAATACGAGTCTTGTTGTAGAAATACCAGATACGAGAGTCCGACGTGTTATGCGCCATCACACCAACAGCAGAACGGTTATCCAAATAACAAGGAAGTGTACAACACTTGCGTTACAGTCCTGGAGCTCTATATCTAAATAATATCATATAATACATAGATATCTATATCATATAACATATTATGTGCGCCTCCAGACGATATTATGAATCACAAACGACTTTGTCGGGTTCTGCGACGTCTCTGGTTCTTCCACTTTCACATCAACCTGAAGTCGACTGAACCGCGCGCTGCCTGCTGCCGGCTGCCCGCTGCCGGGCGATGGTGCCTCGCGGCAACCGGCGGCATGTCGCAGTTCATGTACTTCAGCGAGTCAAACCAAAGTTCCTTTCCCCCAATTCCTTCTCAACCATGGCTCAGATAACCCCCACGACAGTCTCGTTGTGGAAATACAAGACACGTCAAAGAACCGACAAGAATCACTTGCGTTACAGTGTGTGTATTCACATTGATGTGGACGTTGAAGAACCAGGAACGTCGGAGAACCCAACGCGGTCGTTTGAGATTCATAATATCGGCTCACACAGCTTTTGGCCGTGATAATATATATTATATGATATAGATATCTGTGTAGGCTATATGATAATATTTAGATACAGAGCTCCAGGACTCCCGTGTGTTCTAGAATATTTACAGAACACGGCTAAAGGCTGTGTGCGCCTCGCCATTGCGATACATCCACTGTAAACAGAGCGCATGGTGGCTGCAAGCTGCTCAGGGCCACACCCCCACCCTCCTCCTTGACACGCCCACCGAAACAGCGCATTTGGGGGAAGCTCAATGTGCGACTGGCTCGGAGTGGCTGTAACTCTGCACCACGGCTGAATTTAGGGAACGTCTTTGAATACTGTGTTAGTTGCCCACTAATACCTATTTTAAAGAATACATCAAATAGCATGTCATGGGACCTTTAAGTAGCTTGTCATCCCATCTAGTCTCCTGCAAACACAGAATATCTGCTCTCATATCCAGTATGGCTTTTCTTTTACATTCGGTTCTCAAACCGTTGACATTCAGAGAAATTATAACCAAGGCCATAAATAATAAAAATAAAATAAGGAAAAAACCAACGAAAAAGAGCCAGCAAGCACATTAACCTTCATTAATAAATTACCAATTCTTGTTCTTCTTCCCACTCCCCTCCGTTTTTTGCTTTGCAGACAGCCTTTTTTTCGCCTCCCTTAGCTCCTCCATGTCCATATCACTCCCCGAGCTCCCCTCCCTCACAGTTTCATCAACAAAATCCCCACTCTCCCTCACCTCATCATTGCCCCAAGTCATTTTTAGTACAGTTTTCCCCGTCCCATCCCCAAACATTCTTACCCCTTCCCGTTTTTCACCTCTGCCTCTTACGCTCCTGTCTCCCTGCCGCCGCGGCAGGCCCTCGCTCAGCTCTCCCTTCAGGCCCAGGTCTGCAGACTGGCCCGAGGTGAGCTCCTCCTCCAGCAACGAGGGGAAGTCTTCCCCCCTAGAGTCACCGTCCTGGTCCATGCTCGCGTCCATGTCCTCATTCTCTCCCTCCTCGTCCTCACCACCACCGTCGTCCGGCGCCCCCGGTTCGCCACTATCCGGCTCGCCGCCGTCCTCCTCCGCCTCCTCTTCCACCGGGCATACGCAGTCTCTCTCCCTCCTCCGGCACGTCTGACATTTTGCCACCCCTGTGGCGCACTCCCGTGCGTAGTGGCCTTGGCATCCGCAGTTGTGGCAGGTGAAGACCGGGCACTCACGCAGGATGTGGCCAGGCTGCATACAACTCCTACACACCTTCATTTGACGGTCATGGATCACTCTAAAATATTCAACACCCGTTGCCGTGTTGAACTTTGTGGAGTACGGCAAGGATTGCACAAGCTCATTAAATTTAACACGTACAATCCTTGTTCCATCCGCTATATTTGTCCCCGGCCACATCCTCCTCTTAATGGGCGAGAGCGCCCGGACTCCCCACCCACTTAGTTTATCAAGAATCTCCTCGTCAGATGTATACGCTGGCAGGGTGAGAAAAGACACCACCAGCTCATCATTGCACAGTTCTTTGGCAATTATCCTTGTATTACGGATTTTAAAGCCGTCAAGCAGACGGTCCTTCCCCCTCTCTCCGCACACCGTCACCTCCAGCTTCCCGAGGGCCAGCACCCTACAAGCCCTTATTTCGCCACACACAACTGCCATAGCCTTCATAAGCTCACCTATAGGTATTACGTCCCCGCACTGCTCCACGCATACCGTGAGCCTCCTTTCATATTTGCGCTCCGTCTTCCTTGTCCCGTCCACTGCTTCACCTCCAGCCACCTGCTCTTGCCCGCCTCCAGCCGCCTTGCCGTTTCCATCTCCCCCGCTCTCTCCTTTCTCCTCCCGACTCCTCCGCAATACTCCTTCCTCCTCTCAACCCGCCGGCTTCTCCCTTTTCCTTTCCGTCCTCCTCCACCTCACGTCCTGCTCCATTCTCCGCCCCTCCAGCTCGCTGCCCGCCGGCACTAATTTCTCCCGGTGGCTTCGCCGAAGCTAGGCCCCGGATCATTCTAGCCTCCACAGTTGCAAAATAACGAAAAGGCTGAAAATATAAGTAACTCAGGGCGATCCCCCAACAGTCTACGACTGCGGGGGACGAAAAAAACACAAAAGAACTGGGTTGTAAAACCAGATAACAGCACACCAAAAACTCTCTCTACACAGGAGCAAACAATTCACCATGCGGCTATCCAAACCAAACACTACGTACTCCGACACTGTAGGGGGCGCCAGGGTGGTATGGCCGTAAGCAAATATTGTCTGGACCATATTAGCTTTTATACAGGAGGAGGACGTAAGGAGTGAGAGCGCTGCCGTGGCCAGAGACGGGACAGAAACAATGATTAGATCCATAATGAATGAATCAATACGTTATTCCAGACTCAGAGTTACATATTTGAACGCAATGCATTACACTGCTTGGGCGTCATCGGGTCACGCTACATGAGACCTTTTTCATTGGTGTCTCAAGTAAACTTTTCAAAAGGGGTACTGTGGCTTAGCTGGTGAAAGTGCCTGTCTTGTAAACAGGAGACCCTGGGTTCAACTCCCAGCAGTACCTACACTTTTTGCAACAGCATCATCTGGTGTAGATGTGATAAAAGTGTTTCTTGCAGTTAAAAAAAACGGAATTGTCCTAACTGGCAATCTTGCTTGTGGTTGTAAACTTGCAATTGTCGAAGATTAATCGAGATTTAAAACACTTAGACTAATTTAAGAGAGAGAGTGTAAAAGAAATCGAGGGGTCCGGAGCAAGAATTGAAAAAAGACTTTATCGTGAAGAAAAACAACAACGATAACAGCCTGAGTAGGTCTATAGAGTCACTGCTCGAACATCGATTCCAGGTCCTCTTTATACACACATACATACAACAATTCCTTTGTCCCAATGGAGGTTTCCGCCCACATCAATCTTCATCAATCATCAGTCTCAGAATATTATCAACAAAGTGATATTGGACACCAGTCTGAGGCCAGCATACATTAACCCCGTAGTCAAAATAATCATAGGGCTGAAGGCTGAGGTCAACATAGCTTAACCCCGTAGCTTTCTGCTCAGTTCTGTGTCCCACCATCTGTTCTGAATCCAGGCTCTGTAGGCATCATGTGTCTTCTACCATTAATATATATAAGGCATAATAATAATCATGGGTTACCATAGAATATACTCATTAATTTCTACCACACATCTCCCCTTTTTTGTCTGATAAGATCATAACAAAAACATAACAGTCGTTTAGGTCATATTTTGCACTACATTTGAAAAAACCTTTAAGCATGTTCAGGAATCTCAACCTGGCTAAGGCAAAAAAGATCTATCAAATGTCTAACATGTCTAACTAGAATTCACACATAACATAGTATTTTCAGAATATATGACATAAAAATATGAAACTCAAAAAATGACATTTCAAAAAATAAGTAAATAATAGAAATTAAAAACTAAAATAAATGAAAAACTAAAAATGTCAAGCTTGCATGGATTTGGATAGCTCTGATTATCGTCATGTACCGGTATACTATATAACGTGGGGGGTTTAGGCATCGTAGTTGCTGCTGTTCGCAGCCACCATGCCCTGGAACCCATTAGTCCAATGTCCATTTGTTCACACTTTCTGAAATGGTTGTGGTTCACATGGTGAGGTCACCAGTTAAGAAAATAGGACCTCCTTCTGATGTCTGATTCTCACATTCCGGTCTCCTCTCTAGTTTCACTCCAATCTATCTCCCCATAGAGCATCCTCTCCCAGTCACCCGACTCCTCTAGGTTGTTCATCGCAAGTGTGAATGATCCATCTGGGGCAGTATTATTTGGAATGAAGGTACAACACATTTCACCTATAAGAGCACAAACTCCCCCCTTTTCTGCTAAAAGCCAATCTAAAGCTTGTCTGTTCTGCCAAGCCACAGCTTTAAGAAGTATATATTCTCTCATATTTAATTTATACTTTCTGTTATAGCCCCATGTATTCCTGACGTTACTGTTAAACACCATTTCATTGGATTAAATTGGATATGTACTTCGCACCGATTTTTCCTATGCGCATGTTCATAATTCTGGCGGAAGGTTAATGCACATAACGGTTGGTTATCCGACATAACAGCAAACACAAATTCATTAACTTGGTTCTGCGGTGGTATCTGAGCATGTACGACTATTTTCCCTTTCTTATTAACTAGTCCTGAATGAGTTGGGGCCGGATTGTGTGTCTGCGTCCGGCTCCTCCTCCTCACGCTCGTCTCTGGCTTTGGGTTGAGCAGCTTTTGTGCAGTGGTTGAGATGATACCACGTGGCACTTCCTTCCACTTGGATGGCTGTTGGTGTTGCGTTGGTGACTTTGTATGGTCCTTCTCTCCTGGGCTCGTTCCACTTTCTCCTGAACATCCTGAGGTACACGTGGTCACCCGGCTCCACCCCCCTTGGTGGCTCCTCCTCCAACTCTGGAACTCTGTCTTTCTCCTGTTGAAAAATAAGCCTGTGTATGCCAGTTAGTGTGGTAGAAATTAAGGAGTATATTCTATGGTAAACCATGATTATTATGAGGTCTGTGTGTCTAATAGTGGAGAAACACACGGGGCCTGGGTGTCTGGGTTCAGAACAGATGGTGCCCCTAAAAAGGAGCAGGACGCTACGGGGATAAGGCATGCTGACCTCAGCCTTGTGTTTTGGGCTATCTTTGTTGACCATTTGTTGTCTATTTGCTGACCATTCAGGTTAAGATGGATTTATGACTGAGTGGAGGCAGACACCTCAAGGAGAAGCTGCTCTGTTTGTGTGTATAAAAAGACGCCGCAGTTTGTGAACGAGAGTGACTCTATAGATCCTACTCGGCTGTTATCGTTGTTGTTCTTCTTCACGATAAAGTCTTTTGTCAATTCTTGCTCCGGACCCCTCGTTTTCATTTTACTCTCTCTCTTGAATTAGTCTAAGTGTTTTATATCTCGGTTTATCTACGACATAATTTGGCGTCACGACCAGGAGGAAATAGGGACTCGTCAGCTGCCGGGCCAGAGGACGGGACGCGAACGGATCATACGACCAGAGCTCAAGGGTAAGTTGTCTTGCCATATATAGGATAGAGTCGTTTGATCTGTTCTTGCCCCGTCTGAACGCCGAGCAGCAGGTAAAGTGTCTCTTTGATCAAACGAACTAAAATTATAGATAAACGAGCGAGAGAGAGACGGGAGCTCCGGAAGAGATTGACGTGTGCGCGCACATATGCCCTAGGCGCTGTGGTTCTAAATGACCAAGACGCATTGTGATTCCCTATTTTGAAACGAGTAAATGAGTTGTTGTTATTTGGTGTTTTGGTGTTTTGGTTAAATAGGCTTACTGTAAGTCCTGTGACTGTCTTGTGGAGGAACGAATTAGTGGAAAGTTCTAACAAGGACAGGGCCAGCAGGCTCGCAGGTCGAAAGAAACAGACCTGTAGGATTTTTTCTGACAGTATCCTATTTGGAGTTGAGTTGTCAGTTGGGAATGAATTCAGTCGTTTTTATTTGAGGAGCTTTCTTGGGATGCTGACTAGTGAATTTTAAATGCTCATCTTGGTGCAGTTGACCTGCAGATCCTGCACCAATGATGGTGAATTTCTGATTCCGATCTTGCTATTTTGAGGAAACAGGCTTCTCGCACTTTTTGAATAGATAAGTCTCTTGGTTGGGATACCGCTTCAGGTGATTAGCTAATCCTGATCTTGGTGTTTTGAGAAGTTTCTTGTTTGTTCTTGATCTGTTCGAGTGGTTATGTATTCAGCCATTATTTTAAAAGAATGGGCTTGTCGCTTGACGTTCCGTTTGAATGAGTTTGACCCGCTAATCTTCCAATCACGCTGCAGTGTTGGATCTAAAGAAAGGGCCAGTCTGTAACTCTGATCTTGGTGCTGTGTGGCGATAGGTTCTTGTTTGAAATTCTGGTTGATTCATAATTCATCCGACTGGTCATGTGTTAACCAAAAGGCCAGTTTCTACACTCGGTCAACCTTTTATTTGTAATTAAGTACAAACAATTCGGACATTTTTTAATATAAGATAAAGAAATTGTATGAACCGGCTTATTGTCTGTATTTAAGTCGTGTTAGGATTAAGTCCTCGGAGGTTTTTACGACCCGGTTCATTTTTTGTTGTTGTTGATTCTGTCATAAATAAATTAGGTGGACAGAGAATAGTTAATTTGTTTAAATTAGTTGATAATCATAAATAAATTAGACGGATAGAGAATAGTTAATTTGTTGAAGTACTGAATAAATGTGTAAATCCTCTTTGACATCACCGCGCTGACTAACTGCACGTGCACGAGCAAACACACAGGGGACGAGCAGGAGCCTGCAGGCCAGTGTTGGGGCCACATTCCAATCTTCAGGAGGGAGACGAGCGCTTGGGAGGAGTTCACGTTTGTAGCTTAGAGATAATAAAGTATTTAAACTAACTAGTAGGATAAACTCAAATTAATAATAATTAATAGTAATAATTTAAAATGGCACCAACAGCGGTAGAGATTTTGAGCAAAAATAATCCATTGCTCAGAGATGAGATAACAAGGATCTCTGAGAAATGGGAGAAAGGAACAGCTAAAACAAACACGATATGGCCCATGGGAGGGACTTTTGATCCAATAATGTGTAGGGACATGGAGGTAGTAATAAGGAACTACAAACCTAACAGAAGTGGAAAAAAGGCCTTAGAGATGAGAGACAGGGAAAGGTTAGTGCTAGCTTTGTTTGAAATGGAGGGAGAGAGGTGGCGCGCAATACAACGAGTGGCCAGAAAAATAATCACAAAGGAAGAAGAGGCTCAACCTTTGCCTCTGAAGCTTGAGCCACCGCCGTACAAACCAACTAACATGCATCCACTGATAACAGACAACGTGGAATTTAAAGGGGAAGTCACACTAGATGAAGGAGATAATAAATGTAACACACAAGGGAGGGTCAGTGGGGACCCAGGCACAGAGGAGTCTGGCTGCAGTATATCAATACAAAGCCCCCTAGTACTCCAGTCACGGGGGAAACTAAGGAGAGCACGAAGGGGAAGAAAGGCACCCGACACCCTCCCAGGTAATTATCCTATTCTAGTCAAAGGACAACATGTCCACTATCAACCGTGGGGTTCACAGGACTTGGAGGGAGTTATTTCTAAACTCCCTAACATTCACAATGGGGCGTCTAAATGGATTCGAACATTTGAGGAACTCACAGTGGGAAAGCTAATGGCAGTGGGGGACCTGAAAGCTCTGTTGGCAAGAGTATTGGGGTTATCTAAAATGGAGTCTGTACTGAGGAATGGAGGGTTGGACATAATGGACGGAATGCATGATGGGACTACACTTGATTACTACAGAGTGGCGATGTGGAACGCACTAAGAACGGAGTTCCCTACCCATATCGATCATAAAAACATGAGAGGCCTCCCCATCAATGACACAGAGAATCCTGCATCCTACCTCCAGGCCCAAGTGGACAGATGGCGCTTGGAGACGAATGAGGATCCTGAGATCCATCCTGTGTTTTCGGTCATGTTCAGAAACTCTGTGATAGAGATTCTACCTAGCCCAATCAAAGTTAAGCTAGAGGATGTGGTTGGACTGGTTACAAATAAAACTCATAGAGACTTCTGCGATCATGTGGTTCATGCAGTGGAGAAATATCGGCAAAATAAACACAAAATACAGGAACAAAGCAAAGAGGTGCAGAGGAAGCTATCTCAGCTTCAGTTGGAAGAACTCACAAAAAGAGAAAAGGAGAAGAAAAAGCAGGCTGTTGTTTCAGAGTCTGTTGATACAATATTGCAAGCCGTCCAGCAGGGCGCACCACAAACCCAACCTCCTCAACAGGCATTCCCCCCCCCAGTACAACAGCTTCAGAGCCAATGGTCACCCACTCCACCATTCATATACACCATTCAGATACACCTACATAATACTGGGAACCCAACAAATGGGAATAGGCAGAATCAGAATAAGGGGCCCAAAGGTCAGTATATAAACAATTTACAACAAGGACACCAAGGACAGTTTAGAAACAATCAACAACAAGGATCCCAAGGACAACGCAGAGGTCCTTTAATATGTTATGGGTGCAACATGGAAGGACATATTAGGAGGAATTGTTTGGCTAACCCCTATCCACCACAGCAAGGGCAGGGTAACAGCTATCAGGGAAGACAGGAACAAGGAGGTAGCTACCAGGCAGGTCCCTTTTTAGGGCAGGGATACTAGGGGTGCCCAGAGAATTCACAGGGGGAGGGTCAGCTTGTAGCAATCACAAAACAAGCTGATGAGGAACCAGTACTGCAGGTTCTGATAAATTATAGAGGCACGCCAATGATGGCCCACACTGGAGCCACTTACACTTGTGTAGGTCCAAATTATGCCTCTCACCTCACCCTGGCAGGTAAATTCACCAAAACTTTAGGATTCTCGGAACACACGCAGTTAATGCCTATGACAGCTCCAAGGATGAGAATCGGTGAATTCCTATTTTAAGTTGTATATGTGAGTGAGTGAGTGGGTGAGTGAGTGAGTGAGTGAGTGAGTGAGTGAGTGAGTGAGTGAGTGAGTGAGTGAGTGAGTGAGTGAGTGAGTGAGTGAGTGAGTGAGTGAGTGAGTGAGTGAGTGAGTGAGTGAGTGAGTGAGTGAGTGAGTGAGAGTTAGCATTGAGTTGAGTTAGAGGGGACAGATGAAGTGATTTGTGAAGAGTGAGACAGAGAAGAGGAAGAGTGTGTAGATTGGCAACGAGAAGTGACGATGAGATTGGAGAAGGCTTTCCGGTTAGAATTTTCTTTGGGGAGATTCATATCTTTCGATGGCCTTTTTAAGATTAATAAATCTAGTTTTGGAGAGTGTCCAAAAAAACGAATAAACCAGAAAGGAAAGGAAAGGATTACTGAAAGTGAAAATGGTTATGGAGATTTGTGAAAGCAAAGGAAGTAGATAAAGAGAAGTAAAGAAAGTTAGAGAGAAGGAACGTAAGTAATGAAAAAACCCGCAGGTGGGGGCTGGACAGAGGGACAACAGAGAGAAAGAGATTGAATTTGCATTGTGCCTAATACATGATTTATGCGTTTGGATGTACTCTGTAATTGGTTCCTGTATGTAACCCATGTCCACTGTTTTAGAAAAAACCTAGAACCACCGCTGGGATTGGTGATTCTGTGGCTCTTGGAGACTCTCCATCGCGTATATATCATTACATCTTGGTACACAGAGCACTGGTGAGACAACAGGTTGGATCAGAGGGAGAAGGTGTTTGGAGAAGGGAGTGGAATGTATAGAAAGCAAAAAGGGCGGATGCGGACCGACCCGGAGGTAATAAATCAGCGGAGAGGTGGCTGGGGTCGTTTAGCTCAGGAGGTAGAGCAGTTGTCTAGTAACCGAAGGGTTGCTGGTTCGATCCCCATCTCTCCTAGCTGAGTGTTGATGTGTCCCTGAGCAAGTTAAATGGTGATTACAGGATTTAGGAATAATTATTTAGACTCCAAAACATGAGCAATTAGCGTTAAAAAATTGTCTGCACACCACACTCCACAGGAGTCAATGGGTTCAATGGCGCCAGGGTAAAGTGACTCATCAAACGAGGAGCGGACCCAACCCGTGGACTCTGCGTGGATAGGTGAATGTTATTTTGGTGCTTGGGCCTGACGAGGTCTGGGTGCCAAGATAACAACACAAATAAAATATTTCCTTCGAGATTATGATAAGTAATAGACAATTTATTAAAAGCAATCTTATAACTTAGAAAAACAATCGGCAATACTTAAAAATTAGATCAAATAAGTATGATAGAACGTTATCCAAATTTCTAATTTAGGTTATACACAATGACAAATGTAATTTAAAATAAATAAGTAAAATAAAATAAGAAAGGGTGTGTGTGAGCCTTTTCTCATGTGTGTGTCAGGGCTGCCGAGGTAGGGGAGAATCCTCTCCTACTCCAAGTGACTGAGTACACAAGGGGATACACAAGAATACTTCAGATAAAACAATATGGTTAATTACTAAATAGAAACAATGTATCAATTCAGTGTTGAATAAACTAGTTAAGATCAACATAGAGGATTTGGGTTTGGTATAGTAGTGAATCAAAATATGGAAAACACTAAATGCAAGCAATAGGTAGAATAAAAGGTATAATTAGGTCGTCCAATTCAAATAGATAGTGAAGGGCAATCGGGTAGTATTATGAAGAGAATTGTGATTTTGAGCAATGCTTAAGACAAAAATGAGTCGCCCAATATTGAAGATGCAAGTTTTAATATTGTGATTTTTGTTTTCTTTCACATCTCCCTAGTTAAGGACAATAGGTGGATTGACGCTACATCTGCTGGGAAGGAGACATACATGCTATGTTGTCAAATTGGATTCGGAAGTAGTGGGTTTACCTTCAAATGCCACCAATACTGCTGCAACACTTTAATAATTTTAACTCTGATAAATTATCTTTTGTTTTATAGTCGCCCTGATTTGTATTCATTACGCACACATATGGTTGCATAAGGCAGATGCGGCTGATGACTCTGTCTCCATCCCTCCACTTTGCGATCTATACCACCATATAGGTGGGGATTGATCGTATCCCAGGTACGGCATCCTGCAATAAGCCAGTATGGAAGGCTGGTTAGCCAACGACGGGTAAGATCCCACCTTGAAGCCCGGGACAACCTAATTCAGGCACAGTCACGATTACTTGGCAGAGTCACTGTGAGCACTGGCTCACTTGATCATGGAGTGACGGACTGCAACCATCATAGGAAAAGCCGGCTGATGAAAGGTGGAGGGGGAACAGGAGTCAGATATGTCAGCTATGGCAGCAGAAGTGGTCTTGGAACGGGGCATGTCGCGTTTTATTTTACCTTTGTGGTATAGAAGGCCACTAATGCATGTACGTTTTTTCGGTTTAGTGCATGACTTTGGAACAGCGTGGTTTCAGGCGGCTGATGGTAAACCCACCCATATTGGGCTTTGGATTTGAACATACAGGTTTCGATTTCCCTTCCCAAAAGATTGGTTTCAGTTTGCTGATGCTTAAGGTTACACGTTTCGACGTTGGTTGCACCAACGGCGTTCTTAGATTTGCTTATCATTTAATGTGCATGGTTTTGACCATTGCGCAAGGGGGGAGGTATTGAGGAGAATTAGGAAATTTTTTGAAAACAAGGTTTTTCTTCACCATACTTGCAAACAATGATTGACATCCAGCTAAATGAGTGTGAAATATTTGAAAAAACAGTGTTCAACAGATGGGTAGAAGCAGTCCCATCAGAAGACCAAAGTGCGGCTACGGTAATCAAGTTTTTGACTAAGAGAAGTCATGCCAAGGTTTGGAATTCCGTCACAAATTAGCTCAGGCGACAGAGCAGCGTTTATTCAGAAAATAATTAAACAAGTGATTTAACATCTGCATGTCAAACAAAGATTAGGCTGTGTCTACATTCCTCAAACCACAAGGTATGGTGGAGAGAGGAATCGGACGCTTAAGACAAAGATTAACAAAATTAAATTTGTGTACTAAATTAAAGGACTAATGCACTACGACTGACACTAATGAGTTATCGTATGAAAAACTAACAGAACGACGCATCTAACCCCGCATGAAATGTTTACGGGTCGACCCATGCCTTCATCTGTCATTCGAGGGCCTCACAAAGGTCCTCCATTGGAACAATTGAAAACTGAATTAAGACGCTATTTGGGACAACTAACTGGCATACACAGGCTTATTTTTCAACAAGAGAAAGACAGAGTTCCAGAGTTGGAGAAGGAGCCACCAAGGGGGGTGGAGCCAGGTGACCAAGTGTATCTCAGGATGTTCAGGAGAAAGTGGAACTAGCCCAGGAGAGAAGGACCATACAAAGTCACCAACGCAACACCAACAGCCATCCAAGTGGAAGGAAGTGCCACGTGGTATCATCTCAACCACTGCACAAAAACCGCTCAACCCAAGTCCAGGGATGAGTGTGAGGAGGAGGAGCCAGACGCAGACACACCTGGGGCTGACCAGCCGCCCCAGGACCAGATCCAGTCGAGCCAAGAGATTCAGCAACATGATGTTGCTGAAAATGGGGAGCCTGTTTCTGATCCTTTACGGGTTGTGCCAGATTCCGCTGGCACAAGCACAGACCCCGAGGAAGGATGAAACCACGGAGACAACACAGACCTGGAAGAGCCAGGAATCAGGGGCTGGTACTGAAGGAAGCCTAAGAGAAACACAGGACAATCCGGCCCCAACTCACTCAGGAATAGTCAACAAGAAAGGGAAAATAGTCTTATATGCTCAGATACCACCGCGAGACCAAATTAATGAATTTGTGTTTACTGTTATGTCGGATAACCAACCGTTATGTGCATTAACCTTCCACCAGAATCGTGAACATGTGCACAGGAAGAATCGGTGTGAAGTAAATATCCAATTTAATCCAATGAAATGGTGTTTAACAGTAACGTCAGGGATGCATGGGGCTATAACAGAAAGTATAAATTAAATATGAGAGAATATATACTTCTTAAAGCTGTGGCTTGGCAGAACAGACAGGCTTTAGATTGGCTTTTAGCAGAAAAGGGGGGAGTTTGTGCTCTTATAGGTGAAATGGGTTGTACCTTCATTCCAAATAACACTGCCCCAGATGGATCATTCACACTTGCGATGAACAACCTAGAGGAGTCGGGTGACTGGGAGAGGATGCTCTATGGGGAGATAGATTGGAGTGAATCTAGAGAGGAGACCGAACTGTGAGAATCTGACATCAGAAGGAGGTCCTATTTTCTTAACTGGTGACCTCTCCATGTGAACCACAACCATTTCGGACAGTTTAAACAAATGGACATTGGACTAATGGGTTTCAGGGCTGGTGGCTGCAAACAGAAGCAACAACCACGATGCCCAAACCCCCCACGTTTATATAGTATACCGGTACATGACGATAATCAGAGCTATCCAAGTCTATGCAAGCTTGTTGACAATCTTAGTTTTTTAATTTCTATTATTTACTCATTTTTTGAAATGTTATTTTTCTGAGTTTCATATTTTTTGTCATATATTCTGAAATGCTAATTTTCAATGCATGCTGAAAATACTATGTTATGTGTGAATTCTGGTTAAACATTTGATAGATCTTTTTGCCTTAAACAGGTTTAAAATCCTGAGAATTATACAGGTTGAGATTCCTGAACATGCTTAAAGGTTTTTAATGATGATCAAATGTAGTGCAAAATATGGCCTAAACGACTGTTATGTTTTTGTTGTGATCTTATCTTACAAAAAAGGGGGGATGTGTGGTAGAAATTAAGGAGTATATTCTATGGTAAACCATGATTATTATGAGGTCTGTGTGTCTAATAGTGGAGAAACACACGGGGCCTGGGTGTCTGGGTTCAGAACAGATGGTGCCCCTAAAAAGGAGCAGGACGCTACGGGGATAAGGCATGCTGACCTCAGCCTTGTGTTTTGGGCTGTCCTTTGTGAGGCCCTCGAATGACAGGTGAAGGCATGGGTCGACCCGTAAGCATTTCGTGCGGGGTTAGATGCGTCGTTCTGTTAGTTTTCATGCGATAACTCATCAGTGTCAGTCGTAGTGCATTAGTCCTTTAATTTAGTATTCTAATTTAATTTTGTTAATCTTTGTCTTAAGCGTCCGATTCCTCTCTCCACCATACCTTGTGGTTTGAGGAATGTAGACACAGCCTAATCTTTGTTTGACATGCAGATGTTAAATCACTTGTTTGAGTGTTTTCTGAATAAACACTGCCCTATCGCCTGAGCTAATTTGTGACGGAATTCCAAACCTTGGCATGACTTCTCTAGTCAGAAACTTGATTACCGTAGCCGCACTTTGGTCTTCTGATGGGACTGCTTCTACCCATCTGGTGAACACTGTTTTTTCAAATATCTCACACTCATTTAGCTGGATGTCAACATTGTTTGCAAGTATGGTGAAGAAAAACCTTGTTTTCAAAAATTTCCTAATTCTCCTCAATACCTCCCCCCTTGTGCAATGGTCAAAACCATGCGCATTAAATGATAAGCAAATCTAAGAACGCCGTTGGTGCAACCAACGCCGAAACGTCTAACCTTAAGCATCAGCAAACTGAAACCAATCTTTTGGGAAGGGAAATCGAAACCAGTATGTCCAAATCCAATGCCCAATATGGGTGGGTTTACCATCAGCCGCCTGAAACCACGCTGTTCCAAAGTCATGCACTAAACCGAAAAAACGTACATGCGTTAGTGGCCTTCTATACCACAAAGGTAAAATAAAATAAAATAAAACGCGACATGCCCCGTTTCAAGACAACCTCTGCTTCCCTATGATGGTTGCAGTTCGTCACTACATATTCAAGTGAGCCAATGCTCACAGTGACTCTGCCAAGTAATCGTGACTGTGCCTATTTTAGGTTGTCCCGGGCTTCAAGGTGGGATCTTACCCGTCGTTGGCTAACCAGCCTTCCATACTGGCTTATTGCAGGATGCCGTACCTGGGATACGATCAAGCCCCACCTATATGGTGGTATAGATCGCAAAGTGGAGGGATGGAGACAGAGTCTTCAGCCGCATCTGCCTTATGCAGCCATATGTGTGCGCAATGAATACACATCAGGGCAACTATAAAACAAAAGATAATTTATCAGAGTTAAAATTATTAAAGTGTTGCAGCAGCATTAGTGGCATTTGAAGGTAAACCCACTACTTCCGAATCCAATTTGACAACATAGCATGTATGACTCCTTCCCAGCAGATGTGGCGTCAATCCACCTATTGTCCTTAACTAGGGCGACTCACTTTTGTCTTAACCGTTACTCAAAATCACAATTCTCTTCATAATCCTACCCGATTGCCCTTAACTTATCCATTTAAATTGGACGACCTAATTAAACCTTTTATTCTACCTATTGCTTGCATTTAGTGTTTTCCATATTTTGATTAACTACTATACCAAACCCAAACCCTCTATGTTGATCTTAACTAGTTTATTCAACACTGAATTGATACATTGTTTCTATTTACTAAATAACCATATTGTTTTATCTGAAGTGTGCTTGGTTATCCCCTTGTGTACTCCATCACTCTGAGAAGGAGAGGATTCTCCCCTACCTCGGCAGCCCTGACACACACACGAGAACAGGCTCACATACGCATCCTTTCTTATTTTATTTTACTTATTTATTTTGAATGACATTTGTCATTGTGGATAACCTAAATTAGAAATTTGGATAACGTTTTATCGTACTTATTTGGTCTAATTTTTTAAGTATTGCCGATTGTTTTTTCTAAATTATAAGATCACTTTTAATAAATGTGTCTATTACTTAACATAGTTTCTAAAGGAAATATTTTATTTGTGTTGTTATCCTGGCACCTAGACCTCGTCAGGTCCAAGCACCAAAATCACATCCACCTATCCACGCAGAGTCCATGGGTTGGGTCCGCTCCTCTTTTGATGAGTCATTTTACCCTGGCCCCATTGAACCCATTGACTCCTGTGGAGTGTGGTGTGCAGACAATTTTTTAACGCTAATTGCTCATGTTTTGGAGTCTAAATAATTATTCCTAAATCCTGTAATAACCATGTAACTTGCTCAGGGACACATCAACACTCAGCTAGGAGAGATGGGGATCGAACCAGCAACCCTTCGGTTACTAGACAACTTCTCTACCTCCTGAGCTAAACGACCCGAGCCACCTCTCCGCTGATTTATTACCTCCGGGTCGGCCGCATCCGCCCTTTTTGCTTTCTATACATTCCTCTCCCTTCTCCAAACACCTTCTCTCTCTGATCCAACCCGTTGTCTCACTAGTGCTCTGTGTACCAAGATGTAATGATATATACCACATGGTGTTCCGACGCGTTGGAGAGTCTCCAAGAACCACAGAATCACCAATCCCAGCGGTGGTTCTAGGTTTTTTCTAAAACAGTGGACATGGGTTACATTCAGGAACCAATTACAGAGTACATCCAAACGCACAAATAATCTATTCAGCACAATGCAAATTCAATCTCTTTCTCTCAGTTGTCTCTCTGTCCAGCCCCCACCTGCGGGTTTTCCTTACTTACGTTCCTTCTCTCTAACTTTCTTTACCTCTCTTTACCTACTTCTTTTGCTTTCACAAATCTCCATAACCATTTTTTACTCTCAATCCTTTCCTTTCCTTTCCTTTCCTTTCCTTTCTGGTTTATTCGTTTTTTGGACACTCTCCAAAACTAGATTTATTAATCTTAAAAGGCCATCGAAAGATATGAATCTCCCCAAAGAAAATTCTAACCGGAAAGCCTTCTCCAATCTCATCGCCACTTCTCGTTGCCAATCCACACACTCTTCCTCTTCTCTGTCTCACTCTTCACAAATCACTTCATTCATCCCCTCTAACTCAACTCAATGCTAACTCTTTCTCACTCACTCACTCACTCACTCACTCACTCACTCACATATACAACTTAAAATAAGAATTCACCGATTGTCATCCTTGGAGCTGTCATAGGTATTAACTGCGTGTGTTCCGAGAATCCTAAAGTTTTGGTGAATTTTCCTGCCATGGGGAGGTGAGAGGCATAATTTGGACCTACGCAAGTGTAAGTGGCTCCAGTGTGGGCCATCATTGGCGTGCCTCTATAATTTATCAGAACCTGCAGTATTGGTTCCTCATCAGCTAGTTTTGTGATTGCTACAAGCTGATCCTCCCCCTGTGGATTCTCTGGGCACCCCTAGTATCCCTGACCCATAAAGGGACCTGCCTGTCCCTGGTCGCTGTTACCCTGTGTTTGCTGTGGTGGAAAAGGGTTAGTTAAACAATCTTTCTTAATATGTCCTTCCTGATTGCACCCAAAACATATTAAAGGACCTCTGCGTTGTCCTTGGGATCCTGGTTGTTGATTGTTTCTAAACTGTCCTTGGGGCCCTTTGTACTGATTCTGTCTATTTTTATTTGTGGGGTTCCCATAATTATGGATGTGTACATGTGTAACAGTTGGAGTATGTGACTGTTGGCTCTGAGGCTGTTGTACTGGGGGAGAGAATGCCTGCTGTCCATCAACTAGAGTAGGATAACTTCCTGATGACGTGTGGGGTACTCTTTGTAATGCTTTACTGCAGACAGGCCCCTCTGTCTCTGGGTTGTATTTCTTATCTTCTTCATTTAGTGTGACTTCCCCTTTAATTTTTACCGTGCCTATTAGCAATGGGTACAATGATGCTGGTTTGTACAGCGGTGGCTCAACCTTCAGAGGCAATGGTTGAGCCTTGTTGTTATTAGCTATTATTTCTCCCGCCACTCTCTGTAATGTTCGCCATCTCTCTCCTTCCTCTAAGAACAAAGCTAGTACTAACTTTTCCCTGTCCCTCTTTGCTGAGGCCGTTTTTCCACTTCTGTTATCTATGTAATTCCTTATCACTACCTCCATGTCCCTATACATTATTGGATCAAAAGTCCCTCCTATGGGCCATATAGTGCCTGCTCCTTCTGTCCTTTCTTCCCATTTTTCAGAGATCTTTTTCGTCTCACCTTTGAGCAATAGACGGTCTCTACTCAAAATCTCTACCGCTGTTGGTGCCATTTTTAATTATTACTTTATTACTTTATTTATCTATTCTGAAGTACACTATTTATTGATAAAATTTATTTGAGTTTATTCTACTAGTTATTTTCTATACTTTACTATCTCTAAGCTACAAATGTGAACTCTTCCCAAGCGCTTGTCTCCCTCCTGAAGATTGGAATGTGACCCCCACCCTTTACTGTTATCTTTAACCCTGGCCTGCAGGCTCCTGCTCGTCCCCTGTGTGTTTGCTCGTGCACGTGCAGTTAGAGTCAGCGCGATGATGTTTAAGTCAAAGAAGATTTACACATTTATTCAGTACTTCAACAAATTAACTATTCTCTATCCGTCTAATTTATTAATGATTATCAACTACTTTAAACAAATTAACTATTCTCTGTCCGCCTAATTTATTTATGACAGAATCAACAACAAAAAAATTAACCGGGTCGTAAAAATCTCCGAGGTAACTTAATCCTAACACGACTTAAATACAGACAATAAGCCGATTCATACAATTTCTTTATCTTATATTGAAAAATGTCCGAATTGTTTGTAATTAATTACAAATAAAAGGTTGACCGAGTGTATAAACTGGCCTTTTGGTTAACACATGAACAGTCGGATGGATAATGAATCAACCAGAATTTCAAACAAGAACCATTGCCACAAAGCACCAAGATCAGAACTAAAGATTGGCCCCACCTCCAGATCCAATATCTGCAGCTCAATTGAATCACGTTTAGGGCATTAAACTCATTCAAACGATGCTTCAAACAACTTGGTTTGTTTGATCGAAGAGACACTTTACCTGCTGCTCGGCGTTCAGACGGGGCAAGAACAGATCAAACGACTCTATCCTATATATGGCAAGACAACTTACCCTTGAGCTCTGGTCGTATGATCCGTTCGCGTCCCGTCCTCTGGCCCGGCAGCTGGCGAGTTCCTATTTCATCCTGTTCGTGACGCCAATATGTCGAAGATTAATCGAGATTTAAAACACTTAGACTAATTTAAGAGAGAGAGTGTAAAAGAAATCGAGGGGTCCGGAGCAAGAATTGAAAAAAGACTTTATCGTGAAGAAAAACAACAACGATAACAGCCTGAGTAGGTCTATAGAGTCACTGCTCAAACATCGATTCCAGGTCCTCTTTATACACACATACATACAAGAATTCCTTTGTCCCAATGGAGGTTTCCGCCCACATCAATCTTCATCAATCATCAGTCTCAGAATATTATCAACAAAGTGATCTTGGACACCAGTCTGAGGCCAGCATACATTAACCCCGTAGTCAAAATAATCATAGGGCTGAAGGCTGAGGTCAACATAGCTTAACCCCGTAGCTTTCTGCTCAGTTCTGTGTCCCACCATCTGTTCTGAATCCAGGCTCTGCAGGTATCATGTGTCTTCTACCATTAATATATATAAGGCATAATAATAATCATGGGTTACCATAGAATATACTCATTAATTTCTACCACACAATCCATCAATGCAATAGACTTTCCATCAATGACAACGGCGGCAGGCAAGCAAAATTCTCTATAAAATGTATGATACCCTAGTGCCAACTGATGACCTATTTGTCCCTTCTATCGTTAAGCAAAGCTTCAGGAATCGGTTTTACAGACGTACAATTGAAGTAACACAGGGGACTTCTCTCAACGGCAAAGCGTATGCTTCTCATGTAGAAGGCCTGAGGTTCAATGCCTGCCGTCTCCAAGATGTGATCAAAGCTAGCTTCAGTCAATTTGAAGACTATTTCAAAATTATATCAAGCAAGGCTGAACCTACCCTAAGTGTTCCAGACTCTTCCTGTTCCAAAAAGCCAGAGACTTGGTACACTAAAAGTGTGTTGTCGTGGCCGTACCTGTCAGTTTCTGGACTGTCTCCGAGGTCCTAACACATTACAAAAGGTCCGAACAATTCCGAACGAGGTCCGAACACATTCCTAACGAGATCAAAGAGTTTCAAACGAGGTCCGAACGAGGTCCGAACAAGGTCCGAACACTGTCCGAACATTGATTCCGAACTGTGTCACGTGACCGAGGAGGCGTGGTTATCGCTTTAGAGTCACAGCCATTCTTTTCCACCGCATCACTACAGACTCGGGAAAAAGGTTTGGAAACTTGATTAATACTCATAAAAGCAACACCATAAAAAACAAAACGGTTAACGATTGCATTTCTCGTCCCGGCAGAATGATATTCAACTTTGTATTTCAACTTTCTTGTTACGTGGCCACTTGGCCACTTTGCTAACGGAGCATCTGACTGCTGTGCATACTAACACTGTGTGGCTGCGGCCAGCAGTGTGGGGATATTGGCGATATGATAGAATCAGAAGATCAATAATAACTTATTTATTTGACTTTTAATGATGTCTTGTGATGTGAAATAATTGTGCCAGGGTTCGTCCCCTCCGGTAATGGAGCCTCGTTATATGTTGGGGCAGAGTGCAGATGTGTCCAGACATGTTTATGACATGCTTGTGCCAAGTTTAATTATTAACAATAATAAAAGAATAGCGAAGTGAATAGCGTCGCTGTAGCCTACATAGCCAACTCGCTGTACATGCTAGCTGTGTGGCTATGGTGGGGATATTGCTGATATGACAGAATCAGACCAATAATAACGTATTTATTTGTCGTATAAACGAAATAGTTGTGCCAAGTTTCATCCCCTCCGGTAATGGAGTCTTGTTATGTGCTTGAACAGCGCAAACAGGTGTATGAAACAAGTTTAATTGTGCCAAGTTTAATTATTAACAATAATGATCCTTTAGTTTGCCTGCTTTTATTTTGTGAAGCACTTTGTGCTACAATGTCTTCGTATGAAAATATTGATTGATTGAATAATACAAATAATGATAACATTAATATTATTAGAACTTTATTTGTATAGTAATAAAACAGTAATGCAAAACATACCTACCCACCTACAAACATACATATATATATATAAATACATACACATGTATCATTTCTACCAATCTGTCTGTCTGTACACACACATAGCCTAGCTCGACATTAACCTGTTTTACATTTGATGTTTGCAGATGAAGGAAGCAAAGCCTGATTCCTATTGGAGGGATGTATGCCTTAAGTATGCTCGGGGCCAATTCCATTTTACCACAGGCAAACGGCCAGGGGCCACAAAATGGAAAAAGGCCTTAGAAAAAATAGAGGCTTGCCCGCTGCAGAAGCAAATGAACACCAAGGATCTGTTTGGGGGAAGCCTTAAGTGCTCCTGTGGGTTCCACAAGGTAGGTGAAATTATTTACTAATTGATTGTTTGCTGGTTTGTTTGTTTGTTTTTTCCTCTGGTGGGCTTCAGTGATTTTGCAGTAATGCCTCTGATGTTTTCAAAGCCTGTTTGCTTTTTATTGATTTTCTTTTAACATGTCAGAATAAACACTATTCAATACATCATTCTATTTTGTGGATTTATTTATTGAACAATATGTATCTGTACCATTCTGGAGAAAACTAGTATAGTAGTGTAGGATTCTTAGTTGCATGTAGCATAGCATGGCCCTCTTTTTGTAACCCCCCCCCCCCCCCCCCCCCAGCCAGCAGATCTGTCATCAGGCGCTGCTGGGTCTAGTGAGGCAGGAGGAGTTAAGACGGACGAGGCAGGGAGCACGGAGGTAGGGAGAGGAGAGACAGAGGCAGCGAGAGGAGGAGAGACAGAGGCAGCGAGAGGAGGAGAGACAGAGGCAGCGAGAGGAGGAGACACAGAGGCAGCGAGAGGAGGAGACACAGAGGCAGCGAGAGGAGGAGACACAGAGGCAGGGGCAGTCAACGCAGAGGCAGGGAGAGGAGACGCAGAAGCAGGAGAGGGAGTGCAGTGCTGCCTGTGCAACCTGCATGTGGAGGGAGACCGGTTCACCCAGCACCTGTCGGACCACCACACGGAGGAGCAGTGTGATACCTGTGGGGCCAAGGTGCAGGGTACTGTTGGTCTTTTGAACCACATTGAGGGGAAAAACGGTCTGTCTAGTTACTGGACCAGATGAAATGAGACGGAGAGGTAATAAAGTCTGTCGGCACGAGGACCTTGGATTTATTAAGTAAAGTGGCAACGGTTATACAGAGTCATAAAGCGTGAGAGATCGAATATGTCTAAGTCCCTAATCAGCGCTGATGGTTCGTCCAGAGCTTCGCCTCCGTGGAAGGTCTGCTTCAGAAGAAGATGATGAGTCCCTGTGTGATACAGTCTTAAGCTGTATCCTCCTCTCGATGAGGTGTGTGCGTTTGAGATGTGTGTGGTTCTGTGTGTTTTTGCTGCACCTTGGCTCCCAGGCCCTGGATCTTCTCCTAACGGGGGGAGAGCTCCTCGTGTCTCCGGTGTGATAAATTAAACGGGGGAGTGCCCCCCCGAAGTGTCTTGTGTGTGATAATTTAGTGTGGCTCTCAGGCCCCTGGTATGGGCAGGTGTTTCTCTTGGTTCCTTCTAACGGGGGAGAGCTTCGAGGTGTCTCCTGTGTGATAAATTAATGTGGCTCTCAGGCCCTTGAGGATGACTGGTGCATTGTCTGAGTGTCTACCATTTGCCTGGGAAATGGGGCCTTCGGCTCTGGCCTTGACCTGACTATATTATCATGTTTGTGTTATGTGTTCGTTGGGTTTAGAGCAAGAGTCGACTATATATTAATGTGCCTGCCATGTGATGTGCTCATCAGGTTATTTTTCCCAATAACATCCAAGTGGTTCACTATGCCTTCAGGGTACCATCAAAGCCGTCTCTGCCCCCTTCTTCATCCTGCTCTGCCGCGCCACACCACACGGCAGCTCCACCACCTGCAGCACACTTCAGGGTACCATCAAAGCCGTCTCTGCCCCCTTCTTCATCCTGCTCTGCCGCGCCACACCACACGGCAGCTCCACCACCTGCAGCACACTTCAGGGTACCATCAAAGCCGTGTCTGCCCCCTTCTTCATCCTGCTCTGCCGCGCCACACCACACGGCAGCTCCACCACCTGCAGCACACTTCAGGGTACCATCAAAGCCGTCTCTGCCCCCTTCTTCATCCTGCTCTGCCGCGCCACACCACACGGCAGCTCCACCACCTGCAGCACAGAGGGTCAACTGGAAAGGTTTCCTGCCTGACCAGTTCAGAAGGGTGATCCAGGAAGCCGATCAGGTCTGGGTTTCCAAATGCTTGTATGAGCCTACAGGCCAACTAAAGCAATAGATCCAGGCCTGCTGGTTTCACCCTCCACTGGAGCCCAAACCATCCCCTCCTGAGCCTGGCTGGTACTTCCGGCAGAGGCTGTTTATCTGGGCACCGATGAGGATGTGGGGGATCCCCTCAAAGTGCCCCCAGTGTTCCTCAAAGATGAACAGCTCCGGGATTTACCGGAAGGTAAGGGAGGTGATCGACGTGGATAGCCACTATTATCTTGTGGGAGCGGACTATCCAGGTTGCTGCAAGTGCTCGCAGCCGGTCTGCCCATGGAGCTGCGACATGCTCTCGCAGCTGGATGTGGCACACAGGAGCCTGTTTCCCGCTGTCCTCACAACACAGCTGGCTCTGGATAGGAAAGTGATGACCTTCCTGAAGCCGAGGACCAGCGGGAACAGTTCCTCCTACCTTCAGTCTGCCATAGAGGAAGGTCACAGCGAGGAGTGGGCACGGCAGACCATCCGCTACCTGGCTGACTGCGAGCTGCACAAAAAGATGGCTACATTTGTCCCCTCTGCAGCCATATACCCTCCTCCACCACCCTTCAGGCCCCTTCCACTCGCCCAGTGGTTTGAGACAGTCCACTCCAACGACATCCTCAGCCACGTGGAGGAGATGAAGGGTGTGATCACTTCAACGTATGGGAGAATCCTGAAAATGGACTCCACAAAGAAGGTGAGGGTTTCAACAGTAGAAAAATATACAAAATTGTATAATTACAACCAAACAGGAAATTGGTTTACTTCATAGTGCTTGTGTTTGTTTTACAGGTCACCAAGAAGCTGGCTGGTGCAATCGGGGACAGTGCCGCCTGGATGTCGAACATCGGCAACGAGTTTGGCCAGGTGTTGAACTCTGTGCTGACGACGGGTGAAGGTGCAGGGTTAGAGGAGTTGTGCCAGGGCGTCGTCACCCGGTATAGGAATGCGGGCCAACCTGAACCTGAGGCCATCTATGTTGATCGGGACTGCTGCAGCCAGTCAGGTGTGTGAAAATTGCTCTCTCACTCACACACACACACACACACACACACACACACACACACACACACACACACACACACACACACACACACACACACACACACACACGCACTTACTCACTCACTAACACACACACAAACACACTGTTGGTAGCATTTGTATTAAATGTATTTATTTAATACCAATGCTACTTTGGGGAGAAGTGTCAGGCAATTGGGAGTAACCATACAAAGGTGTTGTGGTCTATGGTATTAGGAATGGTTGTTTTTCACAGGTGTGTCTGCAGTGGTGAAACTCTTTCGCCCATGGAGGTCTGCAGTGCGCCTGGATAGCTTCCATTTTATGAGGCGCTTTAACTGCGGCCTCACTACAGAACACCACCCTCTCTATGGCACCTTTTGTGCCAAGCTTTCCGCCTGCATTTTTCTCTGGGACCAGGAGGATGTGCAACGCCTGAAGGAGGCCAAGAGAGCGGAGTGGAAGAGCAGCCACAGCGGACATACTCCCACTGACGACCAGTTCATGGCCACCATCAGCTCAGCTGAAATGAAGAGGCACTGCAGGAGGAAGACGCGTGGAGTGGAGGAGATGCGGAGCAGTATTTCAGGGCTCCTGGAATCTGTGTGGGAGCTCACAGACACCACAGGGCTGCGTCTGGTGAGCCATGACAGCATGCGCCACGTGTGGGAAGTACAGCAGAAGCACCTGGAGTGCCTCCAAGACCCTGCAGGTGTTGCACTGTACACAAAGGTGGGGACACTCCAGAAGGGCGGCAAGGAGCTGGACATCCTTAGGTGTGGTAGGGGGTCCTCCTCCCTGGAGAGTTTCCACCGGCACCAGTGTGCTTTCATTCCAGGTACATTTGCATGTGTTGTGATTATTCAAAATAGCACAATTACCACTGACGGGTATTCATATGTATTCACTTTACAATAACGGTTGACTGGACAGAGTGTTTTGTTTCTTAGGCTGGCGGTGCAATGCGGTGCACATGCAAATGTACATGCTGGAGGGTATATCAAGATGGAACATGGGCCGGGCCAAGGAGGCAGTAGATGTGGAGGGGGCCTCCACCCTAAGATGCTTCGATGTTCGGTTGATGTCCCACCTTAACAACCTAAGCCAGCGTGTGCATGGTTGTGCTCTGGTGCCAGAGTTCACCCTTCCTGGGAAACCTACTGGTAAGAGAGATCTCAGAGCAACACTGGTTGCCCGGAGTATTACATCCCCTCCTCTTTTTCTTAGGCACCCCCCTACCCAGAGGACATGCATTTCTTGAGTGCAAAGATTGTGCTATTCATGTAGGAGATGGATGTATGTACAGTATGTATGTCCTTTCTTTATCTTTGTGTTTATGCTGGTTACAGGCGAACGCATAGCCGTGGAATATTTATTGGAGCAGACCAATAGAGGCGACCTGCTGGCTCCATCACAGGCCTCCATCTCAGAAATCCCCTTGCCGGTGCTGGAGGAGGAGGAGGAGGAGGATGATGCCATCAGCATGCCTGCCATCAGCGTGCCTGCCATCAGCGTGCCTGCCATCAGCGTGCCTGCCATCAGCGTGCCTGCCATCAGCGTGCCTGCCATCAGCATGCCTGCCTCTGTCACAGAGGTCAATAACATACAATAAGATAAATTAATGTAAAATTAGCATTGCTCACATATTAGAAACAAGAGTGTACATTTATTTGCTTGTTTTTTCTTTTTCTCTCTTATCACTTTTCAGACCAGCCAATGTGATTCGAGGGGCGTTCCGGGGTGGGACGCAGTAGATGCCCTTGCTGCCTACCTACTCGCATTAAACCGCACCATCACGGCCTTGTCAGCCAAGGAGGAGGCGGACATAGTTCGCCTGTACGCGGCTTTACATGCGATGGATCGGAAACCTTCAAGGTACAAAATAAATTAAACATACATTCCATGGAATGAATTAAGCATATGGATGTCTCTTTCACCGTTCAGGTACACCCAGAAGGCAAAGAAGAAATCGCATGCGTCAGGAGGACCATGGAGAGCACCGAGGAAGCCGAGTGGCTCTGCTCCTGGACAGCAGGCGGCAGAGAGGTGCTTGACCACAATTTGATATTATTTTATGAAATGTATTTATTATGTGTAGATTATTTTATTGAAATCCCTGTTGACATTGTCACTTGGTTCTTCATGACTTTATATCCTTGTTCACAGTACATATCATAACATCCTTCTCTCCCACAGGCTGTACATGACTCATGGCCAAGCAGCCCAGGACCCCGAAGTTCACAGGGTCTGTGAGTGTGTCTGCCTCAGACTCTTAAAAGAGTTTGAGCAGTCACGCAACAGGCCAAAGGACACAAAGGGGAAAACAATGCCCATCCCTCAGTCCATCGTAAGCGTGTACAGCCACATCAAACAGCTGCTGGAGGACAGCAGGGTTGTCTGTGATGACACAGACCTGGTTCTGGTGCCAGTAAACAACACCACAGTCTCTTCATGGTATGTGTTATTTCATTTACCTTTCCCATACAGTCAAGACAGTTTATAAAGATTTAACCTCAAGAAAAACCTCCACCTGCATGCTGGTTAGAAAATATGTAATAACCTTAGGGAGGGAGGATAGGCTTACATAAAATAATGAATGTTTGTGTTGTAGGCTGCTTAGGAGGGATAAAAGGAAGGACAGGGACATGCTGCTGCAAGGCACTGTACTGCCCAAACAGGTGCACCTGGCAGAGGAGCCTCTCCCTGCTCTGAACACCCTTCCGGCTGCCCCTGTGCAACATGCACATGGGGCAATGACATTTGAGGAGCCTGAAAATCACGAGGGGGAAGCTTTCCCCCGCTAGCGCACTCTAGCGGCGAAGAAGCCTCCGCCATCTCCACCTCCCCAGTTCCCTCCACAATTTGGGCCAGTTCCTCCATTTCCTCATCTTCCCCCATATCCGCACTTTCCATTTCCATATCCTCATGCACCTCCACTTCCACATGCTCCTCCATTTTACATTTCTACTCCATATCCTCATGCTCCTCCATATGCTCCTCCATATCCTCATGCTCCTCCATTTCATGCTCCTCCACTTCCTCAACCTCCTCCGTTTCCTAATTCCCTATCTCCTGATGCTCCTCCATCCCAGCCAAGGCAACGCGCCTGGAGGCTCAATAAAGCTGCCCAGGAGGATGAGGAGCTTACGTCAAGGATGGATCCGGCACGGAAGAGGCTGAGAAAAGAAAACTACCACTATACCTGCAAGGGGTGCGGCCAGGACAAAAATAAAGTCACTGGACACACCCAGCTGAAGGGGCGGTGGTATTGTCCTGCCTCAGGAATGACCCTGGAAGAGTGGAGGAATAGTGTGTAGTTGCTGTCTTTCTGTCCGTCTGTCTCTCTGTTGTTTGTCTCTGTCTCTCTGTCTGTCTCTCTGTTGTTCGTCTCTGTCGTTAAAATAAAGTTTAATAATTGTATTTGAGCCAAAAACAGCCTTCACGTCTTTATTTAATTTCCTCTTGAATACCAGGACAGTGAGTGTCATCCATAATTGAATGTGATTGTTAAAACTAAAGCCAGTCAGAATCAGAATAAGCTTTATTGCCAGGAAGGTTTGCATCAACCAGGAATTCTTTGTGGGTAAGTTGGTGCAGAACATGTAATTGCACAACAAACAGTAAACATAAGATAAATAAGACATATAGTATAACCATATATAAAAAGAAAGAATGTACAGAAAGTGTATGTGCAATGTGTAAAGATAATTGTGTGTTACTGTAACACAAGGGCTTTTTATGTTAATTAAGTGTGTAGTGGAGTAAGAGTGTGTGTGTATCTGGGGGGGGGGGGACACGTGACTCGAGAACAAGCGAAGATGCAAGCGATATCGCCAGAGCCCAGGTTCGAATCCTGCAAAAGACATGAAAATTAAAGTGATGATACTGTGTGTAAACAATGTTGAAAAGGTAAGAAGAGAAAAACATTGTTGCGTCACGACGAAGATTCAGGCCTGCCGACAAGCGTAGGCCAGTTCTGCTATCTGTACGCAGACTACTTCTCTAAGAAATGTATGATACCGTACTGCCAGTCAATAACCGATTTCCCCTCTTGTATCGTTACGCAAACTTTCATGTATCGGTTGCCACATGTACAATTGAAGTAATCTGTTTTCGGCTCATCTGTAAAGCTTCTCATGTAGGAGTGCTGAGGTCCGATCACTAAGATGTGATCAAAGCAAGCTGTGGTCAAGGGTGTAGGACTATTTCACAATTTGATCACACAGCCCCAAGCGTTGCAGTCTGTTAGTGTTCGAACAACTGATAGACTTGAGGTCGATAAGCACCATTGTCCTGGCCAAGCGGTTAAGCTGATGCACTAGAAATCCATTGGATCGAATGATTGAAATCTGCCACACCAGTTTACCACCTCTGCTTTTAGCAGGCAGGCCAAATATCTTCATCTCTTAGGATGGCCTAGTGCAAGTCAACCTATTGATTGGCTGTATCATTAAGCAAAGCTTCAGGTATTGATAGTAGAGATGTACTATTTAATACATTAAGCGGATGTAGCTCAGTGGTAGAGCGCATGCTACGCATGTATGCGGTCCCGGGGTCAATCCCCGGCATCTCCAAATTGTAGTGTAGGTGTCGCGTTGATTATGAATGAATCCCTTTTATAAGGTAGAAGTCAAAAATGATCCGATCACGAAACATTGCGGAATGTCACTGTGTAATGAATGTTTAAACAAAATGAGGTCACGCAATGCTTTACCTACCAAAAATGTTGCAGAATGCTAATGTTTGAACAAGTTAGAGAATTGAAATGTCGAAACTGTGTGGTTAAGGTGATGGACTAGAAATCCATTGGGGTCTCCCCGCGCAGGTTAGAATCCTGCCGTCAACGGTACAGGTTAATCAGTGTATGTTTAAGGGACTGTTTAAAGGATCAACAGAAATATGTCATGGTACTGCAGACCTCTTTCGTTGTCTTCCCAATCATTTGCTGAAGCATTTCTCCTGAACTGAGAGGGGTGCTGTGGCTGGGACTGTCATAGTGACTGTCTAGTTCACAGAAGAGGCAGTGTTCTAATCACATCAGTAAGTTGTATTATGTAAGTAACCTACTCAATTGGAATTCCTTTAGCCGCCAGTTCTGATAGCTTAACACATGATCGGGTCACGCTACATGAGACCTTTTTCATTGGTGTCTCAAGTAAACATTACAATAGGGGTACTGTGGCTTAGCTGGTGAAAGCGCCTGTCTTGTAAACAGGAGACCCTGGGTTCATCTCCCAGCAGTACCTACACTTTTTGCAACAGCATCATCTGGTGTAGATGTGATAAAAGTGTTTCTTGCAGTTAAAAAAAACGGAATTGTCCTAACTGGCAATCTTGCTTGTGGTTGTAAACTTGCAATCCATCAATGCAATAGACTTTCCATCAATGACAACGGCGGCAGGCAAGCAAAATTCTCTATAAAATGTATGATACCCTAGTGCCAACTGATGACCTATTTGTCCCTTCTATCGTTAAGCAAAGCTTCAGGAATCGGTTTTACAGATGTACAATTGAAGTAACACAGGGGACTTCTCTCAACTGTAAAGCGTTTCCTTCTCATGTAGAAGGCCTGAGGTTCAATGCCTGCCGTCTCCAAGATGTGATCAAAGCTAGCTTCAGTCAATTTGAAGACTGTTTCAAAATTAGATCAAGCAAGGCTGAACCTACCCTAAGTGTTCCAGACTCTTCCTGTTCCAAAAAGCCAGAGACTTGTTACACTTAAAGTGTGTTGTAACAGTTCCTAACAAAGTCCTAACAAGTCCTAACAGTTCCTAACAAAGTCCTAACAAGTCCTAACAAAGTCCTAACAAGTCCTAACAGTTCCTAACAAAGTCCTAACAGTTCCTAACAAAGTCCTAACAAGTCCTAACAAAGTCCTAACAAGTCCTAACACAGGCTCCAAACCAGTGGGGCAAAAGAGCCAATCAGATCCCGAGAAATCTCTGGGTCGACGGACGTGACAGGTCCCATTCAACACCTTCGGACGACTACAGTGTTATCTTTCTCCGAAACCTTTGACGCTAATTTATCAGGTATACTTTTAGCGATTTACAGGAAGCTTGATGAAAAAGACATCATAAGTAAGTATACATGCTTTAAAGTGTCTTTATTAGTGGTGTTTGTGTGATATGCGAGTAGTCCGTACGCGTTACAAATGCTTTAAAAATGTTTCCCAAACAATGCTAATGGAAGCGATCTCTGCTGTTATCTATCCCGTATATATGCTATGATTAAACCGGGAAATCGGGAAATCGCTGCTTTTACTATACTGTAGTACATGCGTTATGTCAGGGGTATGCATATCCTACTATTTCTGAAATCTTGATCGGACTATAAACCGTGCCTTTTTTCCCCATTTTTCGAATCTGCGGTTTATATAACGGTGCGGCTAATCTATGGATTTTTACAGCTAACGGCCACTCGGAAAATTAGTATTCGAAGTTTAAATCAGTAAGCCTACACATCATTCCATTTAGCTGCTGCGGTTTATACTCCGGTGCGCCTTATAGTGCGGAAAATATGGTATATAGTTTTACTTACAAGGTACACATCTTGCTACTGGAAACATTGGACCCGAAGCTTGTATGTGTTTTAATTATGTGTGTATTATAATTGATAATGCCTCATTTGCATTCCGTCTTAAATGTTTTATATTGTTTTATATGTGTGTGTGTGTGTGTGTGTGTGTGTGTGTGTGTGTGTGTGTGTGTGTGTGTGTGTGTGTGTGTGTGTGTGTGTGTGTGTGCTCTCCCATACCATCACCTGTGGGGCCAAAAAGGAGTTAGCCCACCAATCTCGTGGGGACCACTTCACTTGTGGGCCCCAAAATTCGGGTCCCACAAGTTTTTTCATTTAAATCAACTCAAGAACACCTCCAGAATGCTACAGCTAAGTCTCAGAGAGGGTTCCATAAGTCACGATTTGGGAGATGGGTGTGTATTTGTGTGTAGGATTTGCTCCCCTAGCGACAAGACTTTGCCAGTACACTTTGATACACACTTCAGGAAGTGTGTATGATTAGCCCCGCCCCTCCGCCCATCCAGCCAATGCGAATCGTTCTACTGCAGCAATCAGTCGTGGCGTTCACTTAGTGCCCATCCAGCCAATGCGAATCGTTCTTCTACTGCAGCAATCCGTCGTGGCGTTCAATGAACGTTCACATATGCCTACAGACCTGAACTTCATGGCTCCCTACAGGTAAGAACATTTTGTTAATTATTTTGTCATTAAATACGTTCATGAAGCGCGAGTGTTTAGTACCATTAGACCTGTCCTAACATTGCTGATACTTTGAACTGTTTAATGCTAAATGTTAACAAACGGAATAGTGGCAGAATTACCTGATTACATGAAACGACCAGCGATGTTGCTAACTTTAGCCCCGCTTAGCTGCGTCAATTATGTGATTTATTTTCATGACATTGACCACTGTGCCAAAAGGATGCAGCAGTATTTTTGCTAAATCAAAAGCTAAGTTTATGCCGAAAATAAACGTGGACATTGAATTAACAAATATGAGCTAGTGCAAAACAGGGATGCTAAGCTAGGATGCCCGGGTGTTACGGTTTAACTGGTGACCCTTTTAATCGGTGACTTTCCCCATTACCTTACATTGAGAGGTCACCAATTAACACGGTCACCAGTTTAAACCGAAACACCAGGCCTGTCGGGCTTATTAAGCTCCGTCTTCCTTTCATAAGGGATGGGTTATACCCACAGAAAGCTTATGGTGCGGATGATATTGAGTGAACGGAGCGTTCCCTCTTCGTCATAACTATCAAACCAAACAGCCTTCACATTCACCGAGCGAACATTATGAAAGTAAAATGCACATTTCTTGCTAAAAATGTTTCCATAAACGCATTTAATGGCATAACTATGTTACTATTTCCACCCTGAATAAAGATAGTTGTCGGCTGTGGCTGCGCTGGAGTCCGAGGTAGGAACCCCAAACGCCGCCGTGTTTGGGTGATAGAGCTTAGATCGGGTTAGATTAAATAATCTCTGATATAAATAACAATAATCGGGTTAAATAACTTCACATGGTGTGTCTGGTGTGTTTCCAGCATTCGTAGTGTTGATCAGCAGAGAAATAGTCCGCCAAGACGTTGAGGTTGCTTAGCAACCAGAGACTCTGTCCATGCAAGTGACCGGAGCGTTCCCTCTTCGTCATAACTATCAAACCAAACATCCTTCACATTCACCGAGCGAACATTATGAAAGTAAAATGCACATTTCTCGCTAAAAATGTTTCCATAAACGCATTTAATGGCGTAACAATGTTACTATTTCCACCCAGAATAAAGATAGTTGTCGGCCGTGGCTGCGCTGGAGTCCGAGGTAGGAAACCCAAACGCCGCTGTGTTTGGGTGAAGAGTTTAGAATAGAATAGAATAGACTTTATTTATCATTGTGCATTGGATACACAACGACATTTGTTTGTGCAACCACTAACAAAAGTGCAGTTGTGCTGGGTGGAGGGTAGGAGTGTAGTGTGATTATTAAGTTATTTGATGGCCCTGGGGATGAAACTGTTCTGCAGTCTGGAGGTGCGGGCTGTGGTGGCCCGGTAGCGCCTGCCAAAGGGTAGCAGGGTGAAGATCGGGTTAGATTAAATAATCTCTGATATAAATAACAATAATCGGGTTAAATAACTTCACATGGTGTGTCTGGTGTGTTTCCAGCATTCGTAGTGTTGATCAGCAGAGAAATAGTCCGCCAAGACATTGAGGTTGCTTAGCATCCAGAGACTCTGTCCACACGGTAAAAAACAACCTATAGAATTTACCCAATTTATAATAATAATAATAAATAATACATTTCATTTAGAGGCGCCTTTCAAGACACCCAAGGTCACCTAAGTAACAATTTGCATCTACTTTGGTTGGGTAAATTTCAATCCAATATTTTGAGTAAAGACTACCTACATTGAAAAGCTATGAAATACCAAAAGAAATTAGGTAAAGTTTACCTGAGATTATTCAATACAAATTACTCAAAATAATTTAGTAATATTAACTCAAGATTGTTAGCCATTATTAATCTACTTTATCATTAGTAATAATTAGCTAATATGACTAATTAACTATTACCTATTCAGGGAAGGTTAGATTTACTTGAAGTTATTTTCAGACACAGCAGACACAGTATTGATGAAATCAACTTGTTTATTGATGAAATCAACCAAATGATCAAAAGTATATTGAAGAATATTCGAGAGAATCACAAAACATATTCAAACAATAATATATATGCATATATATTTTTTATCGAACTCAGTCCGGGTTAGGTGGGGCCAGGTCCCGGTCCTGGAGAGCCAGGTCCTTGTCACGGGGGGACACTGCTGCTCCCATCACCACCTGCATTGTGTGAAAGTCATCCCTCGAACCAATTACTTTAACGTGTGCGCGTTTGATACATGATGTTCTGAAAAGTCTGACACGAGGCCGAGCCACTTGTTAGCATTACTTAAACAGTTAGAAAATTAAAAGGTTTCTGGACGAACATTTGTGTTTGAATGAACGTGGGTCGTCTTTTAGATATCACAAAAAAAATTTGTCAAGGCAAGTAGACCGCTTGTTTAAATACTTTTTCCGCAAGCCGACAGGCCAACTAGCATTTTAAGCCGTTACTTAGCTTAGCTAGGCTTCATTTGATGTTAGCATTAAAATAGAGGTATGAATACATGGTGTATGCACAAGCTAATTGTGTCTATGTACATCACATGGTATTTATTTGCGACTTCAACTTAGTCGAGACATGGATACCCCTGGATATGTTTATAACATTTTTACATTTAAGCCTATGGCGGTCCCCGTGCTCAGGCGAAGCCTGTTGAAACCGGTTTCAAACCGGTCGGCGGCAATGTGACACTTTGACCGTGCGTCTCAATGGTCCGAAATACAAAACTCTTTACTGTTTACATTCCCGATATGATACACAGCAACATTATAAACAGGAATCATAGCTTACCTTCAATCCAGACAATAAAATTCAGCAGCTCCAGCCGACCGCAACCAACCTCCAACGACGACGAGCAGAAGTGACGACACTGACGAGTACGAGTAACCGCCGCAGTTCTTGACATGCGTATTGTAGAGCAAAGCTGATGGTCTTTTATGGCGACACATTAGTGCCATAATTCACTAATGTGATAAAATATGCATTCGGGCGTATTATATTATTCCACACGCGTAGATATTAACTGCGAGCGCGCAAATGATCTCTGCGCGCGCAAAACAGCCTCTCGCGCGCGCAAATTACCTCAGCGCGCGCAAAACAGCCTCTCGCGAAAGATGTTTTTACGCTCGCTCGAATTTAATTTTGGCACTATGGGGGAGGGAACCAAGGCAGGGCGGGCTTTCCTATGATTGGCCGTTTCTGAAGCGCGATATTTGATTGACAGCCCTCCTCAGCCTTCCTCTCATTCAATTCTGAATTGTACAGTAAATGGCTGAAACGATAGTTACGTATTGTAACTCTAGATTCTATGAGTATAGGAGCAGCCTTTTAAGGCTATTGCTATTGGGTTATCCCTAGGCGTGAGCCGTAGCACTGAAAAATGTGTAATCCCCGACCACCAACAGCGTGGGCCTCAATCACGTCCGCGTGCGGATTTCGCAGATATAGTCGGGCGCCGGCGGACGTTGTGCTCCCAATAAACAGCTTTTCTTCAGCTTTAAAGGACAATGAGGCCGACACTTAAAAGGCCGCGCCTATACTCATAGAATCTGGAGTTACAATACGTAACTATCGTTTCAGCCATTTACTGAATTGAATGAGAGGAGGGCTGTCAATCAAATATCGCGCTTCAGAAACGGCCAATCATAGGAAAGCCCACCCTGCCTTGGTTCCCTCCCCCATAGTGCCAAAATTAAATTGAGCGAGCGTAAAAACATCTTTCGCGAGAGGCTGTTACGCGCGAGAGGCTGTTTTGCGCGCGCTGAGGTAATTCCAGAGATCATTTGCGCGCTCGCAGTTAATATCTACGCGTGTGGAATAATATAATACGCACGAATGCATCTTTTATCACAATAGTGAATTATGGCACTAATGTGTCGCCATAGTCTTTGGGTATTTTTTATGATCGTTTTTTAGGTAGAAGTTGTTACTGTTAAAAAATAGGTAGTGTAGGTAGAATTTACCCATTATTATAAAGTTAACTTGCTAATCAATATACGTAAGTACATTTTAACCAATTTGCAGGGATTGTATTTACCACCCTCTAAAATCATTTTTTACAGTGCATGCAAGTGAACGGAGCGTTCCCTCTTCGTCATAACTATCAAACCAAACATCCTTCACATTCACCGAGCGAACATTATGAAAGTAAAATGCACATTTCTCGCTAAAAATGTTTCCATAAACGCATTTAATAGCGTAACTATGTTACTATTTCCACCCAGAATAAAGAAAGATGTCGGCCGTATTCTTCTGTCCAAGCTCACTACTCTCTGCCAGTGACGTCGGGTCAAGCTCAACGCTGATTGGCTATCGCGGCCAAGCGTCACGCGTTGGAGCGTTGAAAGTTCAGATTTCTGAACTCCGGGCGTTGGCGCGTTGGGCGCGTTACTGCGTTTACGTGCGTAATTACGTGCGTCTGACGCGCCTAAAGGCCTCTACATACCTCCGGATACGGACAGTTTCGTCCGGTCCCGGAGGTGTTTCGTCTTATCTATCTATCCATCCATCCATCCATCCATCCATCCATCCATCCATCCATCTATATATATATATATATATAGAGAAACACCTCCGGGACCGGACGAAACTGTCCGTATCCGGAGGTATGTAGAGGCCTTAACGCCCCTAACGCGACGCTTCATCGCATGTAACGCGTCTACGCGCCTATACCAATGGTTCCCTATGCAAAAATGCCGAATTTTGACGCCCCTAACGCGAGTAACGCGTTTGGTGTGGCCGTACCGTTAGAAACTCAACAAAAAGCAAATTAATAATAAAAAATAGACGAAGTGTTGACTACATAGCCTGGAGCTAGCCGCGAGCAGCCACCGATCTGTTACGTATTTTAAGAATCTAAGCTACCCACACATAGACCCAATGATGCAGGACCAAACATATTAGCCGTAAATACCATACATAGCCACAAGGGGAGCAAGACCTTATTGGAGGCTGCTCCAGTCACAGATAGCAGCGCTTTTATATATACGAAGAAGCCGAAGCCAGTACGGCACCCCGGCCACGCCCACTAGGCCACGCCCACTTAACGGTCTCTTACCTGTGCACCCAGTGTGAAGAGACCAGAGAGATTTGCAGCGACACCCGCGAAGGGTCACGGGCTTTTGCCCGTGGCCCATAGTAGCCAGAGTTATTATCTCTCACACGTGTTCCACTCTTTAGCTACAATTCCCTCCGTATAGCTTCACTTACCATGCCGAAACATGCCGACGACTTTATAATAAATGAAGTGAGTTTAAAGCAACCCGGGATTGGACAACTTTCTTCGAGAATATGCAATAGATCGATCTCTGCTGTTTGTTGACGGTAACAAATTCATGATGCCGCAGTGTTAATAATACTCAGACGATTTGGGAGTTATGCCCTTTCTCTATCATTTTCATAGTGAGGCAACATGATCGATATCTTTTTTGTGGAACTATAGTGCGTTTACGTCCTGCACGGAGGGATACATCGGTGAGCTGCAGCTGGCTCTGGGACCGGTACGCGGTATCTAGGTATCTCGGTAAATAAGTTAACAAAGAGATGACACGGACGATCATGCCTCGATAATGTATTGTTGCAACTTGCAAAAACATTCAAGGCAAACCTAACCCAACATCACTGAAAAATAATCATTTAAAAATGTGTGTGAGTAATCGGTGGTCACAAATGAATCGTTGAATTGATCCTCAGTAAGCTATGTTTGATTTGGAAAACACGTCTTTCATGAAAGTAACATCATCTTTTCTCCTTCCTCTCTTCTCTCCTTCACTTCTCCTCTCTCTTCTCTCCTTCCTGCTCCTCTTCCTCTCCTCCCTCTCTCCTTCATCTCCTCTTCCTCTCCCCTCCTCTCCTTCCTATCTCTTTCCTCTCTTCTCATCTCTCCTTCCTCTCTCCTCTCTTCTTCCCTCCTCTCTCCTCCTACTCTCAGCAGTGTGTAAAGTGCAGGGTAGCAGTGGAGGGAGCGTTTGATTCGTGGTGCGGGGCCTCCAGGAGGCGTCAACCCTGTCATTTAGCTCTAAGAGGATGGCAGGGAGAGAGAAAAGACAGAGAATTAATCCAAAAGCGGATGCAATATCGCATATAAAGAACAAGACTGACAAGCTGGACAGCCTTGAAGCATTATTCATAAATGCTGAAAAAGGTTATTACTACTACTACTACTACTACTACTACTACTATACTAGTTATTACTAGTATAGCAATCAATGATTTTGAGCCTCAGCAATGATATTGAAGTCAGGGTTATACCAGGTTATATTATTTTTCCCCTGACCCCTGCATAAACTTTGTCGCTTTTTTTTACAGGGCGTGGGGTATTTGCCAAAAAAACCTTCAACCAAGGGGACTTCATATTAGAGTACAGAGGCGACCTCATTTCTGACTCTGAAGCGCAGAGGAGGAGAGAGGTGTACACACCAACCCAGCGTGTTTTCATTTTTGACCTTGCTGGAAAGTCTCTATGGTAGGTTTACATCTCTCTTTCCAATTTGTACTGTTGGTTGTGTAGGTTAGAATTGCATTTGACCTTACTGCTTTAACGTCACCGCTTATTCAGAAACTGGATGATGTTGTTTGTTTTAGTGTTGATGGTGCCAAAGAGGATGGGTCCCTGGGTAGGTTGGTTAATGATGACCACTTGAACCCAAACAGCAGAATGAGGCTGGTGGAGGTGGATAAAATAAGCCACATTTGCCTATTTGCGACCAGGCCTATAAGCATGAGTGAAGAGATCTCCTACAATTATGGAGGAAAAGACTGGCCATGGCGAAAGGTATGTATCAGTTTGTGCAAGCTAATATACTGGATTTGTGCAATATTTTCTCAGATGTGCAAGGTTAAGTGGACGTTATTTTCCTAACTTTGTAAAATATTGTTGCTCTGTATTTGTTGCTGCGCCTGCGGCGAACACGTGTTGTAGCGGCATCGCTAACATAGAATTGAAGTGAATAGATCGGCTCATGGATCGGCCTCATTTATCCAATATCCGATCCATCTAATTAGTCAATGTCGGAGCCGATGTCCGATCCTAATATCGGATCGGTGCATCGCTATCCACATTGCTGTCTCACACAGACAACAGGCAACCTGAAAGCCCACAGCAGCTTGTAGGTCCACCCTCGCACCAGTATGAATTGAGCTGAAGCCTCCTGACTACTGATAGATCAGCACATGGCGATTCCAACACGCATGTAAATTGACTTGATAAAAGTCCAGTTATAATCCACTTCAAAGTAGTCCACTTGGTTAGTGGAAAAAAAGTAGAGTCCAGACTCTACACAGTTCAGTTTCAAGTGTTCCACATACATCTACTGAATTTGTATGTGCAAGGTTAAGTGGTTTGTGCAATGTCCTTAAAAGACAGAACAGTAATGTTCACTAGCTGCCTGTTTTCCTTCTTGTTCAGCAGCCTATTTCTGTTCGGCAGAAACTTGTTTACTCTCACAGGGCAGTGTCATAACTAGTGGGGGCCACATGCTTTTGTATTGTGTTTTACAGAAGCCAGCAGAGCCTACAACCTCACCTGACAGTGCATTCGTAGACACTTCTCCAGCTACTGTGGAAGGCGTGTCCTCTTTGCCAGAGCCCTGTGACACGGTGGGTCATGGTTTCAAGGTCTCAATCGCTATGTGTGATTCCAGTCTTTCTTATTAGATTTAAGACATATCCAGAACAGGGCACACTTCGAAATCTCAAAAGCTTTTGCAGACCTTGTGTTAAGTGGGTTATATGGGTGGGCCTCAGTCATTTTCAGAGCATGTTAATTTTGATTATTGGATATTTCATTAAGGCAAAGCTTAAGAGCCTCAGTCTGTGATTCCCTCACCAAGTCTGTGATACCAAGTTTACAGTGACAATGCCTAAACAACAAACAGTAAAGTAGTTCCTGCACTGTGGTTGTTGTTGTTTGGGAATCACCATGCGCTCTTCACATGCTCTGACAAATCACAGATTGTGACTTGGAAGAACTTTCAGTCATGAGTTTCTCTTTCTTTGTTTTACCCCCTGCAGACAAGCGTGGACAACAACACGGCAGAACAGACACAGACAAAGCGGAAGACTTCAGCACAGCACCGGCAGCAGACCATTAAAAAGAAACAAAAGACTGTAAGTCATTTGGATGTTGAGCATGAAATTCACAAATTTATTAATGGTGCCTGCGGGCTGGATGTGGCCCGTGGGGCGTTTAATGGGCTTGGCTGCTGGTCACCTCGCCATGTGGAAGACAGTGAAGGCATTAGGCTGGACTCTAAAGTTATTTTCCTAACTTTGTAAAATATTGTTGCTCTGTATTTGTTGCTGCGCCTGCGGCGAACACGTGTTGTAGCGGCATCACTAACATAGAATTGAAGTGAGTAGATCGGCTCATGGATCTGCCTCATTTATCCAATATCCGATCCATCTAATTAGTCAATGTCGGAGCCGATGTCCGATCCAAATATCGGATCGGTGCATCGCTATCCACGTTGCTGTCTCACACAGACAACAGGCAACCTGAAAGCCCACAGCAGCTTGTAGGTCCACCCTCGCACCAGTATGAATTGAGCTGAAGCCTCCTGACTACTGATAGATCAGCACATGGCGATTCCAACACGCATGTAAATTGACTTGATAAAAGTCCAGTTATAATCCACTTCAAAGTAGTCCACTTGGTTAGTGGAAAAAAAGTAGAGTCCAGACTCTACACAGTTCAGTTTCAAGTGTTCCACATACATCTACAGAATTTGCACGGCATGTATCAGTTTGTGCAAGCTAATATACTGGATTTGTGCAATATTTTCTCAGATGTGCAAGGTTAAGTGGTTTGTGCAAAGTCCTTAAAAGGCAGAACAGTAATGTTCACTAGCTGCCTGTTTTCCTTCTTGTTCAGCAGCCTATTTCTGTTAGGCAGAAACTTGTTTACTCTCACAGGGCAGTGTCATAACTAGTGGGGACCACATGCTTTTGTATTGTGTTTTACAGAAGCCAGCAGAGCCTACAACCTCACCTGACAGTGCATTCGTAGACACTCCTCCAGCTACTGTGGAAGGCGTGTCCTCTTTGCCAGAGCCCTGTGACACGGTGGGTCATGGTTTCAAGGTCTCAATCGCTATGTGTGATTCCAGTCTTTCTTATTAGATTTAAGACATATCCAGAACAGGGCACACAACAACAAACAGTAAAGTAGTTCCTGCACTGTGGTTGTTGTTTAGGAATCACCATGCGCTCTTCACATGCTCTGACAAATCACAGATTGTGACTTGGAAGAACTTTCAGTCATGAGTTTCTCTTTCTTTGTTTTACTCCCTGCAGAAAAGCGTGGACAACAACACGGCAGAACAGACACAGACAAAGCGGAAGACTTCAGCACAGCACCGGCAGCAGACCATTAAAAAGCAAGATGAGTCGGCAGTGGATCGTTCTTCAGACGAGTTGAAGCCAGATGGCACAGTGGATCAGTTTGGTGATGAATCAGAATGGGATTCCTCCAGTGTAGACATGGGAGACGAGTATATACCACCTAAAGGTGAATGTGAGGACAGCACAGATGATTCGAACGGAAGTGAAGAATTCTTCGATGACACAATTGACCTGATATCCAAACAGAAGGCCAAAAAAAAGAGGACAACTAAGAAAGACCATACAGTGTCATCAAAGAGCAGGTGCAGAGCGCCAGGTTCATGGAAAGCAAGAAGCAGCATCCCTACCACATCAAAAAGTCCTCCTGTTGCGGAAGATGGTGATACACCACTGTCTCCTCCATCTGTGTCTGTTCCTGCAGTCTCTCAAAAGTCAGATGGGAAAAGGGTATATGACAAAATGCAGTACTGCCAGTTTTGTGAAACTTCAGTAAATAAATATGCAAGACATCTGGAGCGTCGTCACAGTGCTTTGGCTGAAGTTGCCAAGGCTTTAAGTTACAACAAGGGTTCAAAGGAAAGAAAATGTAATTTGAATTTTCTAAGAAGCAGTGGCAACTTTATGCACAATGCATCTGTGCTCAAGAGTGGACAAGGGAGCCTCATCGCAAAAAAGCGACCCAGAACACACAGTTCGGAGAAAGAATATGTGCACTGTTCCCACTGCCTTGGCCTTTTTGTAAGAAAACTGTTGTGGAAACATCTTAGAAAATGCGATAAACTGCCATCCGAAGAAGGGGCACAGAAGACATTTTCTAAAACTCGAGTGCTGGCCACCTGCTCTATTGAACAACTTTCACCTTCAGGCACCCCTGAAATGTTCAATGATCTGACCAAGAGCATGCGTCAAGATGATGTCACTGATATTGTCAAAACTGATCCAGCAATCTGGGGTTTTGGCTGCCATTTAATGAACAAGGTCATGGGTAGTAGTACTGACACAGTTGGCAATAAGAAGACTGTCACACAACAGCTGAGGAGTCTTGGTAGGTTGATAAAGGCAGCAAGAGAGATGACAACTATGAAGACAACCAAAGACCTAGTGAGCCCTGAGAATTTCAAGGAGACCATTAAAGTTGCCCGTCACGTAGTCGGATTTGCCGAAACGACATCAAAGTCCGAAATTCCAAGTCTTAATGGTAAATTGGGTACTGGATTGAACAACATGGCAAAGTACTTAAGAGCCGAAGCACTGCAGTACTTAGATCATGCAGAAGCAGAGCGGTACCATGCATTTTCCACTATTTATGATAGTCACTGGGGCGTGTACATGGCAGGTCATGGCAGGAGGGACCTCAGGGAGGCTAAATTTAATGCTCCCAAGCTATTACCATTTACAGATGATGTTAGACTTCTTCATGTTCATCTAGATAAAGAGGTAACCCAAGGCATCAAGGAATTGAAAGAGGTGGTTTCAACAGCTAACTGGAAACAGTTGTGTGAGGCTACTTTGACAAATGTTATACTGTTCAACCGCCGAAGGGAAGGTGAAGTCTCAAAGATGGAGTTGAAGTTTTTTCAGTCAAGATCGAAATCAGTGCCTATTGAAGAAGTCAAACAGCACCTCACAGCCAACGAGATGAGTATGTTCTCACATTTCACTCGGATTGAACTGCCAGGAAAGCTTAGTCGAGGTGTTCCTTTACTACTAACTCCACAGACTGAAGAAGCACTTGAACTGCTGTGCAATAGACGAGAGGAGTGTGCCGTTAAAAAAACCAACATGTACTTGTTTGCTCGTCCAGAAAAAGACACATATCTCCGAGGTTCTGATTGCATTCGAAAATTTTCAAATGAATGTGGTGCCAAAAACCCCGAAGCCCTACGCTCCACAGACCTGCGGAAACAAATTGCAACATTGTCGAGTGTACTGAATCTCAAAGACGCAGACCGTGATCAATTGGCAAGGTACCTCGGCCACAATATTAGGATCCATGACGACTTCTACAGGCTCAAGCTGGACACCCTTCAAATTGCCAAAGTCAGCAAGCTCCTACTCGCTATGCAGCAGGGACGGATTGGAGACTATATAGGGATGAACCTTGGCGAGATAGACATCTCCCCAGACGGTACACAGCATTTCTCTGCATGACCCAATTTTTTATTAATTATTTTAAAGTCGCAGTCATTTAACACTTAAATTAACAAAACAGATTCACCTGTATTACCTTTTACTTTTCTTTTTCTTAATCCCATAGAGTCTGTACCAACACTGACGCCTGACAAGGAAGAGGTGCAAGGAGAAGACGAGATGGGAGAAGGAGACGACAGCGAGATCGGGGAAGGAGAAGACAGCGAGATCAGGGGAGGAGAGGTCATGTCAGGTATGTGTTGTTGGATATATGTAACTTTTATAGGTAATGCAAGCATTGAGATGTGGCTATTCCTACAGTGACTAACTTAGCCTAAATATGCTAGCTGCTCCTAACAGCTGTTTACAGATTGCGCGTTTGGACAAATGTTGCATATCTGTAAGCCCTGATGGTGTCACCCTGCCAAAATAGAAGTGTCAAATGTGACACATTTTGATTTTAAGTATGACTTGTGAATCAGAATTGGAAAACTTTATTGTCACATCACAGGTTAACAGCAGTGTAAAACAATGTGCATAATTCTTCAACTCCATTTACTCTGTTGGGGACTGGGGGATGGGATATAGCGGGTGTAGTAAGAAGAAAGAAAGGTCCTAGGCAAGAATATCTTCATATTTACAAGTAGTGTACAGGTGATGTTACATTACAATGTACTTATTTATAGTAACAATATCTACTATAGCAGCACCTAAAAGTGTACAATGGAATAAAGTGTCCAATAGAATAAAAGTTAAAAAGTAAATTTCAGTTATAGTTCACTTCAAAGTAATCCACTTGGTTAAAGTGTCCAATAGAATGAAATTTAAAAAAAGAGTAAGTCAGTCAAATTATTGTCCAGATAGATAGATGCAACTTTATTGATTCCGAAGGAAATTCCATAGTGGTCTGCTCACATACAATAAAAACACACCATATAAGTTAATATTAAATTAATAAAAAAACACCTAAAAATATATAATTACAGTCCCAGCTCCAAAGTGCTCTAGTGCACCATAAGGTGCCGTAGTGTCGTGTCTCTGCGCCCCTCCTCAAAGTAATTCACTTGGTTAACGAAAAGCATGAACGGCACAGAATGCATGATATTGCCCATCTAAGCGACGTTTCCCTGCGTAGCATTTGGAGACCCCCAGGGGTCTTTGTGGAGTGTAACTGTAGTTGGTTTATTTTGTACCCCCCTACAGTTAAAATTAACAGGGTCCCAAAATGATTAATGCTTGGGTCCTTGACATTGACAAGGTTGAGAACTGCTTTTTCTAAAGGGCTTGGCACTCCACGCACTAACTATAAGGTATTGTTAAGTAGATGACTTATTAAACTTTTTAAATGTTTTTTATTTGTAGAGACCAGACTGAGCAACACCCTGCCCCCTGAAATCCCAACCCAAATGGAGGTGTCATCCAGTGGTATTTCTTCTTCTATAAAAGGTGAGGAAATATTCAAAACAAGGTTTTGATCAAATCAGGTAATGGGGTTCTAGGTCTCAAGTTGCATTTACTGTAGCTGTATTGTCGCTGTCATGTCAAACTCTACCACAATTTCTTCAACCCACAAAGGATAGTCAAGTGCACTGACATTTTAATTTATTTGTGTATGTGGGAGGGACGGCATATGTTTATGAACAATACATACAAGATGTGTTGTAGCTCAATGGGATCATTTACTGTGAGCCTCTCATGAACAGCTGGTTTGGTACTGGAGCTCAAATGACAGAGAGACAGACAGACAGACAGATTACCTAAACGGTTCTCATTTTTCATGTAGGTCGCCACACAACAACGAAGAAGCCTTGGACCAAAGAAGAAACATCAGCTGTCGAAAGAAGCATGAGCCGAAAATTCATTGAGAAGTTTGTAGTGCCAGGGAAAAATGACTGCATTGCCTGCATCAATGCAAACCCGGAAGCATTAAAAGAGCGTGACTGGAGAGCAGTCAAATTCCATGTAAAGAACAAGCTCACAGCTCTCAAGAGAAAAGCCTTTAGCCATTGACCCTGTCTGGGGGGCTTCTGTGGTATTAACTTTTTATTCGTCTGTGGCAGACCGTTTTAGTTTCATTTTTTATTTATTTTTATTTTTGCACAGTAGCTGGAGGAGTGTTGGGAATCGCGCATCAAAAATAATAGTGCCGTTAAGGTTTTACGTTATAAGCGCCACAGTGCAGTCTCTCATCCACTGCCGCTTTTTTTCACACAGTGCAAATAGTGAAATATTGAAACACGTTAAGATGAAAGCTGTCTGTCTGTTCTAACTGTTTTTCTTAGGTTGCCACAAATCTTTGGCCAAGTCTTATACGCCGTTGTAGGGACGAGACCCACAGACTAAACTAAAATTTATAATTTGCTTGTTCAGCAAAAAAAAGAAACCAATCAAACTGTGATGTGCTTGTTCAGCAAAAGAAGGAAACCATGTTGTGGTAGTTGATATATCATGTGTTGGGAGGAGACCCATGGACTAAACTAAAAAGTATAATTTGCTTGTTCAACACAAAACAAGAAACCACACAAAATGTCATGTGCTTGGTCAGTAAAATAAATAAACCATGTTCTAGTTGATATCTCATGTTTGGATGTGAATTTATTTTTAATATAACTATCTTACTACTGTATAATTGCAGTTAGATGCAACAGGTAGGAAGAAAGCCCCTACTCCCGGGCAAACAGAAAGTGTGATCCTGTGACGTACCTAGTTACAATTATAACTCTTCAGTACTGCTTTCATTGAGACAAACCCATTACAAACTACTCAAGCAAGCAAAGCCTTTGAACAAGGAATTGCAGAGTGGTGAGGCTTTCATTTTAGTTACACTTGATGTGGGGGGTGCAGCCCAGCTTCCCTGGGTGGTGAGGAGGAGAGACCAGGTGAGTCACAAACATTACTAACTTTCCACATGGATCCATTGTGGTGTTGGGTTCATCAAAGTTCATCAAAACTCACGTGAGCTGACGATCCTCAATCATGTGGAAACCAGAGAAATGTTGACTGCTGCTTGTCCTCAACCAAACTGAGTGCTTGGGAGAAAGGCAAGTAAATCTCTCTCTGATCACTTGATGGGCTGCAGGCCCTGAGCCTGTGGGTCCGCCCCCTCTGCTGTGGTGACCCAGAGGTTTCCCCTAGCTTGCCACAATGTTCAAGGATTGGCATGATTAAAAGAGAATACAAATTCTTCGATTTGAATAGGCCATTCGAATTGGCGCACTTGTCACACACCAGGTCAAGATGCACATACTCAAATTTCAGCCTCCTGGCTCGAAGTGTTTATGAAATATTGAAAAAATATTTCTTCTTAGGTGGAGATTTAGGTGGAGATTTTGCCCAAATTCGGCACAGAGGATGCGATCGGGCCCCTATACAAGAATACAAAAAATAAACCTCTCAAGTCATTTAGTTTTCTTAACTGAATGTCTCACAAAGTCAAATTCAAGAGGGTGTCAGGTGCATACACACTCATAGCCTCTCACACAGCTGGCCAGTTTCAGACAAATTTTTTTCTGAAAGCTGTTAAGTCTGATTTTTTAATATGTCGTTCAGCGGTTTAGGATGAGCAGAAAGGTGTGGGTTTGGTGTCGCTCAGACCTGTACTTTTTGATGGGCGGGCCTGCAAGTAATCGCCTTTTGGAAACATCAAGTGCTTGCCATTTGCACAAAAATGGACCAAATGACTTGAAACTTGGTGTGTGAACTTTATTTTGGACATAGATTAATGACCTCGAATCTCAAGCCAGTAGACCTTTTGGAAAGCTAAGTAGCTCTACGGTGGTCGTATTGCAACAGGCCCAAAGAATCCATGCACGAAACCCTCTGTTGAGCAACATATTCAAAAATGGTCAGGGTTAGGGTGAGGTCAAGGGTTAAATAGTTAAGCTCAGGATTAGGCCTCTGCCAGATACCCCCTGACCCCCTGACCTTTGACACTTCTGAAGGTCGCTCGGGTCCGAAACTCGGCACACTCGTCCCGCTGCCCGTCACGATGCACATACTAAAGTTTCAGCCTTCTGGCTCAAATAGTTTATTAAATATTAAAGAAAAGCAGTTTTCCCTCCGTAAGTGTCTCATAGGGACCTGTGTGGTCCCCTGTCACCCTAAAGACCCCATATTTGGCACAGAGGATGCGATCGGGCCCCTATACAAGAATACAAAAAATAAACCTCTCAAGTCATTTAGTTTTCTTAATTGGATGTCTCACAAAGTCAAATTCAAGAGGGTGTCAGGTGCATACACTCTCATAGCCTCTCACACAGCTGGCCAGTTTCAGGCAAATTGTTTTCTGAAAGCTGTAGAAGTCTGATTTTTTTTATATGTCGTTCAGCGGTCTAGAATGAGCAGAAAGGTGTGGGTTTGGTGTCGCTCAGACCTGTACTTTTTGATGGGTGACGATAAGTGATAAGTGACGATTCAAATAGCTGGCTAATATGGTATATATATATATATATTTACAAACAGACCATATACAGAGCACTCAAAAAAGTGCGAAGGAACGCACCCAAGGCGGCAACCGTCATTTGATTGGTCCACACTCTAGCTGTCTCCCTATTGGCTGGTGAAACACAATATTTTAAGAGCAGGGAGGGACAGCCTTGAGTCTGAGGCTGAGCAGACTCCTCAACTTGAGGGGATTGCGTGTTCTGAGTGTGAGCACATTAGATTTGAGCACGCAGACTTCAGATCAGAGCGCGCAGACTTCAGATCTGAGCGCGCACAGGACATATTTGAATGCGAGCGAAAGTTTTGTGTGCAAGCAGAATAAATGTGAGCACAAGCATGTGATTTTTGAGTTCAAGCACACATTTTGAAAGAAAGCAGCAGACATCCAAGTGCGAGCAGAAAATGTGAGCGCAAGGAGAATATATCTGTCTGAAAAGGAATGAAATCATGCTCTCAAACTGAAAATCTATGCTCTTGAATAAAGATAGGATAATTCTTCCATATTATTTGGAATGCATTTTTGCATGCTAAAAGTATAAATTTATTAATACATGACATTAATTTGAGTACAGCATTGTCATTTGTAAAACAAAACAAAAATGTCACAATTAAAAAAATATTAATATATAGAATAACCAAATTTTATTTTGTAAAATGTTTTAGTTGCAGTTAACGTTTGTCTGGAGGAATTTCAAAATAAAACAAAATATAGACTCATACAAACGAAATCCTGCTTAATCATCACCTATGGGCTTCTACCATACAGTATGGCTTCTACTCATGTGGTGGTAATGTTTGGTGACTTCTTCAGCCAATGACAGCGTAGGAGAAGTTAGGGTCCCCCACGTGGGGTCACGTCTGATCTGAGCCGCTGCTTGCAGACAGCTCTGCGTGCACCCTCAGCAGAGAATCACGAGCATAATCAGGAGGATGCTACGTCGCATGTTGCTACTTGAGGAATAAATGTGGAGGGTTTCTGAAGGAACAGACACAGACCGGGCCACCACACCAAGTTCTCCACTAAATCTGGAGCTGTTTATGGACGGGAGGAGTTTATATATTGAACTTTTTGGATCCTGTTGTGCCGTATTCAGCACCCCTGCCACCTAATGTTAGCCGGAGCTAACCCCGGAGTCACAGACCATCAGCTCAGGAGTCACACTCAGCTGCTGCTAAAACGTCTTAAATGCCGGTGGCGGTGAGTTTATATAATTTTAAAGTTACGCAGTGTGTAGATATTAATAATGTCGCTGTCATATTTATGTCTTTAGATGACGTTATTTTGAGTGCGGATGGAGCAGCTAAAATTATAGCCCTGACCGATCTGAACTCTTCAGAAAACAAACTTTTTTTTTTTTAATACTTAGTTTTTATTGAGCATTTTTGCAACAAAACAATGATATAGACAGTACAGATAACAGATACAACTGTCGGCACGGCAGTATTCTTTTGTTATTATCGCAAATGTTGCATGGGTCACAGAGGTTGTAGAATTGACTTATGCCGCTTTTCCACCGCCAGTACCAGCTCGACTCGACTCGACTCGCCACGCCTTTTTTGCGTTTCCATTGGCAAAAAAAGTGCCTGGTACCTAGTACCGGCCGGGTACTTTTTTTTAGTACTACCTCCGTCGAGGTTCCAAGCGAGAGGAGTAGGTACTTTTGTGTGACGTAAACAGGCTGCTGGTAACTGATTGGCCAGCGGCTGTAAATGGGAATAATCTCTCAAAGTTAAGTTGTGTCCGGCGTGGTTGGAGTCCACGAACCCGCTCCTGAGGGGGACACTGATCAGCGTTTCGCCGTGTGTGTCGCTCCTTTCCCGGGGCTAGAGTTAGGCTGCGCGTCGTTCTATTTCATGTAGGCTACGCCGTCTAGGCTTCGCCTTATGGGCTTGTCCCAAATTCAAAGTATGCACCTATCAGCGTGGGCACCGCCCACATTTCCCACGGTATCGTGTCTATATAACGCGGTGTATACCGTCGCTCATCCTCCCTTTTCTTTCAGCACTTGTGCTTATCAGCGAGAAATTGAGAACTACAATTAAGAAGATGAGAACTTCAACACGGATCTCCCGAGCCGGTGGCAGCGGCTCGGGCGAGGCCGCGGACAAACGGCCCTTTTCAGGGCCACCTGAGAGCGCTCCTAGAGCTAGGTCCTTTTCAGGACTCCTATGCGCCTCCTGTCCCGCCTCCCTGGCACCGGGTGACGGGCACTTGGCGTGCTTTTGGTGCCTCGGCGCCGACCACGCCGCGGCTGCTATGGCGGCCCCCGTCTCCTGTGCCGCCTGCCGGGAGCTGCCTGAAGAGGGGATCCTCTCCAGGCATCTCTTCTTTTCCCCTGCGGTGGAAATGGTTGACGCCATCGACCTGTTCGGACCTGACGTCGACGATGGCATCATCGACGCCTCCCTGGACGACGTCTTTGGCGACTCGGCGTCCGGTTTTTCCCGCTCTCGGGTTACAACCGCCACCGTCATACAACACGAGGGTCCGCGCCGGATGACCGATCTCTTCCGGGAGATCATGGGTGAGGCGGCGGCCATCAAAGGGATTCCCATGCCGGTCCCGCCTCTCGCCCCCGTATCTGACGATATGCAGGGCGAGTGCTTTCGCACCCCATCTTTTTCCCGGCGGGTTACCCAGTGCCCCTTCGACCCTGATGGACGGTCTTCCTCAGCTGTCGGCTCGCCCTCTCTCCAACCGCTATGCGTGTTGGCAAGAGCGGTGCGTTCTGCCATCGTGGTTGGACACCACATTGAGATGGGGCCATCCCATACAGTTCAAGCGTCGTCCCCCACCCTTTATGGGGTTGGTGGAGACCACGCTACGGGACCCGGCTGCGAGCACGGCTCTGGCAGCAGAGGTGGCACGTCTCTTGGTAAAGGGGGCCATCACTGTCGTTCCCCCCCACGAGTCTCACCTAGGTTTTTATTCCCGCTATTTCCTGGTTTCCAAGAAGTCAGGGGAAATGAGACCTATTCTGGATCTTCGCGTGTTCAACAGATTCGTTGCCACGAGGAAGTTCAGAATGCTCACGGTCGGAGCATTGTTCCGGTGTGTGAGAGAGGGCGATTGGTTCACATCCCTGGATCTCAAGGATGCTCACTTCCACGTCCCTGTTCGGCAGGCGCACAGGAAGTTTCTCCGCTTTGCCTTTATGGGGATGGCGTACGAGTACCAGTGTCTGCCGTTCGGCTATTCCCTGGCTCCGCGCACCTTCTCGAAGTGTGTGGAGACGGCGTTGGAACCGCTCAGACGTCAGGGAAAGAGGATTCTCTTCTACCTAGACGATCTGCTTATTCTGAGCAACTCAGAAGAGACCGCGAGAAGGGACACCATGTTGGTGATAAACCATCTCTCCTTCCTGGGTTTTGCCATCAACTGGGAGAAGAGCTCCCCGCTCCCCAGCCGGCAGACAGTCTACTTGGGGCTTTGCCTAGACTCAGCCACCATGACTGCGATGCTTTCGCCTCCTCGGCGAGACGCCATCCTGTCGGCGCTGTCCCGTTTTCACGTTCGCAGAAACGTGACCGCACTGTCCACCATGCGCCTGTTGGGGCTGATGGCAGCTGCCCACCCCGTGGTCCCCCTGGGTCTGCTTTTTATGCGCAGACTCCAGCGGTGGTTTGCTCGCCAACGGTTGGACCCCAGGCGACACAAGCTCAGGGTGCTCCTCGTCCCCCGTTCGGTGTCGCCAGACCTGGAATATTGGAAAGGACCCTCCGCCCTTCTCAAGGGTGTTCCCCTGGGCAGGGTGGCGTCCTACGTAGTGGTCTTCACGGACGCCTCGTTGACGGGTTGGGGAGGAACGTGCCTCTCTCACTCGGTCGGAGACGAGTGGCGCACGCCCCCTACAGCACACATAAATGTGTTGGAGCTCGACGCTGTGAGGAAAGTGCTGTTGCATTTCTTTCACCTGGTGCGCGGCCGCCACGTTCTGATCAGGACAGACAGCGTGTCGGCGGCGGCGTACATCAACAGACAGGGGGGAGTCCGCTCCCCTGCTCTCCACCGAAAGGCGGTCGAGCTCTGGCTTTGGGCTCATCAGTATCTCCACAGTCTGAGAGCCCTGCATATCGCGGGCGCCCAGAACTTTGGGGCGGACCTCATGTCTCGAGGCGGTCCCCGCCGAGACGAGTGGCGGTTACATCCCGACATTGTCAGACTGATCTGGCAGAGGTTCGGGACAGCGCAGGTGGACCTCTTCGCGTCCCGGGAGAACACGCACTGCAGGTGGTGGTTCTCCCTCAGCCCTCGGGATCTTCCCCCGTTGGGGGTAGATGCGTTGGCACACACACCTTGGCCGCGGGCTCTCTTGTATGCGTTTCCCCTGCTCCAGCTGATCCTTCCTCTTCTGGAACCGGTCAGACAGGAGAGACTGTCCCTGATATTAGTGGCCCCGGAGAACCGTTCAGCTCTGTGGTTTCCAGAGCTGGCCGCGCTCTCGCGGTCGGCGCCTTGGCCAGTACCATTCAGGCCGGATGCGCTTTCACAGGCCCACGGGACGGTGCACCACCCGCCCGATGTCTCGGGACGGCTGTTGGTTTGGCTCCTGAGAGGTTGATCCTGCAGGGCAAAGGTTTGCCTGAGACGCTTATCAACACTATTCAGAGTGCTCGTGCGCCTTCTACTTCTTCCCTCTATGCGGCGAAGTGGTGCGCCTTCTCTAATTGGTGTGAGACGAACCACGCTGTCCCATCTCAATGCGAGGTGGGAAGCGTGCTTTCGTTTCTGCAAAACTTATTGGAAAAAGGTTTGGCCTTCTCCACTATCAAGGTCTATGCGGCAGCCGTTTCGGCTGGCCATGCAGGCTGTGATGGTGGACCGATCTTCAGCCATCCACTGGTCAAGAGATTCTTGCGTGGGGCTAGACGGGTTAGGCCTGTTTCACGCGTGCTTACACCACGCTGGGATCTCCCCACCGTGTTGCGCGGATTGTCCAGGGATCCTTTCGAGCCTCTCTCTCAGGCCCCTTTGGATGCCCTGTCATTTAAGACGGCGCTCTTGTTGGCCTTGGTTTCTGCCAAGCGGGCCGGTGAGCTAACCGCTCTGTCTGTCAGCCCGAGTTGCTTGTTGCTAAACGAGGACAGCTCCTTCGCGTTGCTCAGACCTAATCCTGCGTTCCTCCCGAAGAACATTAATAGTTCTTTTCGGTCGAGGGATATTGTGCTTAAGGTTTTTTCACCCCCCGCCTCATTCTAGTGAGGCGGAGGCGGAGTTGCATCTCCTGTGCCCGGTTCGGGCGTTGGCTATGTACGTGAATCGCTCGGCAGCGTTCCGCTCCACACAACAGTTGTTTGTGTGTTATAGCGACGCTAGCAGGGGCCGCGCTCTCACTAAGCAGCGGTTTTCTCGCTGGGTATGTGAGGGTGTTTGCCTAGCCTACTCTCGGCAGGGCTTGGCGCCACCGTTGGGCGTTAAAGCTCACTCCACACGGAGCGTGGCCGCTTCAACGGCTCTACTCAAGGGCGTTTCGGTGGAAGACATCTGCGCGGCTGCGTCTTGGTCTTCCCCCGGCCCCTTTGTCCGTTTTTACATGTTAGACATGTCCAGGGGCTCACTCGGCAACTCTGTGCTAGAGTCCGGGACCCCTTTTACGGCTTAAGAATATAAACATGTTCTTTAAAGCGTCGTGGTTGGATTTCCTCTCGCCGGCTGGCGAGTTGGACTTGATTACCAGTCTTACTCTCCCACCTTTTTTCAAATGAAAAACAGGCTAGGGGGTTTTTCTATTGGCTCGCCAATTGTCTGGTGGTTTTGTTTACCAGTGTGGCACTCCCGCCGTTTTCTTCAAATAAGAAACGGCCGAGAGAGTCCCATTATTGGAGAGCCGAATTCCGTAGCTCCGCCCCCGGTGGTAGCGGACCTAATGGAAACCTAGTTGCTCTGGTTTTTCTTTTCCTTTCATGGGTTCCATGAAGCACGGAATAGAGCCGGAGTCTTTACAGACTCACTTTTTTCTCCCTTGATCATTGCCTTGCTTGATCTAGGAGGAATTCGTTTTTTATAAAGCTGTTGTGTTTTACACTTCCTTGGCTTTTTGAGTCTTAATGTGTTCTGGTGACTTAGGTCTTTTTGACTGGGGTCCAGCAGGAGTACATTGATCGGGCTCCGCTCGCAGCTTCACCTTAGCCCATAAGGCGAAGCCTAGACGGCGTAGCCTACATGAAATAGAACGATAGTTATGTTATTATAACTCTAGTTCTATGATTGTAGGCGTAGCCGTCTAGTTTCCCACCTGCTGTACCCTCCAATTGCTGAAAGAAAAGCTTGGAGGATGAGCGACGGTATACACCGCGTTATATAGACACGATACCGTGGGCAATGTGGGCGGTGCCCACGCTGATAGGTGCATAGTTTGAATTTTCAGCGCGCGCAGGCGCGCGCACGGGACAAGCCCATAAGGCGAAGCCTAGACGGCTACGCCTACAATCATAGAACTAGAGTTATAATAACATAACTATCGTTATGTGTGTCGGGCGTGGTTGTGTGTGTCCGGCGTGGCTGGAGTCCACGGAGGATCAGCGTTTCGCTGTTTAGTTTCAGTGTCGTTCCTTTCCTAGGGCTCGAGTTTCGCCTTGATCAACGTTACCGTATGACAACAATAGACGCGCAGTCATTGCGCTTTTTATTTTATTTTATTTTATTTTATTTTATTTCCCATCATAACCTTTCCCGGGAATCGCGTCTCCCGTGATTAAAACCTAATGACGACCCGCCCATGGTGGAGAGGTTCTTTTCTACGACCCGCCCACATTGAAGAGGTACTTTTTTAGATGGAAACGCAACCAAACCGGGTTGAGTCGAGTCGAGTCGAGTTGGTACTGGCGGTGGAAAAGCTGCATTAATAGCTACCGGAAAGCAAACAGTATTATAAGATATCAGACATCCCAACACATCACAAACCATACCCTTATTTAAGCAAATATATATTCCATTTTGTCCATCTTGCAATATATAAATCATACTCCAATCTAAGCAGAAGAGTTAACCTTTCCATCTCGTGAATCTCTTTAATAATTTCTAGCCAATTATCTATTGTAGGTGGATCGGCCTGTAACCATTTGCGAGTAATGGCTTTTTTTGCTGCTGCAGTAAATATTTTCAGAAGATATTTATCAGTTCTCGGTAATTCTTCTGGAAAATCACCCAAATACAATGATACACACGTCAATGGAATCTGTATCCCCAGAATTTGCTTCATAATTTCCCAGATTTCCTCCCAAAATCTTTTTAATTTTAGACAGTCCCAAAAGATGTGATAATGGTTTGCTCCTATTACACCACAGTCCCTCCAGCATGGATGGTTTGATGATGTTATATGCATTTTCAATTTAGGAGTAATGAAGTAGCGAACAAGGTTCTTCCAGCTAAATTCACGCCAGTAAGCAGAACAGGTTGTAGAGAAAACATTTTGACATATATTCTCCCATTGTTGGGAGGTTATTGTGTCATGTAGTTCCTTTTCCCATCTCTCCTTAATGTAACTTGTGGAAGTTCCTCTGCCATTTGCTATTCCCTGATATAGTTTTGAGATGATTGATTTAGTACTGCTATTGTACGTTTGTATTATCAATTGTATAATCCCATTAGGTTCCAGATTTGTCTGCTTTTTGTCAATCTCTTTTAAGAAGTAGTGGCGTAACTGCAAATATCTGAAAAAATCCTGTTTTTCTAAATTGTATTTTTCTCTAAGCGTCTGGAAGCTTTGTAATGTGTTCTTTTTTATTATGCTATAGTAAGCAGTGATTCCTTTATCCATCCAGAATTTAAACCTAGAGTCTATACAATTTGGTTTGAAATCTGAATCAAATGCAATCCATCTAAGTTGTTTTAACTGGGTCCATAAGTTTAAGATTAATTGAAAATAGTTGATGGTCCCCAATCATTGCTTGTATTGGTATGCATTTGTACAATCTCTCAATCTCCTTCCATTTGGCCTCATATCTGTCATCACTCCAAAGAACTATTGTTTTCATTTGGGCAGCAAGGTAATAATCCCAAAGATTAGGAAGAGACATTCCACCTCGTTCTTTACTGGTTTTTAATGTACTATATTTAATCCTAGGTTTCTTTCCCATCCAAATAAATCGAGAAATGAGTTTGTCCCAATCGTGAAACTGTTTAATTGGAATTTTTACTGGTAAAGACATAAACAGGTAAAGCAGCCTGGGTAGAATAAATGTTTTAATAGTCTCAATTCTAGCAAGAATGTTGTCCAGTGATTCAGATCTTCTTTAATTTTCTTGCTCACCGTATCATAGTTTTTTTTATTATATAGGTCACTGGGACAGTGGGTTAACCAGACTCCTAAGTATTTGATTGCCTTTTGAGACCAATCAACTGGAAGTCTTTGCCTAAGGTCCGGTGGCGGATTATAGTTGTATGCTAGTATTTGTGTTTTTTGTATGTTGAGCTTATAGCCTGAGAATGCCCCAAATATGTCAAGGAAATCCAAAAGCGCGCACAGGGATGCTTCTGGGTTTGAAATATATAAAATAACATCATCAGCATATAATCCTATTTTATGTTCGGTTTCATTGTGCGTAATTCCTTGAATATTCTCATTCTCTCTGATTGCCTGAGCCAAAGGTTCTATGTATAGTGCAAATAGTGTAGGCGAAAGTGAGCATCCTTGGCGAGTGGATCGTTCCAGTTTTATACATTCAGTTAGGCGCCCGTTTATCTTGATTCTTGCTGTTGGTGCTGAGTATAGGGTTTTAATACTATTAATTGAATTTTCTGTAAAGCCAAATCGTTCAAGAACTAAAAACAAATATTCCCAGCTGACGCAATCAAAAGCCTTCTCAGCATCAAGACTGACTAACACAGCATTCATTTTATTTTCCTTTATGTTTTGTATTATATGAAGAGAGCGTCTGATATTATCTTGTGTTTGACGTTCCCGGACAAATCCAGTTTGGTCATTGTCAATCAGTTCAGGAATAAAGGAGTCTAGTCTTTTGGATATAATAGATGTGTACAGTCGGTAATCTTGATTTAAAATTTAAATTGGCCTATATGAACTACATAACAATTTATTTTTCCCCTCTTTTGGGATAATAGAGATGAAGGCTTCATTCCATGACGGAGGGATAGACATTTTCTCAAGTGTCCAATTGAAAGATTTCAAGAGCACTGGATTCAGCTCTTCTCTAAACATTTTATACCATTCAGCAGGTAGACCGTCGGTTCCTGGAGTTTTATTGTTTTTTAATGAATTCATTACAATCCCTAATTCTTCCTCAGTGATCTGTGAGGTTAGATTCTTATTTTGAAATTCTCCAATTGAGGGCAAATCCAATGAGTTCAGAAAAACTTTTATATTCTCCTTGTTATCTTGTTTTGGTTGAGAGTATAACGTCTTGTAATATGTCCGGAATGCAGCATCAATTTCATCCAAATCGTTATACATTCGTCCTGTCTTGGGATCTAATATTTTGTATATAGATTGTGAGATCTGTTTTTTCTTAATTTTTTTTGCTAATAATTTTGTAGCTCTGGGACCTACTTCGTAATATGTTTGTTTTATGAATTTGTATTTTTTGTCTAACTCTTCTTTATAATTGTTAGACATTTGATTCTTTATTTCTTTTATTTGCCTCAATATCTGGTCACTCGGATTTTCGATGTGGTGCTTTTCTAGTTCTCTCAGTCTACTGTTGGGAAAAATAACCTGCTGAGTACATCACATGTACATTATAAATATAGCTAACTCCTACCCTAGCCTGATGAGCACATCACATGGACACATTATAATATAGTCGACTCTTGCTCTAAACCCAACGAACACATAACACAAACATGATAATATATAGTCAGGTCAAGGCCGGAGCTGAAGGCCCCATCTCCCAGGCAGGCAGATGGTGGACACTCAGACAATGCACCAGTATCATCTCCAGAACGGGAGAGCCACATTAATTTATCACACAGGAGACATTTTGAGAGCTCTTCCCCGTTAGGAGGAACCAAGAGATACCTCTGCCCATACTAGGGGCCTGAGAGCCACATTAAATTATCACACACAAGACATTTCAGGGGGGCACTCCCCCGTTTTAATTTATCACACCAGAGACACGAGGAACTCTCCCCGTTACGAAGCTCTCTCAGGGCCTGGGAGCCAAAACACACCGAACCGCACACACCTCAAACGCACACACCTCATCGAGAGGAGGATACAGCATAAGACTGCATCACACAGGGACTCTTCACCTTCTTCTGAAGCAGACCTTCCACGGAGGCGAAGCTCCAGACGAACCATCAGCGCTGATTAGGGACTTAGACATATTCGATTTCTCACGCTTTATGACTCTGTATAACCGTTGCCACTTTACTTAATAAATCCAAGGTCCTCGTGCCGATAGACTTTATTACCTCTCCGTCTCATTTCATCTGGTCCAGTAGCTAGACAGACCGTTTTTCCCAACACTACCTTCAAGCTCTTTAAGTTTTTTTTCTTTTGTTTTCTTAATATTTGTGCCGATGGATATCAGTTTACCCCTAATAACTGCCTTCAAAGCGTCCCATAGTATATTCGGGTTTACTTCTCCATTATCATTTATTTCAAGATAAGTTTTAATTTCAGCTTTTATTTGTTGTATGACAGTTTTGTTATTAAGCAAGGCTGTATTGAGTCTCCAAATTGTTCTTTTTGGTCTACTATCCAAGTACAATGTTAGATACATCGGTGAGTGGTCTGAAGTGTCCCTTGAGCCGATATCACAGTTAATAATTCTGTGTGTCATTCTTAAAAACGAAGAAAAAATCTATCCTTGAGTATACTGTATGGGGAGCTGAAAAATATGTATAGTCTCTATCCGTTGGGTGAAGTTCTCTCCAGACATCCAGTAAGCCAATCTCCTCTAGGCTCTTTCTCAGGATTTTATTTTGTGGTGATACAGTCCTCTTATTGTTAGATGTGTCTTCTCTATTTATTACCGTGTTAAAATCTCCAGCACAGATTAATGTACCTTGTGACTCTGAGGCTATGAGCTCGAGAACTGTCTTCATTAGTTTTGGATCACTTTGTGGAGGTAGATAAACAGAGATAAGAGTGGTCATGTTATTTTCTATTCTACCTTGCACTAAAATATATCTGCCCTCACTATCCCTAATCTCCTTTACTAATTCAAAATTTAGGGAATTATGTAATAATACCGCTACACCTCTTTTGTGGCCTGTCTTAAAGGAACTATAAAATGTGTTCTTGTACCCAAACTGCTTTAGTTTTTCATGTTCATCTTTAGATAGATGGGTTTCCTGTAGAAATATGATCTGAGGTTTCTCCCTTCTCATCTTAGCCATTACTCTACTCCTCTTAACTGGATTATTCAAACCATTCACATTCCAAGAAGCTACTTTAAAGTGTCTGTACCCCATGACAGTAGTTATATGTGCCGACAATATGAACAAATGAACAATGACAAAAACAAATAACAGGCACTTTTAGAACAGAAAACAAACATTTTAAATTAAATAAAGTCAGTTGGCTGTGAAAGGACTGTCGCAGGGTGAGCACTGTTGGGCAAAATAACCTGCTGAGCACATCACATGTACATTATAAATATAGCTAACTCCCACCCTAGCTTGAGGAGCACAACACATGGCAGTCACGTTACAATATAGTCAATTTTTAACACATAACACACACATGAGAACATGGTCAGGTGAAGGCCAGAACCAAGGCCCCATCTCTCCTCCCGGCAAATGGTAAACACTCAGACAATGCACCGTTTCATCCTCAGAACGGGAGGGCCACAAGCAGGAGACTCTGTGAGACTCTCCCCCGTCAGGAAGAACACAAGAAGATATACATGCATACACTAGAGCCTGGGAGGCAAGGTCAACCAAAGACACACAGAACCATACACATCTCAAACGCACACACCTCATCGAGAGGAAGATACAGCATAAGAGTGTATCACACAGGAACTCATCCCCTTCTTCTGCAGCAGACCTTCCACGGAGGCGAAGCTCTGGACGAACCATCAGCGCTGATTAGGGACTTAGACATATTCGATCTCTCACGCTTTATGACTCTGTATAACCGTTGCCACTTTACTTAATAAATCCAAGGTCCTCGTGCCGATAGACTTTATTACCTCTCCGTCTCATTTCATCTGGTCCAGTAACTAGACAGACCGTTTTTCCCAACAGCACCTGGGTTTTCAAAACCACAGCCTGACCATTTCCATGTTTTGCATATTCTATGTTGTAAACTTTTCTTGTACATCTATTGCACGTCTGCCTGTCCTGGGTGAGGGATCCCTCCTCTGTCTCTCACCCTGAGGTTTCTCCAGTTTTTCCCTGTTAGTTTTTTTTTCAATTGCTAACAAGCATTGGTCGAAACTAAGGTGACCAGATTTCTGAGACAAAATCAGGTGACATTTTCGGTTCAGAGGCGTAAAAACCTCAAACATGTAGTGTTTTTGTCTTTGAAAAACTAAAACGGGGACACTGCCCTTACCATTCATAAAGCGGTTTCTCTCACCCTATTTCTCCTAAATTGCAAAGGAATTGATTAACAATGAGTTTTTTTCCTCTGATCAAAGTAGCTGAGATCAAGAACATCCATAAAATCAGCTGTAATAAATAGGTATCAGCCAGACACTTCACCCAAACTAAGGCCTCCTCCTTACACCATATGATTTTCACAAGATTTAGTGCTTTGTCTATTTTCTATGAATATTAATATGCAGAAATTATCATTTTTGTTCAATAACTTCCACATCATGTGACCCAGTGACTCCAAACCAGTATCCAATTGTATTACCAAACTGATCAAATATGACACACCACTTTTTATGCTATTTTAGTGCTTTGTCTATTTTCTATGAATATTAATATGCAGAATTTATCATTTTTGTTCAATAACTTCCACATCATGTGACCCAGTGACTCCAAACCAGTATCCAATTGTATTACTTAGCCCTAAAAATAAGACACACCACTTTTTATGGTATTTTAGTGCTTTGTCTATTTTTTGGCAACACGTCTCCGTGTGGATGGGCCCTAATTTTGGTGGTGGCCGCCACCGCCTAAAATGGTCAATGTGGGCTGAAACTAACATAATTCAGTATAATCATCTGACATACTGTGTTTTCCTGTTTTTAGGATCGGGTCCGTTCATTTTGAGAGGTTAAATCTGCATATTTCCGCTCCAACTCTGCATGAGTCTGAGGCTCTCTTCTCCCGTGCACGCTGTGTGCCACCTGTGTGCTCCCGTTTCGCTGTGCTGTGTAAGGCACACATCGGCATGGGGTGTCAGATAGGGGTATGCGATATTGACAAAAATCAATATCCCAATATTTTTTGGGATTTTGCCGATAACGATAATTGACGATATTTTGCATCCCTCAAAAATGTGTTTGTAAAAGCATCAAAGGCCTATTGTACTAGCTCGCTCTTGTTAATAGTATATTAAATGTTAATGCTAATATTGACAAAAACAGCTTGTTCAAGAAAAACAAGTCTTATTTATTAACTTAAAACTGAGTCATTCAAGTAAGTACAATACAAAAACACTGAAATCACCAGTGCAAGTATTGAGATCATTCAGTGCAAGTATACGTAAACCATTTCAAAGTGGCTTATAGGATTTACACTATAAAATATTGCACTAACAAACTATCATGAGAGCATTTTAAACTGACACTTCCCCCTAATGTAAACAATACTCATCATATTTGAACTACAAGGCATGAACATTAGAATGTGGATACACATTTGACTGCTGTTCTGGAAGGTGAATTGTGCAGCATAAGCAAGAACAAAACTAAGTCTCCAAATCCAATCTTTATGCGTCAAATACTGCACAAAGAGTGGTGACAGATTTTGTTATTCCTTGCCATCTGTTGCCCTTCTTGTTGTAAGGCACTCCCTTGCCGAATGACGCTGTGTTTTCTTGTCGGTACCTTGCAGGCCGGTCGTGGTCGACCGCTGACTGCCGAAGCTTTTCATATTCTTCATATTCTGTGCTGTGGTTAATTTGCAGATGGTGAAACAAGTTCGTTGACGAGCTGTCTTTGACGGCAACCGCTTTCTGACATAGTTTGCAGATTGGCGTCTTTTGAGCAACATCAGTGTTTTCAAAGCCAAACCACCTCCATGTGAGTGAGAATGATCCACATTGAGCTATTAAATCCGAGGCTGGTAGAGTTTGTGGTTTGTTCACTAATTTTTAACTTCAGCCATAGTATGCAGCTATGTTAGCTTGGTTTGTTGTTGTTGTGAAGTGTAAACACGGCATGTGTTCTCAATGTGCACGTGCCGTAGTCAGGGTTGCCAAATTGAGATTACATTTCCAAGCCAGACACACACAAATACAGAAAGACAAACTAACCACCTTTTAGGTAACCATTTTTTAATCATTTTCATTCCAAAATTGTGCACATAAATGAATAGTAGGTTGTGATTTAACTTTTGCCACCTTTTCCACCCTCAATGAGCATTAGCCTACACTACTATCTGAAAACTTAATTCTAAAATATTATGCTGCAATAGCCCAAAAATCTAATGATTATTAATTAGAGACATTGATAACATAGTGTCCACAAGTGAGAAGTGGGTAATAATATGGGTCCAATAAGTGACACACAGAAGTGTGTAAAATGGGCGCAACAAGTGACAGATTCAGAGAGTGTGATAATACGGGTCCAATAAGTGACACATAGAAGTGTGTAAAATGGGCGCAACAAGTGACAGATTTAGAGAGGTGTGTAACAATATGGGTCCAATAAGTGACACATAGAAGTGTGTAAAATGGGCGCAACAAGTGACAGATTTAGAGAGGTGTGTAACAATATGGGTCCAATAAGTGACACAGAGAAGTGTGTAAAATGGGCGCAACAAGTGACGGATTTAGAGAGGTGTGTAACAATATGGGTCCAATAAGTGACACAGAGAAGTGTGTAAAATGGGTGCAACAAGCAGTGCTTTAAGTGGGCCGGTACGCACCGGTACGCAGTACCCCTACTTCTAGATTTTACCCCATGGCATACCGGGACTTTTCTCGGACTTCTCACAAGCTCCCAGAACCCTTTCCTTTCCTCTCCAAAGCTGTCTCTCGGTGATTCATGGCAGCTAAACTACATTACCCAGGGCGCACTACGTGACGCTTGCCTCTATGTTCTCGCCGGTAGGCTATTATGTGACGCCCACTAGTTTGTTGTCACGGAAGTGGAACGTCACATTTGCTCATGATCCACAGCAGTGTTGGATAAACAGGCATAAACAAAAGACACGATAGTAAAGTTGGCCTGGCTCCTAAAAGGCACAAAGGGAATGCGAACCGGAACGGAGTGGCATGATGACAGAACTCTCAGACAGTCAAATACTACTGAGCCAGAAAATGCAGGTCAGCAGCAACAAGCTAATGTTAGCACACAGCCTGTTGCTATAGCAACGCCTGTTGCTAATGCTGCGACGTTAGCAATAACCTCGTTCAAGATGAATGACCAGACTGTTGGTGAAAGGATCAAGTACGGTGTTTTTTAAAAACCTGACAGTTCTGTTGAAATCCACTGTTGCTCTTTCTACAAGTATATGGATATTCAGTGGTGGAAAGTAACTAAGTAAATTTACTCTAGTAAGTACTGTACTTAAGTAAAATGTTGATGTATTTTACTTTTGTGAATTAATTTTATACTAGGCTATACTATTCAGAGGAAATATTGTACTTTTTACTCAACTACATTTATTCAGTAACTTTAGTTACCAGTTACTTTACAGATTCTGATTCTCAATACAAAATATTTCAATTATAATTTAAAAATAATATATATCATGTATTGTTTTGGATTGAGCTACACAGAAGTATATAAAATAATTCAATTTTGCCCCACCTTTTATCAGCTGCAACGTGATGATTAATCTATCAATGACAATCTAATGATGTTTAGATTGTACTTTAAGTACATTTTGATGCTAATAGTTTTATACTTTTACTTAAGTTACATTTTGAATGCAGGACTTTTACTACAGTAGTGGGATTACTACTTTTACTGAAGTAAAAGCTCTGAGTACTTCTTCCACCACTGTGAATATTTGAAGAAATGAATGTTGTGAAAATCAGCATTATCTTTCAGTATCTTTTATTCACTGTAGAAATTCAGAATGTAATACTTAATGATTTGACAATATCGGCTGCCCAATACACATGCCAACAGGTGAAAAGGGGAGTACTGGCACTTATTTTTTTCCACTTAAAGCACTGGCAACAAGTGACAGATTTAGAGTGTAATAATATGGGTCCAATGAGTGACACAGAAGTGTGTAAAATGGGCGCACCAAGTGACAGATTTAGAGAGGTGTGTAACACAGGGGCTCAAAAGTGACGTTGTAAGAGAATTGTGTAATATGGGTCTAATAAGTGACAAAGCGTGAGAGTGGTCCCCAAAGGTGACCACCCTGACTCCTATGAAACTTTTTTTTGGAATTCTGCTTATTTAAACAGACTTTTGTAATATATGACTGTTGCTGATCATTGGTGATTTTTGTCAGAGCTGTACGAGCCCTGGAAAGGGTGGGCCCCGCAGATGACAGTCCTGACTAATGGTCTCTCAAGTTATGGCGCGGGAGTGTGTGTGTGTGTGTGTGTGTGTGTGTGTGTGTGTGTGTGTGTGTGTGTGTGTGTGTGTGTGTGTGTGTGTGTGTGTGTGTGTGTGTGTATTTATATGCGTATATATATGTGTATGTATATGTAGTGTGCTGTCTATGTGGACCTTCCTGTGTCTTGAATAAAGTTATAATAATAATAATACTTGAATGATCCGTGATGAAGTAGTCTAAGCCAGGATATTTACAGCTTTTGCCTAATAACATCTGTTTTTCATGTCCTTATCTTTAGAAATGACGAAGACTGGGAAACCAGACTCACACTGGGCAGGTGTGATGACCCTCTATGCTCAGGGGAAATATACATTTTCCACAGGCCAGAGACCGGGAGGCAGGAGATGGAGGGCGGTAATACAGCGTATTAATGCTTGTCCCTTGACCCCCGTGTTCAATCAAACTCCCCGCAAATATGATATTTTTGGGAAAAAGATCAACTGTGAGTGTGGATATCATGAGGTAGGTGGTGAGGGGAAAAACGGTCTGTCTAGCTACTGGACCAGATAAAATGAGACGGAGAGGTAATAAAGTCTATCGGCACGAGGACCTTGGATTTATTAAGTAAAGTGGCAACTGTTATACAGAGTCATAAAGCGTGAGAAATCGAATATGTCTAAGTCCCTAATCAGCGCTGATGGTTCGTCTGGAGCTTCGCCTCCGTGGAAGGTCTGCTTCAGAAGAAGGTGAAGAGTCCCTGTGTGATGCAGTCTTATGCTGTATCCTCCTCTCGATGAGGTGTGTGCGTTTGAGGTGTGTGCGGTTCTGTATGTTTTGGCTCCCAGGCCCTGAGAGAGCTTCGTAACGGGGAGAGTTCCTCGTGTCTCCGGTGTGATAAATTAAAACGGGGAGTGCCCCCCTGAAATGTCTCGTGTGTGATAATTTAATGTGGCTCTCAGGCCCCTGGTGTGGGCAGAGGTATCTCTTGGTTCCTCCTAACGGGGAAGAGCTCTCAAAATGTCTCCTGTGTGATAAATTAATGTGGCTCTCCCGTTCTGGAGATGATACTGGTGCATTGTCTGAGTGTCCACCATCTGCCTGCCTGGGAGATGGGGCCTTCAGCTCCGGCCTTGACCTGACTATATATTATCATGTTTGTGTTATGTGTTCGTTGGGTTTAGAGCAAGAGTCGACTATATATTAATGTGCCTGCCATGTGATGTGCTCATCAGGTTATTTTTCCCAACAGTGGTATTATACAACAATTGAGTTACATGGAATGTTTCATTTGTTTCAGATTTGACAACAGACATCCCATGAATTGTAATATCCCAGGACATTCCCAGTCTGACTTTTCAATACAATAATCTGGTGTTTGAAGGTTAATTAGTTGACAGTAGAATTGTTGTATAAAAGGAATATATGCTTATGTACTCGGCCTCCGGCCTTGTGGCTACGGCCAAACAACACCCGGTGGTATATCCATTACAAACACCACTCATGCTATATTGCTTAAACATTTTTATCTGTGATACAAATGTTGTATTTGATGTCAGTGTCTAACAGTGTGAGTACATAATTATTTGGATGCAGACTACTGTCTGGCTTAAGGGAAATGTACTGTAAATGTAAACCCAGTTTTGTTCTCCCCAGCCACCAGAGAAGGCTGGCGCAGCATCAGCCAGTTCAGGTCAGCTGAGTGCCCCGGGGGCAAGTGCTGCAGCGGGAAGGGCTCCTGAGGAACCAGCCAGTGCAGCGGCAGAGGGGAGGGCTCCTGGTGAACTGGCCAGCACAAGTGCAGCAGCTGTAGGTCAGGAAAACCCAGCTCTCCGCAGGATTGTCACGTGCTCGCTGTGTACTAAGGAGGTGATGGGTGAGGACTACACGCAGCACCTGTCAGACTACCACGTCCAGGAGCGATGTGAGCAGTGTGGCGCAACGGCCTGGGGACTCGTTGGATTGTCGGAGCACATTGAGAGTGCTCACCATTTGAGCTGTCCAACAGAACCAATAGATGTTCCGGCTCCAACAGAACTATACACAACACCGGCGCCACAGCAACACAGCAACCCACCAGTTGTTCCCGTCCCTGCTCCTGTCCCTCCCATAGCCCAAGAGACGTCACCGGCGGCACCACAACAACTGAGTGCGCCTGACGCAATTGGCGCCAACCTGCCAGAGGGGCCGGAGGAAGTTCAGGAGGATGAGTTTCCTGATGAGACAATACCTCAGGCCACTGATATTCTTTTCCCATCTTCTTCTCAGGTAATGATGTGATAGCCCTTTGATAATCTATTAGAGCCCGACCGATATAGGATTTTTAAGGCCGATACCGATACGAATATTTTGTGATTAAAAAATCAGATATGCCGATATATCGGCCGATATATATACATAAAAAAAAAAAATCCAACAAAACAAACAGATTTCCCTAACATTGGTTATTTGTAGTTATCCTTTAAATCCTTTTCACTCTCAACTAACACGTAACAACAGCAAAACTGGACATGGTAGTCATGAATTAAGTCATGCTTATCGACTTTAGAGAATTGATGGGGATGTTTTTAATTGTTATTCAAGCAATGTATGACAGTTGCCAACTTACCATGAACACACTTGCACACATGAGCTGTGTTGGAAATCATTCCCTATTCACTCCCTCACTATTCCCTATATAGTGTTTATGATATAGTGCACTATATAGGGAACGAACAAACGAGAATTCGGACACGACGCTGAACATTTCTAAGCGTCATTTGCGTCAGTAAATGCGCCGGGTATTTGTGTGACGCAGACAGATGCTCCCACATCATGAAAACAAACCGGGCAATCCCGAGGAAAGCTGGAGCTTGTATTGATGTTGAATGCAACATTTCCTTGATCAAGTTTTTTTTAATTAATTTTGAATATTACATTTTCTATGTTAACTCCCAATTAAATTGTTGACATCTCTAAACGAAAGCCGGAGACTCCATCATTAAATGTATTAGTTTTCGCGGTTATTCAGCTTCTTCTTCTCCTCCGGAAGAACACTACCGCATTGCATTGTGGTATACGGAGTAACAAGTAGGGAACATCGTATGTACACTCAAATTTTAGTGCATGAAATTAACCACTGAGAATTCGAACACCACTGCAAAATGGCGAGCACCCTATATAGTGCACTATATCCGTGATAGGGAATGATTTCGAACACAGCTATGAACAACACCGATGATCTCCGTCGATCTCCGTCATTCACTCTGCCTGAATCAGCGGGTTTGGGGCGTTAGAGCGCCCTCTGGTGGACAAACTTCTTTTTTTTTTTTTTTATATTCATTTATCGGCCATTATAATGCCGATACCGAATAGTTTGAAAAATGCCTAATATCGGCCGATAATATCGGCCTGCCGATATATCGGTCGGGCTCTATAATCTATCAGAACATCCTCCTCATCGTTACCCGCTTATCCGGGGTCGGGTCGACCCATCTACCAGAACATTTTCACTGTAAATCTAATTTGATAAGGGTAATTCCTTTGTGTTACATGGGCACAACAAAGTTCACCTCACTGTACTCTCATTCACTTCTTTCAAATAATTCCCTTTAGGAACCTACAGCTGAAAGTGAAGGTGCATCTCGGAGTCCTGTCAGCTCCCCATTTGAGGACAGTGGGCCTATCACTTCAACTCCGGTAAAGTAGCTAATGTCTGACCATTAGAAATGCTTATTCCTTCAGTGTTTCTCTTAATTTAGCTATACAAACTGTTTTTGTTTTCATTTCATATGACAGGATAGTCGGTGTGATCCCAGAGGCATTCCCGGATGGGAGGCAGTCGATGCCTTGGCAGGGTACCTTGTCAGCCTCAACCGGACGATAACTGCTCTTTCGAACCAAGAAATAGCAGATATACTGAGGTTGTACTCCAGCCTGGATGGAATCGACAAGTCCCCAACAAAGTACTCCTTAAAAAATAAGAAGACGACCTTGCCAGGGCCATGGAGAGCTTCTCGGAAACGCAGTGGCTCTGCTCCAGGCCAACAAGCAGCCGAGAGGTACCTGCAAACAATCAGCTTCAAGTATATGTGTGTAGCTGTGTGTTCATGTGTAATTAACTGCATACACATACACTTTAATGGTGTGTGTATATATACATTTAATATACTTGTAATATATGTGTGTAAAAGTGTGTTTGTACATTTGTATGTAACATACAGGGGTATATATATATTTATATATATACACACACACACCCACAAAACAAACACACACATTGTGTGTTTACAGTACACACACAATGTTGGTTATATCATCTTGTCTTTTCGCAGATTGTTCATGGTTCATGGCCAGGCTGCCCATAGACCCGATTACACCAGGGTCTCTGAGTGTGTTGCACTGAAGCTTTTCAAGGAGTTCAAGGAAGGCAGAAATAGACCAAAAGACCCTAAGTGGAGGACATTTCCAATTCCTCAGGCTATTGTCATGACGTATGGTCATATTAAACAATTAATTGAGGATTGCCAACAAATCCTGCAAAGCACCAACCTGGTACTGGTGACCATAAATAATACAACAGTCTCTTCTTGGTGAGTTCATTTTTACTGCTTCATATATTCCCTTCAAAAGGACTTATAAATTCATAGGCACATGCATTCAAAACGTATAATGACTAAAAAACAATGTGAAAAACTCTGATCCCCCCCACAAATAGGCTGCAGGATCGGCAGAAGAGGGCCGACCGCGATTCTCTGCTTCAAGGGGTGGAGCTTCCTCAGCAGGTCCACGTGGCCGAGGAATCCCTCCTGGAGGCCCAGGACCTACCATCTGAGCCTGTTCCACATGGGCATGCAGATCTGGAGTTCGAGGAACCTGACAACCGTGAGGGTGAGGCGGTGATTCGGCGACGCCGACGCAAAACTCAGGTTTCCAGCGAAGACGCTGGAGGAGATGATGCTTGGACTGTTCCTTTCCCCTCTTCATCTGACCTAGCCTATTGTGAGCAGCGTCAACACCCAGCTCCTGTGTCTCAATCACAGAGCTGGTACAAACAAAAATGAAGTTTGAAGCTGGAAACAGATGGTTCAATGTGTAACAAGGGCCACTTTTGGGTACATGGCAAATGAGCTGTGATGGCAGAGTGGTTAAGGCGTTGGACTCGAAATCCAATGGGTATTACCCGCGCAGGTTCAATTCCTGCTCACAGTGTTGTATGTTAATATTCCGTGTTGATTTTTGAGTTTCTTGACTTGACATCTGCCCAAACAAGGTGGGTAAGAAGATGTAGTCAAAATCCGATGCTATTATCGCCGAAAATTTTCTAATCTTGCTCACAGCTATTAACTCTAAAACAATCAAAAAGATTTCATTTATATAGGTCAAGGAAATAAAGGATGATAATGAATATGTGGTTTCACGTTGATATACCTCTATGACGATGTTTGAACTGATGTTTTATTCTGCGTTTAAGAACTTCTATATTTTCAACGCTTGTCATCTGGGACGTTTTTTCAAATTTCCTATTGGTTTACATGTATTGTCGCTGTGATGGCCGAGAGGTTAAGGCGTTGGACTCGAAATCCAATGGGGTTTCCCCGCGCAGGTTCGAATCCTGCTCACAGCGAAACTTTTCAATGGAACCATTCCGTCCTCATTTGATTATCTCAAAGGAGAAATTTAAAGTTGTGGATTCATTCCTTTACTTTTGAACCTCCGCTATGAAGATTGTTAAAACACTTGTTATACTGGGTATTGAGGACCGTCTTTGTTCACTTTATGTAATTGGGAAACTTTGCCAATAAAATCCGGGTTTACACCAAAAATATGAATCTGTTATGAAGCAGTGTTTAAGGCATTAGACTCGAAAACTCAGTGGGAATAGCGAAAGCTCAAATACTTCACATATACCTGTCTGCTGAGATTTTTGACTAGATCAACCAATCGACAAGCCCTAGCGATTCTTAAAGGCCAATCCAACTTGACCAACAGATGTTCCCTTTGTTTCATTCATAAAGGTCTTATGATGAGAGAGGGGTTACTACAGGGGTTACGTTTGGGAGTACTATACACAGCAAATAACGGACCAAAAGTAGATTGATATGCAACGTTAACGTTGCATATGACTACTGTACATCAAATCGATCGTCAATACTATATATTCTCTACAGTATTGACGATCGAAAATACTATATATTCTCCTACGTACCATTTCAGTTTTGAAGCAGCGTCGCGTTTTACCATCCAGCTAAAAAGTGTCAGCCTATCCTATATGAAGGTCCGCGATAAGTGTTGTTGACAGGTAAGACCATTGTAATAACCTAACCTAAATAACGGAAACTCGGGACAGCGCCAAATGTCCACCAGTGGCAGGAAATATATTACATCCGTACTGTGAAGAAATACCATTGAGAATGAATGGGGAAAGTTAAGGAAGTTAAGCTTAACCATTTTCGGCTCCCGCGCGGGAGGTCCCCGGTTCGAGACCGGGCGGAAACATGGTCAAAGTATTTGTATTTAGTGGTCGCAGTTGAGAGCATAGACTGTATGAAAGTTAAACTCGAACTCTAGTTGTGAGAAGTCCTTAGAAGTGTCTGGGTGTCAACTCCTTTCCTGATTTGCCTAGCGTTACTGAATCTTCTACCTGCACCTCTCCAGCATGGACTTCTGGGGTAACCGTCTCATCCTGGATCGTCTAGCATGCAATGGACGGTTCGTAGGCCATTGGCATGTCGTGGCGGGCATTGGCCGCTGTCGTTACGACTTTACAATTGAGGCCTAGCGTGCTAGCATTGTTCCCCGCTGTAGCAGAAGGGCGAATGGATGTTTAGGATAATATGTTTCAAATATGTATGATATAACCACTTACATTCACACCTGACCACTCTGACCCTGGTTCCATTAAATGTTGTGAACTAGACTGGACGGTTGATGACGGGATTCTGATTGGTTGCCAGATTATCCGTGTATGTGTTTCCGTAGTGTAGTGGTTATCACGTTCACCTTACACGCGAAAGGTCCCCGGTTCGAAACCGGTCGGAAACAGCATGTCTATTTTGAGTTCAACAAAGTTAATGTTTAAATTCTCCTGCTTTACTATAAAGCAGCTATTCGGGAAAAGTCTATCTGGAACAGAACCTTCAGCAGCGTCTACTTGGCACCACGCCACCTCTTCAACCGATACACCGGGATCCCACCGGACGCGCACGCGCCGCGGAACGGTTGCGTCCTCTGCCCTGCGTCCATTCCTACCGGGCGCGTAACGGCAGCGTAGCGCTGCCTTGCGAGACAGCCGCATTCACGCGAGATCACGAGATCACGCGATAATCCTCAACCTAATGTACTCACCTTCCACTCCCAAAACTATTGCAATTAAATGCCACGCTTTGTCCTTTCTGACATTTTCCTTATAAAAAGGAGGATTTGGTACATAAATGACTTCATGTTGCTGAACTTCGACAATGAATCTCTCGTCGTCCATGTTGCCGACCCTCTGAGACCCTTTGATTGATTGACTGCTGACCTGGTGCCACCGGTCATGACGTAATAATGTTAATGTGAAGTTACATGTGCTGAGTATTGTGTTTTATTTTGAAAATTGACCGGATGCTCTATGGCTTTTACTTTTCACTTCCTGCCCGGCTCGACCTGCTCTGTCGAAATTGACGCGGTTTAGCAGCGGCTCGCGGCAAAAATAGAATTGGACGGAAAGATAGCGCCGCGGCGCGGCACGCTGCTCCTGGGACGCTGCTGAAACCTTCCGCGGCGCGCCCGGTGGAAATGGTCTCATTGATTAGAGTGGAAGCGATCAGCAGCGGTGACCGCGGCGCAGCCGTCCCGCGGCGCGTACGCCTCCGGTGGAATCGAGCCTCGTCATATTATTAAGTGTTTAAACCTGTGCTGAAAACCTGTTTATGCGGGAGCTTCTGCTGACAAAATTTTCTAGGGTTTTGCACAAATTACCAGGTTTCCGTAGTGTAGTGGTTATCACATTCGCCTAACACGCGAAAGGTCCCCGGTTTGAAACCGGGTGGAAACAGCTGAACTGTAATGAGATCAACAAAGTTAATGTTTAAATTCTCCTGCTTTGCTATCAAGCAGCTATTCGGGAAAAGTCGATCTGGGACAGAACCTTCAGCAGCGTCTACTTGGCACCACGCCACCTCTTCAACCGATACACCGGGATCCCACCGGACGCGCACGCGCCGCGGAAAGGCTGCCCCGCGGAACGGTTGCGTCCTCTGCCCTGCGTCCATTCCTACCGGGCGCGTAACGGCAGCGTAGCGCTGCCTTGCGAGACAGCCGCATTCACGCGAGATCACGAGATCACGCGATAATCCTAAACCTAATGTACTCACCTTCCACTCCCAAAACTATTGCAATTAAATGCCACGCTTTGTCCTTTCTGACATTTTCCTTATAAAAAGGAGGATTTGGTACATAAATGACTTCATGTTGCTGAACTTCGACAATGAATCTCTCGTCGTCCATGTTGCTGACCCTCTGAGACCCTTTGATTGATTGACTGCTGACCTGGTGCCACCGGTCATAACGTAATAATGTTGATGTGAAGTTACATGTGCTGAGTATTGTGTTTTATTTTGAAAATTGACCGGATGCTCTATGGCTTTTACTTTTCACTTCCTGCCCGGCTCGACCTGCTCTGTCGAAATTGACACGGTTTAGCAGCGGCTCGCGGCAAAAATAGAATTGGACGGAAAGATAGCGCCGCGGCGCGGCACGCTGCTCCTGGGACGCTGCTGAAACCTTCCGCGGCGCGCCCGGTGGAAATGGTCTCATTGATTAGAGTGGAAGCGATCAGCAGCGGTGACCGCGGCGCAGCCGTCCCGCGGCGCGTACGCCTCCGGTGGAATCGAGCCTCGTCATATTATTAAGTGTTTAAACCTGTGCAGAAAACCTGTTTATGCGGGAGCTTCTGCTGACAAAATTTTCTAGGGTTTTGTACAAATTACCAGGTTTCCGTAGTGTAGTGGTTATCACATTCGCCTAACACGCGAAAGGTCCCCGGTTTGAAACCGGGTGGAAACAGCTGAACTGTTATGAGATCAACAAAGTTAATGTTTAAATTCTCCTGCTTTGCTATCAAGCAGCTATTCGGGAAAAGTCGATCTGGGACAGAACCTTCAGCAGCGTCTACTTGGCACCACGCCACCTCTTCAACCGATAGCCTCTTCATATTATTAAGTGTTTAAACCTGCGCTGAAAACCTGTTCATGCGGGAGCTTCTGCTGACAAAATTTTCTAGGTTTTTGCACAAATTAACAGGTTTCCGTAGTGTAGTGGTTATCACGTTCGCCTATCACGCGAAAGGTCCCCGGTTAGAGACCGGGCGGAAACATGGTGTAAGTATTTGTATTTAGCGCTCGCAGTTGAGAGCATAGACTGTATGAAAGTTAAACTCGAACTCTAGTTATGGGAAGTCCTTAGAAGTGTCTGGGTGTCAACCTCCTTTCCTGATTTGCCTAGCGTTACTGAATCTTCTACCTGCACCTCTCCAGCATGGACTTCTGGGGTAACCGTCTCATCCTGGATCGTCTAGCATGCAATGGACGGTTCGTAGGCCATTGGCATGTCGTGGCGGGCTTTGGCCGCTGTCGTTACGACTTTACAATTGAGGCCTAGCGTGCTAGCATTGTTCCCTGCTGTAGCAGATGGGCGAATGGATGTTTGGGATAATATGTTTCAAATATGTATGATATAACCACTTACATTCACACCTGACCACTCTGACCCTGGTTCCATTAAATGTAGTGAACTAGACTGGACGGTTGATGACGGGATTCTGATTGGTTGCCAGATTATCCGTGTAAGTGTTTCCGTAGTGTGGTGGTTATTACAATCGCCTCACACGCGAAAGGTCCCTGGTTCGAAACCGGGCGGAAACAGCATTTCTGTTTTGAGTTCAACAAAGTTAATGTTTAAATTCTCCTGCTTTACTATCAAGCAGCTATTCGGGAAAAGTCTATCTGGAACAGAACCTTCAGCAGCGTCTACTTGGCACAACGCCACCTCTTCAACAGATAGCCTCGTCATATTATTAAGTGTTTAAACCTGAGCTAAAAACCTGTTCATGCGGGAGCTTCTGCTGACAAAATGTTCGAGGTTTTTGCACATACTAACAGGTTTCCGTAGTGTAGTGGTTATCACGTTCGCCTAACACGCGAAAGGTCCCCGGTTCGAGACAGGGCGGAAACATGGTGTAAGTATTTGTATTTAGCGCTCGCAGTTGAGAGCATAGACTGTATGAAAGTTAAACTCGAACTCTAGTTGTGAGAAGTCCTTAGAAGTGTCTGGGTGTCAACCTCCTTTCCTGATTTGCCTAGCGTTACTGAATCTTCTACCTGCACCTCTCCAGCATGGACTTCTGGGGTAACCGTCTCATCCTGGATCGTCTAGCATGCAATGGACGGTTCGTAGGCCATTGGCATGTCTTGGCGGGCTTTGGCCGCTGTCGTTACGACTTTACAATTGAGGCCTAGCGTGCTAGCATTGTTCCCCGCTGTAGCAGATGGGCGAATGGATGTTTAGGATAATATGTTTCAAATATGTATGATATAACCACTTACATTCACACCTGACCACTCTGACCCTGGTTCCATGAAATGTTGTGAACTAGACTGGACGGTTGATGACGGGATTCTGATTGGTTGCCAGATTATCCGTGTATGTGTTTCCGTAGTGTAGTGGTTATCACGTTCGCCTTACACGCGAAAGGTCCCCGGTTCGAAACCGGGCGGAAACAGCATGTCTATTTTGAGTTCAACAAAGTTAATGTTTAAATTCTCCTGCTTTACTATCAAGCAGCTATTCGGGAAAAGTCTATCTGGAACAGAACCTTCAGCAGCGTCTACTTGGCACCACGCCACCTCTTCAACCGATACACCGGGATCCCACCGGACGCGCACGCGCCGCGGAACGGCTGCCCCGCGGAACGGTTGCGTCCTCTGCCCTGCGTCCATTCCTACCGGGCGCGTAACGGCAGCGTAGCGCTGCCTTGCGAGACAGCCGCATTCACGCGAGATCACGAGATCACGCGATAATCCTAAACCTAATGTACTCACCTTCCATTCCCAAAACTATTGCAATTAAATGCCACGCTTTGTCCTTTCTGACATTTTCCTTATAAAAAGGAGGATTTGGTACATAAATGACTTCATGTTGCTGAACTTCGACAATGAATCTCTCGTCGTCCATGTTGCTGACCCTCTGAGACCCTTTGATTGATTGACTGCTGACCTGGTGCCACCGGTCATAACGTAATAATGTTGATGTGAAGTTACATGTGCTGAGTATTGTGTTTTATTTTGAAAATTGACCGGATGCTCTATGGCTTTTACTTTTCACTTCCTGCCCGGCTCGACCTGCTCTGTCGAAATTGACACGGTTTAGCAGCGGCTCGCGGCAAAAATAGAATTGGACGGAAAGATAGCGCCGCGGCGCGGCACGCTGCTCCTGGGACGCTGCTGAAACCTTCCGCGGCGCGCCCGGTGGAAATGGTCTCATTGATTAGAGTGGAAGCGATCAGCAGCGGTGACCGCGGCGCAGCCGTCCCGCGGCGCGTACGCCTCCGGTGGAATCGAGCCTCGTCATATTATTAAGTGTTTAAACCTGTGCAGAAAACCTGTTTATGCGGGAGCTTCTGCTGACAAAATTTTCTAGGGTTTTGCACAAATTACCAGGTTTCCGTAGTGTAGTGGTTATCACATTCGCCTAACACGCGAAAGGTCCCCGGTTTGAAACCGGGTGGAAACAGCTGAACTGTTATGAGATCAACAAAGTTAATGTTTAAATTCTCCTGCTTTGCTATCAAGCAGCTATTCAGGAAAAGTCGATCTGGGACAGAACCTTCAGCAGCGTCTACTTGGCACCACGCCACCTCTTCAACCGATAGCCTCTTCATATTATTAAGTGTTTAAACCTGCGCTGAAAACCTGTTCATGCGGGAGCTTCTGCTGACAAAATTTTCTAGGTTTTTGCACAAATTAACAGGTTTCCGTAGTGTAGTGGTTATCACGTTCGCCTATCACGCGAAAGGTCCCCGGTTAGAGACCGGGCGGAAACATGGTGTAAGTATTTGTATTTAGCGCTCGCAGTTGAGAGCATAGACTGTATGAAAGTTAAACTCGAACTCTAGTTATGGGAAGTCCTTAGAAGTGTCTGGGTGTCAACCTCCTTTCCTGATTTGCCTAGCGTTACTGAATCTTCTACCTGCACCTCTCCAGCATGGACTTCTGGGGTAACCGTCTCATCCTGGATCGTCTAGCATGCAATGGACGGTTCGTAGGCCATTGGCATGTCGTGGCGGGCTTTGGCCGCTGTCGTTACGACTTTACAATTGAGGCCTAGCGTGCTAGCATTGTTCCCTGCTGTAGCAGATGGGCGAATGGATGTTTAGGATAATATGTTTCAAATATGTATGATATAACCACTTACATTCACACCTGACCACTCTGACCCTGGTTCCATTAAATGTAGTGAACTAGACTGGACGGTTGATGACGGGATTCTGATTGGTTGCCAGATTATCCGTGTAAGTGTTTCCGTAGTGTGGTGGTTATCACAATCGCCTCACACGCGAAAGGTCCCTGGTTCGAAACCGGGCGGAAACAGCATTTCTGTTTTGAGTTCAACAAAGTTAATGTTTAAATTCTCCTGCGTTACTATCAAGCAGCTATTCGGGAAAAGTCTATCTGGAACAGAACCTTCAGCAGCGTCTACTTGGCACCACGCCACCTCTTCAACCGATAGCCTCGTCATATTATTAAGTGTTTAAATCTGTGCTGAAAACCTGTTCATGCGGGACAACATTTTCTAGGGTTGTGCACAACTCACAGGTTTCCGTAGTGTAGTGGTTATCACATTCGCCTAACACGCGATAGGTCCCCGGTTCGAAACCGGGTGGAAACAGCATAACTGTTATGAGATCAACGAAGTTAATGTTTAAATTCTCCTGCTTTGCTATCAAGCAGCTATTCGGGAAAAGTCTATCTGGGACAGAACCTTCAGCAGCGTCTACTTGGCACAACGCCACCTCTTCAACAGATAGCCTCGTCATATTATTAAGTGTTTAAACCTGAGCTAAAAACCTGTTCATGCGGGAGCTTCTGCTGACAAAATGTTCGAGGTTTTTGCACATACTAACAGGTTTCCGTAGTGTAGTGGTTATCACGTTCGCCTAACACGCGAAAGGTCCCCGGTTCGAGACAGGGCGGAAACATGGTGTAAGTATTTGTATTTAGCGCTCGCAGTTGAGAGCATAGACTGTATGAAAGTTAAACTCGAACTCTAGTTGTGAGAAGTCCTTAGAAGTGTCTGGGTGTCAACCTCCTTTCCTGATTTGCCTAGCGTTACTGAATCTTCTACCTGCACCTCTCCAGCATGGACTTCTGGGGTAACCGTCTCATCCTGGATCGTCTAGCATGCAATGGACGGTTCGTAGGCCATTGGCATGTCTTGGCGGGCTTTGGCCGCTGTCGTTATGACTTTACAATTGAGGCCTAGCGTGCTAGCATTGTTCCCCGCTGTAGCAGATGGGCGAATGGATGTTTAGGATAATATGTTTCAAATATGTATGATATAACCACTTACATTCACACCTGACCACTCTGACCCTGGTTCCATGAAATGTTGTGAACTAGACTGGACGGTTGATGACGGGATTCTGATTGGTTGCCAGATTATCCGTGTATGTGTTTCCGTAGTGTAGTGGTTATCACGTTCGCCTTACACGCGAAAGGTCCCCGGTTCGAAACCGGGCGGAAACAGCATGTCTATTTTGAGTTCAACAAAGTTAATGTTTAAATTCTCCTGCTTTACTATCAAGCAGCTATTCGGGAAAAGTCTATCTGGAACAGAACCTTCAGCAGCGTCTACTTGGCACCACGCCACCTCTTCAACCGATACACCGGGATCCCACCGGACGCGCACGCGCCGCGGAACGGCTGCCCCGCGGAACGGTTGCGTCCTCTGCCCTGCGTCCATTCCTACCGGGCGCGTAACGGCAGCGTAGCGCTGCCTTGCGAGACAGCCGCATTCACGCGAGATCACGAGATCACGCGATAATCCTAAACCTAATGTACTCACCTTCCACTCCCAAAACTATTGCAATTAAATGCCACGCTTTGTCCTTTCTGACATTTTCCTTATAAAAAGGAGGATTTGGTACATAAATGACTTCATGTTGCTGAACTTCGACAATGAATCTCTCGTCGTCCATGTTGCTGACCCTCTGAGACCCTTTGATTGATTGACTGCTGACCTGGTGCCACCGGTCATAACGTAATAATGTTGATGTGAAGTTACATGTGCTGAGTATTGTGTTTTATTTTGAAAATTGACCGGATGCTCTATGGCTTTTACTTTTCACTTCCTGCCCGGCTCGACCTGCTCTGTCGAAATTGACACGGTTTAGCAGCGGCTCGCGGCAAAAATAGAATTGGACGGAAAGATAGCGCCGCGGCGCGGCACGCTGCTCCTGGGACGTTGCTGAAACCTTCCGCGGCGCGCCCGGTGGAAATGGTCTCATTGATTAGAGTGGAAGCGATCAGCAGCGGTGACCGCGGCGCAGCCGTCCCGCGGCGCGTACGCCTCCGGTGGAATCGAGCCTCGTCATATTATTAAGTGTTTAAATCTGTGCTGAAAACCTGTTCATGCGGGAGCTTCTGCTGACAACATTTTCTAGGGTTGTGCACAACTCACAGGTTTCCGTAGTGTAGTGGTTATCACATTCGCCTAACACGCGATAGGTCCCCGGTTCGAAACCGGGTGGAAACAGCATAACTGTTATGAGATCAATAAAGTTAATGTTTAAATTCTCCTGCTTTGCTATCAAGCAGCTATTCGGGAAAAGTCTATCTGGGACAGAACCTTCAGCAGCGTCTACTTGGCACAACGCCACCTCTTCAACAGATAGCCTCGTCATATTATTAAGTGTTTAAACCTGAGCTAAAAACCTGTTCATGCGGGAGCTTCTGCTGACAAAATGTTCGAGGTTTTTGCACATACTAACAGGTTTCCGTAGTGTAGTGGTTATCACGTTCGCCTAACACGCGAAAGGTCCCCGGTTCGAGACAGGGCGGAAACATGTGGCAAGTATTTGTATTTAGCGCTCGCAGTTGAGAGCATAGACTGTATGAAAGTTAAACTCGAACTCTAGTTGTGAGAAGTCCTTAGAAGTGTCTGGGTGTCAACCTCCTTTCCTGATTTGCCTAGCGTTACTGAATCTTCTACCTGCACCTCTCCAGCATGGACTTCTGGGGTAACCGTCTCATCCTGGATCGTCTAGCATGCAATGGACGGTTCGTAGGCCATTGGCATGTCTTGGCGGGCTTTGGCCGCTGTCGTTACGACTTTACAATTGAGGCCTAGCGTGCTAGCATTGTTCCCCGCTGTAGCAGATGGGCGAATGGATGTTTAGGATAATATGTTTCAAATATGTATGATATAACCACTTACATTCACACCTGACCACTCTGACCCTGGTTCCATGAAATGTTGTGAACTAGACTGGACGGTTGATGACGGGATTCTGATTGGTTGCCAGATTATCCTTGTGTGTGTTTCCGTAGTGTAGTGGTTATCACGTTCGCCTTACACGCGAAAGGTCCCCGGTTTGAAACCGGGCGGAAACATGGTGTAAGTATTTGTATTTAGCGCTCGCAGTTGAGAGCATAGACTGTATGAAAGTTAAACTCGAACTCTAGTTGTGAGAAGTCCTTAGAAGTGTCTGGGTGTCAACCTCCTTTCCTGATTTGCCTAGCGTTACTGAATCTTCTACCTGCACCTCTCCAGCATGGACTTCTGGGGTAACCGTCTCATCCTGGATCGTCTAGCATGCAATGGACGGTTCGTAGGCCATTGGCATGTCTTGGCGGGCTTTGGCCGCTGTCGTTACGACTTTACAATTGAGGCCTAGCGTGCTAGCATTGTTCCCCGCTGTAGCAGATGGGCGAATGGATGTTTAGGATAATATGTTTCAAATATGTATGATATAACCACTTACATTCACACCTGACCACTCTGACCCTGGTTCCATGAAATGTTGTGAACTAGACTGGACGGTTGATGACGGGATTCTGATTGGTTGCCAGATTATCCGTGTATGTGTTTCCGTAGTGTAGTGGTTATCACGTTCGCCTTACACGCGAAAGGTCCCCGGTTCGAAACCGGGCGGAAACAGCATGTCTATTTTGAGTTCAACAAAGTTAATGTTTAAATTCTCCTGCTTTACTATCAAGCAGCTATTCGGGAAAAGTCTATCTGGAACAGAACCTTCAGCAGCGTCTACTTGGCACCACGCCACCTCTTCAACCGATACACCGGGATCCCACCGGACGCGCACGCGCCGCGGAACGGCTGCCCCGCGGAACGGTTGCGTCCTCTGCCCTGCGTCCATTCCTACCGGGCGCGTAACGGCAGCGTAGCGCTGCCTTGCGAGACAGCCGCATTCACGCGAGATCACGAGATCACGCGATAATCCTAAACCTAATGTACTCACCTTCCACTCCCAAAACTATTGCAATTAAATGCCACGCTTTGTCCTTTCTGACATTTTCCTTATAAAAAGGAGGATTTGGTACATAAATGACTTCATGTTGCTGAACTTCGACAATGAATCTCTCGTCGTCCATGTTGCTGACCCTCTGAGACCCTTTGATTGATTGACTGCTGACCTGGTGCCACCGGTCATAACGTAATAATGTTGATGTGAAGTTACATGTGCTGAGTATTGTGTTTTATTTTGAAAATTGACCGGATGCTCTATGGCTTTTACTTTTCACTTCCTGCCCGGCTCGACCTGCTCTGTCGAAATTGACACGGTTTAGCAGCGGCTCGCGGCAAAAATAGAATTGGACGGAAAGATAGCGCCGCGGCGCGGCACGCTGCTCCTGGGACGCTGCTGAAACCTTCCGCGGCGCGCCCGGTGGAAATGGTCTCATTGATTAGAGTGGAAGCGATCAGCAGCGGTGACCGCGGCGCAGCCGTCCCGCGGCGCGTACGCCTCCGGTGGAATCGAGCCTCGTCATATTATTAAGTGTTTAAACCTGTGCTGAAAACCTGTTTATGCGGGAGCTTCTGCTGACAAAATTTTCTAGGGTTTTGCAGAAATTACCAGGTTTCCGTAGTGTAGTGGTTATCACATTCGCCTAACACGCGAAAGGTCCCCGGTTTGAAACCGGGTGGAAACAGCTGAACTGTTATGAGATCAACAAAGTTAATGTTTAAATTCTCCTGCTTTGCTATCAAGCAGCTATTCGGGAAAAGTCGATCTGGGACAGAACCTTCAGCAGCGTCTACTTGGCACCACGCCACCTCTTCAACCGATAGCCTCTTCATATTATTAAGTGTTTAAACCTGCGCTGAAAACCTGTTCATGCGGGAGCTTCTGCTGACAAAATTTTCTAGGTTTTTGCACAAATTAACAGGTTTCCGTAGTGTAGTGGTTATCACGTTCGCCTATCACGCGAAAGGTCCCCGGTTAGAGACCGGGCGGAAACATGGTGTAAGTATTTGTATTTAGCGCTCGCAGTTGAGAGCATAGACTGTATGAAAGTTAAACTCGAACTCTAGTTATGGGAAGTCCTTAGAAGTGTCTGGGTGTCAACCTCCTTTCCTGATTTGCCTAGCGTTACTGAATCTTCTACCTGCACCTCTCCAGCATGGACTTCTGGGGTAACCGTCTCATCCTGGATCATCTAGCATGCAATGGACGGTTCGTAGGCCATTGGCATGTCGTGGCGGGCTTTGGCCGCTGTCGTTACGACTTTACAATTGAGGCCTAGCGTGCTAGCATTGTTCCCTGCTGTAGCAGATGGGCGAATGGATGTTTAGGATAATATGTTTCAAATATGTATGATATAACCACTTACATTCACACCTGACCACTCTGACCCTGGTTCCATTAAATGTAGTGAACTAGACTGGACGGTTGATGACGGGATTCTGATTGGTTGCCAGATTATCCGTGTAAGTGTTTCCGTAGTGTGGTGGTTATCACAATCGCCTCACACGCGAAAGGTCCCTGGTTCGAAACCGGGCGGAAACAGCATTTCTGTTTTGAGTTCAACAAAGTTAATGTTTAAATTCTCCTGCTTTACTATCAAGCAGCTATTCGGGAAAAGTCTATCTGGAACAGAACCTTCAGCAGCGTCTACTTGGCACCACGCCACCTCTTCAACCGATAGCCTCGTCATATTATTAAGTGTTTAAATCTGTGCTGAAAACCTGTTCATGCGGGAGCTTCTGCTGACAACATTTTCTAGGGTTGTGCACAACTCACAGGTTTCCGTAGTGTAGTGGTTATCACATTCGCCTAACACGCGATAGGTCCCCGGTTCGAAACCGGGTGGAAACAGCATAACTGTTATGAGATCAACAAAGTTAATGTTTAAATTCTCCTGCTTTGCTATCAAGCAGCTATTCGGGAAAAGTCTATCTGGGACAGAACCTTCAGCAGCGTCTACTTGGCACAACGCCACCTCTTCAACAGATAGCCTCGTCATATGATTAAGTGTTTAAACCTGAGCTAAAAACCTGTTCATGCGGGAGCTTCTGCTGACAAAATGTTCGAGGTTTTTGCACATACTAACAGGTTTCCGTAGTGTAGTGGTTATCACGTTCGCCTAACACGCGAAAGGTCCCCGGTTCGAGACAGGGCGGAAACATGTGGCAAGTATTTGTATTTAGCGCTCGCAGTTGAGAGCATAGACTGTATGAAAGTTAAACTCGAACTCTAGTTGTGAGAAGTCCTTAGAAGTGTCTGGGTGTCAACCTCCTTTCCTGATTTGCCTAGCGTTACTGAATCTTCTACCTGCACCTCTCCAGCATGGACTTCTGGGGTAACCGTCTCATCCTGGATCGTCTAGCATGCAATGGACGGTTCGTAGGCCATTGGCATGTCTTGGCGGGCTTTGGCCGCTGTCGTTACGACTTTACAATTGAGGCCTAGCGTGCTAGCATTGTTCCCCGCTGTAGCAGATGGGCGAATGGATGTTTAGGATAATATGTTTCAAATATGTATGATATAACCACTTACATTCACACCTGACCACTCTGACCCTGGTTCCATGAAATGTTGTGAACTAGACTGGACGGTTGATGACGGGATTCTGATTGGTTGCCAGATTATCCGTGTATGTGTTTCCGTAGTGTAGTGGTTATCACGTTCGCCTTACACGCGAAAGGTCCCCGGTTTGAAACCGGGCGGAAACATGGTGTAAGTATTTGTATTTAGCGCTCGCAGTTGAGAGCATAGACTGTATGAAAGTTAAACTCGAACTCTAGTTGTGAGAAGTCCTTAGAAGTGTCTGGGTGTCAACCTCCTTTCCTGATTTGCCTAGCGTTACTGAATCTTCTACCTGCACCTCTCCAGCATGGACTTCTGGGGTAACCGTCTCATCCTGGATCGTCTAGCATGCAATGGACGGTTCGTAGGCCATTGGCATGTCTTGGCGGGCTTTGGCCGCTGTCGTTACGACTTTACAATTGAGGCCTAGCGTGCTAGCATTGTTCCCCGCTGTAGCAGATGGGCGAATGGATGTTTAGGATAATATGTTTCAAATATGTATGATATAACCACTTACATTCACACCTGACCACTCTGACCCTGGTTCCATGAAATGTTGTGAACTAGACTGGACGGTTGATGACGGGATTCTGATTGGTTGCCAGATTATCCGTGTATGTGTTTCCGTAGTGTAGTGGTTATCACGTTCGCCTTACACGCGAAAGGTCCCCGGTTCGAAACCGGGCGGAAACAGCATGTCTATTTTGAGTTCAACAAAGTTAATGTTTAAATTCTCCTGCTTTACTATCAAGCAGCTATTCGGGAAAAGTCTATCTGGAACAGAACCTTCAGCAGCGTCTACTTGGCACCACGCCACCTCTTCAACCGATACACCGGGATCCCACCGGACGCGCACGCGCCGCGGAACGGCTGCCCCGCGGAACGGTTGCGTCCTCTGCCCTGCGTCCATTCCTACCGGGCGCGTAACGGCAGCGTAGCGCTGCCTTGCGAGACAGCCGCATTCACGCGAGATCACGAGATCACGCGATAATCCTAAACCTAATGTACTCACCTTCCACTCCCAAAACTATTGCAATTAAATGCCACGCTTTGTCCTTTCTGACATTTTCCTTATAAAAAGGAGGATTTGGTACATAAATGACTTCATGTTGCTGAACTTCGACAATGAATCTCTCGTCGTCCATGTTGCTGACCCTCTGAGACCCTTTGATTGATTGACTGCTGACCTGGTGCCACCGGTCATAACGTAATAATGTTGATGTGAAGTTACATGTGCTGAGTATTGTGTTTTATTTTGAAAATTGACCGGATGCTCTATGGCTTTTACTTTTCACTTCCTGCCCGGCTCGACCTGCTCTGTCGAAATTGACACGGTTTAGCAGCGGCTCGCGGCAAAAATAGAATTGGACGGAAAGATAGCGCCGCGGCGCGGCACGCTGCTCCTGGGACGCTGCTGAAACCTTCCGCGGCGCGCCCGGTGGAAATGGTCTCATTGATTAGAGTGGAAGCGATCAGCAGCGGTGACCGCGGCGCAGCCGTCCCGCGGCGCGTACGCCTCCGGTGGAATCGAGCCTCGTCATATTATTAAGTGTTTAAACCTGTGCTGAAAACCTGTTTATGCGGGAGCTTCTGCTGACAAAATTTTCTAGGGTTTTGCAGAAATTACCAGGTTTCCGTAGTGTAGTGGTTATCACATTCGCCTAACACGCGAAAGGTCCCCGGTTTGAAACCGGGTGGAAACAGCTGAACTGTTATGAGATCAACAAAGTTAATGTTTAAATTCTCCTGCTTTGCTATCAAGCAGCTATTCGGGAAAAGTCGATCTGGGACAGAACCTTCAGCAGCGTCTACTTGGCACCACGCCACCTCTTCAACCGATAGCCTCTTCATATTATTAAGTGTTTAAACCTGCGCTGAAAACCTGTTCATGCGGGAGCTTCTGCTGACAAAATTTTCTAGGTTTTTGCACAAATTAACAGGTTTCCGTAGTGTAGTGGTTATCACGTTCGCCTATCACGCGAAAGGTCCCCGGTTAGAGACCGGGCGGAAACATGGTGTAAGTATTTGTATTTAGCGCTCGCAGTTGAGAGCATAGACTGTATGAAAGTTAAACTCGAACTCTAGTTATGGGAAGTCCTTAGAAGTGTCTGGGTGTCAACCTCCTTTCCTGATTTGCCTAGCGTTACTGAATCTTCTACCTGCACCTCTCCAGCATGGACTTCTGGGGTAACCGTCTCATCCTGGATCGTCTAGCATGCAATGGACGGTTCGTAGGCCATTGGCATGTCGTGGCGGGCTTTGGCCGCTGTCGTTACGACTTTACAATTGAGGCCTAGCGTGCTAGCATTGTTCCCTGCTGTAGCAGATGGGCGAATGGATGTTTAGGATAATATGTTTCAAATATGTATGATATAACCACTTACATTCACACCTGACCACTCTGACCCTGGTTCCATTAAATGTAGTGAACTAGACTGGACGGTTGATGACGGGATTCTGATTGGTTGCCAGATTATCCGTGTAAGTGTTTCCGTAGTGTGGTGGTTATCACAATCGCCTCACACGCGAAAGGTCCCTGGTTCGAAACCGGGCGGAAACAGCATTTCTGTTTTGAGTTCAACAAAGTTAATGTTTAAATTCTCCTGCTTTACTATCAAGCAGCTATTCGGGAAAAGTCTATCTGGAACAGAACCTTCAGCAGCGTCTACTTGGCACCACGCCACCTCTTCAACCGATAGCCTCGTCATATTATTAAGTGTTTAAATCTGTGCTGAAAACCTGTTCATGCGGGAGCTTCTGCTGACAACATTTTCTAGGGTTGTGCACAACTCACAGGTTTCCGTAGTGTAGTGGTTATCACATTCGCCTAACACGCGATAGGTCCCCGGTTCGAAACCGGGTGGAAACAGCATAACTGTTATGAGATCAACAAAGTTAATGTTTAAATTCTCCTGCTTTGCTATCAAGCAGCTATTCGGGAAAAGTCTATCTGGGACAGAACCTTCAGCAGCGTCTACTTGGCACAACGCCACCTCTTCAACAGATAGCCTCGTCATATGATTAAGTGTTTAAACCTGAGCTAAAAACCTGTTCATGCGGGAGCTTCTGCTGACAAAATGTTCGAGGTTTTTGCACATACTAACAGGTTTCCGTAGTGTAGTGGTTATCACGTTCGCCTTACACGCGAAAGGTCCCCGGTTCGAAACCGGGCGGAAACAGCATGTCTATTTTGAGTTCAACAAAGTTAATGTTTAAATTCTCCTGCTTTACTATCAAGCAGCTATTCGGGAAAAGTCTATCTGGAACAGAACCTTCAGCAGCGTCTACTTGGCACCACGCCACCTCTTCAACCGATACACCGGGATCCCACCGGACGCGCACGCGCCGCGGAACGGCTGCCCCGCGGAACGGTTGCGTCCTCTGCCCTGCGTCCATTCCTACCGGGCGCGTAACGGCAGCGTAGCGCTGCCTTGCGAGACAGCCGCATTCACGCGAGATCACGAGATCACGCGATAATCCTAAACCTAATGTACTCACCTTCCACTCCCAAAACTATTGCAATTAAATGCCACGCTTTGTCCTTTCTGACATTTTCCTTATAAAAAGGAGGATTTGGTACATAAATGACTTCATGTTGCTGAACTTCGACAATGAATCTCTCGTCGTCCATGTTGCTGACCCTCTGAGACCCTTTGATTGATTGACTGCTGACCTGGTGCCACCGGTCATAACGTAATAATGTTGATGTGAAGTTACATGTGCTGAGTATTGTGTTTTATTTTGAAAATTGACCGGATGCTCTATGGCTTTTACTTTTCACTTCCTGCCCGGCTCGACCTGCTCTGTCGAAATTGACACGGTTTAGCAGCGGCTCGCGGCAAAAATAGAATTGGACGGAAAGATAGCGCCGCGGCGCGGCACGCTGCTCCTGGGACGTTGCTGAAACCTTCCGCGGCGCGCCCGGTGGAAATGGTCTCATTGATTAGAGTGGAAGCGATCAGCAGCGGTGACCGCGGCGCAGCCGTCCCGCGGCGCGTACGCCTCCGGTGGAATCGAGCCTCGTCATATTATTAAGTGTTTAAACCTGTGCTGAAAACCTGTTTATGCGGGAGCTTCTGCTGACAAAATTTTCTAGGGTTTTGCACAATTTACCAGGTTTCCGTAGTGTAGTGGTTATCACATTCGCCTAACACGCGAAAGGTCCCCGGTTTGAAACCGGGTGGAAACAGCTGAACTGTTATGAGATCAACAAAGTTAATGTTTAAATTCTACTGCTTTGCTATCAAGCAGCTATTCGGGAAAAGTCGATCTGGGACAGAACCTTCAGCAGCGTCTACTTGGCACCACGCCACCTCTTCAACCGATAGCCTCTTCATATTATTAAGTGTTTAAACCTGCGCTGAAAACCTGTTCATGCGGGAGCTTCTGCTGACAAAATTTTCTAGGTTTTAGCACAAATTAACAGGTTTCCGTAGTGTAGTGGTTATCACGTTCGCCTATCACGCGAAAGGTCCCCGGTTAGAGACCGCGCGGAAACATGGTGTAAGTATTTGTATTTAGCGCTCGCAGTTGAGAGCATAGACTGTATGAAAGTTAAACTCGAACTCTAGTTATGGGAAGTCCTTAGAAGTGTCTGGGTGTCAACCTCCTTTCCTGATTTGCCTAGCGTTACTGAATCTTCTACCTGCACCTCTCCAGCATGGACTTCTGGGGTAACCGTCTCATCCTGGATCGTCTAGCATGCAATGGACGGTTCGTAGGCCATTGGCATGTCGTGGCGGGCTTTGGCCGCTGTCGTTACGACTTTACAATTGAGGCCTAGCGTGCTAGCATTGTTCCCTGCTGTAGCAGATGGGCGAATGGATGTTTAGGATAATATGTTTCAAATATGTATGATATAACCACTTACATTCACACCTGACCACTCTGACCCTGGTTCCATTAAATGTAGTGAACTAGACTGGACGGTTGATGACGGGATTCTGATTGGTTGCCAGATTATCCGTGTAAGTGTTTCCGTAGTGTGGTGGTTATTACAATCGCCTCACACGCGAAAGGTCCCTGGTTCGAAACCGGGCGGAAACAGCATTTCTGTTTTGAGTTCAACAAAGTCAATGTTTAAATTCTCCTGCTTTACTATCAAGCAGCTATTCGGGAAAAGTCTATCTGGAACAGAACCTTCAGCAGCGTCTACTTGGCACCACGCCACCTCTTCAACCGATAGCCTCGTCATATTATTAAGTGTTTAAATCTGTGCTGAAAACCTGTTCATGCGGGAGCTTCTGCTGACAACATTTTCTAGGGTTGTGCACAACTCACAGGTTTCCGTAGTGTAGTGGTTATCACATTCGCCTAACACGCGATAGGTCCCCGGTTCGAAACCGGGTGGAAACAGCATAACTGTTATGAGATCAACAAAGTTAATGTTTAAATTCTCCTGCTTTGCTATCAAGCAGCTATTCGGGAAAAGTCTATCTGGGACAGAACCTTCAGCAGCGTCTACTTGGCACAACGCCACCTCTTCAACAGATAGCCTCGTCATATTATTAAGTGTTTAAACCTGAGCTAAAAACCTGTTCATGCGGGAGCTTCTGCTGACAAAATGTTCGAGGTTTTTGCACATACTAACAGGTTTCCGTAGTGTAGTGGTTATCACGTTCGCCTAACACGCGAAAGGTCCCCGGTTCGAGACAGGGCGGAAACATGTGGCAAGTATTTGTATTTAGCGCTCGCAGTTGAGAGCATAGACTGTATGAAAGTTAAACTCGAACTCTAGTTGTGAGAAGTCCTTAGAAGTGTCTGGGTGTCAACCTCCTTTCCTGATTTGCCTAGCGTTACTGAATCTTCTACCTGCACCTCTCCAGCATGGACTTCTGGGGTAACCGTCTCATCCTGGATCGTCTAGCATGCAATGGACGGTTCGTAGGCCATTGGCATGTCTTGGCGGGCTTTGGCCGCTGTCGTTACGACTTTACAATTGAGGCCTAGCGTGCTAGCATTGTTCCCCGCTGTAGCAGATGGGCGAATGGATGTTTAGGATAATATGTTTCAAATATGTATGATATAACCACTTACATTCACACCTGACCACTCTGACCCTGGTTCCATGAAATGTTGTGAACTAGACTGGACGGTTGATGACGGGATTCTGATTGGTTGCCAGATTATCCGTGTATGTGTTTCCGTAGTGTAGTGGTTATCACGTTCGCCTTACACGCGAAAGGTCCCCGGTTTGAAACCGGGCGGAAACATGGTGTAAGTATTTGTATTTAGCGCTCGCAGTTGAGAGCATAGACTGTATGAAAGTTAAACTCGAACTCTAGTTGTGAGAAGTCCTTAGAAGTGTCTGGGTGTCAACCTCCTTTCCTGATTTGCCTAGCGTTACTGAATCTTCTACCTGCACCTCTCCAGCATGGACTTCTGGGGTAACCGTCTCATCCTGGATCGTCTAGCATGCAATGGACGGTTCGTAGGCCATTGGCATGTCTTGGCGGGCTTTGGCCGCTGTCGTTACGACTTTACAATTGAGGCCTAGCGTGCTAGCATTGTTCCCCGCTGTAGCAGATGGGCGAATGGATGTTTAGGATAATATGTTTCAAATATGTATGATATAACCACTTACATTCACACCTGACCACTCTGACCCTGGTTCCATGAAATGTTGTGAACTAGACTGGACGGTTGATGACGGGATTCTGATTGGTTGCCAGATTATCCGTGTATGTGTTTCCGTAGTGTAGTGGTTATCACGTTCGCCTTACACGCGAAAGGTCCCCGGTTCGAAACCGGGCGGAAACAGCATGTCTATTTTGAGTTCAACAAAGTTAATGTTTAAATTCTCCTGCTTTACTATCAAGCAGCTATTCGGGAAAAGTCTATCTGGAACAGAACCTTCAGCAGCGTCTACTTGGCACCACGCCACCTCTTCAACCGATACACCGGGATCCCACCGGACGCGCACGCGCCGCGGAACGGCTGCCCCGCGGAACGGTTGCGTCCTCTGCCCTGCGTCCATTCCTACCGGGCGCGTAACGGCAGCGTAGCGCTGCCTTGCGAGACAGCCGCATTCACGCGAGATCACGAGATCACGCGATAATCCTAAACCTAATGTACTCACCTTCCACTCCCAAAACTATTGCAATTAAATGCCACGCTTTGTCCTTTCTGACATTTTCCTTATAAAAAGGAGGATTTGGTACATAAATGACTTCATGTTGCTGAACTTCGACAATGAATCTCTCGTCGTCCATGTTGCTGACCCTCTGAGACCCTTTGATTGATTGACTGCTGACCTGGTGCCACCGGTCATAACGTAATAATGTTGATGTGAAGTTACATGTGCTGAGTATTGTGTTTTATTTTGAAAATTGACCGGATGCTCTATGGCTTTTACTTTTCACTTCCTGCCCGGCTCGACCTGCTCTGTCGAAATTGACACGGTTTAGCAGCGGCTCGCGGCAAAAATAGAATTGGACGGAAAGATAGCGCCGCGGCGCGGCACGCTGCTCCTGGGACGCTGCTGAAACCTTCCGCGGCGCGCCCGGTGGAAATGGTCTCATTGATTAGAGTGGAAGCGATCAGCAGCGGTGACCGCGGCGCAGCCGTCCCGCGGCGCGTACGCCTCCGGTGGAATCGAGCCTCGTCATATTATTAAGTGTTTAAACCTGTGCTGAAAACCTGTTTATGCGGGAGCTTCTGCTGACAAAATTTTCTAGGGTTTTGCAGAAATTACCAGGTTTCCGTAGTGTAGTGGTTATCACATTCGCCTAACACGCGAAAGGTCCCCGGTTTGAAACCGGGTGGAAACAGCTGAACTGTTATGAGATCAACAAAGTTAATGTTTAAATTCTCCTGCTTTGCTATCAAGCAGCTATTCGGGAAAAGTCGATCTGGGACAGAACCTTCAGCAGCGTCTACTTGGCACCACGCCACCTCTTCAACCGATAGCCTCTTCATATTATTAAGTGTTTAAACCTGCGCTGAAAACCTGTTCATGCGGGAGCTTCTGCTGACAAAATTTTCTAGGTTTTTGCACAAATTAACAGGTTTCCGTAGTGTAGTGGTTATCATGTTCGCCTATCACGCGAAAGGTCCCCGGTTAGAGACCGGGCGGAAACATGGTGTAAGTATTTGTATTTAGCGCTCGCAGTTGAGAGCATAGACTGTATGAAAGTTAAACTCGAACTCTAGTTATGGGAAGTCCTTAGAAGTGTCTGGGTGTCAACCTCCTTTCCTGATTTGCCTAGCGTTACTGAATCTTCTACCTGCACCTCTCCAGCATGGACTTCTGGGGTAACCGTCTCATCCTGGATCGTCTAGCATGCAATGGACGGTTCGTAGGCCATTGGCATGTCGTGGCGGGCTTTGGCCGCTGTCGTTACGACTTTACAATTGAGGCCTAGCGTGCTAGCATTGTTCCCTGCTGTAGCAGATGGGCGAATGGATGTTTAGGATAATATGTTTCAAATATGTATGATATAACCACTTACATTCACACCTGACCACTCTGACCCTGGTTCCATTAAATGTAGTGAACTAGACTGGACGGTTGATGACGGGATTCTGATTGGTTGCCAGATTATCCGTGTAAGTGTTTCCGTAGTGTGGTGGTTATCACAATCGCCTCACACGCGAAAGGTCCCTGGTTCGAAACCGGGCGGAAACAGCATTTCTGTTTTGAGTTCAACAAAGTTAATGTTTAAATTCTCCTGCTTTACTATCAAGCAGCTATTCGGGAAAAGTCTATCTGGAACAGAACCTTCAGCAGCGTCTACTTGGCACCACGCCACCTCTTCAACCGATAGCCTCGTCATATTATTAAGTGTTTAAATCTGTGCTGAAAACCTGTTCATGCGGGAGCTTCTGCTGACAACATTTTCTAGGGTTGTGCACAACTCACAGGTTTCCGTAGTGTAGTGGTTATCACATTCGCCTAACACGCGATAGGTCCCCGGTTCGAAACCGGGTGGAAACAGCATAACTGTTATGAGATCAACAAAGTTAATGTTTAAATTCTCCTGCTTTGCTATCAAGCAGCTATTCGGGAAAAGTCTATCTGGGACAGAACCTTCAGCAGCGTCTACTTGGCACAACGCCACCTCTTCAACAGATAGCCTCGTCATATTATTAAGTGTTTAAACCTGAGCTAAAAACCTGTTCATGCGGGAGCTTCTGCTGACAAAATGTTCGAGGTTTTTGCACATACTAACAGGTTTCCGTAGTGTAGTGGTTATCACGTTCGCCTAACACGCGAAAGGTCCCCGGTTCGAGACAGGGCGGAAACATGTGGCAAGTATTTGTATTTAGCGCTCGCAGTTGAGAGCATAGACTGTATGAAAGTTAAACTCGAACTCTAGTTGTGAGAAGTCCTTAGAAGTGTCTGGGTGTCAACCTCCTTTCCTGATTTGCCTAGCGTTACTGAATCTTCTACCTGCACCTCTCCAGCATGGACTTCTGGGGTAACCGTCTCATCCTGGATCGTCTAGCATGCAATGGACGGTTCGTAGGCCATTGGCATGTCTTGGCGGGCTTTGGCCGCTGTCGTTACGACTTTACAATTGAGGCCTAGCGTGCTAGCATTGTTCCCCGCTGTAGCAGATGGGCGAATGGATGTTTAGGATAATATGTTTCAAATATGTATGATATAACCACTTACATTCACACCTGACCACTCTGACCCTGGTTCCATGAAATGTTGTGAACTAGACTGGACGGTTGATGACGGGATTCTGATTGGTTGCCAGATTATCCGTGTATGTGTTTCCGTAGTGTAGTGGTTATCACGTTCGCCTTAAGCTGCGAACACACCAAGCGCGTACCTCGCGTACCATGTACGTGCGTGTCGCAGCGAAAATGTTGCTTGACCATTTTGTGTCAAAAATGGTCAGATACGCGCGTACGCATACGCGCGTAGATGAGACCGCCCAAAACTTCCCCCCCCCCCGCCATTTTCCTTTTGCTGAAACATGGCTGGCATCGCCAACATCGCTGCGCTTTATTTGCTGTGGGAGTCCGAGGAGTCCGAGGACCGTCGCAAACGCAAACGCCGTCGTCTTTGGGTGCACGACATCCTCCGGAGACGGCCACAGCTGGGTGAGTTTCACCACTTGCTCCAAGAACTCCGCCTGGATGACGGCCGGTTTCAGCGGTACTTTCGACTGAGTCGGGCCCAGTTCGATGACCTGCTAGCCCGGGTTGGTGCCAGGATCTCCCGTCAGGACACCAACTACAGGCGCTCCATATCAGCTGCGGAGCGCCTGTCTATCTGTCTCCGGTAAGTTGCGGTTTCATAGCCTAATTACTCTATAACAATCAGCACATTCTGTAGTCAAAAACTATATACACAACGGGGAGAAATTGTTCAGGCGCGTGTTCTGATAGTGCATACATCTATTTCCAATGCTGTCAATGCTCCACCCAGTGTTTCAACAGTGTTTTTATATATTATCTATGGTTTCAACCTAAACGCAAATCTTCATATACATGCATGTCACCTGAGTTTTATATAAACAAAATAAATAAATGCATCATGGCTCCAACATATTCATTCTTGACCTCCTTGTCATGCTTTTGAAAATAAAATAAGCTGATGCAAATCGCTAGTCAAGACATATACCTGTGCAGTGATATCAGCAAGATAATTGGCCTACATATTTGGTATACAACTAAAATTCTCAATAAGGCTACAATAAATTATTCATGTGTTGCAGATTCCTGGCTACTGGCGATTCGTTCCGGACGATAGCCACCAGCTTCCGGGTCGGGGCCTCCACCGTGGCTTCCATCGTGTCCGATGGGGTGACGGCTATATGGGACTGCCTGGTGGAGGAGTTCATGGCTGTGCCCACTACCGAGGACTGGAGGCTGATTGCGCAGCAGTTCGAGGAGCAGTGGAACTTCCCTCTCTGTTGCGGTGCCATCGATGGGAAGCATGTTGTTCTGAAGGCCCCTGCGAACTCCGGTTCGCAGTTCTTCAACTACAAGGGGACATTTTCCATTGTTCTCTTGGCAGTTGTCGACGCAGACAAGTGCTTCCGCATCATCGATGTGGGGGGCTATGGGAGAACCAGTGATGGAGGAATTCTGGCCAACTCTGTGTTTGGTCAGGCCCTCCGAGCTGGCGATCTCAAGCTCCCTGCTGACAGAGTACTGTCAGCGGCTGCGCAGAGAGGACCCCTGCCTCATGTGTTTGTAGCGGACGAGGCCTTTCCGCTACGGACCGACCTCATGAGGCCATTCCCCGGACGCATCCTCCCCCGAGAGCGGCGCGTGTTCAACTACCGACTGTCCCGGGCTCGGTTGGTGGTTGAGAACGCCTTCGGCATCCTCTCCTCCCAGTGGCGGTTCTACCGGAGGGTCATCGAGGTCCGTCCTGAGCTGGCGGAGAGATGCGTCAAGGCCACCTGTGTGCTCCACAACCTCCTCCGCAGAACAGCACCAACAGCAGCAGTGAGAGATTGCCTCCCTGTTGGTGTGGTGTTGCCTCTGCCAGGGCTGGGGAGAGTGGCTGCCAACAACGCCGGGAGAGAGGCCATCCGGATCCGCGAGACCTTCACCTCCTACTTCTCTGCAGAAGGGACCCTCTCGTGGCATGACACCATCGTATAGTGCAGTGCACAACAACCCCAAAACGGCTCTTTTAAGAGCCACCCACACAAAACCAAAGGGATTCCTTCATTATTATTAAATTGTTATTAAAATTGTTCAATTAAGTAGTGTTATTAAAAATGTATATTTGTGTCCATGCATGCTAGATCTTAAAATCATATATTGAGAGAAGAGTTGTGAGAACTATTTTATTAAAAAAATAATTATATAAATAACAAATAACATAAGAACAATAATAATTTAAACATAACGGAACAATAACAAATGAACAGTGACATCAGCCTAGTTCTTTCCCTGGAGAGATTGTCACCACCACCAGCTAATAAGCTTAAACAGGTTCCAAATTAAGTGTGAAATTAGAGTTGTCAAATATGACCTTTCGAATTTGGAATTTGACGTACTCCAGTACTTCAGGTGGCAATCTCTCCAGGGAAGGAACTAGGCCCAATACAAAGTGCTCATTCCCGGAGAGCGGGGTAGGGGGAGGCACAGCGTTTTGCCTCTCCAGGGCCTGGAGGATGGCTGTTTTCATATTGGGGTCCCCCTCCGGTACCCTGGCTCTCTTCCTCTTCGTCCCTGTATGGAATGTAAAACACCATAATTTGTAAGTTAGTGAAAAGCCTATTGAACATGCATGTGTGTTTGGTTTGAAGTGTTGTAACTTTAACTTATAGTATTAATTAGGGCTGTCAAATTAACGCGTTAATTTCGATTAATCAGGGGAGGATCAAGAAGTTACGAGAGAGAGAGAGAGAAGGGAGAGAAACAAACGGTAGGCTATACAGCTGTTTATAAACAGGCATAAAAGTGTTGTATTGGTATGCGATTAATTTAGATGAATTAATCACAGAGCCTGTAATTAATTTGATCAATTTTTTAAATTACTTGACGGCACTAGTAGTAATCCATAAACCGTCTTCTTATCAGTTGAAGCTTAAACGGTTAGCCATAAACATAGTTGAACCCCCTGAAATTAATGCTATACATCTTTGTCCTGTACATACCGCTCTGTGGTCTTGGGCCAGCCTCAGGGACAGGTACACGGGAAGGGCCAGCGGCAGGGACAGGGGCAGGAGCAGGAGCAGGAGCAGGAGCAGGAGCAGCGTCCTCCGAGTCAGACTCACTACTGGGGTGGTCTATGTTATTGAGAAAGAATACTTTTTTTGCTTGGATGATACATGCATGATCGATATTACAGCACATTAAAGATAGACAGAATCGTGCCGCACTGTAAACCGTTCCTGTGGCCAAAGCTGTACGTGTCTTCACTTGTCAACAAACCTGCTCTGTGGGATGGCCCTGCTGCTGCCTCCTCAAGCTCCTCATCTTCTAAGGAAGGACAGGACCCCAGCGAATTTCCATTTTGTCGCTGTCCCTGCCGCTGACCCGCTCTTTTTCCCCGCCTTTTCTCTCTTTTTGTGTCTCATGTACCTGTCCCTGAGTGACTTCCACCTCCTGCGACATGCGTCCACTGACAAGAACATATATACATATTAAGTTGTGTAACCTGACAAGCGGGACAGTCTGTTGTAGTAGTATCACTTAATATTACTGCTAACTGTTGCTACCGCTAACCGGCGCTAACTTTTTTCATAGTAGAACACAACCGATAGCTGAAGCCAAGCAAAATACACACACACATTATTCACTGATCTTACCAGGACAGCCAGTATCCTCGGCCACGTCGACCCACGCCCTCTCCTTCTTGTTCCTGTCCCGGTACGACACCATCCTGGTGTTGTACAGGACAGGACGGCTGCAAACTGCGAAGATTAGGTTTTGGTCCTCCATTGCGGTTCTGTCCTCTCCGTCTCTCTGCCAGTGACGTCGGGTCAAGCTCAACGCTGATTGGCTATTGCGGCGCGTATGATCGTAAAAAGTTCAATTTTTTGAACTCCTCGCGTACATGTACGCGCGTACATGTACGCGCGTATATATACGCGCCTCATACGTCCCTACAGCGAGTAAAATGTTGCTTGGTACGCATGATACGCATGTACGCACCGCATACGCGCGTACACCAATGCTTCCCTATGGAAAAATTGCCGATTTTATACGCATGGTACGCAGGTGACGCGTTTGGTGTGGCCGTACCTTTAGAAACCCATATTATACATAGATATCTATATCATATCATATATATTATCACCTGGCCCTGAGCAGCTTGTAGCCACGGTACCATGCGATATGTTTACGGTGGATGTATCGCAATGGCTCTTTGAAACCCATATTATACATAGATATCTATATCATATAATATATAATATATATTATCACGGCCAAAAGCTGTGTGAGCCTCCAGACGATAGGCTATTATGAATCTCAAATGACCGCGTCTTCTTCAGATTGATGTGGAAGTGGAAGAACCAGAGACGTCGGAGAACCAGACGAAGTCCTTTGTGATTCATTATATCGTCTGGAGGTGCACACAGCTTTTGGCCGTGATAATATGTATTATTTGATATAGATATCTATGTATTATATGATATTATTTAGATGTAGAGCCCCAGGACTGTAACGCAAGTGTTGTACACTTCCTTGTTATTTGGATAACCGTTCTGCTGTTGGTGTGATGGCGCATAACACGTCGGACTCTGGTCTCTGGTATTTCTACAACGAGACTCGTAGTGGGGTTATCTCAGCCATGGTTGAGAATGAATTGGGGGAAAGGAACTTTGGCTTTGACTCCCTGAAGTACATGAACCACGACATGGAGGAGAAGGGGATTGTTGGCCGCGAATGTATCCCGCTTGAGCCCTGCTTCCCGCCGCCTCGGCAGCGGTCAGCGCTAATCACCGCCTCCTGAAGCCGAGGCAGTGGTCCATCGGCAGCGAGGCTCCGGCGGGAGACGACCACGGTCAACAATCCCTTTCTCCTCAATGTCGTGGTTCATGCCTACTTCAGGGAGTCAAAGCCAAAGTTCCTTTCCCCCAATTTGAGGGGAAAAACGGTCTGTCTAGTTACTGGACCAGATGAAATGAGACGGAGAGGTAATAAAGTCTGTCGGCACGAGGACCTTGGATTTATTAAGTAAAGTGGCAACGGTTATACAGAGTCATAAAGCGTGAGAGATCGAATATGTCTAAGTCCCTAATCAGCGCTGATGGTTCGTCCAGAGCTTCGCCTCCGTGGAAGGTCTCCTTCAGAAGAAGATCCTGAGTCCCTGTGTGATACAGTCTTATGCTGTATCCTCCTCTCGATGAGGTGTGTGCGTTTTAGGTGTGCGTGGTTCTGTGTGTTTTTGCTTGACCTTGGCCCTCAGGCCCTGGTATATGCATGTGTATCTTCTTGTGTTCCTCCTAACGGGGGAGTGCCCCCGAAGTGTCTCCTGTGTGATAAATTAAAACGGGGGAGTGCCCCCCCGAAGTGTCTCCTGTGTGATAATTTAATGCGGCTCTCAGGCCCTGGTATATGCATGTGTATCTCTTGGTTCCTCCTAACGGGGGAGAGCTCTCAAAATGTCTCCTGTGTGATAAATTAATGTGGCTCTCCCGTTCTTGAGGATGACTGGTGCATTGTCTGAGTGTCCACCATTTGCCTGGATGGGAAAATGGGGCCTTTGGCTCCGGCCTTGACCTGACTATATTATCATGTTTGTGTTATGTGTTTGTTGGGTTAGAGCAAGAGTTGACTATATTGTAATGTGTCTGCCATGTGATGTGCTCATCAGGCTAGGGTAGGAGTTAGCTATGTTTGTAATGTACATGTGATGTACTCAGCAGGTTATTTTTCCCAACAAATTCATTCTCAACCATGGCTGAGATAACCCCCACTACGAGTCTCGTTGTAGAAATACCAGAGACGAGAGTCCGACGTGTTATGCGCCATCACACCAACAGCAGAACGGTTATCCAAATAACAAGGAAGTGTACAACACTTGCGTTACAGTCCTGGAGCTCTATATCTAAATAATATCATATAATACATAGATATCTATATCAAATAATACATATTATCACGGCCAAAAGCTGTGTGCACGTCCAGACGATATAATGAATCACAAAGGACTTCGTCGGGTTCTCCGACGTCTCTGGTTCTTCCACTTCCACATCAATCTGTAGTAGACAGAACCGCGCGCTGCCTGCTGCCGGCGCGAGGCACCACCGCCCGGCTGCCCGCTGCCGGGCGGTGGTGCTTCGCGGCGGTGGTGCCTCGCGGCAACCGGCGGCAGGCAGCATGTCGCAGTTCATGTACTTCGATGTCGTTCTGCCATTGCATTCAAAATTCTGTAACTAGCCTGTTACTACGAACTAAACAACTACCGTACACGTATTAGCATTTAGCACTAGCTCAATCACGACTCCTCCAGAATTCTTGTGGGTGGTTACGAACCAACCAAGTGGGCAGGGCCATGAATAATAGTTTGACAACGCTGCGTCACAGTGTCACCTTATCCAGATCGGCTCATTTCTTCTGCTTTTTTCCTTTCATTGCCTATTGCATTCAGCCGACAAACTGCATAGATTTCAAACTTACCACAGCTCACAAACTTATTCAGACCTATGTTATTTAACAAACAATAGGAAAAATGCGATTTTAATGGCATGGGCTCTTTAAACTTAGTTCTAATTATAAATATATAATATTTACTTCTTATTTAAATAATAACATCCCACCATAATCCTTTTAAATATGAGCTTACGAGACAATAATGTTCCATAATTCAATCCATTTAACTTCAACAATCATATTGTGGCGAGCAGCAGGTGAAGGACGAGACGGGAGCCCAGGTTTAGCAGTCGGCCGCAGCTCCACGCCCCACACACCGCTGGACAACGGAGCTGCCTTTAATAACACCAGCACGGTACACACTAAAACACACGCCACCATTCAACCACACTAACACTTTCAGTAATGGTGCAATGAACACAACATGAACACAAGAGTCACCAATACACCCCGACATCGATAAACCCCAACCCATGAACCCTGATTAGTTTACCAACCACAAATGACCCAGGAGGGCCCCGAAACGGTCCCACCCCCTAGAACAGTAGAACCCCCAGAATCCTTAGCGAAGGCCCTCGTCTGCCAGACCCCAGAGTCAGCAGGAGCCCTGGGGGTGTGGTCGGGGACCACTTCCTTCGGGGCCCCCGGTGGGGGCCCCGAAGGAGTCGTAGGGGGGCCGTTGGAGCGCCGTTCGGGGACCCCGTCCTCCGCCGCCCTCAGAAGTTTGATATAGTTAGGTTTTTTCCAAGTGGAGGATAAAAGCATCCAAAGAGGTGACAACCATTATAAGTTTGGGCATGTGGAGAGTTTCCGTCATGCCGATGGGGAGATCGGCGGTCTTGTCCACGCTAGTTACAGGAGCGTGACGGCACATACGAGACATGTAGTCTTTCTCATTGTGTTTTCTCTACAGCCTGAACAATTGCACAATAATAGAGACGGGGAGAGAGAGAGAGAGAGAGAGAGAGAGAGAGAGAGAGAGAGAGAGAGAGAGAGAGTGTGTGTGTGTCCGGCCGTCTGTCTGTGGTTTCTTTCTACAACCAACATAGAGACACTGAGGCACCCCCCCCAACCAAAACCCAGGGAGGAGGTCCGAGATTAATATCGGAAAAACACTTGTTCTATTTATAATTTCTGATGAACATATTATTATTCCTAAGGCACTTATGGAAGCATTATTCAATAATAAAACGAGAAATCATCGGCTGAACACAAGAGAACATTCAGTTGGATCCACTGAGTTGTTTATTGCAATTATGCTTCATTTACAAATAAGACCGAAAAATATTCCCTTACATGTACACAATAAACACGAGGACTAAAACAATAGAAGCAGCAGACTTTACAAATCATCAACAGGTGTGCACGTATCTTTAATAACTGAACATGTTCTGCGGCCGCTTGATTCCCATCAGAACACAAAAAATCAAGATTCAGTCTTAATTAATCTACAACATGCAACATTATCCCATAGACCTCTTGGTTATTATGAATAAAATATAAAATCTGCTTTAAATCAGGTTGTGAATCAGGATTACGACAAAAATGATATCATAGCCCTTAAGACCAAAACTGTTGAAGTCTGAAAATATATAAAACCATCAATAGGTATTTTATATACATTTCAAATAATAAATGTGCTTCTCTAACAAAGGGAGATCTTAAAAGTCTTTTCATGGTTTATCATGCTATACTTTCCAGAAGAGAGAGAGAGAGAGAGAGAGAGCGAGAGCGAGAGCGCGAGCGCGAGAGCGAGAGCGAGAGAGAGAGAGAGAGACAGAGACAGAGACAGAGAGAGACTATAACTGCCACAGAGAAACGGAGTCAGTTATAGTCAGTGTGTCAGTGTGTGTGTGTGTGTGTGTGTGTGTGTGTGTTTTTGTGTAAGTGTTTTTTTGTGTGTGTGTGTGTGTGTGTTTTTTGTGTATGTTTGTATGTGTTTGTGTATGTGCGTGTGCGTGTGCGCGTGTGTGTGTCTTTATTTTTTTCCGACTTTTTTATAATGAGTCCCCCCCCATTTTTTCACCTGAGGGATCACAGAGGCCCCGGGAGGTGTCCGTTTTTTTTTTTTTTTCTACAACCGACACAGAGACGCTGAGGACCCCATTAGGGACCCCCCTGGGGTCTGCCGCCACCGCCAGAACCCCACCCCCGGGAGGAGGTCCTCCTGGGTGAAGGAGGACCAGAAGGTGTGGAGGTGTGTCAGTGTGTCTGAGGACCCTCCTCCACCTGGGGACACTCTGTAGAAGGACAGAGAGCCAGCAGGCCGGTCCAGATACACTCCTACTCTGGTGGAGCCAGCGGGGGGGAGAGGGAGGGCTGTTACTCTACCGTTGTACCGGGCAGAGTAACGACCATCAGAACAATAAAGACCCCAGGACTTGTTGTTCCCTCCAAGCAGGCTGTCACCACCCCGTCCTCTCCTTGTGATTCCTCTGTATGTCACTCCTATATCAACACCTCCTTCCCACTCTACCTCCCAGTAACAGCGTCCAGTCAGAGCCTCTCTAACCAACACCTGGGACCGGGAGTCAAATCTCTCTGGGTGATCCGGATACGACTGGTCCACTCCAACCCACGTCACCTTCCTGTTGTCCTCAGACAGAGAGAGGTCTCTGTAGGCCGTGTTGGGGTCCAGTGTGAGTTCACAGGCATCTGAGGGAGAACCAGACATGATGAGCTGCTGAACCATTCTTCGTCATCATCATCATCATCATCATCATCATCATCATCATCACTAGTACTGTTCTCCTGTCGCTCTATATACATATACATAGATATGAACACATACATATGTAACCAACTGTATTTTTAAAGGTAATATAACAATGCAGTGGTGCATCAATCCCAGGTTATGAGGAGACTGGCTTGTATTCTTAATAGAACTCTGATAAAAGGAATAACACACAGACACAGTGAGGCACGTTTGACCTTTTATCTAACGATCTAACCATATCTAACCATCAGAATCAATCAGATTATTTACACAATAATAATAATAATAATAATAACAACACTGAACCTAAAACACTGAACTCAATACACTGAACCCAAAAGAGGTCCCCAAGAAAAATAACAAACTAAATAAAATGGGTACCCAGCAAGTCTTTGAGTGCACTCGATTCAATGAAAGGGGGCGTTCTGTTCCTACCACTACCGCTACGGCCGAACGCTCTTGAGCAGGGGCCAGTCGATGACAGGCTGTTCTCTTGTTCAAAGTAACGTCAAATCTTCCTCCATATCTTCTATTTCTTCCGTAATAACCTTTTCTTCGTTTCTCTTCGTCTATATGTTCACTCTTCAAGTCTATGTTCGCTCTTCAAGTCTATGTTCGCTCTATTAGGGAGCGTCAACAAAAACACGGTCTCCAGGCAACCGTTTCAGTTAGCGGCCGTCAGGAATATAACCTTTTCTTCGTTTCTCTTCTAGTCTATATGTTCACTCTTCAAGTCTATGTTCGCTCTTCAAGTCTATGTTCGCTCTTCAAGTCTATGTTCGCTCTTCAAGTCTATGTTCGTTCTTCAAGTCTATATTCGCTCTTCAAGTCTATGTTCGCTCTTCTTACGCGTCAAGCAGAGAACCAGCGTCAACAAAACACGGTCTCCAGGCAACCGTTTCAGTTAGCGGCCGTCAGGAATACATTGTAGCACGTGAACACTGGTCGCTACAATATACTGGGAATATATATATACTATAGATATACACCATACACACTACATTATATATATTATTATAATATATACATTCATATAAAATGACATATACATATATTAGCAGAGAGAGTGAAATAGCATGGGTTACATACTCCCCCCCTAGAACGCATTAGTCCCTTCATGCGCCTGCCACCTGGCAGGACCCTGGAGGAGGCCTTCCAGACTCTTACAGAAGGCAACAATGGCCAGGATCAAGGGTCTCCCTAGAGTGTCATAGTGCAGTCTATCAGGTCGTTGTCGTGTTCTGCTTGATCTCCTGATTTCAGCTTGTGTTCCTATGTTTTCTGACTGTTCAGCTTGAAGCAGAGGATTGATGGCCGCTGCTACTTCTTCCTCCACAGCCGTGAGATCTGATCTATGATCACATTCGTGTCGTTGATCTGTATCCACAGGCTCAAGGTTATCATGAAGAGGCTCCACTGCATGTTCCTGAAGCTCTCCCTGGAGTGAGTGGTCCAGGGCATGGCGAATATTTCCAATGGCAGCTTCTAAGCTCTCAGCAGTAGGAGTCTGATCTGAGTCTGATCTGAGTCTGCGGGGTCTCCTCTCGACACTCCTTTCCACAGTCTTGATGAAGGGTCCCATTTCAGTCACTTTGGGCCTGTGCACCACCACAAGCTCCTCTTCATCACTACTGCTGCAGACGTCAACATCCTCTTCATGGCTCAGCATGTTGTCCCTTGCATCCATCGTTGGCCGCTCTCCGGATCTCAACTTCATCATCTTAGAGGGGCCTTTTTGCTCAACTTCCTTCCCATCGGTGACAGGTAGGAACCCACATGGCAAGAGGAGGTCCCTGTGGAGGGTGCGTAGGGGGCCGCCACCCTTATCCGGCTTGACGACATAAACCGGTCCATCTCCCATCCTCTTTTCGACTGTATAGGTCCCTCTCTCCCATCTGTCCGCAAGCTTGTGTTTCCCTCTGATGTTGACATTTCGCACTAAGACTCTGTCACCTGCGATCAGTTCTGCTGCTCTCACCTTGGCATTGAACCTTGTCTTGTTCTTCTCTCCCATCTTCCGTGCACTCTCTGCAGCTAGAGCATAGCTTTCCCGCAGACGTTCTCGAAGGCTCTTTACATACTCAGAGTGAGTCCTGGCATGATTCCCCTGTGGCTGGAATCCCAGAACGAGGTCGATGGGAAGGGTCGGTTGTCTGCCAAACATCAGCTCATAAGGCGAGTAGCCGGTGGTGTTGTTCCTTGTGCAATTATATGCGTGGACAAGTGGCTTCACAAAGTCTCTCCAGTGGTACTTGTCTTTGTCCTCCAGCGTTCCAAGCATGCCGAGCAGGGTTCTGTTGAATCTTTCGACTGGGTTCCCGCGAGGATGATAGGGGGTAGTCCTCACCTTTTCTGCTCCTATCAGGGAACACAGCTCTTTGATGGTGTGACTTTCAAAATCCCTTCCCTGATCGCTATGAAGGCGGGCAGGGAACCCGTAGTGAACGATGAAGTTCTCCCAAATTGCTTTAGCTACAGTTCTTGCTCTTTGGTCTTTTGTGGGAATTGCCACAGCAAACTTAGTGAAATGGTCTGTAATCACCAATACATTTCTTGTATCTTTGTTGTCTGGTTCAATAGACAAATAGTCCATGCAGACTAATTCAAGGGGGTAACTTGTACTGATGTTCATCATTGGGGCAGCCCTCTCAGGGATTGTTTTCCTTCTGAAACACCTCTCACATGTGTGACACTTCACATCGACTGCTTGAGCCATCTTTGGCCAGTAAAATCGGGCGCGGGCCAGGTGAAGGGCGCGCTCAAATCCGAGGTGCCCCACTTCATCATGAACACCTTCTAGTGCTTTGGCTCTGTATTTCTCGGGCAAGACTAAATGATAGCCTTCTGTTCCTCTGTCAACATACCTCCTGAACAGGACTCCGTCTTTGAGTTCAAGTCGATTCCACTCTCTGAGGAAGAGCCTCACCTCCGGTAGCTCTAACTTAGTCTCTCTGAACGAGGGCTTAGTGTCTCTCTCAATGAGTTGGATGACCCGCCTTATGGACAGGTCTGCCCTCTGTGAATTGTGCCAATCCTCTTGAGTCATCCCTGGAACAGTTTTTTGTGCAAGGCAGGTGTAACTCAGGGGAATGGCGGAGGGGTCCACCGCTAGGGACTCTGCTAAGGCGGGGGGTTCCGGGGGGTATTCACAGGGCTCCAGTCGCACTGAGTGTCTTTGGCAGAGGGCAGTGAAGGTGTCCTCTGAGAGTACTTTATGATTCCCGCCCAGCACACGTTGACGGAGCTCCTCGATCCTCTCTTTTTCCTGGAGGAAAGCATCGTCTTCTTGTGAGGGTTCCTGGGGGCGCCTTGACAGCCCATCTGCATCTTGATTTGTATTACCAGGCCGATACTTCACTTCAAAACGGTACGTTGACAGAGCTGCTAACCAGCGGTGACCTGCTGCATCGAGTTTTGCAGAGGTCAACACATAGGTCAGAGGATTGTTGTCAGTAAGGACTGTGAATTCTGTACCATACAGATAATCATGGAACTTCTCACACACAGCCCACTTCAGTGCTAAGTATTCAAGCTTGTGCGTTGGGTAGTTGCGTTCACTTTTCGATAGCCCTCGGCTAGCATAGGCTATGGCCCTAAGTGTCCCTTCATGCTCTTGGTAAATGGCTGCACCAAGGCCTTCTCCACAGGCGTCTGTGTGGAGAACGTAAGGGAGGTTAGGATTGGCGAAAGCCAGTACAGGTGCTGAGGTCAACCTGTCTATGAGTGTTCTGAAAGCGGTTTCACAGTCCTGTGTCCATTCACTTCCGAAAGGCTGGCTGGGGCTCACTGAAGTGTGAGGTTTTTGCTTCTTATAGTCCTTTCCCCTTTTCCTTGTAGCCACATAGCCAGCAGTGAGGGCATTCAACTGCTTTGCTATTTTCGAATAGCCTTGTACAAAGCGCCTGTAGTACCCCGCAAAGCCTAAGAAGCACTTTAGCTCTTTACGATTGGTGGGCCTGGGCCAGTCTTTTAAGGCCGATATCTTCTCAGGGTCAGTGTGGACGCCACGAGCATCTACAATGTGGCCCAGATATTTCACGGAAGACTGAAAAAAGTGACATTTGTCTGGGGACAACTTCAGCCCGTAGTCCTTGAGTCTGTTCAGCACCTTCATCAACCTGTTTTCGTGCTCCTCCAAGGTGTCTGAGAAGACAATCAGATCGTCTAGGAAGACCAAGACTTCGTTCAGGTGCAGATCTCCCACACATCTCTCCATTAACCGCTGGAATGTGGAGGGTGCATTGGTAACGCCCTGTGGCATGCGGTTAAATTCCCAAAAACCCAGCGGGCATGTGAATGCGGTCTTGTGTTTGTCTTCTTCGGCAAGTTCAACTTGATAATAACCGGACTTCAGATCCATAACGGAAAACCATTTAGCTCCACTAAGGGCCGAGAAGGTTTCTTCGATATTGGGAAGAGCGTACGCGTCCTTGATAGTACGCATGTTCAGTTTCCGATAGTCCACGCACAGTCTGATCTTCCCGTTTTTCTTTTTCACCACTACTATAGGGGAAGCAAACAGGCTCTCTGATTCCCTTATGATTCCTGCCTCCAGTAGCTCTCGAAGATGCTGCTTAACAGCTTCTCTATCACATGGGTGAATCGGCCGGGGCCTCTCCTTGAAGGGGGTTTCATCCTGAAGTCTTATCCTGTGTTTGACTGCAGAGGTGCGACCATGGGTTAAGTCATCAACAGCAAATACCTCAGGTATGGTATTCAACTTGTCTTTGATGCGTTTCTTCCACTCTGCTGGAATGGGAGAATCTTCCAGGCTGCATGATACTTTGTCACTTGGGGGGGCTTCTGTATCCACTGTCTGAAGGCCACAGGATATAGAAGTGTCATGGGGTTTCACGGGCACCACACACTGAGCCATCATCATCTCTGCTATGACACGGTTTGGATGCAATGTGATGTCGTGTGAACTCATATTGCGAAGAAGTACAGGGACTTTGCTGAAGGACTGATAGGGAACGTCCAGTAGTGTTGGTACTAGGAAGATGCCACCTGGCAGAGGAGGGTTTGCAGGAGGCTCCATTGCATATGATGTGAGGGTTGGGGATGTCTTAATCTTTACACCTCCTAGTACACACACTCTTTGTCCAGCTGGAATGACGACTGGGTAACGTCCAAGCAGCTTCACTGGCCTTGCTTCCTCCTCTTCACTGTGAGTCTGAGCAATGTACTGGAATAGCATGAGACATTCGTCACTGAGTTCATGCCCCTGTAGGAATTTCAGCCCTTCTCGTTTAACTCCGTTCTGGTACAATCTGTCAAGTACATTGGTCCCAATCAGTAAGGGAATCTCACGGTTGAAGTCACAGTCCGGTACAATTAGAACCAGGGAGGAAATCTTCTCGTCTATGCCAGTAACACTCTTTGGGAGTGATATAAGGACTTGGGTGTAACCTATGTAAGGGACACGCTGGCCCCCAGCACCCAAAATCTCAAGCAGTGCGTTAATAGGTTCAACAGGGAAGGATGAGAGATGGTCTGAATAAAAGGTCTCTGAGACCGTAGTAACCTGCGACCCGGTGTCTAAAATACATTTACACTGGTAGCCTTCAACAAGGGCTGTCGTGCTGCAACGTGGCCCAACAAGACCATGGGGTAAGGGTCTATAGTCGAGGTGTGAGCCATTCTGGGCATATTGTTCGGCCCTCACTACATTTGCTTTCAGGTGGGTTGAATTGGAACTAGATAAAGGGGGGTGCACGGCTTCTGAACGTCCCGCAGCAGAAGCCCTTACCGGTTTAACGAGAACTCGGGCTGGCCCTGATGCTGCATCCTCCATTGGTCGCGTCTTTCCCTGAGCTCAAGGTTCTTCTGGTGTACAGCAGCAGGGTTTGGCTCGTTTAAACATAGGGCGGCAATGTGGCCATCTTCTCCACATTTAAAACAGAACCAGGCTCGGGGCATGTTGGAAGTGTTCATGCCGATCCTGCGGTTTGTCACATTTGAGACCATACAGTTTCCCCTAACAGGATTTTCATTGAGGTTCTCTACATGTTGTGGTTCGTTGGGCTTCGATGCTGGCTTGTAGGAAGCAAGCTGTTTCTTTAGGTCAGCCACTTCCTGAGCGAGCTTCTGATTCTCAGTTAGGCTCTTTTTGGCTGCCTTCGGGTTTAAAACAGCATCAGTTTCATCTGACTCTTCATCACGGTGGGACAGGCCATAGACTGTGTGCATGTGAGACATAGCTTTGGCGCTTCCGAGGTGCTTCTTCATTCTGTTCAGTTTTGTCAACCGTCTGTCTTCCTGCTGTCTGAGGAGTAGCAAGAGCTCAGGGAAGGATGGGGGGTTAGTCTTCTTCTGCTCAAGCTGGAGCTCAATGAGCAATGTCTGATCCCAGCAACCCCTACAGAATTGTCTGATGAGTTGCTTGTTTGAACTTTCAATGGACAGTCCTCCCCCGGTAATAACTTTGTCAAGCATCAGGTGTAGGCGATTTAAATAGTCAGAGGATTTCTCCCCAGCGTTCTGATTTGCGCCCAGGAATGCTGCATACAGCTCTTCTCCATCTGCTACTACCACAAAAGCTGCGTCAAGCTGGGTGAGGTACAGTGCAGGCGGGGAGTCGATGCCAAGGCTTTTGACTAGGTCACTAGCTGGGCTCAATAAGCTCTCTAAAATCTTTCTGACCTTCTGGGTATCTGGGCTGGAAGGGTCACTTAATAACAGTTCAACTTGAGTGTGCCACGTCTCATAATCAACTTCTCCATTGGGCTTTGGCGTTCTTCCCGAGAAGGTGCGGATTTTGCTGACATACGAGGACTGAGATTCAGTTTTTATTACATGCTCGACAATTACTCTCTGGACACTGGGGGGATTGATGAGGCTCTCATCAAGACTTGACGGCCTCTGAGGCGTCTCAGGCACATTGTTATTTGTGTCCTCATCACTTGCTGTATCACCACCCAACTGAAGGTTGGAAAGCTGAGTTTGGAGCATCTGGATCAGACGGGTCTTGCTTAGGCCTGCAACCGCCGCAGCAAACTTTAGTTCATCTAGGTTACTTTGTTCCTCAGGTTTCGGAGCCATCGCTTCTTGTATGGCGGTGACGTGCCATGACGCATTAGAATCATCAGGACTAAACGTTTTGCCTAAGAAGTCTGGATCCATACGAGCTACTGATCTTTCATCTCTGTACTGGACCAGAACCCTCCCATTAGGTTTACCTACTTCATCAGGGACTCTTATGCATTTCACTATGCCCCCATGTACCTCAAAAATGTCAATAATATAATCGTCTGAATACGTTTCGTCAATACCAGAGACAAAAAGGCAGCTCTGTCCATGCACATCATAGCGGTTACAATATTCCATTTTGACCTTAGGTTCTCTATCATGCAAAATATTGTAGCGGTGAATATATAAGAAAAATATGAATTCCTTTGATCAGAGTATATAACCAGTCTCCTGGCTAGCTCGCCACTTTATGTAACCAACTGTATTTTTAAAGGTAATATAACAATGCAGTGGTGCATCAATCCCAGGTTATGAGGAGACTGGCTTGTATTCTTAATAGAACTCTGATAAAAGGAATAACACACAGACACAGTGAGGCACGTTTGACCTTTTATCTAACGATCTAACCATATCTAACCATCAGAATCAATCAGATTATTTACACAATAATAATAATAATAATAATAACAACACTGAACCTAAAACACTGAACTCAATACACTGAACCCAAAAGAGGTCCCCAAGAAAAATAACAAACTAAATAAAATGGGTACCCAGCAAGTCTTTGAGTGCACTCGATTCAATGAAAGGGGGCGTTCTGTTCCTACCACTACCGCTACGGCCGAACGCTCTTGAGCAGGGGCCAGTCGATGACAGGCTGTTCTCTTGTTCAAAGTAACGTCAAATCTTCCTCCATATCTTCTATTTCTTCCGTAATAACCTTTTCTTCGTTTCTCTTCGTCTATATGTTCACTCTTCAAGTCTATGTTCGCTCTTCAAGTCTATGTTCGCTCTATTAGGGAGCGTCAACAAAAACACGGTCTCCAGGCAACCGTTTCAGTTAGCGGCCGTCAGGAATATAACCTTTTCTTCGTTTCTCTTCTAGTCTATATGTTCACTCTTCAAGTCTATGTTCGCTCTTCAAGTCTATGTTCGCTCTTCAAGTCTATGTTCGCTCTTCAAGTCTATGTTCGTTCTTCAAGTCTATATTCGCTCTTCAAGTCTATGTTCGCTCTTCTTACGCGTCAAGCAGAGAACCAGCGTCAACAAAACACGGTCTCCAGGCAACCGTTTCAGTTAGCGGCCGTCAGGAATACATTGTAGCACGTGAACACTGGTCGCTACAATATACTGGGAATATATATATACTATAGATATACACCATACACACTACATTATATATATTATTATAATATATACATTCATATAAAATGACATATACATATATTAGCAGAGAGAGTGAAATAGCATGGGTTACACATACATATACATTAGGGCTGGGCGATATGACCAAAATATCATATCCCGATATCGGTCATTCATATCCCGATAACGATATATATCTCGATATAGCACATTTTCTGTAAATTCAATGAATAAATACCGTATTTTCCGCACTATAAGGCACACCGGAGTGCCTCAGCAGCTAAATTTAATGATGTGTACATATATAAGCCGCACTGGACTATAAACCGAAGGTGTTTCAATGTTTAATTACCATTAGGGCTTGCCCAAATGCCATTTTTCAGGCTTCGAATACTCGTTGGTTTTTTCCGAGTGAATATTCGAAACACCGTCAAAACATTAATAATCCCTATATACTCCCTGGAACCATCTGCATATTTTGTTGAAGATTTAATAGCTTTTGAAGGTTAATTAGTAGGTTGAAGTTCCTTCGTTTTTTCCCGTGAAAGCGAACAGCTGTTGTTCCGTTCCAAATCAGCTGTCCTCTGCCGCACCGTTATGTAAGCCGCAGAATCGAAAAATAAGAAAAAAAAGGTGCGTCTTATAGTCCGACCACATGGAAAGGCCTATTTCGTAGCCCCTCTTTTAGGTTCAAGCTCACTTTGTCTTGGCTGGTCTTGGGAGTCCTTCTCCTATTCAGAATTGTCACGTTCTCTCTCCTCCATGTTTGTTTGTATTGCGTTCATGTGCCGTGTGGAAGAACGTAAAGCGTCGTCCAAATGACGTTAAATATTACTGTAAAGAGTGTGATTTGCGACAAGACGATATAAACGATAGAGGATAATATGAAACGATAGACATTTTTATATCATCACACGATATATATCGTCATATCGCCCAGCCCAAATATACATATGTACACATACATAGATACACACACCTCAACAATAACGTTATGAAAACATCGACAACAATATTATGAAAACATCAACCATATTATGAATATATCAACAACAATATTATGAACATATCAACCACAATATTATGAATACGTCAACAACAAACATCTCACCCTGGATCCAGGCTGCTCTTCTTCTTTTTATTATCTTTCAGACTCTTTTTGTGATCGCTCTCTCTTCTTCTTCAGCCTCCCCCCCCCTCACCAACCCCCCTCAGCCCCCTCCCTCTCACCCCCTCGTCAGCCCCGATACCCCCCTCAGCCCCTTCACCCCCCCTCCCCCTCAGCCCCTTCATCCCCCCTCCCCCCCACCCCTCCCCATCACCGGCCCCTCAGCCCGGTCACCCCCCCTCCCCCTCACCTCACCCTCAGCCCCCCTCAGACCCTTCAGCCCCCCTCCCCCTCACCCCTCCCCCTCAGCCCCGTCAACCCCCCTCAATGTAACAATGTAATACCTGCTGGGTTTTATACAACCAGGTTTAAGTGTGATGGTGGACAGTATTAATATGCATAAGATACATGATTTCAGCCATCATCTTCATTCCCAGTAGGATGTGACCTCACTTCCTGCTGTGTGGATGGACTTTCCATCTCAAGAGCGAGTGTGTTTTGTGATGAATCAAACAGACACTTACACTTCTTTAGAGCTGGTTTCAGCCTCCACACTCCACCGTGCTCCACACTGGGGGGGAAACAAAGTGAGAGCAGCATGTTGAAACATTCACCTTCATCATCTGCTGTCTCATCACGTTCTACTCAACATGAGTGACAGCTGCCTCTTCAAACCACTTAATCTAGCAGCGGCTTGAATCCTTGTAGGAGACTTTGTCCCTGAGTGGTGAGCTGTCCTCTCCATACCTGAGAGTGTCCAGTCTCCAGCGTGGATCCTCCAGTCCAGCAGAGAGCAGCGCAGCTCCAGAGTCTCCTGGGTGATTGTAGCTCAGGTCCAGCTCTCTCAGATGGGAGGGGTTGGAGCTCAGAGCAGAGGCCAGAGAAGCACAGCCTTCCTGTGTGACCAGGCAGCCAGACAAGCCACACACACACACACACACACACACACACACACACACACACACACACACACACACACACACACACACACACACACACACACACACACACACACACACACACACACACAAACACACACACACACACACACACACTTATATTAATTCTGGGAGCAGTTCATACTAAAGTAACCATATTTATAAAGCGTATTCATTCCATTTGGAGGACAAGGAGAAGAGGAAGTGGGGAGATGACATCATCACAGACAGCAGAACTTCCTTCACTTGGATGTGAAACAGGATCTTAAATAAATGCTCCTTTCTCAATAGCTACAACTCAATGAGGCCTAAAAATTTTTTTGGTTTGGTTCCGGTTTCCGACCGACCCTGTCAATTTATGTGCGACCCAAATTATTTTATGAGCTTTATAAAAAAAAAAATATATATATATATATATTTTTTTTTATGCAAACTATACGTTTTGGTACAGCACCTCTTCATTTTGTACAAGGATGAGCGAATTTTCTCGTTTTTAAATGAAAACAACCTACCTATCATTCGCTGCCGCTGGAAAAAATAAAATAAAAAAATAAAAAAAATTCCCTACCTACCCATGACCTCAACTGACAACCAACAGGAACCAAACTTTTTTTTTTTTTAGGCCTGAGATATTGTTCAGGTAGAGTCAGGAGAAGTCCGCTGTCTATGGTACGCTGAGACCTTTTCTTCACAGTTTCCAACAATGTGTAGAACCAGGGAGAGTTTTGTCAGCAGGCAAAAGAGCAACAGAAAGGCATCGGACATGAGCAGCACTACACCAAACTAATGTGAAGTTAATAAAGTCCATCTTTAATGTTCAATCACTTTACCACGGCCAGTGATGTTCTATGGTGAGGTGTACATTATATTCAGATCACAGCACGGCTAAAGCCTCATCCCCATGTCTAAGCTAATGACAACTCCTCAGCTTACATCAGCTGACCAGAGTTACGTAACATGTAACAAACACAACATGCTAGTAGTTAGCAGGTCAACCCCTAACCCTAACATCAGCCTGCCAGAGCTACATAACAGATAACAAACATAACATACTAGTAGTTAACAGGTCAACCCCTAACCCTCACATCAGCGGTCCAGAGTTACATATTAAACAACCCCAAGACACAGTTTGAAGAGGCTGAAAACTGACCTGAGAGTTTCCAGTGTACAGTGTGGACTCCCCAGTTCAGCAGAGAGCAGCTTCACTCCTGAATCCTGCAGATCATTGGTACTCAGGTCCAGCTCTCTCAGACTAGAGGAGTTGGAGCTGAGAACTGAGGCCAGAGCTTCACAGCATCTCTCTGACAGATGACAGCCATTCAGCCTGCACACACAATAAAGAGAACCGGTTAGGAACTGTGATTAAAATAACATACATCTTTAAGTTATTCCATAACGAAGGAATGTTATTAGTTTAACAAAAAATACTAAATAATTAGACGCATAAATGTTAAATTGTTGTTTATTTGAGATTGAAAATGTTTTTTAAATGAATACTCCTTCTATATTATATTGTTCTGAATATTCTCTTAAGTGTACTTTGATACATTACATGTCGATAGGACACCTACAAAGATGTTTAGTATATTATTATTACTATTATGTTTATTATGTTATGAGTAGAGTAGTAATACATGTTGTAATGAACCTGCAGAGATCTTTTTCATGTTTTTTTAACCTTACATTCCAGTTTTATTTATATTGTGTAGTGTGTATTGTAATACATGTTATTAGTGAACCTACAGAGATGTTTTGGAGGCTTTGACCACTGGCAGCAGCCTCAGAAGACCATCTTCTGATGCAGAGTATTTTTTCAGGTCAAACACGTCCAGCTCCTCTTCTGATGTCAGTAGGATGAAGACCAGAGCTGACCACTGAGCAGGGGAGAGAGGTTTTCCGGAGAGATTTCCTGATTTCCTTGGATCTCCTTCACTAGAGAACAGTCGTTCAGCTCATTCAGACAATGGAACAGATTGATGCTTCTCTCTGGAGAAAGATCTCCTTCTATCTTCTCCTTGATGTAAGACACTGTTCCCTCATTGGTCTTTGACCCACTTCCTGCCAGTCGCAGCAGACCTGTTTTAATCTGAGTGGTCAGTGATCTTTTTTTCTGTCCCAGCAGACCTCGTAGGACAATCTGATTGGTCTCCAGAGAGAGGCCCAGGAGGAAGCGGAGGAACAAGTCCAGGTGTCCGTTCTCACTCTGTAAGGCCTTGTCCACAGCACTCGGGTAGAGGAGGAGTTTATCTTTCCTGGAGGTTGAGAGCAGATTGACACCAGTATCGATGAAGGACAAAAAGACATAAAGGGCAGCCAGAAATTCCTGGATGCTCAGATGGACAAAGCAGAACACCTTGTCCTGGTACAGCCCACACTCCTCTTTAAAGATCTGGGTGAACACTCCTGAGTACACTGAGGCTGCTCTGATATCGATGGCAGAGTGTGCCATATCTGCCTCGTAGAAGATCAGGTTGCCTTTCTCCAGCTGGTTAAAAGCAAGTTTTCCCAGAGAAACAATGATCTCCCTGCTCTCTGAGCTCCAGTCTGGATCTGTTTCAGCCCTCCCATGGTACTTCCTGTCCGCCTGTATGGACTGAACCCTCAGGAAGTGGCTGTACATCTGAGTCACGGTCTTGGGCATCTCTTCGATCTGGGAATTTTGGAAGATGTCCTCCAGAACTGAAGCAGTGATCCAACAGAAGACTGGGATGTGACACATGATTTGGAGGCTTCGTGATTTCTTGACGTGGGAGATGATTGTGCTGGCCATCGTCTCCTCTCTGAATCTCTTCCTGAAGTACTCCTCCTTCTGTTGGTCGGTGAACCCCCTCACCTCTGTCACCATGTCAACACACTCAGCAGGGATCTGATTGGCTGCCGCAGGGCGTGTGGTTATCCAAATGCAAGCAGAGGGAAGCAGGTCACCCCTGATGAGGTTGGTCAGCAGCATGTCCAACGAGGTGGACTTTGTGACATCATTCCAGATCGGGTTTCTCTGGAAGTCCAGAGGAAGTCGACACTCATCCAGACCATCCAAGATGAAGACAACTTGGAACCCGTCGTATCTGCAGATTCCTGCTTCTTTGGTCTCAGTAAAGAGGTGATGAAGAAGTTCCACCAAGCTAAACTCTTTCCCTTTCAGTAAATTCAGCTCTCTGAAAGTGAGGAGAAATGTGAAGTGTATGTCCTGGTTGGTCTTGCCTTCAGCCCAGTCCAGAGTGAACTTGTGTGTTAAGACGGTTTTACCAATGCCGGCCACTCCAGTCGTCATCTTTGTTCTTATTGGTTGATCGTTTCCAGGTAAGGGTTTAAAGATGTCTTCACATCTGATTGGTGTTTCTTCCTTGGCTGGTTTCCTGGAAGCTGTTTCAATCAGCCTGACCTCATGTTCCTTGTGGACCTCTCCACTGCCTCTCTCTGTGATGAAGATCTCTGTGTAGAAGTCGTTCAGATCTGTTCGCTGTCCTGCTTTAGTGATTCCCTCAAACACACACCTGAACTTCTTCTTCAAATGAGACTTGATTTTATGTTGGCAATCGACAGCAGCAGATCCTAAATGAGAAAACAACAGATGACATCAGTTAGTGGATGGTGATCAGTGGAACCAGGTCAATATTTCCTGTTCAATTATCAACTTCATGTTATTTAGTGGCTTCATTACTATTATTTCCACAGCAATATGATTGGTCTAATGATAGTAATAATGATAGTGAATCAGTGTAAAGTGATTTGCAATGTTGATACAACAAGACAGGGTTTCATCACTTCAACTGAGTCGTTCTGCTGTTGGTCTGCAGTATAATGATTAATGTTACTTAACCTGATAGACCCACAATAACCCTACATATATTGGTCAAACCATCTAACCTGATACCCCCACCATAACCCTACATATCTGGATCACGCCATTTGACCTTATACCCCCACAATAACCCTACATATCTGGATCAAACCACTTAACCCCCAACATAACTCTCCATATATGGACTAAACCATTTACCTGATACCCATTAACTCTACACCATTTAACCCCAAAGAGGAAAGATACTGCTCCTTAAAAATATGATTTCTTCTCTTTTTTAAGATCAGATCTGTTTTGCCCTTCAAAATAATAGTCTCTTTTGTCTTCAAAGTACGAATCTCTTACCGCCCCCCAGTGTGTCAGCCAGTTCCTCCTGGTTCATCTCCAGCTCTGTTTGATGCTGCTGTACAGACTGAGCACTGGTGACCTTTGACCTCCCCTGGTGTCTGTGGAGAACACACACACACACACACACTTTAATTTTTCCTGACTTGGAAACATCAGTACCAGTAACGTCTGATAACAAGAGCCTGCTCACTCCTGCTGGACTCTTCGAGAAAAAGAAGAACCAGGATTTATTGACGTTTGATAGAAGCTGTATCTTTTATTTTTTTTTGTAATTCAAGTTTTTTTTATTGAATTTAGAATTTTCGCTTGGGTGACGGAACAATGTTACATATACAGAGATATTCTTAAAGGCACCCAGTGCAACTTTCAAGGCTTAAAAATAAACATTCAATTTCTAGTCTTTTTTACACGTAGTAAGTTTCAATAACTCCATACCATTACATACCGACATTCAAGCAGCAAAGATGAGACGTCGTTGTGTGGTGAGAACTGATAGAAAATCGATAACAACAACAATGCCGCCATTTTCTTTATTTTTTGTAACCTACAATAAATAAAGCAGGCTTCCAGTCAATGGAAAAATGGCTTCTCCCCACCGGCGATTGTTGTTGTTTACGATTTTCTATCAGTTCTCACCACACAACGACGTCTCATCTTTGCTCCTTGAATGTCGATATGTAATGGTATGGAGTTATTGAAACTTACTACGTGTAAAAAAGACTAGAAATTGAATGTTTATTTTTCATTGAATGTTTACATAAAGTTGCACTGGGTGCCTTTAACTACGGTACAAATAAAGTCTTTGCCAAAATCAAAATCAAATTAATAATAAAAAATAAATAAAAATACTTATAATAATACGTATCTGTAAACACAAGAGAAAACAAGAGCAGCTCTAAGGGCACATTCAAATTGGAGTGACTAGAATGGTTATCCATGCAAAAATCAAAAGCATCAGTACATTCCATCAACTGTGTTCACGCTACAGGTTTATCGGTCAGTGAGATATATGTCCAGAAACTATCCCACGCTGGTGCTTTATCCTTGCTTATAGTATTCAGCTTATTAAGCATGTGTTCATATGAGGCTGTTTTTATCATGGCGTTAGCCCATTCTTTAAACCCTGGAGTTGTAGGCGTTTTCCAGTGTTTAAGAATCATCCTTGCAGCCACTGTAATGCCAACCATGATGACAGAAAACTCTTTACTTGACATGTTACATAGCTGACTTCTGTCACCTAGCAGGCAAAGTCTCGGAGAGATTGGTATTTCCCTCCCGGCCAATTTGCCAAGGTACTCCAAAACAAATCTCCAAAAGGGCTGAATAGATGGGCATTGCCAAATACAGTGTGATAAAGTACCAGCTTCTTTCTGACATTTCCAACATAAATTGTTATTCATTACTCCCATTCTATATAGTCTTAGTGGTGTAAAGTAGTACCTGTGTATTATTTTATATTGGGTGAATTTACCTTTGGCTTCCCTTAGGTACTTTCCATTGTCAGATATAATTTTTAACCATGTACTGTCCTCCATTATGCATCCCAAATCTTTCTCCCATATTACTTTTAGGTTATGACGGTCATAGCTAAGCAATTGGTTGGTTTTCCTATAAAACATAGAAGCTCGTTTGCACTCCCCAGGTAGTTTGAAGTAATCCATGATGTGGTTCCCATCTCTGTACTGACTCTTGGAGGTAATACAGCTCCTGATTTGAAGGTACTTCCAAAAATTGTCTTTTCCCTTGAGTTTATATTTTCTCACCAAGTCTGAGTATGATACAAACACATGATCTTCAAATAGATCAGCAATGTTACATATACCACTACTATGCCACTTCTTCCAAAATACTGACGTCTTTCCAATTTTAATCATTGAGTTATACCATAAGGATGAGTAGGATTGCTTACAATGTGACAATTTAAAAATTGTATGTACCTTGGTCCATATCTCTTTGTGGTGTGCCATGATAGGATTGGGTAAATTAAGGGAGACACTGGGAGAGTCTATCAATAGGTGGAAAAGGGAGTGCCAACTTATTTTCAATAGCAACCCATTCTAATGTATTATATTTATTCCAGTGTCTGGTTTTTTTGGCAATTTCGAAAGAGATGTAATACATTCTTGGGTCTGGCAATCCCAGTCCGCCTTTGTCTCTAGGTGAGCACACTTTGCTAAGCTTAATTCTGGGTCTTTTCCTTCCCCATAAAAAGTCTTTAATTATTGTGTCATATCGTTTGAACATCTGAGGGGATATAGTTACTGGTACCATCATGAGTATATAATTGATTTGTGGAGAAATCACAATTTTTTATAAGATTAACCTTTCCCCATAATGTCAAATTAATTTTCCCCCATTTATCTAAATTAGTTTTTATTTTTTGTAGTACTGCTTCAAAGTTAAATGCCGGCATTATTTCCACAACCTGGCTTAGTTTTATTCCCAAATATTTCATCCCTTTTGGTACTCATTTAAAACCAAAGTTTGTCATTAAATTTGAATTGAGTAATCCCGTAATAGTCATGAATTCCGACTTTGTCCAATTAATCTTGTACCCTGATCATTTGGAATATGATTTTATTTTGTCCATGAAGTGGGGCGTCGAATTCAATGGGTCTTTTACCAGCATAAAAATATCATCCTCGTACAATAACAATTTGTGCTCTTTCCCGCCTCCATCCACTCCTTTAATATTTGCATTGGCCCTAATCGAAATAGCCAGCGGCTCCAATACGATATTAAATAATAATGGAGATAAAGGGCAGCCCTGACGAGTTCCTCTGGTAAGGTTGAATAGAGTGATAATTATCCCGTTAGTCATCACGGCTGCCTTTGGGCTTTTATACAAGGTTTTAATCCAGCCAATAAATGTTTGTCCGAATCCAAAATGTGATAGAGCTGCAAGCAAGAATTCCCATTGAACCCGGTCGAATGCCTTCTCAGCATCAAGTGAGGCCAACGACCGGGTCTCTTCCTGTCCTGTTGGACCATATCAAGTGTAATAGTCTTCTCATATTGTCTGTAGACGACCTATTCTTCATAAATCCTTCTTGGTCAGGGTGTATGATGCTTGGTAATGCACTTTCCAGACGTAAAGTCAAGATCTTAGTTGAAATTTTACAATCAAGGTTTATCAAACTCAAAGGTCTGTAATTAGCAGGGTCTGTTGGATCTCTGTCTTTTTTTAGGTATAACAGATATCAAGGCGTTGTAGAATGTTGGAGGGAGAGAACCTAATGTGAATGCTTCATTATATACCCCTTTTAATATTGGGGCAAAGATATCTATATATTGCTTATAGTACTCGACCGGAAATCCATCCATGCCAGGTGATTTACCTGCTTTCATGCATGAAACAGCCTTCCTAATTTCGTTCTCTGATATGGGACTATCAATCCCTTCAATATGATCAGTTGACAATTTAGGCATATTTAAGTTAGTTAAGAAGTCTGTCAGCTCTTCCTGTTGGGGATTAATGTCAGATGTGTATAATTCTTTATAATACAGTTGTAAAACATCATTTATCTCCTTTGTTGAGGAGACTGTACTATTGCCTTTCTGAATAGCTGGTATCACATTATATGAGTCTTTTTTCTTTAGTTGCCTGGCCATTAACTTATAGCTTGGGACAATTAACGTTGTCCCAAGCCTAAATATAGCATATTCAACTTTTTTATCGTAGATTTCCTGCAGCTGGAACTTAAGCTTTTTCTTTTTTTTTTGATGAATGTGCTATCATTTTCCCTCTAACATAAGCCTAAGATGCTTCCCATTCCATTGCTCTTGTATTAGTACTGCCAGCATTAATTTCGAAAAAAGATTTAATATCCTCCTTCAACAGTTGTTTAAAGTTCTCATCTTGTAGTATTGACGTGTTCATATGCGATCTTTCATTTTTTCTCTTGGTCAGTATTTATATCAATGCCAAGCTCTACTGGCGCGTGATCAGAGAGGGCCATTGCATTTATTTTACACTTGACAACTTATTTTATAATGGTGTTCGAAATCAGAAACATATCGATCCTAGAGTAAGATTTATGCGAGTGTGAATAGAAAGTATATTCCCTTCCAGTAGGATTTATTAATCACCATATATCGACCAAGCCCAAATCCTTGTTTAACATATGCATTGCCGCTCTATCCTTAGGCATTACAGGGGCACTAAATTTGCTTCTATCTACGCAGGCATCCAAGACTTGGTTAAAGTTTCCTGCCAATATAATTAGACCCCCAATCTCCTCCTGTGTCTTATTCACATTGTGAAAAATTCTTGATCACCTTTATTCGGTGCGTAAATATTGCACACAGTATCAACTTAGACCCATTAATCAGTGCCTATATACACACCATTTCTACCTTCTTTATCCTTGATCTTCTTAAGTAAAATAAAACCTACATTTTTGTTTATCAATATGATTACTCCATTCTGCTTACTGGAGATGGAGCTATGAAAGATATGTCCAACCCAGCTCCGTTTCAATTTCAGTACTTTCAATAAAGTGTGTTACCTGAAGGAAAGCTATGTCTGGCTTTTTATGCATCAGATAAGTCAATACCCTCCCTCTCTTAACGGGATTCCCACAAACATTTATATTCCAGCAAATACATTGAACGCCTGGTCATATTTACGTATGAATAGTATGTTGAAACTCAGTTTTAGGCCAGCAATAATTGTGTCCCCCATGCTTCTTGCAGTTGTCTCGTTTGGCTCATTTGTACTTTAATCTGTCATCCCCAAGTGCAACTTAATCAACATCTGATGTGTGAAAATGGTAACCTTAACATCTCTAAGAACATGAACATACAGAACCTTAACATCTCTAAAAACATTAACATATAGAGAAAAAAACCTTAATTTAGGAAGGGCCCGCCTAACACCTGGGGCCTCTGGCTTTTCTCCAGCCATAAAAACAAAACAGAAAATAAAAACAAAATAAACCTAACCCTTTGGTCCGTGGGGTATGTACACCTAACCAGTAGAGACTCACTCCCCGGCTTTGTTGCTCAGGCAGAACAATATCAAGCTCAACCACCCTTTTCTTAATGTTGTCCAAGACAGTCTTCCTTATAGGCCTCCAACACTCCTATCAGCTCACCCATCTGTACTGCAGTTCGCCCTGATGAACTGCTCTGCCTCCTTGGCGCTTGCGAAACTCCGGTTCCTCCCCTTCCATGTGCATCGCAGGGACGCTGGATGCGCCAGCGTGTATCTCACATTGAGCCGTTGCAGCGACCTCTTCACGGATGTAAACGTTTTTCTTTTCTCTTCAAGCTCCTGTGTCATGTCAGGAAACACGGACAGTCTCAAGCCTTCCCATTCGATCCCACGCTTTTCTGGCCGCTCTCACTACTTTATCTCTTGCCGGCTGTCGCAGGAATCTGATCAGCACTGGTCTGGGCGGTTGTCCGTCATTGGGCACGGGAGCGAGCGAGCGATGCGCTCTTTCGATTTCAAATTCACCGCCAACTTCAATCCCGAGGCCCTCGCCCAGAACTCTCTTTACACAACTTTCCATAGTGCCGTTCGTTCCGAAGGTTTCTTTAAGCCCCACCAGTCGCACATTATGTCTCTTACTGTGATTTTCAAGCACCTGCATGCGGTTCCACATAGCGTCCATCTTTTTCTCATCGTGCTCTCTGTTGCTCATTAGCCGCTCGGTTAGGGTTAGGGTTAGGTTAGGTTAGGTTCGGTTAGGGTTAGGGTTAGGGTTAGCTAACCCTCGGTTGTGTCCTCCAGCTGGTGGATACGGCCCTCTGCTTCTTCCAGCTTTTCCTGTATCCCTTCCACCGTGTTCTTCAGCTCAGAGGTTGTGTGTTCCTGTATCCCTTCCACCGTGTTCTTCAGCTCAGAGGTTGTGTGTTCCTGTATCCCTTCCACCGTGTTCTTCAGCTCAGAGGTTGTGTGTTCCTGTATCCCTTCCACCGTGTTCTTCAGCTCAGAGGTTGTGTGTTCCTGTATCCCTTCCACTGTGTTCTTCAGCTCAGAGGTTGTGTGTTCCTGTATCCCTTCCACCGTGTTCTTCAGCTCAGAGGTTGTGTGCTTGATTGTTAAAATATCTCCTGCAATCCCCTGCAGCATGGTGCTAATTTTGACGATCTCGGCATAAAGATTATCCGTGTTCAGTGTAGTTTGGTCGCTCTGTTGCGTTAAGCTAGCAGTTCCCGCATCGTCATTTGGAGACAGACTATTCCTGGTCGACCTGTGGCCCGCAGCCTGGTCTTCAAAATATTTCGAAGTAGCCATTCGGGTTCAGGTGAACTCAGAGTTACTTAGGAAGCTGTTTCTACAAAAATGAGTGGACTATGATATGATAATTAAGTAAATATATTGGTGGGCTAGCGGAGATCTTTACTGAGCTGCCATCTTGCTCGACGTACCCACATGACTCTAGAAGCTGTATCTTTATGATATATGATGATTCCTCACCTCTTCTCAATCGACTGATTTCCATCTTTAAAGGTAACAGGAGGTCCCATAGAGCTGTCACTCTTCATGGAGACACAGCTGGGTCCAGGGGAGTCTGCTCTCTGCTGCTGGACTCTTCTAGAAAACAAGAACCAGGATTTATGGATGTTTGATAGAAGCTGTACCTTTATAATCTCTAGGGCTGTCAAGTTTTGGTTGGTTGGTTGACTGGTTAATGGATATGCACTTGTTGGACCAAATTGTCTTTAGTCGGACAATGGCTGGTGTTCCTTTAATAAGAACAAAGAGCTTCTTAATCCATTATTTTAGGGCCTGAAGGGACAAATGCAGACCGATGTGTTTTATATTTGAGTGACGGGCTATATTGTGTTAGAAATAACATTAATTATGAATACAAATAAGGTTGAAGGCTCCGTAGTTTCTGTTTTAATAATCATATGGTTTAATAAACGATAAGACTTATAAGACAAGAGGTCAAGCCCCTGGGTTTCTTAACGTTTAACTGGCCCATAAGGAAGACCGCTAGTCCTAACTTACTGAACCTTTACTCCGCAAATAACTCATTGATTCCAACAAAGTCATCGATCTGGCAGCATTTGGTTAAAAAGGACGACAAAAAAGCATGCAAAGTGTAGAGTAAGTTTGTGGGCAGATCAGCTAAAATGGTAAGCTATGAGTACTTTTTTCTTAATATGTCTGATCAGTGGCGGTTTTAGGCACGGGCGAACCAGTCAGCCGCCCGGGGTGCCATATTTGTGGGGGGCGCCAAATCACATGGGGGGCGCCACGAGCAGTAAAAAAAAAAAAAAAAAAACTTCAATGAAGTACATAACATTGTGTGGGGAATTGGTGTTTTGGCGCCCCCTCTGGCTGCAGGCGCACCTGCTCATTGAGACGGTGCCGTGCACGGACGGAATGAAACCCCCACTGAAGTCCGTAGGGTCATGATACAAACCCCCCCAATTCTTCGGTTGTGTCGTCTCTAAACGACGCTGCCCGACGCTCCGTGGCTCGTCCCCTGTCTGCTTCTTATTGAAGCTCTGCCCTAACCGAGTCGACTCTGGCCGAGAGGGGTCTGAAACCCACTGACCTTCTCCAAACAGCCCTTATGTGATATTGAGGCTAGCAGGTAGAGTACAACGCACTGTGGTAGATTCTGTTGATCTAGAGACAACGTGCACATTCTTTTATAATCATCTTTTCACCATTGACCAATCGATTGGTCAGAGAGTTGGTTGGATTTAAGAATACAGCCCAAATCATCAGCTCTAATCATTTCTTACCTTTTCTCAACAGACTCATTTCCATCTTTAAAGCTATTAGGATGTTCCATAGACCAGCCACTCTTCATGGAGACACAGCTGGGTCCAGGGGAGTCTGCTCTCTCCTGCTTCTCTGGGCTTCAACAAACACACACACACACACACACACACACACACACACACACACACACACACCTTTTACTCAGACTAATGTTGGAGTCATGATGCATCACTGCTGAGCTCTGAGATGGACAGCAGTCACAGACAGAGAGATCCTCTTCTTACCTCTTAGCTTTGCTCTGACGGCCATGTTCCCCAGACAGAGCGGTCTTAGAGGAAGGATCCCTATTCTCTCTCTCCTCATCCATAGTAGACTGGAGAAAATACGTTCTGTCCCATACGGTAAAAAGTTATAAAAGTATAAATGTAAGGGAAGAAACTGAGGTTAAAGTGTTTATGAACATGAACACTTTAATCATGTCACGTGAAAGGTTTTCAAAGCGGAGAAAGAAAGGCTCCTCGCTGCGACGGACGGTTCAGGGGCCGTATTCACAAAGGATTTTAGGGCTAAAAGTAGGTCCTAACTGGCGAATTTAGGAGTAACTCCTAAAAATAATGGGCGTGTCACTCTTAAATTTAGGACTCCTAACTTTTTTCACTAAGAGCAATTCACAAAGTATTTTAGGCCTAAAAGTAGCACCTAAGTCTAGGAGAGCTTAAAAGTCCTCAAGAGGACTCCTAACTCAGTAAGACCTATTCACAAAGAATCGTAAATGCCTGCGAGACGAAATGTTAGGGTATTAAACTTGTTGTGGAGTTAATCGCAATGCAATAACATCCCCGACTAACAGGAATAATCCGATCAGTCCCGAAATAAAATGTTTGGCCACTACGTTATTTAGCAACAGGGGAAATGCAACTTTGCAATGCCGACGATTTAAAAATATCGCAACCATCAGTCAGCCGTGCCATAAACTTTCCTTTGGACATTCAACAATTACACAGGATCAAAGCCAACTTCATGGCAATTGCAGGTATGCCCGGTGTGGTCGGTGCTATTGACGGGACGCACATAAAAATAATTGCGCCATCAAAAGACGAGGACGTGTTCGTCAATGGAAGAAAGTGCATTCCATCAACACGCAGGTTGTTTTTGATGCAAATTTTAACATAGCCTACTGGATGTTGTTGCAAAGTGGCCTGGATCTTCAGCTACCCATGATTCGCGCATTTTAATGGAGAGCGGTCTGAGGCAGCTTTTTGAGATGTACCAGTTGGGTGTCACTTGCTGGGAGACAGTGACTATCCATGCAAGACGTGGCTCTAGACACCCTACCTCATTCCACAACCGGGAGCACAGTTAAAGTATAACATGTAAGTGATTACGCATATTACGCTTAGTCCTACGTGTAAAACACATCGTATTGGCTCTGTGACGCCTTTTATTTGTTGAATCCATATTTATTATTGTTTACTGATTTCTTCCATATATGCTAGAGCACACAAACATACACGAAATGTTGTGGAGAGAGGAATTGGGCAGATGAAACGTCGGTTCATGTCCTCCACGGCGAAATACGCCTCACCCCAGAGAGGACAAGCACAGTCATTACTGCATGTGCCATTCTACACAACCTCTGCTAGCGGAGGAACATTCCACAGCCAGACGATGATGAAGATGATGATGATGATGATGGCGATCAACATGACAATGAATTTGGCCGTGTGGAACCGAGTGGACTGGCATTTAGGGATCACTTTGAAAACACATTTTAGGTAAACACCTTGGCACAAATCAGTCAACACTTGTGTAGTTCATAACATTTATTTTCTTTTAAATGTTACGTATTTTTATTGTTTGCTTTCTCTCTCTCTTGAACGTGCAGGCTACAACGTCATTATCGTGGTCTGCACAAAATTGTCATCATGCGTGTATTCTGCTAACTGCACTATAACTACTTAATAGGAATTCATTTCTAGCCTAGGCTATTTCCTTGTTTTTCGGTGATTCAGTGGGCTCGTCTGAACAACCAATCACCGAACTGACTGCTTCTAAACTCGTGCACGAGAATTGACGTAATCCATAGCAACGGCGCGTCACTCTTAGTTCACTCTTTGTGATTTATCCTTAGTAAGAGTAGGTCTCAGCGGCTTTGTGAATAACTTTTAAGAAAAAACTCCTACGTAAAATGTTTTAGCGCGAGTTAGGAGCACTCCTAGCGGTAAGATAAAATGCTTTGTGAATACGGCCCCAGATGAGGAAGTTACTTGGCTGAACCGCCCCTCTAAGCGCATGTCACATGTATTCTGGGAAAACGGGTAGCGTGCGTGCGCACACACACGCACACACACACACACACACACACACACATACACACACACTAACACACACACACACACACACACACACACACACACAAACACACACACCGAACTGTTGGAAGGGGAAGTACTTGAGGAACTGAGAGAGAGAGAGCGAGAGAGAGAGAGAGAGAGTGACCCTGCGTTCACACCAAAAGATGCATTTGCTGCCCGAACGCGTTGCTGCCGAAGTTATGCGGCGCCGCAAATCAAGTTTTGCGGCGCTGCAAAGGTTTTGCGGCGCGTCAAAAGGTTTTGCTGCGCCGCAAAAGTTTTGCTGCGCCGCAAAAGTTTTGATGCGCGGCAAGTTTTTCCCGCGGTGCTTCTGAATTCATTCACAACCATGGCCGACATTACGAGCATCATATCTCTTTACCTGTTGTGGAAGAGGGAGAGACGTCGGAATGCTCGTCGTCGTTTATGGATTCATGACACCATTCGGAGCCGTACAGAGCTCGGTGAATTTCACCGTCTTCTGTAGGAGCTCCGTCTGGATGGCAAACGCTTCCAGCGCTATTTGAGGCTGACTCCAGCCCAGTTTGATGACCTGCTAGCTAGGATCGGTGCTAGGATCTCTCGGTTGGACATTTATACTTATATTTATACAACTGTTGTATAATGAGCGTATACAGCACACGGCGAGTGAACTGCTCCATAGGATAAATTGCCGGCGAACCGCTCTATCGGAGCCTTCTCTCTCGGAGGGACGCTAAAGTGTGTTGCATAGCGACCATCGATGCATAGCGGCAGCCAGGAGGGACTACTATTTTGTATTCTTTAATTAAACGGCTATTTTGACTTTCTTGGTTTCTTTTTAAATGTAGTGTGTCTATGACTTTCGTTTCGCCATAATAGTAACCGTTGTATAAAAGCAATACATCAGTCAGTGGCATGTGCTCATTATACCACTGTGAAGAGGGTCGCCGGCCGGTGAAGGGGGTATAATGAGCACATACCACAGCCTGGCGTGATCTATTGCTTAAATATATATGTATTGGACACTTATAACTGGCCACGGTGGTGTTGAAGATCACCGGGTATGCGGAGACTGCAATTATTATCTTCTCCTCCATTTAAGTAACACTGATTGGCTGTTACGGCATGTCACTCAGTGGCAACGCCTCAGTGGCAACGCTGTTGAACGCTGATTGGCTGTCATCACGTTTGCAGCGAGGCAAAGGTTTTGCGGCGCGGCAAAAGTTGAAATATTTCAACTCGAGCAGCATTTGACGCGCCGCAAAATACGTGAACGCGCCCTCCGCCCGTGCCCGGCAGCGGGCACGGGCATGCCGTGCCGCAAATCAGATTTTGACGCGCCGCAAATCAAGTTTTGCTGCCCGTTTTCTCGGCAGCAAATGCATCGGCAGCAAAGCAGCAACACGTCTCTACATTCACTTTGAATGGGATCACGACGCGCGTCAACTTTTTGCATCTTTTGGTGTGAACGCAGGGTGAGGGGGTGTTCACACAGGCAGTTTTTTTTTCAGGTGCGGGTGGATGTTTTACATTATATTCCTATGATACAGGGTGTTTTTGTAAAAACATCCTGGGTGCTTTTAAAAACACCGCTGCCAGCGGGTTTTTTTCACTGCTCTGGGTGGTTTTCAAGTTGGGATAAATTCAACTCGCCAAGAAAAAGCACCTGACGTCAGGTAGTTTTTTAACAGCTGACCAATGAACGAGAACCTACGTCACTAGGAAAAACGTTGGAAATTCAAGAATGGCGACCCAAACCAAGACATCTTTCCCGACGGAGCAACTTGTTGTTCTTGTCAGTGAACATGTTGAGTTGTATGACATGACCAACAAATTATACCACAACATTTATCACAAGGAGAGTATCTGGAGGACGATCGGTGGGATTTTGGGACATAAGTGTAAGTATTCATTTTAATGTTTATCTGCTCACCTAACAAACTATCCAGTTATCACCGTTAAACGTGTTTCTAATAACATTTCTAGCGAGAAATATACTTTTTACTTGCATAATCTTTAGTCAGTGATTGTGTCTGATCTTTAGTTTTATAGTTATTAGGAAGATTTTATCGGCTCGATGTCAAAGATGTCCGGTTGCTAGGGACGCTGCTTTCGCACAGCTGAGGGCACAGCTGAGCTGAGGGCTGTTGATACGGACAACGCGAAAGCGTTAGTAGCTGCTAGAGAAATTCTTGGTAGGGCTTAATCCTAGCCTGTTGTTTACTTTTATTCACTGTAGGGGAGGATTGCCGTGACAAATGGAAATACCTTAGAGGCAAGTACGGCAAAGAAAGAAAGGAAATGAAGGAGAGGAGGAGTGGATCGGAGGGAGGACATAAACACAGTTGGAAATATGTAAAAATTCTATCTTTCCTGGAGCCTTATGTCCAGGAAAGGCTCACAATTAGTAACTTCGACCAGCCAAGCCAGACAGCAGAGAGCATTTTGAATGCAATGTGTGAAAACAATGAGGTAAGACTAGATGAGATTGAGCTAATGTGCCATGATGAACAGGCCAATTCATAATTGTAGGCTAAATCAAACGAGTGAAGTTTATCAGCTGTATGACTATGTCCTGTGTTTAATCCTGTGGATTGCGAAGGAAAAAAAAATTATGCTTTGTGTAATGTTGTGTTTTGTCCCGTGTTTCCTTTACCTGACAGACTACATTGGATGACACAATCAGTAGTCAACCTGGGCCTGGTTCTTTAAATGGCAGTTCATCAAGGCCCCCACCCCATTAATCTAGGCCCCCACCCTCTCCATCTCCACCCCCACAACCACCTCAACAAGAACAGCAGCAGGAATTCGGGCCCATGAGAGTACAAAGAGGGAGGAAGAGGCAGGCCACTGCGACCATAACCCCCTACCAGCAACAGGTCCTCAGTGCCCTTGCGAAAGAGGAGAATGAGCATGAGCGTTTCCTATTGAGCTTTGCACCCACACTGGCAAGGTTGGAGCCTCGCAAACAGGCATTGCTAAAGTGTAGAATGCAGTCCCTGTTTTATGACATAGAGTTTGGAGAATAAATTAAATTATTAAATTAAATTATTACATTTAAACACAAACATCTGCTTTGTACCTCTTTCTTTACATTAGATATTCTGAAGGACATTTAACATTTTATCTTGTTTTATCACTACAATACCCACTTTGATATACATAGGAGCCACACAATTTCTATTAGGTATAAAAAAAATATTTAAACTTATGTCAGCTTTATCGTTCATGGGTGTGGTACTGCTTCCAAGATTCAGAGAAAACTTCAACTTCACCACATCATCTGGTGTTTGCTGGTGATGAAATGGAATAGCTTTTAAGCAGAAGCTTTGGGTAGCTCTTAAAAGAGCTGTTGGTTTGGTTGGTTTTTTTAAGGCCTATGTAACGGACCTATTGTGTATCCACCTGTATTGTGCCCCGGAACCTTTTGTTTACGTCTCACCCGGTACCCTTTTAGAGGCGCACAGCAGCATTCACGGCGATGCGTGTTTCGCGCGTAGTCTCGTCGAAGACGTAAGTTAATATGTCTTAAAGCCTGTATTTTGGTTATATAAATGTTGGGTTCATATTGAAACATTTTGTGTGTACGTTTTATAGTTCATTTGTCTTACACCGGTTGCATTTCTATGCCGTTTTATGTCTGTGAATAGCGTATGAAGCAAGCTAACGGCTGACCCATGAATGTCCGGTGAATGCAACTTTTCCCTCTCAATTTACCCTCGTCTTGCACCCTTGGCAAGCGGAGCGAGGTATGTTGGTTTGTGATGAAATTAGATTAGATTAGATTAGATTAGGCTTTATTGATCCTTTTGTGATGACTCCCTCAAGGAAATTGATTGTCCAGTAGTTTACAGAAGAAACACAACACAATATTAAATTATATACAATATAAGATAAACAATACACTCTAGATCAGTGGTTCTCAAACTTTTTACCATGAGTACCACCTTAGAAATGATTTGGCTCTCCAAGTACCACCAGAATTAAAATAAAGTAGCGTAGGCCAGTAACTACATAGAGATTACACAGAAGGCATTAATATTAATGATTTATTGTTCATATGACTGAAGCAACTAATGTAAACTCATGTATTGTATTTAAAAAACTTACAACGTGACAATACTAACAACTGATCTGCATCAAAATATAGGCCTACCCAGCAAACCCATCCAACCTGCTTCTATATTTATTCTTAATGCAGGCGAGAGAAGAGAATCCTTTCTCGCATAAATAAGTGGTGGCGAATGGAATTAGAAAGCGCACGGCCTTGTCCGAAAGCGCCGGATATTCGCCTCGTCGCTGCATCCAAAAGTCCAGCAATGTCTGGCCTCTGAAAGTTGACTTCAATGTCTCGTCACAGGACAGTTCAATTAATAGCTCCTGCTCAAGAGCCGATAGGTTCTCCTCCAGGACGTCATGAGCCTTAACAACAAATGGAATGCGCATCCATGTATTCCCCTGCACAATCGCAGGGAAATATTCAGCGAACTGTTGTCGGAGAGATTTCAGGTGCTCAGCAATGTTGTCCCTGACTTGATCAGCGAGCCTGAGGTCATTGTCAGAGAGAAACGTCTCCAGATTAGGGAACGCAGACACATCACCAGTCCGTATTTTTATCTGGAATAATTCCAGCTTTTTCAGCATCGCACTGATTTTGTCCTGGACATCAAAGGCACTGGTAGAGAGTCCCTGCAGTCCCAAATTCAGCTCATTCATTCGGGAAAAAATGTCAGACAAGTAGGCGAGCTGACTGAGCCACAAAGTGTCATCAAACACACCTGATAAGGGGAAGCTTTTGTCCTGCAAGAACACTTGGACCTCCCTGTGCAACTCAAAAAGCCTGGACAGCACCTTCCCTCTTGAGAGCCATCTCACTTCTGTATGCAACAGAAGTTGGACATGCTCGCTGCCCATCTCATCGCAGAGGACATGGAAAAGGCGAGCATGCATCGGTCTGGATTTAATGAAATTGACTGCTTTGACAGCTGTGTCTAAAACAGCCTTTAGTTCTGCGGGCATTCTCTTCACTGCAAGAGCTTCGCGGTGAATGCTGCAGTGAGTCCATTGCACATCAGGTGCCACCTCCCGGATTCGGGCCACCACTCCGCTGTGGCGACCTGTCATGGCCCTTGCACCGTCTGTGCAGACTCCGACGCACTTTTTCCAATCAAGCCCAGTCTCTTGGAAAAAGGCATTCACGAGCTGAAAGATGTGCTCAGCTGTAGTTCTCGTCTGAAGAGACTGACAGAACAGAAAATCCTCATGAGTTGCTTTTTCATATTCTTATCTGACGAACACAAGCAAATTAGCCAAATCTGCAACATCGGTGGTCTCGTCAAGTTGAATAGAAAAGTAGGGACTGTCTTTAATGCGTTCCACCAGTGTTTGTTTAACATTTTCTGACTTATCTTGTATCCTCCGTGACACTGTGTCATTAGAGAGCGGCACCAAGCTTAACTGTTTCGCAACGTTCTCCCCACACATAATGCTCGTCATCTCTTTTGCGAATGGTAAACATAGCTCTTCAGCAATCGTGTGCGGCTTACCAGCTTTTGCTATAAGAAGGCTGCCACGATAGGAAGCTTCCTGAGCTTTGGCAACGGGTGTAATGCTGTGCCTAATTGTTGATTTTGACTGCTTTAGCTCATCGCGTTTTCTGATGAAAAAGTCAACTGGCTTTTCTTTCAGTGATGGATGCTTGGTGGAAAGATGCCGAGTGAGATGTGATGGCTTCATGCATTCATTGCTGAGAACATCTCCGCACACAACGCACTGTGGTCTTGGTTCATCCTCAGACCCAGTCCAAGTAAATCCAAGATTAATGTAATTCGAGTGGTATTTCCTTACAGTTTTGCGTCGTTTGCTATCCGGTGCTGAAACCTCACTGCGCAAATCACTGCAAGCACTATTAGCACTAGCGCTAGGATCACCTTGACTGTTGGCAACTTCATTTTGTAACACACTTCATTTTGTAACACACTTGTAACACAAATATACTCCTTATATTTCCTTGGAGCCAAGATTGCAACGAGTTTGCAGTATTTTTGCTTCCCCCACTCATCATCAAAGCAGTTATAACTATGCCGGTTTAACATGCTCCAAAGAAGAGGCTCGTAGTAACGTCTCTTTTGGGTGCGCACGCACACGAAAAACAACGGCAACATACACACAGAAAGAAATAAGGAGAAATAAAGCCTAGTTTAATTTTAATTCCATTTAGAAACCGTGTGACTTATGTGTTTAGTGTTTGTGTGGCTGGACATTCACGTTTATGTAACGATTACCGATTGCTTCAATTTTTTCGCGCATACTCCACGTACCACTAGATGGCGCTCGCGTACCACCAGTGGTACGCGTACCACAGATTGAGAACCACTGCTCTAGATAACTATAAAACAAAAAGTAAACAGTAAACATTATAATAATAATATAAGATAAACAATAAACTCTTAACTAACTAACTATAAAAAGTAAACAAAAACAGTAAACAATAAACTCTTAGCTAATATAGAAAGTAGAGATAATAATAGAAGTAAAACAGGATTCAAGTAAAATAAAAAGATAAATGTAGAGAACTGTATAGAGGATTAATATAAATAAATAAATATATATAAATAAATAAATGTAAACATATATATATATATGTTTGTGCCTAGATGTTATCCTGCCAGGGCACTCGTCCAGCTTCAGACATGAAGTACTGAGCAAACTTCTCCCTCACTGCCACAACATCTCTGCCAGCATTGTTGGTGCCAAGGCAAGGTGCGTTCTGGAGACCTTGTGATGGCTCAGCTGTGGATGTTCCAGTAGATGACCTAGCCGGTATTGTAGTGCTGGCATCCCACCTCAGAAAGTTATGGAGCATGCAGGTGGCCTTTACCACGTTCTCTGCCACTTCTGGAGAGACACACAGCACCCGACGGTACACTCTCCATTGGGATGCCAGTATACCAAACGCACACTCGACCATTCTGCGCATGTGAGAGAGACGGGTGTTAAACACTTTTTTTTCCTCCAGTGTTGTAGCCAGGGTATGGGCGCATGATGTTACGCCGCAAGGGGAAGGCTTCGTCTGCCAGAAACACATGAGGCATCGGGCCAAGATGTTCTGCCCCTGGGAGGATGGAGTCATCCGGGATACCCAATGTGTTCTGCCGTAGGGCAGTACCAAAAGCGGAGGAGGAGAGGGTTCCCCCATCACTGTTTCTTCCATAGGCCCCGATGTCAACAAGCCTGAAACAGTACCTGGCGTCGACTACAGCCAGAAGGACGATGGAAAAAGTGCCTTTGTAATTGTAATAAACAGAGCCACTGGAGGGAGGAGCCTCAATGACTACGTGTTTCCCATCCATTGCCCCTAGGCAGTTGGGGAAATCCAGCTGTTGGAATCCAGTGGCTATCTTTCTCCACGCTGCTTTGTCTGGAATAGGCATGTAATCTGGCAGGAGGCAATCCCAAATAGCTGTGCAGACCTGATGAACTATGCCTGCCACAGTGCTGACACCCACCCTGAAGGCGAAAGCGATGGACCGGAATGAATCGCCAGTTGCCAGATACCTGCCCAAAGAATGATATTTAGTTTAGTCTGAAACAATTGAGCAAGCACGCATACACCTGTTGATCTTGATTGTAGCCGTTAGCAGTTAGATAGCAGTTTCTATTTCATTTGCAGGCCTGACAGTCAGGTAGGTAATGCTAGCAGTCTACATCCTGTCCAACGAGGGACGCTATACATATAAAATAGGCCTACTCTGAGCACCTTTAAAACAAGACTGAAGACTTTTATGTTTGCTTTAGCTTTCTGCTAAATCTTAAATACATTGCACTTTTTTAAATTTGCCTTTATATTCTATTTTAATACTAAAATGCCTTTTTAACTTTCTATTTTACCCATTTCTTCTTCTATGACAATGTTTATATGTGAAGCACTTGAGTCTGCCTTGTGTATGAAAAGTGCTATATAAATAAAGTTGCCTTGCCTTGCCTACGTATGCTGAAAAGGTGAGAACAAGCTCTGCAACACCAAAGAGTATGGGAGGCAAGACAACATAGCTTACATTAGACCTGTTGCTAGGTAACCTACTACCTGCTTGTTACTAGTAATAAAATAAGCTACGAGACATGCGTCTGATTTCATAATCCTTTTTAGAAATATATTTGCGGATTTACCTTAAACAAATGCTGATTCGTTCCTCTGGACTGATGGCTTGCCTCATGTGGGTGTCTTGCCTTATTATTGAAGGCGCAACGATGCGCAACAAGGTTTCAAATTGACTCTTGTCGAGTCTGAAATATGCGCTGAACCGTGCATTATCAAACCGTAGCTCCTGAATCAAACTATGAAACGCCCCGTACTGCTGCCGTCCCCGGTTTATGTCATGCACCCACAAACGGGAAGGTTCATCGTTATCCTCACCGTTGTCATTTAACGCCAAAACAAGGGCTAATTTTCTCATCCTCGACATTGTAACTGACACTGTAGCGTAGTCAAACCACTTTGATGCGGTAACTGATTTGCAACGTTGGCTCTAGAACATTCTGCTCGAGAATGAACTTGACAAAACCACCCTGTCAGTTTTTTAGTTGGTAAAAAACCGCCCGGGTCAGGTGTTTTTTAATATAAAAAAACTGCCTGTGTGAACACGCCCTGAGAGAGTTTTCACTAAAGGTCTAAGATTAAATGATGCAAATAAAATAATAAAATGAATTGTTATCGTGGATATTTTTTCAACACATTTTTATACAAATCTATGTATTCTATCAAAATTATGAACCAGCAGTTGAGTGAGTGGTCTAGTATTTGCCCTTTAGAGCGGATGTTTCGAGTTCAAGTCCTGAGTTCGTCGTTGAATTCTGTATTGTATTGTGTTGTATTGTATTATAGTACTTAACTGTGTAGCAACTGCAGTAGCTGCTATCATGGCTGTAACACGGGGAATTGGTTAGCCTAGCGATTGTTGCTCATCAGACTGCATCTGATGAGCAAGCAGAGAGGAACAAACGGTTCCCATGCATGACCACATGCGTGTGCGGCACGCACAAGTTAATAGAAATGATGATAAATTAATTATATATATCACAGAGCAGGATGGTGAACGTTTACAATATCTCATGTCAATTTACAATAGGCTAAATGTGTCAGCGTTGGCTGACTAACTCTTTTTGATATTTATCCTGCGCGCCTCCTCTTTGCAATGGAATTTGTTTAAGATATGAATCCATTTAATGAACGTACACACTAAAACACACTTTTTAAAATAAATATTTGGAAACAAAAGTTCATGTTTCCCGCAGTGTGCCTCTCTTGTATTGAGTGGGTCTGCAGGATGCAGGATCGCACTCTGCACAACCAAGTCGGTTAAAAAGTCACGGTCACGCACGACTCTGTAATCAACGCTTTCCAAGCATCGGTGGTGATGGGGACTTTCTCCGCTAAGGACAGAATCGTACATTTTCTCCAGCCACACAGTCATAGTTTGGCGACATTTCACTGTGTAATCTGCCTCGAGAAATGCGATCAGGTCGCGGAAGACTACGTCACGTCTCTGGCAAAGGCTGCCGTGTATAAAATAGCATGCATCTGCATCAGTTATATTCTCAATTTAATTGACAGAGCATCCCTACAAAGTATTTAGGTTAACTATATAAGAGAGTAGGTTTAGTGTGTGTCTGACAGGGGGTGTGCCATCACGATGGTGGCCCTCCATCCTGATGTCAGTCAGCCATCACGATGGACGATGACATCGTCCATCGGCACAACCCCAGTAGGCAGTGTATTTGTTTTTTTTTCCATTAACTCTAACCCCCGTACTAAGTCGCCGGATCCGATCCCCCGCTGCGTTCCGGGACCTCCCATTTATTAAATTAAGCACTGGGTCAGTCAATTTTGAATATTCAAAGAAATGGAAAATAAATGGCATGAAAAGTACTTCGATTTCTCCAGTAATCCTTCCTAATCTACTAACTGCGTGGGGATTGAACCCCAGACGACCGGGTGCAAGTCCGACCCGCTACCTCGAGACTAGCTCCCTATTTATGCATCCATGGTCCATATTCATTTAAAATATGCATTCAACCGATCTGCGATTTTTTGCCAGGTAGCCTCCCTGTATCTATGAATGGTTACGGTGGTCCCTTTTTGAGTTATTATATCCTTGTACTCCTCATAGACCTCCACAAGCAGCTTCTGTTCCCCGCTGGAAAAGATCCCGTTCGGTCCTTTTCGGACATTTGATCCATGATTCGACATTCACGGTTCTGGGCTGGTTACATATCTTGTGAGGAAGAACACTATGCTGGGATCCTACTGGATCTTAGCACTGGTTTAGGGCCTTTCAACAATGAGGCTTATGACAGAGCCCTCAGGCGGGCGGCAGGCGACTGACTTCATCCTCCATCACCACACTACACTCCCTGTTAACCACCTCAGCCCCCCCACCGCTCTCATACATTCATTTTGGGTTTTTTCATTTATTTTAGCTAAAGTTAATGTTGTATTATACCTGCTTGTGCCCGTGCCCTTCTCTCTCCTTGTGCCACTAGTTGGTAATATAGGTTTGAGCACCTCCTCTAACCTAACCTTGCCAGAGCCCAGCTATAACCTATGACTTCATGCTTCATTATAAATGCATCCCCTCCGCCCGTCCCCATGACTTCTTGTTTTGATTGGTTACCTGTTGAGCCACTCCCACTCCTGGTAACTTTCCATCCCTCCTGCCCCTCCTCCTCTCCCGATTGGCTCATACCCTGGTGAGGGATTAGGAGTTTACCCATTGGTTAATCAAACAGACGGAGCTGGTTTCCAATTTGTTTTTAGCTTATTTTTATTTTCGCCTGGTTGGCTTGGGCCTTTTTGCCTTTTGTTTTAACCCTATTAAATACTTTCTGTAACTGCTCTTGATACCTCTTAGCTTACCTTTATTCAACCTGGTGTTTGGCGTGACAAGGGTTTGTTCTGGCCCTCTACCCTGATCCAGCTTCTCCCGGTTGCTTTGACCGGTTGGTGAGTACCCCAACATCTGTGTGTTCAGCATTTAAGTGTGTTTAAGTGTGGTTACATTTTACACACTGAAGACTACAAACACACAAAGAGAGAGAGAGACCCCCTCCAGCTAAATGACCCCTCTCCATCGAGGCTCCTGGAGCGGCAGCAAGCTACTCCGGCCTTCTCTGGCGACCCCAGCTTCAACCCTCCCAGAGCGGGGAACGCTCCAACACCTAAGGCTTCACAGCAAAGGAAAGAGTGTGTGTGCGTGTTGTCGCGGCAATTTCTCTATCAGAGTTTGCGTCTAAGACAGATGAGATATTTAGATGCAAAAAAGCACACAATACTGTTGACAATTAATGATCATATATATTTGTAATAAAAGTACGAACAAAGATACATCACAACATGCATCAACAAACAACATAACAGGCAAACATTACAATAATCTGAGGCCTCAGATGGGAGCTTCTATTCACTTCGGTTGGCTTCTGGAGGGGGGGTGTCCCCCAATAAACCAAAAGCCTTTGTTTACCAGATGGTAATCTTTTCTATTGAAGCCCCCCCCCCCAATGCCATTTGAGGGGTCGGCGGCCGTGCCATGTAACCCTCTGGCTTCGTTGACGCTAGCCAGGGGGTCGAGGAACAGGCCCATACATCAAAGCATTGCTTGAAAGCTGATTTACAACACACGAAAAGATAGGAAGAGGCAGGCAATAAAACGCATCACACGACCCTAGAAGGTTCACACTTTAGATGACCCATAAGGAGAGGAGAAGGCAGGCAATATATGCATCACACAAAATAGTAAGTTCATAGATAGACCAAAAACGTAACAACATGTAGATTTTCCATCACAATCCCCCCTTTGATTATTTATAATCACAAAATGATGCAACCTTTAGGATTAAAATGATCACTTATTCACAACATGCATCTGTTCATAATCTACTATGTCCGACCATGGCCTCCAAGTACAGATATTTATACCACCGTTCTCTTTTACAGAAGGTAGCATAAAATCACCTAACATCACAATCAAGTCATCTGTTTCCATATATTCAAAAGTCATAAAAAAAAAAACAGAAAAAAAATAAAAATAAAACAAAGAAACAAGGCTACCTTTTAAAAACATTTCTAAACAAAAATATTCTTATTTGATGTGTCCTTAATGCTACAAACACATGAGTAGTTGGCAAGCACTTAATGTTTACTACTCTAAACATTAATTGTCAATCCAGTCAGTATTAATAACACACAGTATAACCCAACATTTAAACGGTATTCCTCTTCTCTTTCCCATTGTCCTTCATGATGTCTCTGAGGGACCTACATGGGGTTTGTTTAATTTTTTTTTTTTTTTTTGAGTAATTATTTCCTTTGGTTTGCTTTGGTATACCCAAGGTTGTTGTTGTGGGCTCCCCATCCCCCCTCTTGACGCATGGACTTTCCCATGTGTCAATTTATCATAATAAGGGAAAGCCCAGGCCTGTAAGCATGGCTTGCTGTTGCGAGCGCACCAAAAACCTTCTACTTTAATTCTGAAAAACATTGTAGCATACATCATGGTTATGCTTTTTGGGGTTCAATTTTAACGTTTTGTGCCTTAATGAATTCTACCGCTGTCGTACATTTGGACTCTGTCTAACACATTTCTTTAACCTTCAACTTTTCTACTTGTCTATGTTTCTTCAAACCACTTTTTCTGATGACTTTCAAACCTTTCAGATGTAAGAAATTATCACACAATTTATACACAGTCCTAGTAACACATTAGATCTTTCTCTTGTAATATGTGTGAATGCTGTGTCTAGAGCGATACTTTCCGTACACTGCTCTTCTCTCCCTCCGCCTGGACACGCCTCCACCTCTCTCTCTGCTTCCTGCCTCTCATCCGCATCCCGGGCTGTCCTTTGAAGTGCCTGTCCCCACGTCTCTCCCGTCTCTGAGACCCTCCTTTGTCTCAATGTTCAGGCCACTTCAATGTGGCTACACAGGCACCATGGAGGCCACCACTCTGGTGCTGTTGGTCCTGCTGGACTGTCTCCTTGTGTCGTCCAGCAGACCGGTCCGTAGCTCTTCAGGTGGGCCTCCCATGGTCTGTAACTTCATAAAGTCTGATAAAGAGGAGTCGTGACGTGGGGTATTTGCACTGTATTGGGCCACTGGTCGGGCTGAAAGCAGGAGGAGGAGGAGCGTTGTCCAGGTCCGGATCTATTTGAACAAAACTCGATGCAGATGGGTTATCTCTCTCCCCACCCCTTTCCTTATCTTGTCTTGCCTTACGTTCTCATCTATCTCTTCTCCTTCCATAACACATACTTCTTCCAATCTCTCTCATACGTTCGTCAATTCACCTTGTTGCCATTTTGGCCATAAAACATTAACAAAATATCATAATATAAAAATCTGCATTTTCAATATTAGGCAATACACTCCTGTTGTCCCCGTCACGTTGTCAGTCGGGGGTCAGTCGGGGTTAGTCTGGGTCAGTTGGGGTCATGTCATGGCTGTGTGATATGGTTGACCATTAAATTGGTTGTGATAGATTGTAAAAATCGAGTATCCACTGTCTACAATAGCCCGTTGTTTACTATAACCATATATAATAACCATATATAATATTACATTTAGCTGATCAGGTCGCGTAAGGCTGGTGAGAACCATACAACAATCATTTGGATGTGGTGCTTGCGTGCGTTGTGACGCTGAGCCTACCATTTCGCGTGTTTGTTGTTTTGTGTTATGGTGCTCATACCTCCTCCTTGGACCTGGCCTGCTCCTGCGTCCCGTCAATGCGAATGCCCCCTTCCACCTCTGCCTCTTGGATGATTCACAGTCACTTCACGGGAAGGTGCGAACTGCCAGCCGGCCCTTCCATTGTCTTTGTCGATTCTTTTGGGAGAATCGTTGAACCAAGGATCCATGACGCCACAACGAAAGCAGGCCTGCCTCTGTGCTTCCCCACTTTCCTGTGGTCGTCCTTGTCGTCCGGCGCCTCCACGAATATTATATCAGCTTGGTCTCTCCCGGGAATGTCGCCTTGAATACGACCCCACCGTAGGCCCAGTTTGACTTGGCGTGGTTCGCCGATGGGTGATGGGCCATTTCCAGAATGGCTGTAGCGAGGGATTCCCCTCCCACTGCAGATGGGTCCGGGAGACATTCTGCTATGTCCTTAATATCACTGGGTCTCCATGCACGGAAAACGTATGCCGGACTGCCATAATCCCTGTTGCGCTGTTAGCGGGTGCCTCCTTTCCCGTGAGGTCTGGATAGAGGTTGAATGATGGGGCGGCGGCCTGGGCGTTGTCGTCATACGGTGGAGGTGAAGGGGGACTCGCACGTGGTCCGCCGGTGCAGTCCAGGTCCGGGTCTACATCTCGGGTGAAATCGAGATTAAAAATCCCTACACTCTCTACGCTCTCTGTTCCTGGCTGATTTTTTTTTCCTATCCTGGCCCTCTCTTTCCCACAAATAAAATGCACACCAACATAGTTTGGAACTTTTCTTTTTCATTTCTGACTCCAACAACCGTCTCTCTAACGCCTGTAATCGTTTTAAGCTAAAACTCCCCATTTCAGGAAAGCCCAGTTTGCACCAATATTTTAAACCCTCCAGAGCCGCTTCACCATGCTTCTCCAACATCACCTTTGCAGGCCCCGTTATCTCAGTTTTTCCCGATCTGTTACCCATGTTTTAGATCCTTTTACACTATTAGTTATTATTTAACAAATGATCTAATATCCCCGAAACCTCCTTGTTACTACACACATATACATATATTTATTAATGAATGCCTATTATTATTATTTATATATATATATAAAACACCAACCGCGCTTCAACGGGTTTCCCTTTTTCCCGTTCCCCGACAGACTCTAGCTGCCCTTTCTGTTACCTATATAACCATATATATATCGACGGAACCAGAGCTTTACCGTATGTTCCAGAGTTTCCTTGAACGAGGCCTAAGTTCAGATATAAGTTTACGTTTAGCGAAACATTTATATACCGTTCCTGTAACGGATTTTATTTGGAAGCTTTAAACAGTATTGTGATCTCACCTGCTCGAATTCTTTTTCCTTTGGATACCGTACTGAATACCCCAACTTCATCCCCCACAGACACCCTTTCCTCGACCCCATTAGTCTGGTTACAGTCACCTGGAGGCGAGGGAGAGCTTTGGGACTGAGACCGAATCCTCAGACCTGACATGGCAGACACCTAGGGATTTTTCACGGGATCATCAGGTTAGGTATCCCGGACGAGCCCCCAAATTGTTGCGGCAGTTTCTCTATCAGAGTTTGCGTCTAAGACAGATGAGATATTTAGATGCAAAAAGCACACAATACTGTTGACAATAAGTGGTCATATATATTTGTAATAAAAGTATGAACAAAGATACATCACAACATGCATCAACAAACAACATAACAGGCAAACATTACAATAATCTGAGGCCTCAGATGGGAGCTTCTCTTTGCGTGTTACTTCATTCTCTGAAGGTACGCTGGGGAGAAGTCCACTGAGTGTTTGAATCAATGAGTTCTTATTCACTTCGGTTGGCTTCTGGAGGGGGTGTGTCCCCCAATAAACCAAAAGCCTTTGTTTACCAGATGGTTATCTTTACAACTGAAGCTCCCCTGGATGCCATTGGAGGGGGTAGCGGCCGTGCCATCTAACCCTCTGGCTTCGTTGACGCTAGCCAGGGGGTCGAGGAACAGGCCCATACATCAAAGGATTGCATGGAAGATGATTTACAACACACGAAAAGATAGGAACAGGCAGGCAATAAAATACATCACACGACCCTCAAACGTTCACACTTTAAATGACCCAAAAGGAGAGCAGAAGGCAGGCAATATATGCATCACACAAAATAGTAACAAAACTTAAGTTCATAGATAGACCAAAAACGTAACAACATGTAGATTTTCCATCACAACACACACACACACACACACACACACACACACACACACACACACACACACACATTATAATAATTTCCTCCACTCTGTCTGTCTGTACACATACATAGCCTAGCTCGACATTAACCTATTTTATATTTAATGTTCGCAGATGACTAAGACAGGAAAGCCAGACAGCTACTGGAGGGACCTCTGTATAAAATATGCCCAGGGCCTTTACCGCTTCTCGACTGGCAAACGGCCAGGGGCCAAGAAATGGAAAAAGGCCTTGGAGAACATCGATGCTTGCCCCCTGCAGAGCCATAGTGGTAGTAAGGATCTGTTCGGGAGAAGCCTTCAGTGCTCCTGTGGCTTCCACAAGGTATGTGAAATTATTTTCCCCTGTGGGTTCCACAAGGTAAGTGAGTTATTTACTAACTGATTGTTTACAGGTTTGCTTGTTTCTTCCTCTGGTGGGCTTCAGTGATTTTGCAGTAATGCCTGATGTATTTTAACAACTGGAGAAAACTAGTAGTGTAGGATTCTTAGATGTATGTACCATGGCCTCTCTTTGTGAACCCCCCCCCCCAGCCAGCAGATCTGTCATCAGGAGCTGGGTCCAGTGAGGCAAGAGTAGTTGAGACGGAGGCAGGGCGAGTCCGAGTCGGCTCAGAGGCAGGAAGAGGAGACACGGATGCAGGGGGAGCCCAGTCCCACACAGAGGCAGAGGCAGGGCGAGGAGACAAGGAGGCAGGGAGAAGAGACACAGAGACAAGGAGAGGAGTCACGGATGCAGGGGGAGCCCAGTCCCACACAGAGGCAGAGGCAGGGCGAGGAGACAAGGAGGCAGGGAGAAGAGACACAGAGACAAGGAGAGGAGTCACGGATGCAGGGGGAGCCCATTCCCACAAAGAGGCAGAGGCAGAGAGAGGAGACAAGGAGGCAGGGAGAAGAGACACAGAGACAAGGAGAGGAGTCACGGATGCAGGGGGAGCCCATTCCCACACAGAGGCAGGGAGAGGAGACAAGGAGGCAGGGAGAAGAGACACAGAGACAAGGAGAGGAGTCACGGTTGCAGGGGGAGCCCGGTCCCACAAAGAGGTAGAAGCAGAGAGAGGAGACAAGGAGGCAGGGCCATCAGTGGCAGGACAGGAATTGCAATGCTACGGGTGCAACCAGCTTGTGGAGGCAGCACATTTTTCAGAGCACCTGTCTGACCACCATACTCAGGAGACGTGTGACACCTGTGGGGCCAAGGTGCAGGGTACTGTTGGTCTTTTGAACCATATTCAACAGGTTCACTATGCAGGATTCGTTATGCCATCAATGCAAAAGCCAACAGTCCTAACATCGAAGCCAACGCCATCACCACCGAAGCCCACACTACTACCACCGATGCCAACTCCATCTCTGCTCCCTCCTTCAAATAGCTGTGCCACGCCATACCACACTGCAACTCCACCTATACCAACTCCAGTAGTTTGGAAAGGTTTTCTTCCAAACTACCCCCTTATCAGTTTCGGAAAGTAATCCAACCGGCAGATCAGGTGTGGATTGCCAAGTGTCTATATGAGCCTACAGGTCAGCTCAAGCAGAAATTTGAAGCCTGCTGGTTTCACCCCCCACTGGAGCCCAAACCCTCTCGTCCTGAGCCTGGGTGGTACCACCGGCAGAGGCTGTTCATCTGGGCACCCATGAGGATGTGAGGGATTTCCTTAAAATGCCCAAAATGCTCCGGGAAAATGAACAGCTCCGGTACATACAGAAAGGTCAGGGAGGTGATCGATGTGGATAGTCGCTATTACCTAGTGGGAGGGGACTATTCACTTTGCAGCAACTGTTCGAACCCTTCCCTCTTAGTCTGCCCATGGAGCCAGGATATTCTGTCCCAGTTGGATGTGGCACACAGGAGCCTGTTCCCCGCTGTCCTCACAACCCAGCTGGCTCTGGACAGGAAAGCTGTGACTTTCCTCCAGCCAAGGACCAGTGGAAACAGTTCCTCCTACGTCCAGTCTGCGATGGAAGAAGCGCACAGTGAGGAGGGCACGGCAGACCATCCGCTACCTCTCGGACTGTGAGCGGCACAAGAAGATGGCTACCTTCATCCCCTCTGCAGCTGTCTATCTTCCTCCACCAACCTTCAGGCCCCTTCCACTTGCTCAATGGTTTGAGACGGTCCACTCCAATGACATTCTCAGCCATCTGGATGAGATGAAGGTAGTGATCACTTCTACCTATGGTAGAATTCTGAAAATGGATTCAACAAAGAAGGTTAGCGTAAAAACTATATAAAATATAATATGTGTAATTACAAAACAGGAAATTGGTTTACTTCTTAGTGCTTGTGTTTGTTTTACAGATCACCAAGAAGCTGGCTGGCGGGATCGGGGACAGTGCTGCATGGATGTCCAATATCGGAAACGAGTTAGGCCAGGTCCTGAACTCTGTTCTGACGTCGGGTGAAGGTGCAGGGTTGGAAGAGTTGTGCCAAGGCGTCGTCACTCGGTACAAGAATGCAGGCCAAGCTGAACCTGAGGCCATCTATGTCGACCGAGACTGCTGCAGCCAGTCAGGTGGGTGAAAATCACACGCACACACACACACACACACACACACACACACACACACACACACACACACACACACACACACACACAAACACACACCCTGTTAGAACCATTTGTTATAAATGTATTGAAGTGGTACAGGCAATTGGGAATTTGCTTAATCATGGTGTAACCACACACAGGGTTAGGTTGGTCTATGTAATTATGTTGTTTTTTACAGGCGTGTCTTCAGTGGCTAAGCTGTTTCACCCATGGCAAACTGCAGTGCGCTTGGACAGCTTCCACTTCATGAGGCGCTTTAACTGCGGCCTCACAACAGAACACCACCCTCTGTATGGTATTTTCTGTGCCAAGCTTTCCTCCTGCATTTTTGCATGGGACCAGGAGGATGTGCAACGCCTGAAGGAGGCCAAGAGAGAAGAGTGGAAGAGCAGCCACAGCGGGCATACTCCCACTGAGGAGCAGCTCATGGCCACCATCAGTCCAGGCGAACTGAAGAGGCACTGCAGGAGGAGGACCCGTGGAGTGGAGGAGATGCGGGGCATGATCTCAGGGCTGCTGGAATCAGTGTGGGAGCTGACGGACACCACAGGGCTGCGTCTGCTGAGCCATGACAGCATGCGCCATGTCTGGGAAGTGCAGCAGAAGCACCTGGAGTGCCTCCAAGACCCTGCAGGTGTGGCACTCTACACGAAGGTGGGGACACTCCAGAAGGGCGGCAAAGAGCTGGACGTCCTAAGGTGTGGTAGGGGGTCCTCCTCCCTGGAGAGTTTTCACAGACACCAGTGCGCTTTTATTCCAGGTACATTTGCATCAAGACATGCTGTATTGTATGTCTTTTTTTAATGTTCTTTTCTGTTAGGACAGAGAATGTGTTGTAATTATTCAAAATAACTAAATTACCACTGTCGGGTATTCATGTGTATTCACTTTACAATAATGGTTGACTAAACATAGTATTTATTGTTCCTTAGGCTGGCGGTGCAATGCTGTTCATACACAGATGTACATGCTGGAGGGAGTATCGAGGTGGAACATGGGCCGGGCCAAGGAGGCAGTAGATGTGGAGGGGGCCTCAACGCTCAGAAGCTTCGATGTCCGCTTGATGTCCCACCTCAGCAACTTAAGCCAGCGCGTTCTTGGTTCCACTCCACCCGGGAAACCTACTAGTAAGAGAGATCTCAGAGCAACACTGATTGACCAGAGTATTACATCCCCTCCTCTTTTTCTTAGGCACCCCCCCCCTATTCAGAGGACATGCATTTCTGTTGCTCGAAGATTGTGCTATTCATGTAAGAGATGGATGTGTGTATGTATGTCCTTTCTTCATCTTTGTGTTTTTACTGTTTACAGGCGAGCGCATAGCAGTGGAGTATTTATTGGCCCAGACCAACAGAGGTGACCTGCTGGCTCCAAATCAGGTCCCTGAGGTCCCCTCGCAGGTACTTGAGGAGGAGGATGAGCCGGATGACACCATCAGCATCACTGACATTCTGTGCCAGTCAGCTGCGATAGGGGCTGGTGATCCTCCAGGTGCTGTGGTGGGTGACACTGAACCCGTTGTTTGAATATTGTATTATATTCATTTCATCATATTAAATGCATTCATGTGCATAATTGCATAATAACAGTGTTATGACTTTGGTGATTTGTATGGAAATAGAGTTTGTGTGTTAAAAATGACTGCGCTACCCAAATGCATTGCATGTATGATGTATACTTCCGGAATGCGCTACGAGACGAGAGCAAGCGAAGATGCAAGCGATATTGCCACAGCATCGGTACGATTCCCGCAAGAGACATGAAAATTAAAGTGATGATAAACCTTGCAATGAGTGCAGAACTGTGTGTAAACAATATTGAGAAGATAAGAGAGTAGATAAAAAAATATATAGTGTACGTTCTCCTCCTTTTTTCCTCCTTTTCTTTCTCTCTTCCCCCCCCCTCTTTCCCCTCTCTTTTTCCCTTTTCCCCCCGCCGGGCAGTCCCTTTTGCCCCTTTTTTGGCAGAGTGGTTAAGGCGTTGGACTTGAAATCCAATGGGTATTACCCGCGCAGGTTCAAATCCTGCTCACAGCGTTGTATGTTAATATTCCGTGTTGAGTTTTGAGTTTCTTGACATGACATCTGCCCAAACTAGGTGGGTAAGAAGATGTAGTCAAAATCCGATGCTGTTATCGCCGAAAATGTTCTAACCTTGCTCACAGCTATTAACTCTAAATCAATCAAAAAATAGTCATTTATATAGGTCAAGGAAATAAAGGATGATAATGAATTTGTGGTTTCACGTTGATATACCTCTATGAAGATGTTTGAACTGATGTTTTATTCTGCGTTTAAGAACTTCTATATTTTCAACGCTTGTCATCTGCAACGTTTTTTCAAATTTCCTATTGGTTTACATGCATTGTCGCTGTGATGGCCGAGAGGTTAAGGCGTTTGACTCTAAATCCAATGGGGTTTCCCCGCGCAGGTTTGAATCCTGCTCACAGCGAATCTTTTCAATGGAACTGTGAGAAGGTGAAATCCTCCCCCTTCTCACTGTCCCGCATTAGAGGAATTATTATTATTATTATTATATTGTGTGTATATATTAGATTGGGCTGGTATAGAATTGGTCTTCCGTCCCGGTAGGGGGCAGTATGCTAAGGGAGCTTAGGATCAAAGTATCAGGGAATAGCCCAGGGGGGTGTTGATAGAAACAGCTGTTTTGTAAATATCTTTAGGTTCTGCACAGTAAGTAAGTAAGTAAGTAAAATTTATTTATAAAGCACATTTCACACAGCTTTCACTGACCAAAGTGCTGTACATAATAGTGATATAAATAAAATAAAATAAAGTAAAATAAAAATAAGTAAACAAATAATTACAATATGAGACGAGCAACAGTAGGCAGACAGATCAACAGAAAACAATGACAACAGGAACAGAGACGGCAATGACAACAAGAGACATATACAGAGTTACAGATGGAGCAACAGCCGGAGGGTTAGGAAGCTGGGAAGGATAGAGTGAAAAGGTGAGTTTTGAGCCTAGACTTAAAAACAAAGATGGACAGAGCTTTTTTAATGTCCAGGGGCAATTGGTTCCACAGCCGTGGCGCTGCAACTGCAAAGGCTCTGTCACCTTTTCGCTTGAGCCTTGACCGAGGCACATGGAGGAGAGCATTGCCAGATGATCTGAGGGACCTGGGGGCTTGGTGTGGATGGATAAGGTCAGAAATGTAACTAGGGGCCTGTCCATTAAGAGCTTTAAAAACAATCAGTAAAACCTTGAACTGAATTCTAAAATTAACAGGAAGCCAATGCAAGGAGGCAAGAACTGGTGTGATGTGGTCATGTTTTTTAGTGCCCGTCAGCAGTCTTGCAGCTGCATTTTGGGCCATCTGAAGGCGGTTTAGTAGGGACTGGGGTAGGCCTATGTATAAGGAATTACAATAGTCCAGCCGTGATGTAATGAAGGCATGGATGATTTTTTCAAGGTCTTTAGGAGACAGGAAAGGTTTGATTTTGGCAATTACGCGTAACTGGTAAAAACAGTTTTTGACAGCAGCACAAATTTGCTTGTCAAGACAAAGCTCTGAATCAAGGATGACACCAAGGTTTCTAGCATGGGACTTGACAAAAGGTTCAAGGTTATCTAGGTTGCTGACAAGAGTGTGTTTTGATCTGGGAGGGCCAAAGATCATGACTTCTGTCTTATTGCTGTTTAACTGAAGGAAGTTAGTTGCCATCCAGCCTTTAATATCCTCCAGACAGTCCAGGAGAGGTTGTAAAGAGTCCTTAGACTTCAGTGGAAGATACAGCTGAGAGTCGTCTGCGTAGAGGTGGAATGAGATGTTATGTTTCCTGATAATGTTCCCTAGCGGGAGCATGTACAGGCCGAAAAGGACTGGTCCAAGGATGGACCCTTGTGGGACCCCATAGGAGACAGGAGCAGTGGATGAAAATAACTGACTGATGGATACTGAGAAAGTCCTATGTTTCAGATAGGAGCTGAACCAATCGAGGGCTGTGCCTTTAATACCAACCCACTGTTCAAGGCGGGTCAGAAGAGTGTTATGATCCACAGTATCAAAGGCCGCACTAAGGTCTAATAAAACCAGGATAGCATTTTCACCAGAATCTAATGTGAGTAACAGATCATTTGTCACCTTTAACAAAGCCGTTTCAGTGCTATGGAGAGTTTTAAAGCCTGACTGAAGAGGTTCTGATATTTCATTTAAATCTAAAAAAGGTTGCAGTTGTGACAGGACAACTTTTTCCATCACTTTAGAAATAAAAGGAAGCTTAGAAATGGGGCGATAATTTTTTAGACACTTAGCATCCAGGTTGTGTTTTTTAAGCAGAGGCTGGACGACAGCATGCTTAAAACATGAAGGGACTGTGCCAGAAGCTAGGCAGGAGTTAATGATGTTTTGAATACTTGGGCCAACTGTATCAAAAGTGTCCTTAATGATATGGGAGGGGACAACATCATGAGGGGAAGATGTGGGTTTCATATGTGAGACTATCTCCCTAAGCTCCTCTAAAGAAACTTGTTTGAATGTGTTAAAAATGACTGTAGCACCTGAACAGCCAGGCGTAATGTCAGATGGGGAGGGGTTAAACTGGGATCTGATGTTTTCAATTTTCTCAGTGAAAAATTTTAAGAATTTTTCACAGATGTCAGTGGATGCGTCAGCATCTGGGGATACATGGGGGTTGATAATGGAGTTTATGGTACCAAACAGAATTTGGGATCTATGGGAATTTTTATTTATAATATCAGAGAAATGTTTGGTTCTGGCTTTTTTGGCTGCTGCCTGATAAGTCACCAGTGCATTTTTAAAAATGTCAAAAGAAACAGTAAGATGGTCTTTCTTCCATCTTCGTTCAGCTTTCCGACAGGCCAGTCTAAAAGAGCTTCAAGAGGTTCATCCAACCACTGTTGGGATGTCAATTTGGGCCGCCTGTATTTAAGGGGGGCTACAGAGTTTAAGATGTCTGAGCAAGAGGAATGAAAGAGGGAAATCAATTCATCTGGGTTGGAGGGAAGCCGATCAGCAGTTGAGAATGCAGTTTTTTTGAACATTTCAGAGAACTGGATTGCAGTGTGGGAGTTAATATAACGGGAAAAACGGCCTGGGGTTTTAACTGTACACATGGGGTTAGATAGAGTGATATCAAACACAATAGGCATGTGATCAGAGAACGATGCGTCCTCGATGTTTAATTTGTCAATAAAAATCCCATAGGAGAGAATAAGATCAAGAGTATGTCCGAGTACATGAGTAGCCTTGTCTATATGCTGGAGAAGACTGAAGGAATCCAGGACGTGGCAGAATTCGCTGACCATGGGTCTGCCTGGACAACAGACATGGATATTGAAATCACCCAATATCAGCAGACGGTCATGTAATGGTACAAATTGCGACAGAAAGTCAGAAAAATCGCTAATAAAGTCTTTATCTGGCTTGGGAGGCCTGTAAACCAATGCGCACACCAACGGAGTTGTAGTGGATTCTATTTTTACGCACTGTAGCTCAAAGCTAGAGTAATTCCCAGTAGACAGTGTCCGAATCTTTAAACGATTTTTAAATACCAAAGCTACTCCGCCACCTCTTCCAACGCATCTCGGGGTGCTAATGACGGAACAGTTTGTTGGACCAAAAGCAGTTCACCAAAAGCAGATAACTCACCGGGTCCAGAGGCAATCCAAGTCTCAGTCAAAAACAGTAAATCCAGATCATGACCCGTGAAAAAGTCGTTGAGGATGAACGTCTTATTTGACACAGACCTGCAGTTAATCAGGGCCGCTTTAGCAGAAAACACAGAAACCTGTTGACAGCGAGTGAGTTCCAGAGGTCGGATGTTTTGGAGGTTCACTCCGCCGCTTCGGACGCGCAGTCTTGGTCGGGCCGGACTGGCGGGGATCTGCGTCCGGTATGGAGCGACGGACAGATGGCAGGAGTACCTGGGATCCCACGAACGCCGGGCCAGGTAGAGGTCACTGTGTCCTGCATAGACAGTGGAGAGCTGGCGAGTCCGTGGCTGCGCGGGGGAGAAACTCATTTCTCTCCTGATTCTCACCCGGATGCCCCCGCGATTTCCCCTGTTCCTACGCCGTTTCTTACGGTAGCCAGCGCAACAGGGAAGCTGGTGGATACAATCCGCAGAAGGGTGGATGAATCTGGGATGACGTTTGTTGAAGGGTGGAAGGGTGGATGAAGGGTGGATGAATCTGGGATGACGTCTGTTGTGTGGAGCAGGAGGACACTCAAGAGTTTGAGACTCCTGAGCGCTTTTGATGCGCATCAATGTTTGGCGATCATAAGTCCATAATGCTGCATCGGAGTAACGCCAAAGAAACAGTAGAGAGAACACAAACAGATAACACAGATAGGACACCGACCGGACAGGTAGGAGCTGACGGCAGGCCGACAAACACACTGGCGCCATCTTGCCCCTCCGATCTGAGGGTGTGGGTATATATGTATTTGGTGATTGTTTGTTTAGTATCATGTTTATTTAGTATTCACACAATGTACTTTCTGTTCAGTTATGTTGGATTGTTAGCTTTAGGTAAATGTTCCCCCAGTTAATGGTCTGGCCCATATGGCCGTGATTGGTCCAATTACCATTTCCCTATTTAAGGGCCTTTTCATTTGGTGTTTGGGGCGGAAGGTGGTGCAGGCTTGGAGTGAGGCCAGTACGAGAAACGTATGTTATGGTATGCTATTTTATGTTATCTTAGTTTGGTTTGCTGACTGATGCAGTCATTTCCTTTTCATTTTGAACTTTGCTCTATTTTTGTGAATGTTTAGAGAGATTAAAACTTCACTTTTCTTAGTCGTCAGTCCATTGCCCTCATTTTTGCCCACACTCGCGATACCCAGTTGCCCGTATCCCAGATACGTGGGGCGACCACGCCGGTCCCTCACAGGAACCATTCCGTCCTCATTTGATTATCTCAAAGGAGAAACTTAAAGTTGTGGATTCATTCCTTTACTTTTGAATCTCCGCTATGAAGATTGTTAAAACACTTGTTATACTGGGTATTGAGGACCGTCTTTGTTCACTGCATGGAATTGGGAAACTTTTGCCAATAAAATCCGGGTTTACACCAAAAATATGAAGCAGTGTTTAAGGCATTAGACTCGAAAACTCAGTGGGAATAGCGAAAGCTCAAATACTTCACATATACCTGTCTGCTGAGATTTTTGACTAGATCAACCAATCGACAAGCCCTAGCGATTCTTAAAGGCCAATCCAACTTGACCAACAGATGTTCCCTTTGTTTCATTCATAAAGGTCTTATGATGAGAGAGGGGTTACTACAGGGGTTACAATTGGTAGTACTATACACAGCAAATAACGGACCAAAAGTAGATTGATATACAACGTTAACGTTGCATATGACTACGGTACATCAAATCGATCGTCAATACTATATATTCTCTATAGTATTGACGATCGAAAATACTATATATTCTCCTACGTACCATTTCAGTTTTGAAGCAGCGTCGCGTTTTACCATCCAGCTAAAAAGTGTCGGCCTATCCTATATGAAGGTCCGCGATAAATGTTGTTGACAGGTAAGACCATTGTAATAACCTAACCTAAATAACGGAAACTCGGGACAGCGCCAAATGTCCACCAGTGGCAGGAAATATATTACATCCGTACTGTGAAGAAATACCATTGAGAATGAATGGGGAAAGTGAAGGAAGTTAAGCTTAACCATTTTCGGCTCCCGCGCGGGAGGTCCCCGGTTCGAGACCGGGCGGAAACATGGTCAAAGTATTTGTATTTAGTGCTCGCAGTTGAGAGCATAGACTGTATGAAAGTTAAACTCTAACTCTAGTTGTGAGAAGTTCTTAGAAGTATCTGGGTATCAACCTCCTTTCCTGTTTTGCCAAGCGTTACTGAGTCTTCTACGTGCACCTCTCCAGCATGGACTTCTGGGGTAACCATCTCATCCTGGATCGTCTAGCATGCAATGTACGGTTCGTAGCCCATTAGCATGTCGCGGCGGGCTTTGGCCGCTGTCGTTACGACTTTACAATTGAGGCCTAGCGTGCTAGCATTGGTCCCTGCGGTAGCAGATGGGCGAATGGATGTTTAGAATAATATGGTTCAAATATGTATGATATAATAACCACTTACTTTCACACCTGACCACTCTGACCCTGGTTCCATTAAACGTTCGCCTCACACGCGAAAGGTCCCCGGTTCGAAACCGGGCGGAAACAGCATAACTGTTTTGAGATCAACAAAGTTAATGTTTAAATTCTCCTGCTTTACTATCAAGCAGCTATTCGGGAAAAGTCTATCTGGAACAGAACCTTCAGCAGCGTCTACTTGGCACCACGCCACCTCTTCAACCGATAGCCTCGTCATATTATTAAGTGTTTAAACCTGAGCTGAAAACCTGTTCATGCGGGAGCTTCTGCTGACAAAATTTTCTAGGTTTTTGCATAAACTAACAGGTTTCCGTAGTGTAGTGGTTATCACGTTCGCCTAACACGCGGAAGGTCCCCTGTTTGAGACCGGGCGGAAAAATGGTGTAAGTATTTGTGTTTAGCGCTCGCAGTTGAGAGCATTGACTGTATGAAAGTTAAACTCGAACTCTGGTTGTGAGAAGTGTCTGGGTGTCAACCTCCTTCCCTGATTTGCCTAGCGTTACTGAATCTTCTACCTGCACCTCTCCAGCATGGACTTCTGGGGTAACCGTCTCATCCTGGATCGTCTAGCATGCAATGGACGGTTCGTAGGCCATTGGCATGTCGTGGCGGGCTTTGGCCGCTGTCGTTACGACTTTACAATTGAGGCCTAGCGTGCTAGTGTGGTAGAAATTAGTGAGTATATTCTATAGTAAACCATGATTATTAATAGGCTTAATATTTTAAATAGTGGAAAGCACATGACGCCTGAGTCTGGGTTCACACCAGATGGTAGGCACACAGAAATGTCCTGGGAACTGCGGGGTCAAGTCATGTTGACCTCCACCTTTCAGCTTTGGGTCATTTTTGACTAACAAGGCTAATCCCTGCGGACCTCAGACCGGGGCACGGTTGATAACACGCTGAGACGAAGAAACTAGGCGGAAACCTCATTAGGGACAAAGGGAACCTCCATTGTATTAAAGAAGTTCCTGTATGTGTATCAAGGAGGGCTGGGACCGAAGTTCAGCCAGTGACTTTGCAAACCTACTCAGGCTGTTGTCGTTGTTGTTTTTCTGCACGATAAAGTCTTTTGTCAATTCTTGCTCCGGACCCCTCGATTTCTTTTGCACTCTCTCTCTTAAATTAGTCTAAGTGTTTTAAATCTCAGTTAATCTCCGTTATATTGGCGTCACGACCAGGAGGAAATAGGGACTCGTCAGCTGCCGGGCCAGAGGACGGGACGCGAACGGATCATACGACCAGAGCTCAAGGGTAAGTTGTCTTGCCATATATAGGATAGAGTCGTTTGATCTGTTCTTGCCCCGTCTGAACGCCGAGCAGCAGGTAAAGTGTCTCTTTGATCAAACGAACTAAAATTATAGATAAACGAGCGAGTGAGAGATACGGGGGCTCCGCGGGAGAGATTGACGTGCGCGCGCACATGGGCCATACGCACGTCTGTGGTTCTAAATGACCAAGACGCTTTTGTGGCTCCCTATTTTGATACGAGTTGTTGTTATTTGGTGTTTTGGTGTTTTGGTTAAATAGGCTTACTATAAGTCCTGTGACTGTCTTGTGGAGGAACGAATTAGTGAAAAGTTCTAACAAGGACAGGGCCAGCAGGCCCGCAGGTAGAAAGAAACAGACCTGTAGGATTTTTTCTGACAGTATCCTATTTGGAGTTGAGTTGTCAGTTGGGAATGAATTCAGTCGTTTTTATTTGAGGAGCTTTCTTGGGATGCTGACTAGTGAATTTTAAATGCTCATCTTGGTGCAGTTGACCTGCAGATCCTGCACCAATGATGGTGAATTTCTGATTCCGATCTTGCTATTTTGAGGAAACAGGCTTCTCGCACTTTTTGAATAGATAAGTCTCTTGGTTGGGATACCGCTTCAGGTGATTAGCTAATCCTGATCTTGGTGTTTTGAGAAGTTTCTTGTTTGTTCTTGATCTGTTCGAATGGTTATGTATTCAGCCATTATTTTAAAAGAATGGGCTTGTCGCTTGACGTTCCGTTTGAATGAGTTTGTCCCGCTAATCTTCCAATCACGCTGCAGTGTTGGATCTAAAGAAAGGGCCAGTCTGTAACTCTGATCTTGGTGCTGTGTGGCGATAGGTTTTTGTTTGAAATTCTGGTTGATTCATAATTCATCCGACTGGTCATGTGTTAACCAAAAGGCCAGTTTATACACTCGGTCAACCTTTTATTTGTAATTAATTACAAACAATTCGGACATTTTTTAATATAAGATAAAGAAATTGTATGAACCGGCTTATTGTCTGTATTTAAGTCGTGTTAGGATTAAGTCCTCGGAGGTTTTTACGACCCGGTTTATTTTTTGTTGTTGATTCTGTCATAAATAAATTAGGCGGACAGAGAATAGTTAATTTGTTTGAAGTAGTTGATAATCATAAATAAATTAGACGGATAGAGAATAGTTAATTTGTTGAAGTACTGAATAAATGTGTAAATCTTCTTTGACTTAAACTTCCTCGCGCTGACTCTAACTGCACGTGCACGAGCAAACACACAGGGGACGAGCAGGAGCCTGCAGGCCAGCCTTAAAGATAACAGTGAAGGGTGGGGGCCACATTCCAACCTTCGGGAGGGAGACGAGCGCTTGGGAAGAGTTCACATTTGTAGCTTAGAGATAATAAAGTATTTAAACTAACTAGTAGGATAAACTCAAATAAATTAATAATAATTAATAGTAATAATTTAAAATGGCACCAACAGCGGTAGAGATTTTGAGCAAAAATAATCCATTGCTCAGAGATGAGATAACAAGGATCTCTGAGAAATGGGAGAAAGGAACAGCTAAAACAAACACGATATGGCCCATGGGAGGGACTTTTGATCCAATAATGTGTAGGGACATGGAGGTAGTAATAAGGAACTACAAACCTAACAGAAGTGGAAAAAAGGCCTTAGAGATGAGAGACAGGGAAAGGTTAGTGCTAGCTTTGTTTGAAATGGAGGGAGAGAGGTGGCGCGCAATACAACGAGTGGCCAGAAAAATAATCACAAAGGAAGAAGAGGCTCAACCTTTGCCTCTGAAGCTTGAGCCACCGCCGTACAAACCAACTAACATGCATCCACTGATAACAGACAACGTGGAATTTAAAGGGGAAGTCACACTAGATGAAGGAGATAATAAATGTAACACACAAGGGAGGGTCAGTGGGGACCCAGGCACAGAGGAGTCTGGCTGCAGTATATCAATACAAAGCCCCCTAGTACTCCAGTCACGGGGGAAACTAAGGAGAGCACGAAGGGAAAGAAAGGCACCCGACACCCTCCCAGGTAATTATCCTATTCTAGTCAAAGGACAACATGTCCACTATCAACCGTGGGGTTCACAGGACTTGGAGGGAGTCATTTCTAAACTCCCTAACATTCACAACGGGGCGTCTAAATGGATTCGAACATTTGAGGAACTCACAGTGGGAAAGCTAATGGCAGTGGGGGACCTGAAAGCTCTGTTGGCAAGAGTATTGGGGTTATCTAAAATGGAGTCTGTACTGAGGAATGGAGGGTTGGACATAATGGACGGAATGCATGATGGGACTACACTTGATTACTACAGAGTGGCGATGTGGAACGCACTAAGAACGGAGTTCCCTACCCATATCGATCATAAAAACATGAGAGGCCTCCCCATCAATGACACAGAGAATCCTGCATCCTACCTCCAGGCCCAAGTGGACAGATGGCGCTTGGAGACGAATGAGGATCCTGAGATCCATCCTGTGTTTTCGGTCATGTTCAGAAACTCTGTGATAGAGATTCTACCTAGCCCAATCAAAGTTAAGCTAGAGGATGTGGTTGGACTGGTTACAAATAAAACTCATAGAGACTTCTGTGATCATGTGGTTCATGCAGTGGAGAAATATCGGCAAAATAAACACAAAATGCAGGAACAAAGCAAAGAGGTGCAGAGGAAGCTATCTCAGCTTCAGTTGGAAGAACTCACAAAAAGAGAAAAGGAGAAGAAAAAGCAGGCTGTTGTTTCAGAGTCTGTTGATACAATATTGCAAGCCGTCCAGCAGGGCGCACCACAAACCCAACCTCCTCAACAGGCATTCCCCCCCCCAGTACAACAGCTTCAGAGCCAATGGTCACCCACTCCACCATTCATATACACCATTCAGATACACCTACATAATACTGGGAACCCAACAAATGGGAATAGGCAGAATCAGAATAAGGGGCCCAAAGGTCAGTACATAAACAATTTACAACAAGGACACCAAGGACAGTTTAGAAACAATCAACAACAAGGATCCCAAGGACAACGCAGAGGTCCTTTAATATGTTATGGGTGCAACATGGAAGGACATATTAGGAGGAATTGTTTGGCTAACCCCTATCCACCACAGCAAGGGCAGGGTAACAGCTATCAGGGAAGACAGGAACAAGGAGGTAGCTACCAGGCAGGTCCCTTTTTAGGTCAGGGATACTAGGGGTGCCCAGAGAATTCACAGGGGGAGGGTCAGCTTGTAGCAATCACAAAACAAGCTGATGAGGAACCAATACTGCAGGTTCTGATAAATTATAGAGGCACGCCAATGATGGCCCACACTGGAGCCACTTACACTTGCGTAGGTCCAAATTATGCCTCTCACCTCACCCTGGCAGGTAAATTCACCAAAACTTTAGGATTCTCGGAACACACGCAGTTAATGCCTATGACAGCTCCAAGGATGAGAATCTGTGAATTCCTATTTTAAGTTGTATATGTGAGTGAGTGAGTGAGTGAGTGAGTGAGTGAGTGAGTGAGTGAGTGAGTGAGTGAGTGAGTGAGTGAGTGAGTGAGTGAGTGAGTGAGTGAGTGAGTGAGTGAGTGAGTGAGTGAGTGAGTGAGTGAGTGAGTGAGTGAGTGAGTGAGTGAGTGAGTAAGAGTTAGCATTGAGTTGAGTTAGAGGGGACAGAGGAAGTGATTTGTGAAGAGTGAGACAGAGAAGAGGAAGAGTGTGTAGATTGGCAACGAGAAGTGACGATGAGATTGGAGAAGGCTTTCCGGTTAGAATTTTCTTTGGGGAGATTCATATCTTTCGATGGCCTTTTTAAGATTAATAAATCTAGTTTTGGAGAGTGTCCAAAAAACGAATAAACCAGAAAGGAAAGGAAAGGATTACTGAAAGTGAAAATGGTTATGGAGGGTGGCCGGGGTCGTTTAGCTCAGGAGGTAGAGCAGTTGTCTAGTAACCAAAGGGTTGCTGGTTCGATCCCCATCTCTCCTAGCTGAGTGTAGCTGTGTCCCTGAGCAAGTTACATGGTGATTACAGGATTTAGGAATAATTATTTAGACTCCAAAACATGAGCAATTAGCGTTAAAAAATAGTCTGCACACCACACTCCACAGGAGTCAATGGGTTCAATGGCGCCAGGGTAAAGTGACTCATCAAAAGAGGAGCAGACCCAACCCATGGACCCAACCCACCTATCCACTGCGTGGATAGGTGGATGTTATTTTGGTGCTTGGACCTGACGAGGTCTAGGTGCCAAGATAACAACACAAATAAAATATTTCCCTCGAGATTATGATAAGTAATAGACAATTTATTAAAAGTGATCTTATAATTTAGAAAAAACAATCGGCAATACTTAAAAATTAGACCGAATAAGTATGATAAAACGTTATCCAAATTTCTAGTTTAGGTTATCCACAATGACATGTCATTCAAACTAAATAAGTAAAATAAAATAAGAAAGGATGCGTATGTGAGTCTGTTCTCGTGTGTGTGTCAGGGCTGCCGAGGTAGGGGAGAATCCTCTCCTACTCCGAGTGATGGAGTACACAAGGGGATACACAAGCACACTTCAGATAAAACAATATGGTTAATTAGTAAATAGAAACAATGTATCAATTCAGTGTTGAATAAACTAGTTAAGATCAACATAGAGGGTTTGGGTTTGGTATAGTAGTGAATCAAAATATGGAAAACATTAAATGCAAGCAATAGGTAGAATAAAAGGTTTAATTAGGTCGTCCAATTTAAATAGATAGTGTAGGGCAATCGGGTGGGATTATGAAGAGAATTGTGAAGACAAAAGTGAGTCGCCCAATATTGAAAAATGCAAGTTTTAATATTGTGATTTTTGTTTTCTTTCACATCTCCCTAGTAAAGGACAGTAGGTGGGTTGACGCCACATCTGCTGTGAAGGAGTCATACGTGCTATGTTGTCAAATTGGATTCGGAAGTAGTGGGTTTACCTTCAAATGCCACTAATACTGCTGCAACACTTTAATAATTTTAACTCTGATAAATTATCTTTTGTTTTATAGTCGCCCTGATTTGTATTCATTACGCACACATATGGTTGCATAAGGCAGATGCGGCTGATGACTCTGTCTCCATCCCTCCACTTTGCGATCTATACCACCATATAGGTGGGGATTGATCGTATCCCAGGTACGGCATCCTGCAATAAGCCAGTATGGAAGGCTGGTTAGCCAACGACGGGTAAGATCCCACCTTGAAGCCCGGGACAACCTAAGTCAGGCACAGTCACGATTACTTGGCAGAGTCACTGTGAGCACTGGCTCACTTGATCATGGAGTGACGGACTGCAACCATCATAGGAAAAGCCGGCTGATGAAAGGTGGCGGGGGAACAGGAGTCAGATATGTCAGCTATGGCAGCAGAAGTGGTCTTGGAACGGGGCATGTCACGTTTTTATTTTATTTTATTTTTCCTTTGTGGTATAGAAGGCCACTAATGCATGTACGTTTTTTCGGTTTAGTGCATGACTTTGGAACAGCGTGGTTTCAGGCGGCTGATGGTAAACCCACCCATATTGGGCTTTGGATTTGAACATACAGGTTTCGATTTCCCTTCCCAAAAGATTGGTTTCAGTTTGCTGATGCTTAAGGTTACACGTTTCGACGTTGGTTGCACCAACGACGTTATTAGATTTGTTTATCATTTACTGCGCATGGCTTTGACCATTGCGCAAGGGGGGAGGTATTGAGGAGAATTAGAAAGTTTTTTGAAAACAAGGTTTTTCTTCACCATACTTGCAAATAATGATTAACATCCAGCTAAATGAGTGTGAAATATTTGAAAAAACAGTGTTCAACAGATGGGTAGAAGCAGTCCCATCAGAAGACCAAAGTGCGGTTACGGTAATTAAGGTTCTGACTAGAGAAGTCATGCCAAGGTTTGGAATTCTGTCACAAATTAGCTCAGGCAATAGGGCAGCGTTTATTCAGAAAACACTCAAACAAGTGATTTAACATCTGCATGTCAAACAAAGATTAGGCTGTGTCTACATTCCTCAAACCACAAGGTATGGTGGAGAGAGGAATCGGACGCTTAAGACAAAGATTAACTAAATTAAATTAGAGTACTAACTTAAAGGACTAATGTACTACGACTGACACAAATGAGTTATCGCATGAAAACTAACAGAACGATGCATCTAACCCCGCATGAAATGCTTACGGGTCGACCCATGCCTTCGCCTGTCATTCGAGGGCCTCACAAAGGACCTCCATTGGAACAATTGGAAACTGAATTAAGACGCTATATGGGACAACTAACTGGCATACACAGGCTTATTTTTAACAGGAGAAAGACAGAGTTCCAGAGTTGGAGAAGGAGCCACCAAGGGGGGTGGAGCCAGGTGACCATGTGTATCTCAGAGTCTTCAGGAGAAAGTGGAACAAACGAACCCAGGAGAGAAGGACCATACAAAGTCACCAACGCAACACCAACAGCCATCCAAGTGGAAGGAAGTGCTACGTGGTATCATCTCAACCACTGCACAAAAGCTGCTCAAACCAAAGCCAGAGACGACCGTGAGGAGGAGCCAGACGCAGACACACGTGGGGCTGACCAGCTGCCCCAGGACCAGATCCAGTCGAGCCAAGAGATACAGCAGCATGGTGATGCTGAAAACGGGGAGCCTGTTTCTGATCCTTTACGGGTTGTGCCAGATTCCGCTGGCACAAGCACAGACCCCGAGGAAGGATGAAACCACGGGGGCAACACAAACCTGGAAGGGCCAGGAATTAGGGGGTGGTAGGCCTACTGAAGAAAGCCCGAGAGGAACACAGGATAATCCGGCCCAAAATCATTCAGGACTGGTTGACAACAAAGGGAAAATAGTCTTGTATGCTCAGATACCACCGCAAGACCAAATCAATGACTTTGTCTATACTGTTATCTTATGTCGGATGACGAACACCTATGTGCATTAACCCTCCGCCAGAATTATGAACATGCACATAGGAAAGATCGGTGTAAATTACATATCCAATTTGATTCAATGAAATGGTGTCTAAAAGTAACGTCAGGAAGAACATGGGACTACAACGGAAATTATCAATTGAACGTGAGAGAATTTATATTTTTTAAAGCAGTGTCAGACAGAACGTTTAATTTTACATTAGAAGCAGAAGATCCTTGTGTAATCAAAAATAAACTATGGCGACAAGGATCTTTACATCAACATCCATGTCTCTTGAAGAGACTCTTGTAGAACGAACAACTATTCAGGAGGGTAAAAAAAACTAGAAGCATTGGTCGCCGCTCTACATCGACCCTAAAACCGTATAAACCTGATCCCAGTGGGCGCATCAGGGTCAGAACCTCTGACCAGTTGTTCCGACAAGCTAAAGCATTGGTGGTTCAGTGGTAGAATTCTCGCCTGCCATGCGGGCGGCCCGGGTTCGTTTCCCGGCTAATGCACCACTAGAGAGAATTACATGTCAATACTGTGGAGTGATGGAGCATTCGTGAGCCAGGACAGAGTGGTGGCAGATCAGTTTTGGCTTTGCGGTAATAACATTCTTCGTCCCATACTTGCTAAAATATGGAGAGGACGATGCGCGAAAGTCCAAGTGGTTACGGAAATTGCAATACTACCATCAATAAAAGATGTAGTCGATAACTTAGAAACAGATAACCTAAATAGGCGGAAGAGAGCATACGAGGCAGACGAGAACATACAAATTGATCAAATAGGACAACCCAGGGGAATACCCGATAAATTTAAGGCACGAAGTGAAGTAGCAGCAGGATTTGAGGCACTACTGCCAGCAATCGGAATTGCTAAAAATGCGGAATGGATCAATTATATCTTTTACAACCAACAGAGGTTCATTAACTACACAGATGATGCATTATCTGCATTGGGCGAGCAGCTGACAGCCACAAGCGCTGTGGCTTGGCAGAACAGACAGGCTTTAGATTGGCTTCTAGCAGAAAGGGGGGGAGTTTGTGATCTTATTGGTGAAATGTGTTGTACCTTCATTCCAAATAATACTGCCCCAGATGGATCATTTACACTTGCAATGAACAATTTAAAACGTTTAAGAAAAGAGTTAAAGGAAAACGCAGGCCATGATCAGGGAATGTTTGGATGGCTTGAAACAAAGTTTGGCATGTGGGGAATGATGTTCGCAAAGATAGGTGTAGTGCTCCTAATAGTACTAACAGCAATGGGTCTTATCTTCTGCTGCTGCATTCCCATAGTCAGATCCGTAATAGCATCCAGGCTTTCTAAGGAGATGGCCCTCATGGTGTCTGGCATAGAGGAGTCGGGGGAGTGGGAGAGGATACTCTATGGGGAGATAGATTGGAGTGACACTAGAAAGGAGACCGGAATGTGAGAATCAGACATCAGAGGGAGTTCCTATTCTCTTAACTGGTGACCTCTTCATGTGAACCACAACCATTTCAGACTGTGTGAACAAATGGACATTGGACTAATGGGTTCCAGGCTACTACGGTGCCCAAACCCCCCACGTTATATAGTATACCGGTACATGACAATAATCAGAACTATCCCAATCCATGCAAGCTTGTTGACAGTTTTCAGTTTTTAATTTCTTTTAGTTTTAATTCCTATTGTTTACTTATTTTTTGAAATATCATTTTTTTTGAGTTTCATATTTTTATGTCATATATTTTGAAATGCTTATTTTCAATGCATGCTGAAAATACTGTGTTATGTGTGAATTCTAGTTAGACATGTTGAACATTTGATAGATCTTTTTTGCCTTAAACCAGGTTGAGACTCCTGAACATGTTTAAAGGTTTTTTAACGATGATCAAATGTAGTGTAGAATATGACCCAAACGACTGTTATGTTTTTGTTATGTTTTTGTTATGATCTTATTAGATCATAAAGGGGATATGTGGTGGTAGAAATTAGTGAGTATATTCTATAGTAAACCATGATTATTAATAGGCTTAATATTTTAAATAGTGGAAAGCACATGACGCCTGAGTCTGGGTTCACACCAGATGGTAGGCACACAGAAATGTCCTGGGAACTGCGGGGTCAAGTCATGTTGACCTCCACCTTTCAGCTTTGGGTCATTTTTGACTAACAAGGCTAATCCCTGCGGACCTCAGACCGGGGCACGGTTGATAACACGCTGAGACGAAGAAACTAGGCGGAAACCTCATTAGGGACAAAGGGAACCTCCATTGTATTAAAGAAGTTCCTGTATGTGTATAAAGGAGGGCTGGGACCGAAGTTCAGCCAGTGACTTTGCAAACCTACTCAGGCTGTTGTCGTTGTTGTTTTTCTGCACGATAAAGTATTTTGTCAATTCTTGCTCCGGACCCCTCGATTTCTTTTGCACTCTCTCTCTTAAATTAGTCTAAGTGTTTTAAATCTCAGTTAATCTCCGTTACTAGCATTCTTCCCCGCTGTAGCAGATGGGCGAATGGATGTTTAGGATAATATGTTTCAAATATGTATGATATAACCACTTACATTCACACCTGACCACTCTGACCCTGGTTCCATTAAATGTTGTGAACTAGACTGGACGGTTGATGACGGGATTCTGATTGGTTGCCAGATTATCCGTGCATGTGTTTCCGTAGTGTAGTGGTTATCACGTTCGCCTCACACGCGAAAGGTCCCCGGGCGGAAACAGCATTTCTGTTTTGAGTTCAACAAAGTTAATGTTTAAATTCTCCCGCTTTACTATCAAGCAGCTATTCGGGAAAAGTCTATCTGGAACAGAACCTTCAGCAGCGTCTACTTGGCACCACGCCACCTCTTCAACCGATAGCCTCGTCATATTATTAAGTGTTTAAACCTGTGCTGAAAACCTGTTCATGCGGGAGCTTCTGCTGACAAAATTTTCTAGGGTTTTGCACAAACTAACAGGTTTCCGTAGTGTAGTGGTAATCACATTCGCCTAACACCGGGATCCCACCGGACGCGTACGCGCCGCGGAACGGCTGCGCCGCGGAACGGCCGCGTCCTCTGCCCTGCGTCCATTCCTACCGGGCGCGTAACGGCAGCGTAGCGCTGCCTTGCGAGCCAGCCGTATCCACGCGAGATCACGAGATCCCGCGATAATCCTAAACCTAATGTACTCACCTTCCACTCCCAAAACTACTGCAATTAAATGCCAGGCTTTGTCCTTTCTGACATTGTTCTCATAAAAAGGATGATTTGAGACCCTTTGATTGATTGACTGCTGACCTGGTGCCACCGGTCATGACGTAATAATGTTGGTGTTTTATTTATTGTGTTTTATTTTGAAAATTTACCGGAATGCTCTATGGCTTTTACTTTTTCACTTCCTGCCCTGATCGATCTGCTGTGTTGAAATTGACGCGGTTCAGCAACGGCTTGCGGCAAAAATAGAAATGCTACGGAATGATAGCGCTGCGGCACGGCGAGCCGCTCCTGGGACGTTGCTGAGACGTTCCGCAGCCGCGCCCTGTGGAAATGGTCTCATTGATTAGAATGGAACCTATCTGCTGCGGTGACCGCGGCCAAGACGTGCCGCTGCCGTAACGTTGCCGTAACGCGTCCGGTGGAATCGAGCCTTTATCGTGCAGTTGTTGTGACCGAGCCCGACCCGAACCCGAGCATAATTTCAAATATTTGTCCGAACTCGACCCGGCCTGTCGGGTACCATCGGGCATTGGTCGGGTTTCCATGCTCTAATGTGCATGTGTGTGTTTTTCACTTCTTATTTCGGAGATCATTGTGATAACCCAAAATCCTTTCTGGAGTTTATTTTGGGTTAATATTTTCTATATTAATATATTTTTGATTTGTGTGATGTAATACTGTATCAGTTACTGTAACTGACCAAGGATCCCCCCACCATCCCATTCTGTAAACTTCAGGAATACAGTGGATGATGCACAGAAATCCCAGAATTCTGAAAAAAAAAAAGGGAATTTGATGTAGGTCTTCTGGCACTTTTAGTTATTCTTTCAGTCAAGAGATGTTTGTACTGTCAGGAGATGTATAGGTTAACATCTCTTAACTTCTGATACAAAGGTTTTCAATTAGTAGTTACATTTGTGTTTACTAAGATGTACACAATAATTGAAATTAATATCTTTGGATAGTTGACCATTATGTAGAAAATTGCTTAAAGGTTAGTTCCCTGACCGGGAATCTAACCCGGGCCGCGGCGGTGAGAGCGCCGAATCCTAACCACTAGACCACCAGGGAGCTGCTTTTCAATCAAACCATGTGACCATGAATTGGCCGGATATAGGACAATTTGTTCTTAATAAGACCGCATAACTGACCTGCAGCCACATACTGTGTGTGCACATGTGTGTGTTTTTCACTTCTTATTTCGGAGATCATTTTGATCACCAAACATCCTTTCTGAAGTTACATTTGTGTTAATATTTTTTATATTCATATATTTTTTATATTTTTGATTCCATCTGGATTAATTTAGGCAAGCTCAACTACATGCTAGGGAATGAAGTTGATCTAGAAAACCAAAATCAATGCAATTTCAGACTTCAGTTAACATAAGCTGTTAATGTTAGATATGGGTAAGAGCAATATATGGAAATCCAGGTTTGACAAGGAGACAGAAAACCTAACCACTAGACCCAGAGGGAGTGTTTAAAAATCAACCATGTGACATGGAATAGCTGGGATGTAGGACTAGTCATATAAGTATTGATTGCCAGCAACTTTGTGGGAGATTTTGTTTTAGAATTTGATTACTAGAGAACCATGATTCAATTTAATTTCTCTGTTTAGACTTTGCTAAACATAAGCGGTCAGGTTAAATTTGGGTAACAGGAATATAGGAACAGCCAGTTTCGACAATGAGACATAAAGGTTAGTTCCCTGACCGGGAATCGAACCCGGGCCGCGGCCGTGAGAGCACCGAATCCTAACCACTAGACCACCAGGGACTTATGGTTTAAGGGACAGTGCACTATTTGTATACAATGTGTGACGTGCTGACAGCTGACTAGACAGGGATATGTGTGATGTAATACTGCCTCAGTTAACTGAGCTAGGGTACTCCCCCCTCACTATACACTCCTGGAATACAGTGGATAATAATAATAATAATACATTTAATTTAGAGGCGCCTTTCAAGACACCCAAGGTCACCTTACGGAGCATATAGTCATCATTCAAAACTATGTAAAACAGACTAGGAATAAAAGGAAAACAGAGGTTAAACATGAAGAATAATAATAATTTTCTGGCAGAAATTTTTGGTTATTTTCAAAAAATTGATATTTAATTCAGACAGAATTAGCTCAACTACATGATTTCGGAATTTGGTGTGTCTAAAATATGTGTTTCAATTGCAGTACTCCATTTAGACCTCACTTAACATTAGCTGTTCAAGTCAGGTTTGTGTAAGAGGATTATATTGAAAGCCAGTTTGGTTAAGGACTGTTTTTTTTCATCATTCACATTGCTGTTGAATACTTTGATATCACTAAACACAGTGGTTTGTATTTGATTTGCTGGGACATCACTAATACAGTTGAGTTCCTATACCGGGAATCGAAAGCGGTCCGCGGCGGTGAGAGCGCCGAATCCTAACCACAAGACCACCAGGGAGCTCTTGAGCCTACTTTAGAGAGCTGGTATCATTTAACTTAGAATAGGTGGGATGTAGGAATATTGGTTTTTAATTAGTCTGCATAACTGACTGGTAGCCTGGAATCATTTCTGAAGAGGAAGCCGATGACCTGTCTATTTTCATTGGAATATGTCTTTAAACGGCACTCTTTGCCTCTCTCAGTTCCAACACATTTGAACTTCATCATCATAAAATGTTGCCAAATAGGTCAGTTCATATCATCACCTCTTTTGTATGTTAATTCTGAACCATTGCTTTGCAATGACTTAGTACAATGACTACAATGACTACTTGCATATCAACAGTCAAATAGAAAAAACAAGTGGGTTTAATAGAGTACTAAAAATGTCTTCCCGCCTTAAAGAGAGAAAATGGAGAAGTGATTTTGTTTAACAGATAGTCTTGACTTACTAAAACAAAACCTTTTCGGCCAAACACCTTCTGGAAACCAAAAATTAATGGAACCCAGAGATTTAAAGTATGTTGCGTGCCATTGGCATTCTCTTCATCATAAATACAAGTACAGTCCCCGTTCAAAACGTGCCTGTTCGGAAAGGGCAGTTTGCTTGGCCTCCCGTATTTCTGCTTGCAGCTTTCTCGAGGGTCACTGATTCATACAACTTCCCAGTGGTCACTGCCCTACCTTTCCCAGCAAAACACCAGTCCACTGGGAAGTCAATCAACTGAACGGTTGTCGATGGGAACTGAGGGACACACAGACATACAGAGACTCCAAGTACTGTGACCACGTGAACTGAAGCCCCGCCCCCGCTGCTTCACAGAGCCACGCTGGTTGTTGGTTTTTTTCAAAGTTTATTAATAGCGTGCCTTGTTTCCAAATATGTAGACAATGCACTTCCTTAGGTCCCCGGCATTACACGGCCCAAGCGTGAAGTAGATCAGATGAACAGATGTCGAGATATGTGACTGACATACATACAAACACACACAAACAGAGGCCATTCACTTTAGTAGTTGATTGTTAGTTTGCTAAATTAGTGTTATAAGTCAGTATATTTGTGACCGCCCTGGTCACTGGTGCATGTCGATGGGTCTCAACAGCTTGATTCTTTATTGTTTATTAAATCCTATACAAGCCTAATTAGAAAGGGTAATGAAGGTTCAATTGAAGTTCCCCGTCTGGAAGTTATTCTCTTGAACAAAACAAATGGCTCATTGAGGTAGGACAGATTTCTTTCGGAATGGTCTTGGTATGGACAAAAAAACATGATATTGGACAGTGACTGAAGTTTCACACATCGCTGCTAATTATTTTTCCTAATATCATGTGGCATCTGAGGAAATGTGTGTGAAACTTTGTCCAACGTGTTAACAAGACTGATCTGAGGTAAGTCGGCTCTCAATGAGCGTTCGAGATTAGGAAGCAAAAACATTGAACATCAAACTTGAGTTCATCTTCTGGGAAAACATTGTGTTTGTTTCAGTTGTCTAAAATACCCCAAATCTCTTATAGGAATGAATGACATTATACGGTAAGTTTTAATCAAAAACCAAACTGGCACCAAACGTGTGTGTGTTGAGGTCTTCTCATATACTCAAGACCAGCGCTTCATCTGTTAAACCCACACATTCAAGCGGGTAGCCTGGCTATAATTGAAATGGAAAGCCCAGCCGTGCTGCGCTTCCAGTCGAGCAGGTCCAGTATCATCCATCTTTATTCTGTACAGTTAATAACAAAACATAACTAATCCCTGTCCCTATATGATCCCTATCCTGAAGGTATGCAGAGCTGCAGACGTACACGGAGCTGGACCTTCAGCCCATAGACGATGGGCTATGTGACCTGGTCATTGAAAAACCCACTGTGTTCATGAAGCTGGACGCTGGTACACACCTCCTTACCTCTGGGGTTTAGTTCAGAGAATGGGGCGTATTGGATAACGCATTCAAACACACAACCTTACGGTGTAGCTTTTGGGCTTGAAATCAAACTGGAAGCACAGTGCCTTTTTATACACGGGTGTACATTATGGACAGGGCTCTCTTGTAAAAGAGATTTCTAATCTCAATGAGACTTCTCCTGGTTAAAAGTAAAAGAGATTTCTAATCTCAATGAGACTTCTCCTGGTTAAAATTATACTTTACTTCTGCTTTATTTTTGTACATTTATGTACACTCAATGTATAAGGTGTTCACATCCAGTTGCAGGTGGAAACCCATTATGTCTCTTTGTTCTTGTAGGAGTGAACATGTACCACCACTTTTGTGACTTTGTCAACCTGTACGTCTCCCAGCACATCAACAACTCCTTCAGCCGAGACATCAACCTCCTCCTGTGGGACACGGTGGGTCCCTCACACTCTCCCCCGGGATTCAGGGTTTGTTAAAGATGGCTGATGATTAAAGGTCCCATGACATGAAAATCTCACTTTATGAGGTTTTCTAACATAAATATTAGTTCCCCTAGTCTGCCTATGGTCCCCCAGTGGCTAAAACTTGCGTTTGGTGTAAAACGAGCACTAGCTGTTCTGCTCGCCTTTAAAAAAACGGAGGCTCAAGCGCGCTGATTCGGAATGTCTTTAGGTATGTCGTCACAAAGCATCCTCCCCTTACTCTGCCTGGCCCGCCCAGAGACGTTGGCCCGCCAATGAGACACGACCGTGCGAGCGCCACATGTGTGTGTGTGAATACACACACTGTAATGCAAGTGTTTCTTGTCGGTTCTTTGACGTCTCTTGTATTTCCACAACGAGACTGTAGTGGGGGTTATCTCAGCCATGGTTGAGAAGGAATTGGGGGAAAGGAACTTTGGCTTTGACTCACTGAAGTACATGAACTGCGACATGCCGCCGGTTGCGAGGCACCACCGCCCGGCAGCGGGCAGCGGGCAGCAGGCAGCGCGCGGTTCAGTCTACTTCAGATTGATGAGAAAGTGGAAGAACCAGAGACGTCGCAGAACCCCACAAAGTCGTTTGTGATTCATAATATCGTCTGGAGGCGCACACAGCTTTTGGCCGTGATAATATGTATTGTATGATATAGATATTAGGGATGGGCGTGAGGAATCGATTACTCGAGTACTCCTCGTTACAAATGAACTCGGTTGCTGGACAGGCAAACTCGAGTTTGCATATACACACACAAACAACGTTTTCTGAAGCAAAAGTATGAATTTTCTGTGCGGCGCGCCGGTGCCACTATTACATGCCGTGGGCACAAAGCAAATGAAATGTATCAAATTTCTGTGTGGCGCGTGCCGTGCCGTGTGCAGGCACGCCAGAATTCAAAAAGTTAAGAGATGGTGGTTAAAGCAAAGCGCAGCGAAGAATTGAAATACTTTAAAGTAATAGGAGATCATAAGTTAAAATGTAAAATATGTCAAGCGAAATCGAGCTACCAGAGTACTACAAGTACTATGCGGCAACATATGCTCCTGAAACACAACGGTGAGTTCGGGAAAGCAGACCCGCAGCTACCAAGTGTGTCGGCTATTTTCACCGCCGCAAGACGCAGCTGTAATCCCAGACATGTAGAGAAGATCACAACGCTGAGTATTTTTTTAGTTCATTTGCTGCCGTTTTATTTGCAGCTTTAAATTATTTGCAATGGTTAGGCTACTTGTTTCGTTTTTGTTTTTTTTAAACCGTTCAACGTGATTTAAATTGTGAGACGCATATTTATTTTTGTAAGGAAAATGTGTTTTGAACGTTTGCAAAAATAAATAATGAATACTCTGATAACTCTGACTGTTTTGATGGAGAATAAGCATTACATGTTCGGTTGGTAATATTGCCGTTCATCATAAGGCCTATTCCTGCTGCAGATGCGTTGCATTCTAAAAATAGATTTGATTAAACGAGTACTTGATTAATATATGTTATATGATATAGATATCTATGTAGGCTATATGATAATATTTAGATGTAGAGCTCCAGGACTCCCGTGTGTTCTAGAATATTTACAGAACACGGCTAAAGGCTGTGTGCGCCTTGCCATTGCGATACATCCACTGTAAACAGAGCGCATGATACCGTGGCTGCAAGCTGCTCAGGGCCACACCCCCACCCTCCTCCTTGACCCGCCTCGCTCCTCCTCATTTGCATTATAGCTACAGACACCAAAACAGCGCATTTGGGGGAAGCTCAATGCGCGACTGGCTCGGAGTGGCTGTAACTCTGCACCACGGCTGAATTTCGGGAAAGTCTTTGAATACTGTGTTAGTTGCCCACTAATACCTATATTAAAGAATACATAAAATAGCATGTCATGGGACCTTTAAACTGCATCAGGCCAGCTCTAATGCAGAGGAAATGACAGTTAAAAGATTTACAGGCAACTTATTCTGAACGTGGTTGCTTTGTGACTGAGATATGTTGATATATTGAACAATGCTTTTCAGAGTTTTCATACGTATGGAGATCTGTTTGCTGAAACATGGAAAGCCTTCTCAGACTATGACATCATCCATCTTAAGACCTACGATTCAAAGCGGGTAAATACACATCTGCTAGAGTTCTTTTAAACTATTTTAGTGATTCAGAGCTACTGGTCACGTTTATATAATGGGGAATAATGCTTAAAAAAGTATAATGACATTTTAATCAATGAGCTCGTGATTGTTATTGTAACACTTCAATATTAGTGTGGCTACTGGAACAACTATCTACTTTCTGAGTTATATCATTTATTATGTTTTTTTTGTAAAAGAAAATGCACAGTTGACTTCCTATTCATAGCACACAGAGAAACATTTGCTAATCATCCTGTTTCCTAACTTTACAACACTCCTCTGGTAAGTTACCAGAAAGGGAGAGAGAGACAGAGATATTCAGAATGACTTGCATGTCTACATTTATATGGATACAGGGAATGTTGTCATTTATCACTTTTGTTTTGAACCCAGTAACCCAGGATTTGTGTTACTTCTATATCAAACACAATTTATCAGACTGCTTTCTTCCTTGTTTCAGGCCATTGTTTTCTTTGTCCATAAACAGGCAATTTTCGGGACAAACTGTTTATGCAATGTATTTAAAACCCCCGACTACTGGTCATGTCATTTAAAGGTTAATTCCAAGGTTTTTTGTGCAAAGCTGACATCTTTAGAATGTGTGAAGGCCTAGGGCACCCACCTTGAGCTTTGAAATATTGATTGCTAGGGTTTAAAGGGGAGGCTCATTATTGCTGCCTCCAGTTGAGTCATGTTTAGAGACATAGTGCATGTATTCATAGAATTGGTGTGAGGGGGAAGTAAAACATATCTGGGATTGAATCGGTGAGCATGGGGCTAATAGTGTGGCTGCAGACTCAGCTGTCAGGCCCCCACTGTATTAGGTGTTCCCCAGGATTCCTCTGACGACAAACCCAGTCTCACTATGGGAGGGAGAGCCAAGCATACATCAGTAAATATGTGATGTATATTCAATGAGGTAAAGGACACATTGTATGTCCTTTACCTTATCAAGCTCACCAGCCACAGCTGCTTCTTTCCCCACAATTAAGCCACTCCCCCCTTCACGTCAGCATCCTGACCAGATTCTGTCTCTGAAAACATTTGTTAAGGTATAGGTGTTGAGCTAACAATGTAATGTGTTCCGGTTTGACTCACAATCCAGACATCTGTCTATAAATGAATATAATGAGGCTTGTGCTTATGTTCCAGATCTCTGAGTGTCACACGGAGGGGATGTTGAGGGCCTTCTCCCAGCATGTCCTCCATCGCCTTCACATCCCCCAGGACGGGCCATAGGTAGGGGGGTGAGGGGGTAATGTTGTGTTCTCTAACCAGGAATCGAACCTGGACCGCGGCGGTGAGTGCGCCGAATCCTAACCACTAGACCACCAGGGAACTGTCGTCACACTAAACAATGTTACATTGAGAAAGCAAGTTTTTTAACAGCTAAATTATGTTGAAAATGTCATATTCTTAACGCTGTAAAGATTTAACATGGATGTCTACTTTTTTTCGTCATTCAACATGCCGTTGAATGCACGGACATTGGTTGACAACAGTGGTTCGTATTTGATTCGCTTGGACTTCACCTATAATTAATGTTGTGTTCCCCAACCGGTAATCGAACCCGGGACGCGGCGGTGAGTGCGCCGAATCCAAACCACTAGACCACCAGGGAGCTGTAGTATTGAATAACAATGTGACTTTCAGAAGGCTGGTTTTTAACAGCTAAATTATGTTATCTATTTCATATTCTTCACATTTCGCAGTCAGAGGGTAACATGGATTTCGGCTTTTATTGATTATTCACTTTGCCGTTGCATACTTTGATATCACTTAACACAGTGGTTCGTAAATGATTTGCTTGGACATCACTAATAATAAAGTGTTCCCTGACCGTGAATCGAACCCGGGCCACGTTGGTGAGAGCACCGAATCCTAACCACTAGACCACCAGGGAACTGTGGTCACACTAAACAATGTTACATTGAGAAAGCAAGTTTTTTAACAGCTAAATTATGTTGAAAATGACATATTCTTGACATTTCACTGTAAAGATTTTACATGGATGTCTACTTTTTTTCGTTATTCAACTTGCCGTTGAATACTTGGACATTGGTTGATAACAGTGGTTCTTGTTTGATTAGCTTGGACTTCACCAATAATGTTGTGATCCCTAACCGGGAATCGAACCCCGGCCGCGGTGGTGAGAACGCCGAATCCTAACCACTAGACCACCAGGGAGCTGTAGTATCAAATAACGATGTGACTTTGAGAAGGCTGGTTTTTAACAGCTAAATTATGTTAACTATTTCATGTTCTTGACATTTGACAGTCATTGGGTAACATGGAATTTGGCTTTTATTGATTATTCACTTTGCCGTTGCAAACCTCTGATATCACTTAAGACAGTGTAAATGATATGCGTGGACATCACTATTCATTATGTATTCCCTAACCGGGAATCGAACCCGGGCCACGGCGGTGAGAGCTCCGAATCCTAACCACTAGACCACCAGGGAACTGTAGTAACAATGAACAATGTTACATTGAGAAAGCAAGTTTTTTAACGGCTAAATTATATTGCAAATGTCATATTCTTGACGCTGTACAGATTTAACATGAATGTCTACTTTTTTTCATTATTCAACATATTTGAATGCACGGACATTGGTTGACAACAGTGGTTAGTATTTGATTTGCTTGGACATCACCTACGTAATTTTGTTCCCTAACCGGGAATCAAACCCGGGCCACGTCGGTGAGAGCGCCGAATCCTAACCACTAGACCACCAGAGGCCTGTTTCAGATAGCTGGTTTAACATACTCTGAGTTTAATCCTGCGCTCTGAGTTGGTTGACTCAGAGTTCAGGGTTGAAAAGCAACTCTGGGTTTTCGGTTTCAGAACAGGTGATCAGCGTTGGCTTAATCAACTCTCAGTGTGTTCACGCTGGGTTGGGGGCGTGCCTGTTGACTATAAAGAGCCATCATCAATGGATCTCTGATAACATGATCAAACATGGACCAAAAACGTAGATCCAGTTACTTTTCAGCCACGGAATTGGAAATATTAATGCACGCATATGCCGAGCAGGTACACATTTTCACCAAAAAAAGCAATACCGCCGCGGCAGCGAGAGCACGAGAGAGAGCTTGGCAGGAAATAGCCGAACAAGTCAATGCGTGAGTAAAATAAAATAGTAAAATAAAATAAGAGGAAAGTTTAATATCTTCCACTTATTTTTTTTTTTATTTTTTTTTTTATTTAACCTTTATTTCACCAGGAAGGTCCCATTGAGTTACAGTAACTCTTCTCACAGGGAGTCCTGGCCAAGACAGGCAGCAGAAAAGAAGTTGTAGAATTTGCACAAGGCCACACACACACACACACACAAACAAAGTACACCACAATTGACACTATAATGCTAAAATTACACTTCATAACAGGCTATATAAAAACAAGCTAATACATACAGCTAAAAAAAAATATATTACAAATAAATAAAAGGCATCAGGTTAAAAACAGTTGCAGTGTTCTTTTAGAGCTGATTGTAACATGTTTTTAAAGGTACTGAGTGGTGGGAGTGATTCCAGCTTTAGAGTGGCTTGAAGTTCATTCCAGACCTTTGGTGCATATGATGAGAAAGCTGTTGTACCCAGTTGTGTTCTTGTTAGTGGTGTGGTTAATAACATATATTCTGATGACCTTGTTTTGTAAACACTGTTATTCAATATGTAAATTGTGTGTGTGTCAATTTACACAGGAACAAACCGAGTTGCCCCAAGAGGACTTGGCAGCAAATGAAAATGAAGTATAAAAATATAGTTCAAACAGGTAAACTAATGTTTAATTGAAATCAAATCAATTGTGCTGTTTTGCCTGCTCTACCTAATTTAACAGCTATATTCAACATGTGATGGGCCTATATTTAAGCAGTAAATGTAAGTAGTACATTTCTCAGCCACCCCAACACTGCCAATATTTAATAGGATTTAGATATATTAGAAGGCTACTCCTAGGCAGTATGTATGTATGTATGTATGTATGTATGTATGTATGTATGTATGTATGTATGTATGTATGTATGTATGTATGTATGTATGTATGTATGTATGTATGTATGTATGTATGTATGTATGTATGTATGTATGTATGTATGTATGTATGTATGTATGTGTCTTCAAAATAGCGCTTACTGAATATTAGGGTAACATTTTCCTCCATGTTAGCAAATCTAAAAAAAGCAGAGGCCCGGAAGACTGGAGGGGGTCCACCACCTGCAGCCCTCACAGTGGCTGAGGAGATGGCCCTCAGCCAACAGAGTATGTGTCCTGTGGCTGAGGGCATCCCTGGAGGGAGCTCCTCTGATCCCCCCACCCCCCAGGATAGAAGTGCCTTTATCAGAGGTGGGTTATTCAAAATAATTAAATATGTACACGCAACCCAGCGCGTTGCAAATTAGATGGGGCAATATTCTGGCTCAAGTAATAATTTCACTGTCTAATCATCTTCTTCCAGTTACTGATGGCGTCATCAACTTACTGGAACCAGATGACCTCACCAACCTCCATGCAATTGTAACAATTCTTCACCTTCCACAGATTATGAATAATGTCTTGATAATTGCTGAACCCAACTGTTAATGTCATTACAGGAAGATGATGGAGAAACATTGTCTGCGGCATTTGAAAGGGAAGAGGAAAGGCCTATTGAGGTTAACACCTTTTAAAAATAACATCTAAAAGTTGATGATAGCGTTGTACAATTTAAAACTGACATCTTCTTTCTCTCAAACAGGATGAAATCGAATTCAATGAGAGGCCATCCACTTCTAGCTCTACTTCACAGCTTACCTCTGTAAGATTCTCCCTGGAATTATAATGAAACGCTGTACTTGGCACTGTGAAATCCAATGTCATCTTTTGCATTCCTATAGCTTCCAGTCAAAGAGCTCTATAAAATCTATCTGGGAAAACAAATAAACAAAGCAGACTTAGAAATGGGCCACATAAGGCAAAAGATGCAAAAGGATGCTTTTTGAGATCCAAATTTTGGAACACAAGTTAAAGATGGGTGAGGTACAAACTGGGATACTGTTTCCTGCTCCAAAAACATACCCAATATGAATGACCTTTTTTTTTTTGTGCTTTCAGGAAATTAAGAAATACTCATAAAAAGTAGATTGTCTTTATTAGAACACGGGCTGTGGTGGGACAAGTTATTTTGTTGAACAGTGTCACCCCCTACCAGAGGCTGGGTCTGTCACACAAGTTTACTATCATACAAACTTGACCTTGGGTGTCTTGAAAGGTGCCTCTAAATTAAATTTATTATTATTATACAGGAAGGCGAAATAATGCCAAAGAAAACATTTCGGAAATAATAAAATACATTTAACTACATAGAAAACTCAAACAAAATGATTTTGGCAGAGTCTTTCTCTAACCACCCTTCCGTCCTGTGGATCCATGGCATGGTTTGGGTTTATGTGCTGCTCATCTGCAACTGCAGGTGGGCAATTTTCCCCTCTCAAAATCGCGATGTTGTGTAGAACCACATATGCAATTATTATATCACATGCCCTTTCTGGTGTGACTCGCAGCATTTGGAGGCACTGGAATCTTGCCTTCAGGATCCCGAACGTGTTTTCGACCCTGGCTCTCGTCCTCATATGCGCCAGGTTGTAGCGCTGCTGTGGTCCTGGCACGGGATCGGCATACGGGGTCAGAAGGCAAGGCTGGCAGGGGTACCCTCTGTCACCTAAAACATGACCGTCGAACTCTCCTACGATACAGGTGAAATATTAATCATCTGAACAAATATGGATTATAAATCCTTCAAATATAGGCTTAACTCACCACAGGCAAAGCGAGTGCTCAGATTTGACTCCCGAAATATGCGTGCGTCATGCACGCACAGACCCCGGCCACTTTGCCTCCACTTGGGTGATGATATTTCTGGCATCACATACAACCTTCAAATTGCAGAGGAGTATAATTAGATACAGAGGCTGTTTTGTTAAGTATCTTTAATTTAAAATGATGAAGGTCTAGGCCTTCACCTGTACCTGCACATTGATGCTGTGGAAGGACTTCCTATCAACATAGTCTCCTTCATTCACTGAAGGAGGTTTAATAGGAATATGAGTTCCATCGATGCATCCGATGACACCCGGAAAATCTAGAACATTACAAATTAATTAATTTAATTAAATTGTGCACATTATTTATTAAATTAAAACGTTCCAAGAAACAAATAGGCTACATTGTTGCTACTGTTACCTGCAATTCTGTAGAACTCTTCCTTGATTGTTCGTATAGGTCGGTGACTTGGAAACATCACAAACGTGTAAAGAAAACGTTTCAGTGCCAAAGTCACATTTCTGACAGACCGACACACGGTTGCCTTTGAAATGTGCTCGGCGTCACCGACGTAAAGAAAGCTGCCGTTTGCAAAAAAACGGAGTGCCACACAAATAATTTGTATTGAACCTAAAGCATGCCCCCGGTGCGTTTGACAGTTAACATGGGGGCTGAGAAGGTGGTCTAAATAAATGATAGATTGAGCTGAAAAACGATAGCGCTCGTGAAGAAAATTATCAGGAAAAGAAAGAATATCCAACCGGGGTCTTAATAATCGTTCCTCACAGAGATTCCTTCTGAGGATCGCAGCCTCTACGTCCACGGGCTCTCTTAGAAAAGGACATGCCATTTCTAACACTTCCTTCTGTCGGAGAGCTGCCTTCAGCCTTATAGACAACAAACTCAGAGTAGGTCTAACCACCTCCCGAGCAGGTTAGGTACACGGCGTATGTTGCCGCAGCAACTAACTCTCGGTTGCGCTGAACCTGCTACCTGAAACGGAAAACCCAGAGTTTCCACTAACTCAGAGCGAACAAACTCGGGGTTGCCTCAAAACCAGCTACCTGAAACAGGCCTCAGGGAGCTGTAGTATTGAATAACAATGTGACTTTCAGAAGGCTGGTTTTTAACAGCTAAATTATGTTATCTATTTCATATTCTTGACATTTCGCAGTAATAGGGTAACATGGATATAGGCTTTTATTGATTATTCACTGAACCCGGGCCCCGGCGGTGAGAGCAACGAATCCTAACCACTAGACCACCAGGGAACTGTAGTCACAATAAACAATGTTACATCTCGAAAGCAAGTTTTTTAACAGCTACATTTTTTTGAAAATGTCATATTCTTGACATTTCGCTGTAAAGATTTAACATGGACGTCAACTTTTTATCGTTATTCAACTTGACGTTGAATACTTGGACATTGGTTGATAACAGTGTTTCGTATTTGATTAGCTTGGACTTAACCTATACTGTTGTGTTCCCTAACCGGGAAACGAACCCGGGCCGCGGCGGTGAGAGCACCGAATCCTAACCTCTAGACCAGGGCTATTCAACCTCCTTAACAAGTGGGCCAAAAAGGAAAACCGCTGGTGGTTCATGGGCCACACATACAAAACTTATAATGTCAATTAATCGATCAAGTAATCGATACCTCACGCCCATCCCTAGTTCATACGTTGTAAGGCCAATCCTGAGACACTTATGCAGCTTCTCACTGGTCATGGAGCATGAACCCTTGTTTTTTCATATGAGAAAACTGGCAGCAAACAAGCCGTGATTTGAGTTGTAGTGCCTCTTCACCTTGTATTCCTTCATCATGGAAATGGCTTTGTTGCACACTAAACACACCGGTTTACTACTTGTGGCGGATGGCAAAGTAAATAAATATTTTTCAGTCCAAATCGTTTTGAATTGGCGTTTTTCAACATCAACCTTACGTTTTTTGGCTTGGAAAGAGACATCTTGGAGCTTTTGTTAGCCTTGCTAAAGTGAGTTTCTCCGTGGTCCGCAAGCATCAAATGCAAAGTGAGCTTGATTGAGGCAATGGCAGATGTAGACAGAGCGGGTGTAATCCTGTTGCCGTAGCATACTTTGCGTTTATTGGCTGGTCATATATATTACACACGCAAACCTGATTTGCAGGCAACAATTTTCCTTTTTTTTTTAGGTCTGCAGGCAACCTCTTGCGGGCCATAAAATAAATAAGAAGGGCCGTATTCGGCCCGCGGGCCGCTAGTTGAATAGGCCTGCTCTAGACCACCAGGGAACTGTTGTCACAATAAACAATGTTACATTGAGAAAGCAAGTTTATTAACAGCTAAATTATGTTGAAAATGTCATATTCTTGACGCTGTAAAGATTTAACATGGATGTCTACTTTTTTTCGTCAACATATTTGAATGAACGGACATTGGTTGACAACAGTGGTTAGTATTTGAATTGCTTGGACATCACCTAAGTAATTTTGTTCCCTAACCGGGAATCAAACCCGGGCCACGGCGGTGAGAGCGCCAAATCCTAACCACTAGACCACCAGGGAGCTGTAGTATTGAATAACAATGTGACTTTCAGAAGGCTGGTTTTTAACAGCTAAATTATGTTATCTATTTCATATTCTTGACATTTCGCAGTAATAGGGTAACATGGACATAGGCTTTTATTGATAATTCACTTTGCCGTTGCATACTTTGCTATCACTTAACACAGTGGTTCGTAAATGATTTGCTTGAACATCACTAATAATTAAGTGTTCCCTAACCGGGAATCAAACTCGGGCCACGGCGGTGAGAGCACCGAATCCTAACCACTAGACCACCAGGGAACAGGAGTCACAATAAACAATGTTACATCTCGAAAGCAAGTTTTTTAACAGCTAAATTTTATTGAAAATGTCATATTCTTGACATTTCGCTGCAAAGATTTAACATGGACGTCAACTTTTAAACGTGAATCAACTTGACATTGAATACTTGGACATTGGTTGATAACAGTGGTTCGTATTTGATTAGCTTGGACTTAACCTATACTGTTGTGTTCCCTAACCGAGAATCGAACCCGGGCAGCGGCGGTGAGAGCACTGAATCCTAACCTCTAGACCACCAGGGAATTGTTGTCACAATAAACAATGTTACATTGAGAAAGCAAGTTTTTTAACAGCTAAATTATGTTGAAAATGTCATATTCTTGAGGCTGCAAAGATTTAACATGGATGTCTACTTTGTTTCGTCATTCAACATGCAGTTGAATGCACGGACATTGGTTGACAACAGTGGTTCGTATTTGATTAGCTTGGACTTCACCTATAACTAATGTTGTGTTCCCCAACCGGGAATCTAACCCGGGCCGCTGCGGTGAGAGCGTCGAATCCTAACCACTAGACCACCAGGGAGCTGTAGTATTGAATAACAATGTGACTTTCAGAAGGCTGGTTTTTAACAGCTAAATTATGTTATCTATTTCATATTCTTGACATTTCGCAGTCATAGGGTAACATGGATTTCGGCTTTTATTGATTATTCACTTTGCCGTTGCATACTTTGATATCGCTTAACACAGTGGTTCGTAAATGATTTGCTTGGACATCACTAATAATAAAGTGTTCCCTGACCGGGAATCGAAACCGAGCCGCGGCGGTGAGAGCACCGAATCCTAACCACTAGACCACCAGGGAACTGTAGTCACACTAAACAATGTTACATTGAGAAAGCAAGTTTTTTAACAGCGAAATTATGTTGAAAATGTCATATTCTTGACATTTCGCTGGAAAGATTTAACATAGACGTCAACTTTTTATCGTTATTCAACTTGACGTTGAATACTTGGACATTGGTTGATAACAGTGGTTCGTATTTGATTAGCTTGGACTTAACCTATACTGTTGTGTTCCCTAACCGGGAATCGAACCTGGGCCGCGGCGGTGAGAGCGCCGAATCCTAACCACTAGACCACCAGGGAGCAGTAGTATCAAATAACGATGTGACTTTGAGAAGGCTGGTTTTTAACAGCTAAATTATGTTATCTATTTCATGTTCTTGACATTTGACAGTCATCGGGTAACATGGATTTCGGCTTTCATTGATTATTCACTTTGCCGTTGCATACCTTTGATATCACTTAACACAGTGGTTCGTAAATGATTTGCTTGGACATCACTAATTATTATGTGTTCCCTAACCGGGAAACAAACCCCGGCCACGGCGGTGAGAGCGCCGAATCCTAACCACTAGACCACCAGGGAACTGTACTCACAATAAACAATGTTACATTGAGAAAGCAAGTTTTTTAACAGCTAAATTATGGTGAAAATTACATATTCTTGACATTTCGCTGTAAAGATTTAACATGTACGACAACTTTTTATCTTTATTCAACTTGACGTTGAATACTTGGACATTGGTTGATAACAGTGGTTCGTATTTGATTAGCTTGCACTTAACCGATACTTTTGTGTTCCCAAACCGGGAATCGAACCCAGGCCGCGGCGGTGAGAGCACCGAATCCTAACCTCTAGACCACCAGGGAACTGTTATCACAATAAACAATGTTACATTGAGAAAGCAAGTTTTTTAACAGCTAAATTATGTTGAAAATGTCATATTCTTGACGCTGTAAAGATTTAACATAAATGTCTACTTTTTTTCGTCATTCAACATGCCGTTGAATGCACGGACATTGGTTGACAACAGTGGTTCGTATTTGATTAGCTTAGACTTCACCTATAACTAATGTTGTGTTCCCCAACCGGCAATCGATCCCGGGACGCGGCAGTGAGTGCACCGAATCCAAACCACTAGACCACCAAGGAGCTGTAGTATTGAATAACAATGTGACTTTCAGAAGGCTGGTTTTTAACAGCTAAATTATGTTATCTATTTCATATTCTTGACATTTCGCAGTCATAGGGAAACATGGATTTCGGCTTTTATTGATTATTCACTTTGCCGTTGCATACTTTGATATCGCTTAACACAGTGGTTCGTAAATGATTTGCTTGGACATCACTAATAATAAAGTGTTCCCTGACCGGGAATCGAAACCGAGCCGCGGCGGTGAGAGCACCGAATCCTAACCACTAGACCACCAGGGAACTGTAGTCACACTAAACAATGTTACATTGAGAAAGCAAGTTTTTTAACAGTGAAATTATGTTGAAAATGTCATATTCTTGATATTTCGCTGGAAAGATTTAACATAGACGTCAACTTTTTATCGTTATTCAACTTGACGTTGAATACTTGGACATTGGTTGATAACAGTGGTTTGTATTTGATTAGCTTGGACTTAACCTATACTGTTGTGTTCCCTAACCGGGAATCGAACCTGGGCCGCGGCGGTGAGAGCACCGAATCCTAACCTCTAGACCACCAGGGAACTGTGTTCACAATAAACAATGTTACGTTGAGAAAGCAAGTTTTTTAACAGCTAAATTATGTTGAAAATGTCATATTCTTGACGCTGTAAAGATTTAACATGGAAGTCAACTTTTTATCGTTATTCAACTTGACGTTGAATACTTGGACAATGGTTGATAATAGTGGTTCGTATTTGATTAGCTTGCACTTAACCTATACTGTTGTGTTCCCAAAGCGGGAATAGAACCCGGGCCGCGGCGGTGAGAGCACCGAATCCTAACCTCTAGACCACCAGGGAACTGTTATCACAATAAACAATGTTACATTGAGAAAGCAAGTTTTTTAACAGCTAAATTATGTTGAAAATGTCATATTCTTGACGCTGTAAAGATTTAACATGGATGTCTACTTTTTTTCATCATTCAACATGCCGTTGAATGCACGGACATTGGTTGACAACAGTCGTTCGTATTTGATTAGCTTGGACTTCACCTATAACTAATGTTGTGTTCCCCAACCGGGAATCGAACCCGGGACACGTCGGTGAGTGCGCCGAATCAAAACCACAAGACCACCAGGGAGCTGTAGTATTGAATAACAATGTGACTTGCAGAAGGCTGGTTTTTAACAGCTAAATTAAGTTATCTATATCATATTCTTGACATTTCGCAGTCATAAGGTAACATGGATTTCGGCTTTTATTGATTATTCACTTTGCCGTTGCATACTTTGATATCGCTTAACACAGTGGTTCGTAAATGATTTGCTTGGACATCACTCATAATTATGTGTTCCCAAACCGGGAATCAAACCCGGGCCACGGCGGTGAGAGCACCAAATCCGAACCACTAGACCACCAGGGAACTGTAGTCACAATGAACAATGTTACATTGGGAAAGCAAGTTTTTTAACAGCTAAATTTGATTGAAAATGTCATATTCTTGACATTTCGCTGTAAAGATTTAACATGGACATCAACTTTTTATCGTTATTCAACTTGACGTTGAATGCTTGGACATTGGTTGATAACAGTGGTTCGTATTTGATTAGCTTGGACTTAACCTATACTGTTGTGTTCCCTAACCGGGAATCGAACCCGGGCCGTGGCAGTGAGAGCACCGAATCCTAACCTCTAGACCACCAGGGAACTGTTGTCACAATAAACAATGTTACATTGAGAAAGCAAGTTTTTTAACAGCTAAATTATGTTGAAATTGTCATATTCTTGACGCTGTAAAGATTTAACATGGATGTCTACTTTTTTTCGTCATTCTACATGCCGTTGAATGCACGGACATTGGTTGACAACAGTGGTTCGTATTTGATTAGCTTGGACTTCACCTATATCTAATTTTGTGTTCCCCAACCGGGAATCGAACCCGGGACGCGGCGGTGAGTGCGCCGAATCCAAACCATTACACCACCAGGGAGCTGTAGTATCAAATAACGATGTGACTTTGAGAAGGCTGGTTTTTAACAGCTAAATTATAATATTTATTTCATGTTCTTGACATTTGACAGTCATAGGGTAACATGGATTTCGGCTTTTATTGATTATTCACTTTGCCGTTGCATACCTTTGATATCACTTAAGACAGTGGTTTGTAAATGATTTGCTTGGACATCACTAATAATTATGTGTTCCCTAACCGGGAATCGAACCCAGGCCACGGTAGTGAGAGCGCCGAATCCTAACCACTAGACCACCAGGGAACTGTAGTCAAAATGAACAATGTTACATTGAGAAAGCAAGTTTTTTAACAGCTAAATTATGTTGAAAATGTCATATTCTTGACGCTGTAAAGATTTAACATGGATGTCTACTTTTTTTCGTTATTCAACATATTTGAATGCAAGGACATTAGTTGAGAACAGCGGTTAGTATTTGATTTGCTTGGACATCAGCTAAGCAATTATGTTCCCTAACCGGGAATCGAACCCTGGCCATGGCGGTGAGAGCGCCGAATCCTAACCACTAGACCACCAGGGAGCTGTAGTATTGAATAACAATGTGACTTTCAGAAGGCTGGTTTTTAACAGCTAAATTATGTTATCTATTTCATATTCTTGACAATTCGCAGTAATAGGGTAACATGGATATAGGCTTTTATTGATTATTCACTTTGCCGTTGCATACTTTGCTATCACTTAACACAGTGGTTCGTAAATGATTTGCTTGGACATCACTAATAATTAAGTGTTCCCTAACCGGGAATCGAACCCGGGCCTCGGCGGTGAGAGCACCGAATCCTTACCACTAGACCACCAGGGAACTGTTGTCACAATAAACAATGTTACAACTCGAAAGCAAGTTTTTTAACAGCTACATTTTATTGAAAATTTCATATTCTTGACATTTCGCTGTAAAGATTTAAAATGGACGTCAACTTTTTATCGTTATTCAACTTGACGTTGAATACTTGGACATTGGTTGATAACAGTGGTTCGTATTTGATTAGCTTGAACTTAACCTATACTGTTGTGTTCCCTAACCTGGAATCGAACCCGGGCCGCAGCGGTGAGAGCACCGAATCCTAACCTCTGGACCACCAGGGAACTGTTGTCACAATAAACAATGTTACGTTGAGAAAGCAAGTTTTTTAACAGCTAAATTATGTTGAAAATATCATATTCTTGACGCTGTAAAGATTTAACATGGATGTCTACTTTTTTTCGTCATTCAACATGCCGTTGAATGCACGGACATTGGTTGACATCAGTGGTTCGTGTTTGATTAGCTTGGACTTCACCTATAACTGATGTTGTGATCCCCAACCGGGAATCAAACCCGGGACACGGCGGTGAGAGCGCCGAATCCTAACCACTAGACCACCAGGGAGCTGTAGTAATGAATAACAATGTGACTTTCAGAAGGCTGGTTTTTAACAGCTAAATTATGTTATCGATTTCATATTCTTGACATTTCGCAGTAATTGGGTAACATGGATATAGGCTTTTATTGATTATTCACTTTGCCGTTGCATAGTTTGCTATCACTTAACACAGTGGTTCTTAAATGATTTGCTTCGACATCACTAATTATTAAGTGTTCCCTAACCGGGAATCTAACCCGGACCGCAGCGGTGAGAGCACCGAATTCTAACCACTAGACCACCAGGGAACTGTAATCAAAATAAACAATGTTACATCTCGAAAGCAAGTTTTTTAACAGCTAAATTTTATTGAATATGTCATATTCTTGACATTTCGCTGGAAAGATTTAACATGGACGTCAACTATTTATCGTTATTCAACTTGACGGTGAATACTTGGACATTGGTTGATAACAGTGGTTCATATTTGATTAGCTTGGACTTAACCTATACTGTTGTGTTCCCTAACCGGGAATCGAACGCGGGCTACGTCGGTGAGAGCACCGAATCCTAACCTCTAGACCACCAGGGAACTGTTGTCACAATAAACAATGTTACGTTGAGAAAGCAAGTTTTTTAACAGCTAAATTATGTTGAAAATGTCATATTCTTGACGCTGTAAAGATTTAACATGGATGTCAACTTTTTATCGTTATTCAACTTGACGTTGAATACTTGGACATTGGTTGATAACAGTGGTTCGTATTTGATTAGCTTGCACTTAACCTATACTGTTGTGATCCCAAACCGCGAATCGAACCCGGGCCGCGGCGGTGAGGGCACCGAATCCTAACCTCTAGACCACCAGGGAACTGTTATCACAATAAACAATGTTAAATCGAGAAAGCAAGTTTTTTAACAGCTAAATTATGTTGAAAATGTCATATTCTTGACGCTGTAAAGATTAAACATGGATTTCTACTTTTTTTCGTCATTCAACATGCCGTTGAATGCACGGACATTGGTTGACAACAGTGGTTCGCATTCGAATAGCTTGGACTTCACCTATAACTAATGTTGTGTTCCACAACCGGGAATCGAACCCGGGACGCGGCGGTGAGTGCGCCGAATCCAAACCACTAGACCACCAGGGAGCAGCAGTATTGAATAACAACGTGACTTTCAGAAGGCTGGTTTTTAACAGCTAAATTATGTTATCTATTTCATATTCTTGACATTTCGCAGTCATAGGGTAACATGGATTTCGGCTTTTATTGATTATTCACTTTGCCGTTGCATACTTTGAAATCGCTTAACACAGTGGTTCGTAAATGATTTGCTTCGACATCACTCATAATTATGTGTTCCCTAACCGGGAATCAAACCCGGGCCACGGCGGTGAGAGCACCGAATCCTAACCACTAGACCACCAGGGAACTGTCGTCACAATGAACAATGTTACATTGAGAAAGCAAGTTTTTTAACAGCTAAATTATGTTGAAAATGACATATTCTTGACATTACGCTGTATTGGTTTTACATGGATGTCTACTATTTTTTGTTACTCAACTTGCCGTTGAATACTTGGACATTGGTTGATAACAGTGTTTCTTATTTGATTAGCTTGGACTTCCCCAATTATGTTGAGTTCCCTAACCGGGAATCGAACCCGGGCCGCTGCGATGAGAGCTCCGAATCCTAACCACTAGACCACCAGGGAACTGTAGTCAAAATAAACAATGTTACATCTCGAAAGCAAGTTTTTTAACAGCAACATTTTATTGAAAATGTCATATCCTTGTCATTTAGCTGTAAAGGTTTTACATGGATGTCTACTTTTTTTCGTTATTCAACTTGCCGTTGAATACTTGGGACATTGGTTGATAACAGTGGTTCTTATTTGATTAGCTTGGACTTCACCAATAATGTTGTGTTCCCTAACCGGGAATCGAACCCGGGCCGCTGCGGTGAGAGCGCCGAATCCTAACAACTAGACCACCAGGGAGCTGTAGTAATGTATAACAATGTGACTTTCAGAAGGCTGGTTTTTAACAGCTAAATTATATTATCTATTTCATATTCTTGACATTTCGCAGTGATAGGGTAACATGGATTTCGGCTTTTATTGATTATTCACTTTGCCGTTGCATACTTTGATATCACTTAACACAGTGGTTCGTAAATGATTTGCTTGGATATCACTAATAATATAGTGTTCCCTGACCGGGAATCGAACCCAGGCCGCTGCGGTGAGAGCACCGAATCCTAACCTCTAGACCACCAGGGTACTGTGGACACACTAAACAATGTTACATTGAGAAAGCAAGTTTTTTAACAGCTAAATTATGTTGAAAATGACATATTCTTGACATTTCACTGTAAAGGTTTTACATGGATGTCTACTTTTTTTCGTTATTCAACTTGCCGTTGAATACTTGGGACATTGGTTGATAACAGTGGTTCTTATTTGATTAGCTTGGACTCCACCAATAATGTTGTGTTCCCAAACCGGGAATCGAACCCGGGCCGCTGCGGTGAGAGCGCCGAATCCTAACCACTAGACCACCAGGGAGCTGTAATATCAAAAAACGATGTGACTTTGAGAAGGCTGGTTTTTAACAGCCAAATTATATTATCTATTTCATGTTCTTGACATTTGACAGTCATAGCGTAACATGGATTTCGGCTTTTATTGATTATTCACTTTGCCGTTGCATACTTTGATATCACTTAACACAGTGGTTCGTAAATGATTTGCTTGGACATCACTAATAATAAAGTGTTCCCTGACCGGGAATCGAACCCGTGCCGCGACTGCGAGAGCGCCGAATCCTAACCACTAGACCACCAGCGAACTGTAGTCACACTAAACAATGTTACATCTCGAAAGCAAGTTTTTTAACAGCTGAATTATGTTGAAAATGACATATTCTTGACATTTCGCTGTAAAGGTTTTACATGGATGTCTACTTTTTTTCGTTATTCAACTTGCCGTTGAATACTTGGACATTGGTTGATAACAGTGGTTCTTATTTGATTAGCTTGGACTTCACCAATAATGTTGTGTTCCCTAGCCGGGAATCGAACCCGGGCCGCGGCGGTGAGAGCGCCGAATCCTAACCACTAGACCACCAGGGAACAGGAGTCACAATAAACAATGTTACATCTCGAAAGCAAGTTTTTTAACAGGCCTACGAACCGTCCATTGCATGCTAGACGATCCAGGATGAGACGGTTACCCCAGAAGTCCATGCTGGAGAGGTGCAGGTAGAAGATTCAGTAACGCTAGGCAAATCAGGAAAGGAGGTTGACACCCAGACACTTCTCACAACCAGAGTTCGAGTTTAACTTTCATACAGTCTATGCCCTCAACTGCGAGCGCTAAATCCAAATTCTTACACCATGTTTCCGCCCGGTCTCAAACCGGCGACCTTTCGCGTGTTAGGCGAACGTGATAACCACTACACTACGGAAACCTGTTAGTTTGTGCAAAACCTAGAAAATGTTGTCAGCAGAAGCTCCCGCATAAACAGGTTCCCAGCGCAGGTTTAAACACTTAATAATATGACTAGGCTATCGGTTGAAGAGGTGGCGTGGTGCCAAGTAGACGCTGCTGAAGGTTCTGTTCCAGATAGACTTTTCCCGAATAGCTGCTTGATAGTAAAGCAGGAGAAATTAAACATTAACTTTGTTGAACTCAAAACAGTAATGCTGTTTCCGCCCGGTTTCGAACCGGGGACCTTTCGCGTGTGAAGCGAACGTGATAACCACTACACTACGGAAACACATACACGGATAATCTGGCAACCAATCAGAATCCCGTCATCAACCGTCCAGTCTAGTTCACAACATTTAATGGAACCAGGGTCAGAGTGGTCAGGTGTGAATGTAAGTGGTTATATCACACATATTTGAAACATATTATCCTAAACATCCATTCGCCCATCTGCTACAGCAGGGAACAATGCTAGCACGCTAGGCCTCAATTGTAAAGTCGTAACGACAGCGGCCAAAGCCCGCCACGACATGCCAATGGCCTACGAACCGTCCATTGCATGCTAGACGATCCAGGATGAGACGGTTACCCCAGAAGTCCATGCTGGAGAGGTGCAGGTAGAAGATTCAGTAACGCTAGGCAAATCAGGAAAGGAGGTTGACACCCAGACACTTCTCACAACCAGAGTTTGAGTTTAACTTTCATACAGTCTATGCTCTCAACTGCGAGCGCTAAATACAAATACTTACACCATGTTTCCGCCCGGTCTCAAACCAGGGACCTTTCACGTGTTAGGCGAACGTGATAACCACTACACTACGGAAACCTGTTAGTTTGTGCAAAACCCTAGAAAATGTTGTCAGCAGAAGCTCCCGCATGAACAGGTTCTCAGCGCAGGTTTAAACACTTAATAATACGACGAGGCTATCGGTTGAAGAGGTGGCGTGGTGCCAAGTAGACGCTGCTGAAGGTTCTGTTCCAGATAGATTTTTCCCGAATAGCTGCTTGATAGTAAAGCAGGAGAATTTAAACATTAACTTTGTTGAACTCAATACAGAAATGCTGTTTCCGCCCGGTTTCAAACCGGGGACCTTTCGCTTGTGAGGCGAACGTGATAACCACTACACTACGGAAACACATACATGGTTAATCTGGCAACCAATCAGAATCCCGTCATCAACCGTCCAGTCTAGTTCACAACATTTAATGGAACCAGGGTCAGAGTGGTCAGGTGTGAATGTAAGTGGTTATATCATACATATTTGAAACATATTATCCTAAACATCCATTCGCCCATCTGCTACAGCCGGGAACAATGCTAGCACGCTAGGCCTCAATTGTAAAGTCGTAACGACAGCGGCCAAAGCCCGCCACGACATGCCAATGGCCTACGAACCGTCCATTGCATGCTAGACGATCCAGGATGAGACGGTTACCCCAGAAGTCCATGCTGGAGAGGTGCAGGTAGAAGATTCAGTAACGCTAGGCAAATCAGGAAAGGAGGTTGACACCCAGACACTTCTAAGGACTTCCCATAACTAGAGTTCGAGTTTAACTTTCATACAGTCTATGCTCTCAACTGCGAGCGCTAAATACAAATACTTACACCATGTTTCCGCCCGGTCTCTAACCGGGGACCTTTCGCGTGATAGGCGAACGTGATAACCACTACACTACGGAAACCTGTTAATTTGTGCAAAAACCTAGAAAATTTTGTCAGCAGAAGCTCCCGCATGAACAGGTTTTCAGCGCAGGTTTAAACACTTAATAATATGAAGAGGCTATCGGTTGAAGAGGTGGCGTGGTGCCAAGTAGACGCTGCTGAAGGTTCTGTCCCAGATCGACTTTTCCCGAATAGCTGCTTGATAGCAAAGCAGGAGAATTTAAACATTAACTTTGTTGATCTCATAACAGTTCAGCTGTTTCCACCCGGTTTCAAACCGGGGACCTTTCGCGTGTTAGGCGAATGTGATAACCACTACACTACGGAAACCTGGTAATTTGTGCAAAACCCTAGAAAATTTTGTCAGCAGAAGCTCCCGCATAAACAGGTTTTCTGCACAGGTTTAAACACTTAATAATATGACGAGGCTCGATTCCACCGGAGGCGTACGCGCCGCGGGACGGCTGCGCCGCGGTCACCGCTGCTGATCGCTTCCACTCTAATCAATGAGACCATTTCCACCGGGCGCGCCGCGGAAGGTTTCAGCAGCGTCCCAGGAGCAGCGTGCCGCGCCGCGGCGCTATCTTTCCGTCCAATTCTATTTTTGCCGCGAGCCGCTGCTAAACCGTGTCAATTTCGACAGAGCAGGTCGAGCCGGGCAGGAAGTGAAAAGTAAAAGCCATAGAGCATCCGGTCAATTTTCAAAATAAAACACAATACTCAGCACATGTAACTTCACATCAACATTATTACGTTATGACCGGTGGCACCAGGTCAGCAGTCAATCAATCAAAGGGTCTCAGAGGGTCAGCAACATGGACGACGAGAGATTCATTGTCGAAGTTCAGCAACATGAAGTCATTTATGTACCAAATCCTCCTTTTTATAAGGAAAATGTCAGAAAGGACAAAGCGTGGCATTTAATTGCAATAGTTTTGGGAGTGGAAGGTGAGTACATTAGGTTTAGGATTATCGCGTGATCTCGTGATCTCGCGTGAATGCGGCTGTCTCGCAAGGCAGCGCTACGCTGCCGTTACGCGCCCGGTAGGAATGGACGCAGGGCAGAGGACGCAACCGTTCCGCGGCGCGTACGCGTCCGGTGGGATCCCGGTGTATCGGTTGAAGAGGTGGCGTGGTGCCAAGTAGACGCTGCTGAAGGTTCTGTTCCAGATAGACTTTTCCCGAATAGCTGCTTGATAGTAAAGCAGGAGAATTTAAACATTAACTTTGTTGAACTCAAAATAGACATGCTGTTTCCGCCCGGTTTCGAACCGGGGACCTTTCGCGTGTGAGGCGAACGTGATAACCACTACACTACGGAAACACATACACGGATAATCTGGCAACCAATCAGAATCCCGTCATCAACCGTCCAGTCTAGTTCACAACATTTAATGGAACCAGGGTCAGAGTGGTCAGGTGTGAATGTAAGTGGTTATATCATACATATTTGAAACATATTATCCTAAACATCCATTCGCCCATCTGCTACAGCGGGGAACAATGCTAGCACGCTAGGCCTCAATTGTAAAGTCGTAACGACAGCGGCCAAAGCCCGCCAAGACATGCCAATGGCCTACGAACCGTCCATTGCATGCTAGACGATCCAGGATGAGACGGTTACCCCAGAAGTCCATGCTGGAGTGGTGCAGGTAGAAGATTCAGTAACGCTAGGCAAATCAGGAAAGGAGGTTGACACCCAGACACTTCTAAGGACTTCTCACAACTAGAGTTCGAGTTTAACTTTCATACAGTCTATGCTCTCAACTGCGAGCGCTAAATACAAATACATACACCATGTTTCCGCCCGGTCTCGAACCGGGGACCTTTCGCGTGTTAGCCGAACGTGATAACCACTACACTACGGAAACCTGTTAGTATGTGCAAAAACCTAGAACATTTTGTCAGCAGAAGCTCCCGCATGAACAGGTTTTTAGCTCAGGTTTAAACACTTAATAATATGACGAGGCTATCTGTTGAAGAGGTGGCGTTGTGCCAAGTAGACGCTGCTGAAGGTTCTGTCCCAGATAGACTTTTCCCGAATAGCTGCTTGATAGCAAAGCAGGAGAATTTAAACATTAACTTTGTTGATCTCATAACAGTTATGCTTTTTCCACCCGGTTTCGAACCGGGGACCTAACGCGTATTAGGCGAATGTGATAACCACTACACTACGGAAACCTGTGAGTTGTGCACAACCCTAGAAAATGTTGTCAGCAGAAGCTCCCGCATGAACAGGTTTTCAGCACAGATTTAAACACTTAATAATATGACGAGGCTATCGGTTGAAGAGGTGGCGTGGTGCCAAGTAGACGCTGCTGAAGGTTCAGTTCCAGATAGACTTTTCCCGAATAGCTGCTTGATAGTAAAGCAGGAGAATTTAAACATTAACTTTGTTGAACTAAAAATAGACATGCTGTTTCCGCCCGGTTTCGAACCGGGGACCTTTCGCGTGTGAGGCGAACGTGATAACCACTACACTACGGAAACACATACACGGATAATCTGGCAACCAATCAGAATCCCGTCATCAACCGTCCAGTCTAGTTCACAACATTTAATGGAACCAGGGTCAGAGTGGTCAGGTGTGAATGTAAGTGGTTATATCATACATATTTGAAACATATTATCCTAAACATCCATTCGCCCATCTGCTACAGCGGGGAACAATGCTAGCACGCTAGGCCTCAATTGTAAAGTCGTAACGACAGCGGCCAAAGCCCGCCAAGACATGCCAATGGCCTACGAACCGTCCATTGCATGCTAGACGATCCAGGATGAGACGGTTACCGCAGAAGTCCATGCTGGAGAGGTGCAGGTAGAAGATTCAGTAACGCTAGGCAAATCAGGAAAGGAGGTTGACACCCAGACACTTCTAAGGACTTCCCATAACTAGAGTTCGAGTTTAACTTTCATACAGTCTATGCTCTCAACTGCGAGCGCTAAATACAAATACTTACACCATGTTTCCGCCCGGTCTCTAACCGGGGACCTTTCGCGTGATAGGCGAACGTGATAACCACTACACTACGGAAACCTGTTAATTTGTGCAAAAACCTAGAAAATTTTGTCAGCAGAAGCTCCCGCATGAACAGGTTTTCAGCGCAGGTTTAAACGCTTAATAATATGAAGAGGCTATCGGTTGAAGAGGTGGCAAGTAGACGCTGCTGAAGGTTCTGTCCCAGATCGACTTTTCCCGAATAGCTGCTTGATAGCAAAGCAGGAGAATTTAAACATTAACTTTGTTGATCTCATAACAGTTCAGCTGTTTCCACCCGGTTTCAAACCGGGGACCTTTCGCGTGTTAGGCGAATGTGATAACCACTACACTACGGAAACCTGGTAATTTGTGCAAAACCCTAGAAAATTTTGTCAGCAGAAGCTCCCGCATAAACAGGTTTTCTGCACAGGTTTAAACACTTAATAATATGACGAGGCTCGATTCCACCGGAGGCGTACGCGCCGCGGGACGGCTGCGCCGCGGTCACCGCTGCTGATCGCTTCCACTCTAATCAATGAGACCATTTCCACCGGGCGCGCCGCGGAAGGTTTCAGCAGCGTCCCAGGAGCAGCGTGCCGCGCCGCGGCGCTATCTTTCCGTCCAATTCTATTTTTGCCGCGAGCCGCTGCTAAACCGTGTCAATTTCGACAGAGCAGGTCGAGCCGGGCAGGAAGTGAAAAGTAAAAGCCATAGAGCATCCGGTCAATTTTCAAAATAAAACACAATACTCAGCACATGTAACTTCACATCAACATTATTACGTTATGACCGGTGGCACCAGGTCAGCAGTCAATCAATCAAAGGGTCTCAGAGGGTCAGCAACATGGACGACGAGAGATTCATTGTCGAAGTTCAGCAACATGAAGTCATTTATGTACCAAATCCTCCTTTTTATAAGGAAAATGTCAGAAAGGACAAAGCGTGGCATTTAATTGCAATAGTTTTGGGAGTGGAAGGTGAGTACATTAGGTTTAGGATTATCGCGTGATCTCGTGATCTCGCGTGAATGCGGCTGTCTCGCAAGGCAGCGCTACGCTGCCGTTACGCGCCCGGTAGGAATGGACGCAGGGCAGAGGACGCAACCGTTCCGCGGGGCAGCCGTTCCGCGGCGCGTGCGCGTCCGGTGGGATCCCGGTGTATCGGTTGAAGAGGTGGCGTGGTGCCAAGTAGACGCTGCTGAAGGTTCTGTTCCAGATAGACTTTTCCCGAATAGCTGCTTGATAGTAAAGCAGGAGAATTTAAACATTAACTTTGTTGAACTCAAAATAGACATGCTGTTTCCGCCCGGTTTCGAACCGGGGACCTTTCGCGTGTAAGGCGAACGTGATAACCACTACACTACGGAAACACATACACGGATAATCTGGCAACCAATCAGAATCCCGTCATCAACCGTCCAGTCTAGTTCACAACATTTCATGGAACCAGGGTCAGAGTGGTCAGGTGTGAATGTAAGTGGTTATATCATACATATTTGAAACATATTATCCTAAACATCCATTCGCCCATCTGCTACAGCGGGGAACAATGCTAGCACGCTAGGCCTCAATTGTAAAGTCGTAACGACAGCGGCCAAAGCCCGCCAAGACATGCCAATGGCCTACGAACCGTCCATTGCATGCTAGACGATCCAGGATGAGACGGTTACCCCAGAAGTCCATGCTGGAGAGGTGCAGGTAGAAGATTCAGTACCGCTAGGCAAATCAGGAAAGGAGGTTGACACCCAGACACTTCTAAGGACTTCTCACAACTAGAGTTCGAGTTTAACTTTCATACAGTCTATGCTCTCAACTGCGAGCGCTAAATACAAATACTTACACCATGTTTCCGCCCTGTCTCGAACCGGGGACCTTTCGCGTATTAGGCGAACGTGATAACCACTACACTACGGAAACCTGTTAGTATGTGCAAAAACCTCGAACATTTTGTCAGCAGAAGCTCCCGCATAAACAGGTTTTCTGCACAGGTTTAAACACTTAATAATATGACGAGGCTCGATTCCACCGGAGGCGTACGCGCCGCGGGACGGCTGCGCCGCGGTCACCGCTGCTGATCGCTTCCACTCTAATCAATGAGACCATTTCCACCGGGCGCGCCGCGGAAGGTTTCAGCAGCGTCCCAGGAGCAGCGTGCCGCGCCGCGGCGCTATCTTTCCGTCCAATTCTATTTTTGCCGCGAGCCGCTGCTAAACCGTGTCAATTTCGACAGAGCAGGTCGAGCCGGGCAGGAAGTGAAAAGTAAAAGCCATAGAGCATCCGGTCAATTTTCAAAATAAAACACAATACTCAGCACATGTAACTTCACATCAACATTATTACGTTATGACCGGTGGCACCAGGTCAGCAGTCAATCAATCAAAGGGTCTCAGAGGGTCAGCAACATGGACGACGAGAGATTCATTGTCGAAGTTCAGCAACATGAAGTCATTTATGTACCAAATCCTCCTTTTTATAAGGAAAATGTCAGAAAGGACAAAGCGTGGCATTTAATTGCAATAGTTTTGGGAGTGGAAGGTGAGTACATTAGGTTTAGGATTATCGCGTGATCTCGTGATCTCGCGTGAATGCGGCTGTCTCGCAAGGCAGCGCTACGCTGCCGTTACGCGCCCGGTAGGAATGGACGCAGGGCAGAGGACGCAACCGTTCCGCGGGGCAGCCGTTCCGCGGCGCGTGCGCGTCCGGTGGGATCCCGGTGTATCGGTTGAAGAGGTGGCGTGGTGCCAAGTAGACGCTGCTGAAGGTTCTGTTCCAGATAGACTTTTCCCGAATAGCTGCTTGATAGTAAAGCAGGAGAATTTAAACATTAACTTTGTTGAACTCAAAATAGACATGCTGTTTCCGCCCGGTTTCGAACCGGGGACCTTTCGCGTGTAAAGGTACGGCCACACCAAACGCGTCACCTGCGTACCATGCGTATAAAATCGGCAATTTTTCCATAGGGAAGCATTGGTGTACGCGCGTATGCGGTGCGTACATGCGTATCATGCGTACCAAGCAACATTTTACTCGCTGTAGGGACGTATGAGGCGCGTATATATACGCGCGTATATATACGCGCGTACATGTACGCGCGTACATGTACGCGAGGAGTTCAAAAAATTGAACTTTTTACGATCATACGCGCCGCAATAGCCAATCAGCGTTGAGCTTGACCCGACGTCACTGGCAGAGAGACGGAGAGGACAGAACCGCAATGGAGGACCAAAACCTAATCTTCGCAGTTTGCAGCCGTCCTGTCCTGTACAACACCAGGATGGTGTCGTACCGGGACAGGAACAAGAAGGAGAGGGCGTGGGTCGACGTGGCCGAGGATACTGGCTGTCCTGGTAAGATCAGTGAATAATGTGTGTGTGTATTTTGCTTGGCTTCAGCTATCGGTTGTGTTCTACTATGAAAAAAGTTAGCGCCGGTTAGCGGTAGCAACAGTTAGCAGTAATATTAAGTGATACTACTACAACAGACTGTCCCGCTTGTCAGGTTACACAACTTAATATGTATATATGTTCTTGTCAGTGGACGCATGTCGCAGGAGGTGGAAGTCACTCAGGGACAGGTACATGAGACACAAAAAGAGAGAAAAGGCGGGGAAAAAGAGCGGGTCAGCGGCAGGGACAGCGACAAAATGGAAATTCGCTGGGGTCCTGTCCTTCCTCGACCCCTTTGTCACCCCGAGGGAGACCAGCAGCAATTTACTTCAGGGGGCAGAGGAGGTCGAGGAGGACAGGGCTCCAGATACTTCGCTGTCAGGGGCAGGAGAAGATGAGGAGCTTGAGGAGGCAGCAGCAGGGCCATCCCACAGAGCAGGTTTGTTGACAAGTGAAGACACGTACAGCTTTGGCCACAGGAACGGTTTACAGTGCGGCACGATTCTGTCTATCTTTAATGTGCTGTAATATCGATCATGCATGTATCATCCAAGCAAAAAAAGTATTCTTTCTCAATAACATAGACCACCCCAGTAGTGAGTCTGACTCGGAGGACGCTGCTCCTGCTCCTGCTCCTGCTCCTGCCCCTGTCCCTGCCGCTGGCCCTTCCCGTGTACCTGTCCCTGAGGCTGGCCCAAGACCACAGAGCGGTATGTACAGGACAAAGATGTATAGCATTAATTTCAGGGGGTTCAACTATGTTTATGGCTAACCGTTTAAGCTTCAACTGATAAGAAGACGGTTTATGGATTACTACTAGTGCCGTCAAGTAATTTAAAAAATTGATCAAATTAATTACAGGCTCTGTGATTAATTCATCTAAATTAATCGCATACCAATACAACACTTTTATGCCTGTTTATAAACAGCTGTATAGCCTACCGTTTGTTTCTCTCCCTTCTCTCTCTCTCTCTCGTAACTTCTTGATCCTCCCCTGATTAATCGAAATTAACGCGTTAATTTGACAGCCCTAATTAATACTATAAGTTAAAGTTACAACACTTCAAACCAAACACACATGCATGTTCAATAGGCTTTTCACTAACTTACAAATTATGGTGTTTTACATTCCATACAGGGACGAAGAGGAAGAGAGCCAGGGTACCGGAGGGGGACCCCAATATGAAAACAGCCATCCTCCAGGCCCTGGAGAGGCAAAACGCTGTGCCTCCCCCTACCCCGCTCTCCGGGAATGAGCACTTTGTATTGGGCCTAGTTCCTTCCCTGGAGAGATTGCCACCTGAAGTACTGGAGTACGTCAAATTCCAAATTCGAAAGGTCATATTTGACAACTCTAATTTCACACTTAATTTGGAACCTGTTTAAGCTTATTAGCTGGTGGTGGTGACAATCTCTCCAGGGAAAGAACTAGGCTGATGTCACTGTTCATTTGTTATTGTTCCGTTATGTTTAAATTATTATTGTTCTTATGTTATTTGTTATTTATATAATTATTTTTTTAATAAAATAGTTCTCACAACTCTTCTCTCAATATATGATTTTAAGATCTAGCATGCATGGACACAAATATACATTTTTAATAACACTACTTAATTGAACAATTTTAATAACAATTTAATAATAATGAAGGAATCCCTTTGGTTTTGTGTGGGTGGCTCTTAAAAGAGCCGTTTTGGGGTTGTTGTGCACTGCACTATACGATGGTGTCATGCCACGAGAGGGTCCCTTCTGCAGAGAAGTAGGAGGTGAAGGTCTCGCGGATCCGGATGGCCTCTCTCCCGGCGTTGTTGGCAGCCACTCTCCCCAGCCCTGGCAGAGGCAACACCACACCAACAGGGAGGCAATCTCTCACTGCTGCTGTTGGTGCTGTTCTGCGGAGGAGGTTGTGGAGCACACAGGTGGCCTTGACGCATCTCTCCGCCAGCTCAGGACGGACCTCGATGACCCTCCGGTAGAACCGCCACTGGGAGGAGAGGATGCCGAAGGCGTTCTCAACCACCAACCGAGCCCGGGACAGTCGGTAGTTGAACACGCGCCGCTCTCGGGGGAGGATGCGTCCGGGGAATGGCCTCATGAGGTCGGTCCGTAGCGGAAAGGCCTCGTCCGCTACAAACACATGAGGCAGGGGTCCTCTCTGCGCAGCCGCTGACAGTACTCTGTCAGCAGGGAGCTTGAGATCGCCAGCTCGGAGGGCCTGACCAAACACAGAGTTGGCCAGAATTCCTCCATCACTGGTTCTCCCATAGCCCCCCACATCGATGATGCGGAAGCACTTGTCTGCGTCGACAACTGCCAAGAGAACAATGGAAAATGTCCCCTTGTAGTTGAAGAACTGCGAACCGGAGTTCGCAGGGGCCTTCAGAACAACATGCTTCCCATCGATGGCACCGCAACAGAGAGGGAAGTTCCACTGCTCCTCGAACTGCTGCGCAATCAGCCTCCAGTCCTCGGTAGTGGGCACAGCCATGAACTCCTCCACCAGGCAGTCCCATATAGCCGTCACCCCATCGGACACGATGGAAGCCACGGTGGAGGCCCCGACCCGGAAGCTGGTGGCTATCGTCCGGAACGAATCGCCAGTAGCCAGGAATCTGCAACACATGAATAATTTATTGTAGCCTTATTGAGAATTTTAGTTGTATACCAAATATGTAGGCCAATTATCTTGCTGATATCACTGCACAGGTATATGTCTTGACTAGCGATTTGCATCAGCTTATTTTATTTTCAAAAGCATGACAAGGAGGTCAAGAATGAATATGTTGGAGCCATGATGCATTTATTTATTTTGTTTATATAAAACTCAGGTGACATGCATGTATATGAAGATTTGCGTTTAGGTTGAAACCATAGATAATATATAAAAACACTGTTGAAACACTGGGTGGAGCATTGACAGCATTGGAAATAGATGTATGCACTATCAGAACACGCGCCTGAACAATTTCTCCCCGTTGTGTATATAGTTTTTGACTACAGAATGTGCTGATTGTTATAGAGTAATTAGGCTATGAAACCGCAACTTACCGGAGACAGATAGACAGGCGCTCCGCAGCTGATATGGAGCGCCTGTAGTTGGTGTCCTGACGGGAGATCCTGGCACCAACCCGGGCTAGCAGGTCATCGAACTGGGCCCGACTCAGTCGAAAGTACCGCTGAAACCGGCCGTCATCCAGGCGGAGTTCTTGGAGCAAGTGGTGAAACTCACCCAGCTGTGGCCGTCTCCGGAGGATGTCGTGCACCCAAAGACGACGGCGTTTGCGTTTGCGACGGTCCTCGGACTCCTCGGACTCCCACAGCAAATAAAGCGCAGCGATGTTGGCGATGCCAGCCATGTTTCAGCGAAAGGAAAATGGCGGGGGGGGGGGAAGTTTTGGGCGGTCTCATCTACGCGCGTATGCGTACGCGCGTATCTGACCATTTTTGACACAAAATGGTCAAGCAACATTTTCGCTGCGACACGCACGTACATGGTACGCGAGGTACGCGCTTGGTGTGTTCGCAGCTTAAGAGCCATTGTGATACATCCACCGTAAACAGAGCGCATGGTACCGTGGCTACAAGCTGCTCAGGGCCAGGTGATAATATATATTATATATTATATTATATAGATATCTATGTATAATATGGGTTTCTACGAGCCATTGCGATACATCCACCGTAAACAGAGCGCATGGTACTGTGGCTCCAAGCTGCTCAGGGCCACACCCCCACCCCCCTCCTTGACCTGCCTTGACACGCCCACCGTAACCAGAGCGCATGATACTGTGGCTACAAGCTGCTCAGGGCCACACCCCCACCCCCCTCCTTGACCTGCCTTGACACGCCCACCGAAACAGCGCGTTTGGGGGAAGCTCAATGTGCGACTGGCTCGGAGTGGCTGTAACTCTGCACCACGGCTGAATTTCGGGGACGTCTTTGAATACTGTGTTTGTGGCCCACTAATACCTATATTAAAGCATCCATAAAATAGCATGGCATGGGATCTTTAAGTAAAAAAAAAACGGAATAACGTTAAGAATGATAAACAGTGGGAGAGTTTATTTTACACTTTGATTAATTTAAGGGAAATAAGGCAATCATTAAAAAAATCTAAATCACATTGTAAAACAACCTTTTTCTTGTTTAGTTGATGGTTTTTCACCTTGCTGACAACTGAATTACTTACTACTGCCCGTCAATGGAGACTTCAATAAAAGAAGATAAAGAGGAAACAGTTTGTTTATTGAGTGTAACCCAGAAGGAACTCTGAGTGGATGCACCAATCTCGTTCAAGTGGAGAATGCACAAAAAAAGGAGTTAGTAATATTATAAAACTATTCATTAGTGATAGTAATATTATAACAGTATTCATTAGTGATAGTAATATCATAACAGTATTCATTAGTGATAGTAATATTATAACAGTATTGATTAGTGATAGTAATATTATAACAGTATTGATTAGTGATAGTAATATTATAACAGTATTCATCAGTGATAGTAATATTATAACAGTATTCATTAGTGATAGTAATATTATAACAGTATTCATCAGTGATAGTAATATTATAACAGTATTCATTAGTGATAGTAATATAACAGTATTCATCAGTGATAGTAATGTTATAACAGTATTCATTAGTGATAGTAATATTATAACAGTATTCATCAGTGATAGTAATATTGTAATAGTGTTCATCAGAACTGAAGTTATATTTTCAGAATCCCTTTTTATCAGTTTAATTTAATACCGTCTTGTATCGTATTGTAGGAGCAGCAGCTTGGGTCTGAGGAGGCGCGGAGCAAAGGTAAGTCTACTTTCTGTTCTATTCCCTCTTCCGACCCCCAGGGGAACCCAGGCAGGGCCCATCCATACACATCCTCTCATAGAAAGTGAATTATGCGCATAAACACAAAATATAGGAATAAAGAGGAGCACACTGCAATCTGAATCAGAATTCATGGGTGAATAATGCAGGAACCCCTTTAATGTAAAAATGTACACATATACATATTGTAGCCAGTGGGTGTGGGGTTTCCACGCTACCAAGTCGGATAGATAAAATGTCACAACACACAGAGTAGTTCAAACGCAGAACGGTTTATTTACAGAGTAAATGAAAACCAGTGTGGGAAAGGGGTCATCCACCTCCTTTATGCTCCAGTTCAATGTCCATCCAACACCTTCCACCTGTCTCTCTCTCTCTGGGCGTACCACACTGCCAGGCCATCACACAGATCCTGCCTGTCCTCTTATAGCCCTAGCTCCTCTTCCAACTCCAACCTCCCCGGTCTGTTGTTTGCTAGCTCTTTTAAGCACAAGCACCCCTGCTTAACGATCCCCAGGCTCGCCTCGTTAATGTGAAGTCCATATATGGCTTGGGGGTGGAGCCAGCAGGTTGCCAGTCCTACCACTCCCCTCACTCCTCCCAGGCGTCTGCCACAATATATACATACTCTATATATATAAAAACATGGGAAGGGCATGCAATAAGTATTAAAAACACACAGGGTAAAGATAAGTGCTGGCAGATAAGTGCAAAATAGATAAAATGAATAAATAAATAAATAAATAGGTATATAAATAAAGATAACTTAGACATAGTAAAACCATTCACACATTCATACCATCCTTTCACATAAAGGAAGCCTCCAATGTAATAGATGGGGGAGTAAAAGAGGTGGAAGGCCTCAATAACATCATGATGTAAAGGAAGCACACAGTAAAGATAAAAACATGCAGCATATTAAAACACACAATGGACCCGACGCCATGCAGGGAACCCCCCAGGAGGAGTCCCAGGACCCCCCAGCAGCGTCCCAGTGCGGCCCCCACTCCCTGATGTTCAGGCCCAAGGGGGGGAGGGTCTCAAGCTTTGCTCTCCATCTACGCTCCGCCGCCTTCCTCTGTCTGTCCGCCCAGCACGTCATCTCCAGCCCGGTGATGAACAGTGAGGTAATGGGGTGTGTTTGGAAGTGTTGGACGATGTGAGTGTTGAGTGTGCCTATGTGTATAGTATATAAGTGCTGGTTGAGTCAGGTGAGTATCGTGGGCTTTGTTTCGCCGTCGTATATGATGTGGCATTGGGAGCATGTGACGGCGTAGAAGATGTTTCTGTCCAGTATGGTGAGTTTTTACGGAGTAGGGCTGGAGGTGGAGGCGTGCTGGTTCCTGACGACCGCCAGCTGCTGAAAGTGGCTTTGGTGTGGAGAGGGGGGGCTTCTTATATCTGTGGAGAAGCGGCCCGCACCAGGACATCCTGGAGGTCCCAGGACATCCTGGAGGTCCCAGGACATCCTGGAGGTCCCAGGACTTTCCTGTAAGCTGATATTATTTTATGATTTTAAGGATCCAAGCTATGTGGCCGGACCCCGAAGATGTCGTCCAGGAACCGTCAGTTCACCTGTGGCAGCAACGGGCAAGACTGCAGAGCAGAATGATGGAACCACGCCATGTAGATGTTCTCATAGCTGGGAGGGACCTTGTTGCCCGTCGCCGTCCCGTGTGTCTGGAGGTAATGCTTGTTGTTATAAACAAAGTCCTTCCTGCAGGTTGATGGTCAGTGACTCCAACAGGTGGCTGGGGGGCCTGTCGGGGTCTGGGTGCCGGAGGAGGGCAGAGCGGACAGCCCCCAGGCCAGAATCCATGTCCATGTTGGTGGACAATGAACCTAGATCAACTGTAAATAAAGAGGTGGGGGCTAAGGGAAGTACTGGGGGGGGGGGGGGACGTTATTAGGAGTGGGGGGGGGGGGAGGGAAGTCATCCACTGACAGGATGTAGTCAGGGTCCAGGGCCCCAGCCGGTGGTGCCTTAACCCAGAACGGCGAGGCAGGGGGAGGGGGAGGAGGGGGTGGAGGCAGAGCTAGTGTCTGGCGCCCCCCGGTGGCCCCTCCCAGAGTCTTGGTGGGCCAATGGGAGGGCCTGGCCTTGATTGGCAGCACCAGGGTGTCGGCATGGCGACTCCTACCTCGGGGGACAGACCAGGGGGGGGGGCTACTCCTGTGGGGATTGGTGAGGGGGGGGGGGGGCTGGTGTTTAACAGCTCTAGGTCGGGGAGGGGGAGGAAGAGTATGGGAGGGGGGGGGGAGAGGAAGACCGGGGGTCGGGAGCTGTAGGGGGGGGGTCCCGAGAGGCAGTGGGCCTGTGGTTGGGGGGCGAGGGGCGGGTGGGGGACTATGGAGGGGGGGGCTGGGGGTGTTGAGAGGGGTAGGGGGTCTAGGAGGGGGTGAGGAGAGGACAGGGGGGGCAGTAGTGAGCAGTGTGTGTGTCTGAGGGAGGGGGGTGGGCCGGAACCGGGGTCTGTACCGGGGGGCCCACCTCACAGCCACGCCCCCCCCCCCCCCTCAAAGGGGAAGCCTGTTGGAGGAGGGGGTTAAAGTGTGGTGGAGGGCTGTGGTAGAATAAGGTTCTGCTTCAGCCAGTCGTCCGTGTTCTGCTCCACCCTGTGGAAGGTATGGGGGGGGGGGGGGGGGGCAAGCAGGCTTAATGGATTCTGCTCATTTGTTCCCCTGTCTGACCGTCCCTGATGGGGGGGTGTTGGTGGTGACGGCGTGGGGGGTGACTGCTTGGTGGTGAACTGCTGGTATCGTTTTAAAGTATGTCTTGGTGCTGGGTGAGTGGAGGTAGGGGGTGTGTGCTGGGGGCTGGTTGTCTGTGTGTGTGTGTGTGTGTGTGTGTGTGTGTGTCTGTGTGTGTGTGTGTGTGTGTGTGTGTGTGTGTGTGTGTGTGTGTGTGTGTGTGTGTGTGTGTGTGTATGTGTGTGTGTGTGTGTGTATGTGTATGTGCGTGTGTGTGTGTGGCGTACAGGTAAAACCTCTTGAGTTGGTTGATGATTGATTCATATACGTCTCTCTAATGCCCCTTTCACACCGCCGCAAAATCGGGGCCGGTTCCGGGCCAGTTCGGAGCTAGGGCCAGGGCTTTGGTTTCACACCGCGAAAGAACCGGCTCCGGCCCCTAAAAACCGGTTCAACTCTGGCCCCACTTTTGAGCTGGGCTAGAACTAGAACCGCTTTTACGCAGGGGGCAGGGGGCGGGGTTATCCCAGGAAGACCAACGAAGGGCGGCATTTTTAAATCACCGAAGTGAACGATGGACGCTAAGACAAAATCGCAGTGGACCGTGGAGGAGACAACCTGTCTCCTTGGATTTTGGTCTTCTGCCGAGGTCCAGAAAAAGTTCCACCATTGTTCTTGTTGTTTGAAACTGCGAGGGTTGCTGGTAAAGCGGAGACGTAAGCAAACGTTTGCAGTGACGTCATGACGTCGCTCTCGCCGGCTCCGTGGCTGGCTCTCGCCGGTGTGAAACCAACCGGTTCTTAACTGGGGTAAGGCTGGAACCAGTTTGGAACTGGCCCTCGCACCAGCCCGGAACTGGCTCTCGGTTCTTTTTGGTGTGAAAGCGGCATAACAGAGCTATCTTATCTATCAGAAAGGCGGAACAAGAGCAACCAGAGTCCATGCTTACCGAGGTTGATGCAGACGGAGCTCCAACGAGGAAACAGTGAATACAATACAGAGTATACAGAACAGGTCACAGATATGAATACCGGATAATAGATACAAGCCCAGGTAGCAGGGCGACGCTAAGCGTCCTGCTAACCAAACCAAACAAACCCAGCGGGCTACCCGGAAGTTGGGTCCGCGGTGTTACGCGGCAGCCTCGGGTCAGCCTGTGGAGAGAGAGCCCAGGTTACACTCACACGCAGTGCATGGTGGGTCAGGTTAAGTGGTTTGATCCAGATATGAAGGGTTATTGTGGGGGGATCAGGTCAAATGGTTTGATCCAGATTCCCGGTCAAGGTCCCGGTCCCGGTCCCAGTCCCAGTCCGGGTCCTGTTCCTTGTCCCAGTCCGGGTCCTGGTCCAGGCTCCGCTCCGGGTCCTAATGCGCGTCCTGTTCCCGGTCCGGGTCCGGACCTGGTCCTGACCTCTGCAGCTCATGATAGGCCCCCTGATAGCCGTAGGCCCTGGGGCTTCAGCCCAGGTAAGCCCGCGCATTAAGGCGGCCTTGACCACATCAACCTCCTTAAGAGGTGGAACCATCTCCCTCATGGGATTTATACAGTTATCTTATCTGGTTGTGTGTGTGTGTGTGTGTGTGTGTGTGTGTGTGTGTGTGTGTGTGTGTGTGTGTGTGTGTGTGTGTGTGTGTGTGTGTGTGTGTGTTTGTGTGTTGAAGCCCAGAGCAGCAGCAGAAAGCAGACTCCCCTGGACCCAGCTGTGTCTCCATGAAGAGTGACCACTCTATGGATATACCTGTTAGGTTTAAAGATGGACGCCCCTCCAGAGAGGAGAGGTAGGGGTTTCAAACAGACGAGGAAAACAGATCAGTTGGTTGTTATCAGACTCTACTGATACTGATGTGTGTGTGTGTGTGTTAGGAATTAAAATTAACGATGTCCCGTCGTCCCGGGGATGTAATTAATTGTCATTGGGAGGATTTTTATTCTCTCTCGGATCGACGAGACACCGTAATATATCTAAACTATAACCGCATTTCACATTCATCGCAAGTATTACACGGGTCTTCTCAATGCCATGGAACGCTCCGTTCACTTGCATGGGCCCTTCACAACTTCCGGCTGTGAATTAATTTGATAATCCACCGTTGCAAAGTATAATCATGAGTATAATTGACCGCTGTCAAGGAAAACAACAGATTTTTCGCCTCTAATGACGTCTTTGGTATAACTCCGCAGCCGGTAAAAGTCAGCCGCAGGTTCGATATTCGCTGGATATTCGGTTTTCATTTACCCCGCAATCAGCTTAATCAACCCAATTGCAATTCATTACGGTTGTAGTTTGTTGAGGACAGCATAGGACACTGTATCAACAAAAATCACAGTGACATGTTGCTCCTATCGATATCTGTGCGAGAAAAGCTCTTAAATCAACGTCCTGGCTGCTGTCTGTTTTAGGGACCGTCGACAAATTACATTTCAGGAAAGAAATCACCACAAATCACTTTAAACATATTTTCTCATTCTGATTGCTATAATACTTGCCAATGGTGGGCTTTTAATTACTATGGGTCATTATTTGTCAATATTTTGCATAATAGTGGAACAGGATGAAATTAATAGCTAAAATATTATCCAAAAATCAATAAAACTACATTTACTCATTCTGATTGCTGTAGTACTTGCCAATGGTGGGCTTTTACTTACTACGGGTCATTATTTGTTGATATTTTGCATAATAGTGAAACAGGATGAAATTACAGCTAAAATATTCACAAAAAATCTATAAAACTACATTTTCTCATTCTGATTGCTGTAGTACTTGCCAATGGTGGGCTTTTACTTACTACGGGTCATTATTTGTTGATATTTTGCATAATAGTGAAACAGGATGAAATTACAGCTAAGATATTCACTAAAAATCTATAAAACTACATTTTCTCATTCTGATTGCTGTAGTACTTGCCAATGGTGGGCTTTTACCTACTACGGGTCATTATTTGTTGACATTTTGCATTATAGCAAATAAATGGAATTAATAGTTTTAAATATTCACCAGAAATCAATAAAACTACATTTTTTCATTCTGATTGCTGTAGTACTTGCCAATGGTGGGCTTTTACTTACTACGGGTCATTATTTGTTAATATTTTACATAATAGTGAAACAGGATGCAATTAATAGTTTATAATATTCATCAAAAATCAATAAAACTAAATTTTCTCATTCTGATTGCCGTAGTACTTGCCAATGGTGGGCTTTTACTTACTACGTGTCATTATTTGTTGACATTTTACATAATAGTGAAACAGGATGCAATTAATAGTTTAAAATATTCACCAAAAATCAATAAAACTAAATTTTCTCATTCTGATTGCTTTAGTAATTGCCAATGGTGGGCTTTTATTTACTATGGGTCATTATTTGTTGACATCTTGCATAATAGGCAAGGCAAGGCAACTTTATTTATATAGCACTTTTCATACAATTATCTGTTTTGTCCTCATTTAGTTGAAGGAAATTTCGGCACATCCATTCCTTCACTTGCTCAATGCACTGGCACAGCAGATCTATGGGCCGATAGTCATTTGGTGATAGCGATGCATAGATTTGCGTGTCATCAGCATAGCAATGATGGTCAATATTGTTATTTTGCATGATTTGCCCTAGTGGGAGCATGTAGATGTTGAATAAAGAGGGTCCTAAGATCGAACCTTGTGGGACTCCACAGGTCACGTTGGTTGATTCTGATACAAAGTCGCCAATGGAAACAAAGTAGTTCCTATTTTGTAGGTAGGACCTGAACCAATTTAAGACAGTGCCTGAAAGCCCCACCCAGTTTTCTAACCTTTCCAGAAGTAATGTATGGTCTACAGTGTCGAATGCAGCACTGAGGTCAAGTAGCATTAGTATTGAGGTTTTGCCAGAGTCTGTGTTAAGACGGATGTCGTTTACAACTTTAATAAGGGCGGTCTCAGTGCTGTGTAGGGGTCGAAATCCTGATTGGAAGGTGTCATAGCAACCAGTTGATGCCAGGAAGTGATTTAGTTGCTGGAGGACAACTTTCTCAATGATTTTACTTATGAAGGGTAGATTCGATATTGGTCTGTAGTTGTTAATAATAGAGGCATCTAGGCTCCGCTTTTTTAAAAGGGGTTTAATAACTGCAGTTTTCAAAGCTTTTGGGAAATTGCCTGACTGGAGAGAGTTGTTAACTATCTGCAATATGTCTACTGCTAGGCAGTCGAAAACATTCTTAAAGAGGTTGGTAGGTATAGTATCAAGGCAACAGGTGGATGGCTTTAGTTGTGTCACAGTTTCCACAAGATTTTGAGAGTCTATAACATTAAAGTATGCCATCCTTGCCACGTAATTTTTGCCTGAACAGGGTGGTAGTCCAACATTTTTGTTTGAAGTGGAGATATTGATGGCGCGTCTGATACCTTCAATTTTATCAATATAAAAAGCTGCAAACTCATTGCATTTCTGCGTGGAATGGAGATCAGGTGGAATTTCTATTGGGGGGTTGGTCAGTCTGTCAACAGTTGCAAATAGGGTTTTTGCATTATTAGTGTTGGTTTTAATGATATTGGAGAAAAATGTTTCTCTAGCATTTTTTAAGTCTAAATTGTAGGCACGGAGGCTCTCTTTATAGATATCATGGTGAATATTAAGTTTTGTTTTACGCCAGATGCGTTCAACCTTCCTGCATTCCTTTTTCTGTGCTGTTACAGAAGCAGCTTTTCTCCAGGGTGCCTTTTGCTTTCCAGAAATCGTTTTAACCTTATAAGGTGCAATGACATCTATGACTTTCAAAATTTTCAAATTAAAGTTTTCTACAAGATCATCAGGAGAACATGGGTTTAGAGGTGGTAGCAAGGAGATGGCCTTTTTAAAAAGTACATTAGAATCTTCATTGATATACCGTTTTTTGACAGTGTTTGATTTTGTCTGTATATCGGGAATAAAAGATATGTTAAAGAAAACACAAAAGTGGTCAGACAAGGAAGGATCAGTCACAGAGAGATCAGAAACATTGAGGCCCTTTGTGATAACCAGGTCTAGAGTGTGCCCCTTACAATGAGTAGCCTCTTTCACATGTTGAGACAGTTCAAATGTGTCCAAAATGGCAAAAAGTTTTTTTGCATACTTGTCATTCAAATCATCAGTATGAAAATTGAAGTCACCAGTTATAACTAGACAGTCAAATTCTGTGGAGATGCTAGACAATAATTCTGTGAAGTCATCGAAAAAATTTGCAGAATATGTGGGTGGCCTGTAAATAATTAATAGGAGAACTCTGGGGGAGCATTTCAATACAGCACTAAGGTATTCGAACGATGGAAAATCACCAAATAACATCTGTTTCCCCTGAAATACATTTTTAAATATAGCAGCAACCCCTCCACCTCTTTTTCCAGATCTACATGCATCAAAAAAGTTATAGTTGGGAGGAGCTGTCTCTATCAGAACGGTTGCACTGTTAATTTGTTCCAGCCATGTTTCAGTTAAAAACATAGAATCCAGTTTAGAAGTGGTAATAAAATCATTAACTAAAAATGATTTGTTATTAAGAGACCTCACATTAAGTAGAGCCATCCTGATGGTGTTGTTGATAGGCTTTAAGGTTGTATTTGGTTTGGAGGCAATAGATATGAGATTTGTGAGGTTAGCAGTGTGTCTAAGTTTCCCTTTGTTTACTCTCTTAGTGGTTACAGCATGAATGCGAAAGTTGCCCTGCTTTGACGTAGGCAACCTTGGGTTCAGCAGATTATGTGAAACTTCCTTTATACTGTGTCTACGGCTGAACCGTTTTTTGTCTCAGTAATACTCATGACTACTATCAGTATAGTGGGGGGGCCATCCTAATAGTGAAACACAATGCAATTAATAGTTTAAAATATTCACCAAAAATCAATAAAAGTAAATTTTTTCATTCTGATTGCTGTAGTACTTGTCAATGGTTGGCTTTTACTTACTACGGGTCATTAATTGTTGACATTTTGCATTATAGCGAATGAGGATGCAATTAACAGTTTCAAATATTCACCAAAAATCTATGGAAATACATTTTCGCATTCTGATTGCTGTAGTACTTGCCGATGGTGGGCTTTTACTTACTACGGGTCATTATTTGTTGATATTTTACATAATAGTGAAACAGGATGCAATCAATAGTTTAAAATGTTCACCAAAAATCAATGAAACTACATTTTCTCATTCTGATTGCTGTAGTACTTGCCAATGGTGGGCTTTTACTTACTACGGGTCATTATTTGTTCAAATTTTAGATTATAGTGGAACAGGATGCAATTAATAGTTTAAAATATTCATCAAAAATCAATCAAACTAAATTTTCTCATTCTGATTGCTGTAGTACTTGCCAATGGTGGGCTTTTACTTACTACGGGTCATTATTTGTTCATATTTTACATAATAGTGAAACAGGATGCAATTAATAGTTTAGAATATTCACCAAAAATCAATAAAACGACATTTTCTCATTCTGATTGCTTTAGTAATTGCCAATGGTGGGCTTTTATTTACTATGGGTCATTATTTGTTGACATCTTGCATAATAGTGAAACACAATGCAATTAAAAGTTTAAAATATTCACCAAAAATCAATAAAAGTACATTTTCTCATTCTGATTGCTGTAGTACTTGCCAATGGTTGGCTTTTACTTACTACGGGTCATTAATTGTTGACATTTTGCATTATAGCGAATGAGGATGCAATTAATAGTTTCAAATATTCACCAAAAACCTATGGAAATACATTTTCGCATTCTGATTGCTGTAGTACTTGCCGATGGTGGGCTTTTACTTACTACGGGTCATTATTTGTTGATATTTTACATAATAGTGAAACAGGATGCAATTAATAGTTTAAAATATTCACCAAAAATCAATAAAATTACATTTTCTCATTCTGATTGCTGTAGTACTTGCCAATGGTGGGCTTTTACTTACTACGGGTCATTATTTGTTCGAATTTTAGATAATAGTGAAACAGGATGCAATTAATAGTTTAAAATATTCATCAAAAATCAATAAAACTAAATTTTCTCATTCTGATTGCTGTAGTACTTGCCAATGGTGGGCTTTTACTTACTACGGGTCATTATTTGTTGATATTTTACATAATAGTGAAACAGGATGCAATTAATAGTTTAAAATGTTCACCAAAAATCAATAAAACTACATTTTCTCATTCTGATTGCTGTAGTACTTGCCAATGGTGGGCTTTTACTTACTACGGGTCATTATTTGTTCAAATTTTAGATTATAGTGGAACAGGATGCAATTAATAGTTTAAAATATTCATCAAAAATCAATCAAACTAAATTTTCTCATTCTGATTGCTGTAGTACTTGCCAATGGTGGGCTTTTACTTACTACGGGTCATTATTTGTTCATATTTTACATAATAGTGAAACAGGATGCAATTCATAGTTTAAAATATTCACCAAAAATCAATAAAACGACATTTTCTCATTCTGATTGCTTTAGTAATTGCCAATGGTGGGCTTTTATTTACTATGGGTCATTATTTGTTGACATCTTGCATAATAGTGAAACACAATGCAATTAAAAGTTTAAAATATTCACCAAAAATCAATAAAAGTACATTTTCTCATTCTGATTGCTGTAGTACTTGCCAATGGTTGGCTTTTACTTACTACGGGTCATTAATTGTTGACATTTTGCATTATAGCGAATGAGGATGCAATTAATATTTTCAAATATTCACCAAAAACCTATGGAAATACATTTTCGCATTCTGATTGCTGTAGTACTTGCCGATGGTGGGCTTTTACTTACTACGGGTCATTATTTGTTGATATTTTACATAATAGTGAAACAGGATGCAATTAATAGTTTAAAATATTCACCAAAAATCAATAAAATTACATTTTCTCATTCTGATTGCTGTAGTACTTGCCAATGGTGGGCTTTTACTTACTACGGGTCATTATTTGTTCGAATTTTAGATAATAGTGAAACAGGATGCAATTAATAGTTTAAAATATTCATCAAAAATCAATAAAACTAAATTTTCTCATTCTGATTGCTGTAGTACTTGCCAATGGTGGGCTTTTACTTACTACGGGTCATTATTTGTTCATATATTATCCATAATAGTGAAACAGGATGCAATTAATAGTTTAAAATATTCACCAAAAATCAATAAAACTACATTTTCTCATTCTGATTGCTGTAGTACTTGCCAATGGTGGGCTTTTACTTACTACGGGTCAGTATTTGTTTATATTTTACATAAAAGTGAAACAGGATGCTATTAATAGTTTAAAATATTCACGAAAAATCAATAAAACTACATTTTCTCATTCTGATTGCTGTAGTAAATGCCAATGGTGGGCTTTTACTTACTACGGGTCATTATTTGTTGACATCTTGCATAATAGTGAAACACAATGCAATTAATAGTTTAAAATATTCACCAAAAATCTATGGAAATACATTTTCGCATTCTGATTGCTGTAGTACTTGCCGATGGTGTGCTTTTACTTACTACGGGTCATTATTTGTTCATATTTTTAGATAATAGTGAAACAGGATGCAATTAATAGTTTGAAATATTCACCAAAATGTTTTTTACTATATGAACTAATAATGACCCGTAGTAAGTAAAAGCCCTCTCCTGGAACCGTCACCTTATCGTGGTGGAGAGGTTTGCGTGTCCCTGTGAACCTGAAGGCTGTGTTGTCTGGAGCCTTGTGCTCCTGGTAGGGTCTCTCATGGCAGAGTGGTCTCAGGCGAGGGGCCAGACTAAGAATGGTTCAAAAATCCTCAATGAATAACGGAAATAGAGGAGATGTGACCCGGCCCAGAGGAAGCCCGGGGCCCCCGTCTGGAGCTAGGCCCAGACGGAGGGCTCGATGGCGAGCGCCTGGTGGCCGGGTTTGCCACGGAGCCCGGTCGGGCAAAGCCCGAACAAACTACGTGGCACCCCCCCTCTCTTCATCTCATGGGCCCACCACCTGTGGGAAGACCCGTTGGGGTCGGGTGCGCAGCCACATGGGTGGCAGCGAAGGTCAGGGGTCTCGACGGACCAGACCCGGGCGGCAGAAGCTGGCTCTGGGGACGTGGAACGTCACCTCGCTGTGGGGAAAGGAACCGGAGCTTGTGAGGGAGGTGGAGCGCTATCAGTTAGATCTGGTGGGGCTTACCTCCACGCACAGTCTCATAAATCCCCGGCTGAGCGCCGCGGTGTTGGAGTTTACCCCGGTAGACGAGAGGGTCGCCTCCCTGCGCCTAAGGGTTGTAGGGGGGAAAACTCTGACTGTTGTTTGTGCGTATGCACCAAACAGCAGCTCAGAGTACTCGGCCTTCTTGGAGACCCTGAATGGAGTCCTGTATGGGGCTCCAGTAGGGGACTCCGTAGTTCTGCTGGGTGACTTCAACGCCCACGTGGGCAACGATGGAGACACCTGGAGAGGCGTGGTGGGGAGGAACGGCCTCCCTGATCTAAACCCGAGCGGTCGTTTGTTATTGGACTTCTGTGCTAGTCATGGATTATCCATAACAAACACCATGTTCGAACATAAGGGTGCTCATAAGTGTACCTGGTACCAGAGTACCCTAGGCCGAAGATCAACGATCGATTTTGTGATCGTGTCATCTGATCTGAGGCCGCATGTTTTGGACACTCGGTTAAAGAGAGGGGCGGAACTGTCAACCGACCACCATCTGGTTGTGAGTTGGATCAGGGAATGGGGGAAATTTCCGGATAGACCTGGTAAGCCCAAACGCGTAGTGCGGGTGAACTGGGAACGTCTGGAGGAGGCCCCCGTCCTAGGTATCTTCAACTCACACCTCCGGCGGAGTTTTTCTAGCATTCCATGGTAGTCAAACATCTCCGCAGTGGCAAAGCCCCAGGGATTGATGAGATCCAGCCAGAAATGCTAAAGGCTCTGGGTGTTGAGGGGCTGTCATGGTTGACACGCCTATTCAACATCGCGTGGGAGTCGGGTACAGTGCCAAATGAGTGGCAAACCGGGGTGGTGGTTCCCCTGTTCAAAAAGGGGGACCAGAGAGTGTGTGCCAATTACCGGGGTATCACACTTCTCAGCCTCCCTGGTAAAGTCTACTCCAAGGTGCTGGAAAGGAGGGTTCGGCCGATCGTCGAACCTCAGATTGAAGAGGAACAATGCGGTTTTCGCCCCGGACGTGGAACTACGGACCAGCTCTTCACTCTCGCAAGGATCCTGGAGGGGGCCTGGGAGTATGCCCATCCGGTCTACATGTGTTTTGTGGATCTGGAGAAGGCGTATGACCGGGTCCCCCGGGAGAAACTGTGGGAGTATGGGATAAGGGGGTCTATCCTCAGGGCCATCCAATCCCTGTACTCCCAAAGCGAGAGCTGTGTTCGCGTCCTCGGCAGCCAGTCAGTTTCGTTCTCGGTGGGTGCTGGGCTCCGCCAGGGCTGCGCCTTGTCACCAATCCTGTTTGTGATATACATGGACAGGATATCGAGGCGTAGTCGTGGTGGGGAGGGGTTGCAGTTCGGTGGTCTGAGGATCTCGTCACTGCTTTTTGCAGATGATGTGGTCCTCATGGGATCATCGGCCTGTGACCTTCAGCACTCACTGGATCGGCTGGCGGCCGAGTGTGAAGCGGCTGGGATGAGGATCAGCACCGCTAAATCTGAGGCCATGACTCTTAGCAGGAAACCGATGGATTGCTTACTCCGGGTAGGAAATGAGTCCTTAGCCCAAGTGAAGGAGTTCAAGTACCTCGGGGTCTGTTTCGCGAGTGAGGGTACTATGGAACGTGAGATTGGCCGGAGAATCGGAGCAGCGGGGGCGGTATTGCGTTCGCTTTACCGCACCGTTGTAATGAAAAGAGAGCTGAGCCGCAAGGCAAAGCTCTCGATCTACCGGTCGATCTTCGTTCCTATCCTCACCTATGGTCATGAGGGCTGGGTGATGACCGAAAGGACGAGATCGCGGGTACAAGCGGCCAAGATGAGTTTTCTCAGAAGGGTGGTTGGCGTCTCCCTTAGGGATAGGGTGAGAAGCTCAGCCATCCGTGAGGAACTCGGATTAGAGCCGCTGCTCCTTTACTTAGAAAGGAGTCAGCTGAGGTGGTTCGGGCATCTGGTAAGGATGCCCACTGGGCGCCTTCCTTGGGAGGTGTTTCAGGCACGTCCAGTGGGGAGGAGACCTCGGGGAAGACCCAGGACTAGGTGGAGAGATTATATCTCAACACTGGCCTGGGAACGCCTCGGGATCCCCTCGTCAGAGTTGGTCAATGTGGCCCGGGAAAGGGAAGTCTGGGGCCCCCTGCTTGAGCTGCTCCCCCCGCGACCCGACCCCGGATAAGCGGAAGAAAATGAGATGAGATGAGATGAGTAAGTAAAAGCCCACCATTGGCAAGTACTACAGCAATCAGAATGAGAAAATGTAGTTTTATTGATTTTTGGTGAATATTTTAAACTATTAATTGCATCCTGTTTCACTATTATGTATAATATATGAACAAATAATGACCCGTAGTAAGTAAAAGCCCACCATTGGCAAGTACTACAGCAATCAGAATGAGAAAATGTAGTGTTATTGATTTTTGGTCAATATTTTAAACTATTAAATGCATCCTGTTTCACTATTATGTAAAATATGAACAAATAATGACGCGTAGTAAGTAAAAGCCCATCATCGGCAAGTACTACAGCAATCAGAATGCTTAAAATGTATTTCCATTGATTTTTGGTGAATATTTGAAACTATTAATTGCATCCTGTTTCACTATTATGTAAAATAATGACCCGTAGTAAGTAAAAGCCCACCATTGGCAAGTACTACAGCAATCAGAATGAGAAAATGTAGTTTTATTGATTTTTGGTGAATATTTTAAACAATTAATTGCATCCTGTTTCACTATTATGTAAAATATGAACAAATAATGACCCATAGTAAGTAAAAGCCTACCATTGGCTAGTACTACAGCAATCAGAATGAGAAAATGTAGTTTTATTGATTTTTGGTGAATATTTTAAACTATTAATTGCATCCTGTTTCACTATTATGTAAAATATGAACAAATAATGACCTGTAGTAGGTAAAAGCCCACCATTGGCAAGTACTACAGCAATCAGAAAAAGAAAATTTAGTTTTATTGATTTTTGGTGAATATTTAAAACTATTATTTGCATCCTGTTTCGCTATTATGTAAAATATGAACAAATAATGACCCGTAGTAAGTAAAAGCCCACCATTGGCAAGTACTACAGCAATCAGAATGAGAAAATGTATTTCTATTGAGTTTTGGTGAATATTTCAAACTATCAATTGCATCCTCATTCGCTATTAGGGCTGTCACTTTTTATTCGAAGTTCGAATATTCGTTCGAAGGTGGGGTGAAAAGTTCGAATTCGAAGTGTAATTCTCCATTCGAACTGTAAAAATGCGCTATGAAGAAGACAGCGGCGAGTGGCTTCTCCTCAATAAAGCGGCCCTCCTGGATCCCCGCTTCTCCCGGTTAGTCCACCTTTCCCCTGCACAGAAACATCTCGTGACTGAAAGCCTCTCACACGAGCTCACTGAAACGGAGACCGACACTGATCGCACACGACAGGGAGAAAAGTCTGCTGCTGCGCTGGGCGCGATGGGCAGCCTGTTTGGGGACTTATACAGCACGGCTGACAGAAGCAGCTGCAACGGTAACGGAGAGCTGCGAGACTACTTGTAATTTTCTTTCCGTAAGGAATAAAAAGAGCAGCATGCCGTGTTGGAGGTCGGCCTCACAGATTGTTCGTTTATATAGGCTGTGTCCGCATGGACGACATGCGCTCCACATATCGCGCTCCGAGCAGTTATTGTTAATGTGTAAAAGACAACCGCACTTGTGTGTCGGAGCTTCCTCTTGTTGTGTTTACAAATGTGTTATCAAAGATGTGTTTTCATCCTGTGCTGTTATGAATTCAGTAGGTATACGTCAAAAATCAAGACTGTTGTCGTGTTCTATTGGGGGGTGGGGGGGGGGTCGAATGTATTCGAATGTATTCGAATTAATTATGGACATTCGAAATTCGTTCGAATTTCAATTTTGGAAAAAGTGACAGCCCTATTCGCTATAATGCAAAATGTCATCAAATAATGACTTGTAGTAAATAAAAGCCCACCACTGGCAAGTACTACAGCAATCAGAATGAGAATATGTGTTTTTATTGATTATTGGTGATTTATTTCCTGAAACAATTCCATGGTAACGTCTATGTCACCAGTCCGTGGGGTGTAATTTGTGGACGGTCCCTAAAACAGATTGCAGCCGGACCGTAGATTACAGCGCTGTTCTTGCACAGATACCGATAGCAACAACTAATTTCGGTATGATTTATTGTCAATACGCTGTCCTATACTGTCCTCAACAAACTACACCCGTAATATAGTGTAATTGTGTTGATTAAGCCGATTGCGGGATGAGTCCGATTGCAAAACTGAATATCCGGCGAATATCCAACCTGCTGCTAACTTTTACCCGCTATTTATTTAATGTCCGCGTCCGAGGGTCTTCCCGGACACCTATAGTTTAACGCTACGGTGTGTGGCGGATTTCATATACAACATCGCTTATTATAAAGCTCATACACAACGACGGTACAAATATTTATATGATTGCATTACCAATACTGATAAGAGTATAAATTAATCATTTATAACTGGTTTTGAATTGAAAACTTTTGAAAGCCAGATTTTAGCAGCTTGCAAGGTATTGTAAAGTTAAAGGGGACCTATTATGCTTTTTCGACTTTTATGACCTATACACGTTGTTATAATGATTGATAGTCATGTTTAACCATACTAAAGTGTCAAATAATGACGTAGGCCACATGCATTTCGACGTATTCCCTGCTGACAGTCTGAGGTGGCTGTGCAGAGCGCTAAACACTCGTAACAACGTTTGCGATTCACTTGTTCACATTTCCCGGAAAATCATCTACGTAGATGCACTCATAGATATAAATATTAACTAGATGCCATACGGTGGCGTATAGAACGTCACCATAGGCGGCCATCTTACCACAGTAAGCTGCTCACCCATAACATTATGTTGGTAGTGGTACATGTACTTTTTAAATAACCATAACTTGCTAAATTTTCAACCGATTTACAAACGGTTTGGTTTATTACAAACGTTATTAACGTGGTTATGATAATGTACCTATTTTAGAACATTATTCTATTTTTCATTATTCTATCAAAAGTATGCAGTGTCATAACTACATCTCAGACGTTTATAACAAACCAAACCGTTTGAAAATCGGTTGAAAATTGAACAAGTTATGGTTATTTAAAAAGTACATGTACCACTACCAACACAATGTTATGGGTGAGCAGCTCACTGTGGTAAGATGGCCGCCAGTGGTGACGTTCGACTCCATTGGCCAGCAGCGCGGACGAGGCATCTATTTAATATATATATCTATGGATGCACTCCTGCCGCGCCCCCATATGCTTGGTCAAATCTGCCCGCGCGCGCTTCAAGGAAGGTAACCAATCACAACGGAGTTGGGTTGGCAGGAGGAGGGCTAGGGGGCGGAGAAGGACGAAACCGAGCGTTGACAGATAATGCTGAAAGCGCCCAGAAGAGAGGAAGAGTTTCCCGACAATCTACATCGTTTTTTGTGCATGGTTAAACATGTCTATCAATCATTATAACAACGTTTATAGGTAAAAAAAAAGTCGAAAATCATAATAGGTACCCTTTAACGTTACCAGTGTGAACGTTACGTTTGCATATAGGGAAGTTGGGCACATTGATAAGTTAGCTATAAAGCTTAAGCCAAATTAAACAGTTATCATTGCCCTTAATTTCCTCTTCAAACTCAGACAGTGGAAAAAGTCAGGTTGTCGCAAAAGAAACACTCGTTTGACTTACGGTGGTAAGTGGTGTATGTTACAGCCTCAGCGGCCTGCGCCGCACCCTAAACCTAATTTTAGAAAACATCTGTGTACGTTGAAACATTAAGTTAAGCTGACACCTTAACCTGTCATTTGCTGCTGGTGTTTGGTATGTTTAATATCCTTGTTTAGGTCTATTTTTGGAAATCTGACTGTAATTATCATGATTTATGGATGAATTGCATGTAAAATAAAGATATTATCTAATAAATCCTTGTAGGTGGACTTGTCTCATGAGACAGCGTTATGCAGCCGCAGTGGAACCATTGCAGAACACAACCCCTCATCAACACCACTAACATCAATTGAAGACAAAGACTACCACTCCTCATCAACACCCCTAACATCAATTGAAGACAAAGACCACCACTCCTCATCAACACCCCTAACATCAATTGAAGACAAAGACTACCACTCCTCATCAACATCACCAACATCAAGTGAAGACCAAGACGACCACTCCTCATCAACACCACTAACATCAAGTGAAGACCAAGACTACCACCCCTCATCAACACCCCTAACATCAAGTGAAGATGAAGACTACCACCCCTCAATACCATCGTCCACTGAAAGAGAGAGTGTCTCAGAGAAAGACCATATTCACTCTTCATTGAGGGAACATGAGATCCTGGAAGCTGAGACAATAGCAAATTCAGAATTAAAAGGAAAAAGGAAGCTGCAAGGTGATAAAAAGAGGCCACAAGTTACTATTCAAACAAGCCAAAAGAAAACTGATGGTAAAAGGGCCTGGGATAAAGCCCATTACTGTTTGTATTGTACAAAGTCCAATTTGAAGATGGCCAGACATTTACAAAGAAAACACAGTAATGAAACTGATGTTGCCCGTGCCTTTAGCTTCCCACCTGGCTCCAAACAAAGGAAGACACTCTTGGAATCCCTTCGCAATAAGGGAGACTGGCAACATAATAGTAAGGTCTTAGAAGAAGGAAATGGGGAGATAGTAACATGGAGACAGCCCACTGAGAAGGCTTCTGTACAGGACTACTGTTGGGAAAAATAACCTGATGAGCACATCATATGGCAGGCACATTAATATATAGTCAACTCTTGCTCTAAACCCAACGAACACATAACACAAACATGATAATATATAGTCAGGTCAAGGCCGGAGCTGAAGGCCCCATCTCCCAGGCAGGCAGATGGTGGACACTCAGACAATGCACCAGTATCATCTCCAGAACGGGAGAGCCACATTTAATTTATCACACCAGAGACACGAGGAACTCTCCCCGTTACGAAGCTCTCTCAGGGCCTGGGAGCCAAAACACACAGAACCGCACACACCTCAACCGCACACACCTCAACCGCACACACCTCAACCGCACACACCTCAAACGCACACACCTCATCGAGAGGAGGATACAGCATAAGACTGCATCACACAGGGACTCTTCACCTTCTTCTGAAGCAGACCTTCCACGGAGGCGAAGCTCCAGACGAACCATCAGCGCTGATTAGGGACTTAGACATATTCGATTTCTCACGCTTTATGACTCTGTATAACCGTTGCCACTTTACTTAATAAATCCAAGGTCCTCGTGCCGATAGACTTTATTACCTCTCCGTCTCATTTTATCTGGTCCAGTAGCTAGACAGACCGTTTTTCCCAACAATTTGGTGACCCTCGACGTGATTTTTTCTGAATTGAACACGCAACTGGGAAACGAGAGACGGAGAGCGGCACGACCTCGGGACCCCGGAGCACCGGACCGGTTCCTGCAGTCTCACCTCGGGCCCAACAAAAGGTAGGCAGAACCTGTTGATAAAATCCAAACTCTGCATAGTTATATAGGAATCACATTAGGAGGTGAGACTGTGAGAGCGGTTCGCTACGGGATATCTCGTGGGGACGAATAGAGCTGCATCCCAGCATTTCCCCATAAACCCGATTGACCCTGAACGCGTGACACATCGAATATCGGCTCGTTGCATGGTGAAAGAATACCCTCGAGACCATAGGGCCTATAAGAATCGGGCATAGTGATACAAGACTACCGATGGCCAAGTAATGGATGTGTAATAAATACACTTATGTCTTAAGGGGGTTAGAGTTCCTCGGGTGGGGTTAGAGTCCCCACCTATGTCTAAAGGGGGTTAGAGTCCCTCGGGGGGGGGGGGGGTTAGAGTCCCCACCTATGTCTAAAGGGGGTTAGAGTCCCTCGGGGGGGGGTTAGAGTCCCCAACTATGTCTTAAAGGGGGTTAGAGTCCCTCGGGGGGGGGGGGGTTAGAGTCCCCACCTATGTCTTAAAGGGGGTTAGAGTCCCTCGGGGGGGGGGGTTAGAGTCCCCTTCTTTGTTTGTGTATTAAATAATTCTATGTGGTAAGAAGGTTAGAGTCCTTTATCAGGGTTAGAGTCCCTTTGCAGAGGAAACGGTGCCTAGGGCACGAGTGACACACAGAGAGACAGTGGGTGTATGCGCGTGAGAGAGAGAGAAAGGCTGTGAGCGACTCTGTGTGTGCGCGGGTACGCAAGAGGCGATGTTTTTGTGTATGCGTTTAGAGGAGACAGAGTGAGAAAGGCTGTGTGCGTCTCTGTGCGCGTGTACGCAAGAGGTGATGTTTCTGTGTGTGCGTTTGGAGGAGACAGAATGAGAAAGGTCTGTTTAGGTGTGTGTGTGTGTGTGTGTGTGTGTGTTTGTGTGAGAGGGAGCGAGAGAGATAGCAAGGAGAGATAGCAAGGAGAGCTAAAGTCGAAGGACGATCGAGAGGGACCATTTTCCCTCTAGACAGTTGGAGGTAGCGATAGAGTGCGTGTTTTTCTAACAATGAACGGTTGTTTCAGGACCACGAGAAGGGGCTCTGTATGGTTTTCAGGCCCAGAGTGTAATCCCCTTTCCCATATGTGTAGTCCTCCCATTTGAGGTCCCCGTCCACCATATTTGAAGTCCTCTACTCCACCTCATGTTGTAGTTCCCCTCCCTAAAACCATATGGAAGTTAGAACCTGTGAGGGTGTTTTGGTTCGGCCTGACGAGGCCTGTACCAATTTCGGTGGTCAGCTTCTAGTTTTGTGTATATAGAAATTTGGAAAGGGGGAGCAGTATTAAGTTATATATAATAAAGTGAAAAGTTATTTGTGAATGAAGGGACAGAAGGATCTTTTTGTGTGTGAGAGATAGTTATTAGGCCTTGTTCCATGATGGAGAGTTGAGGATGTTGCATTCCAGGCTTATCTGTTAACGGTCCTAGCTGCTGCTTGACCCTAAGGGGAGCGAGGAAGGGTGAGAGAGAGAGAACACATTTCCCCCCCCATTTGTCGAGCTACACCATTCAGGCAGTACAGAGAGACACACTAACACACAGTACAGAGAAAGGAAATAGAGTGTGTTCAACTGAAAGCGTGTGGTGGCCATACGCCATAAAATACCACATATCCAAGGAATGCAGGTAGAGCTCTGTTGAGTTTTCAGGCTTTGATAAATTTGTAGTTCCCTGTCTGCCATGTTTGAAGTTCCTTGTAGTCTCTGTCCATAGGTTTCACCTGAACAACCCCTCTGCTGGCCGAGAAAAGGAACTACCCATGGTTTCTCTCACACCCAGCCCCCAGAGCACACTCGCTTTCAAGGCGTTATGGCCGCACCCAACGTGGGAGGGAGACACGCAGAGAGAGAGAGAAGCCACATTCCACCCTTATCTGTTGTCTTGCACCAAACAGCACCCCGTACTGAGGAGGGAGAGAGAGCGTGTTCTCCCGAAGGAGGGAGAGAGTCACAGGGAGACACGCAGCGGATATTCACATTATGGCTAATTTGTTTTTCTTTAAGTTTAGTTTTAGTTTTGTTTTTTATTCAGGATGATGAACATCCTGACACAGTTACCATTCAGGATGAAGAACATCAAAGTTCATGAGGAGGTTATAAGGACAATAACGTTGATACTTTAATAGGACAACAGTGATGATAATCTAATGCAATTGGACTAAAGAAGGTGTTGCTATTAACTAAGTGATTCATATTATTTTCACACAGGAAAGAATAATTGAATAAATATGGATATGATAAAGAAGGAGAATAATAATAAAATAAAATAAAGTAATCTTGATAAACTGTACAAGTAGGACTACACCTATTAAAATATGGGGTGTATCTCTTTGGTCAAGGATGACAGGTGGATTGAAGCCACATCTGCTGGGAAGGGGTCCTACATGCTATGTTGTCAATTTGGATTCGGAAGTAGTGGGTTTACCTTTCAAATGCCACTACTGCTGCTGCAATAATTTTAACTCTGATAAATTACCTTTTGTTTTATAGTTTCCCTGATGTGTATCCAATAAGCACACACTTGGCTGCATAGAACAGATGGGGCTGAAGACTCTGTCTCCATCCCTCCACTTTGCGATCTATACCACCATATAGGTGGGGATTGATTGTATCCCAGGTATGGCATCCTGCAGCGAGCCAGTATGGAAGGCTGGTTAGCCAACGACGGGTAAGATCCCACCTTGACACCCGGGACGACCTAAGGCAGGCACAGTCACGATTACTTGGCAGAGTCGCTGTGGGCACTGGCTCACTTGATCATGAAGTGACGAGCTGCAACAATCATGGGAAGTCCCGTCTGGGGTGTAGGGTGGAGGAGGAACAGGAGTCAGATATGTCAGCTCTGGCAGCAGAGGTGGTCTTGGAACGGGGCATGTCGCGTTTTATTTTATTTTACCTTTGTGGTATAGAAGGCCACTAACGCATGTACGTTTTTCGGTTTAGTGCATGACTTTGGAACAGCGTGGTCTCCGGCGGCTGATGGTAAACCCACCCATATTGGGCTTTGGTTTTGGACATACTGGTTTCGATTTCCCTTCCCAAAAGATTGGTTTTAGTTTGCTGATGGTTAAGGTTAGACGTTTCGACGTTGGTTGCACCAACGGCGTTCTTAGATTTGCTTATCATTTAATGTGCATGGTTTTGACCATTGCCCAAGGGGGGAGGTATTGAGGAGAATTTAAAAATATATATATATATATATAAAAAAATAATATAATAATAATAATAATAATAATAATAATTAGAAAACAAGGTTTTTCTTCACCATACTTGCAAACAATGATTGACATCCAGCTAAATGAGTGTGTTCAACAGATGGGTAGAAGCAGTCCCATCAGAAGACCAAAATGCGGTTACGGTAATCAAGGTTCTGACTAGAGAAGTCATGCCAAGGTTTGGAATTCCGTCACAAATTAGCTCAGGCAATAGGGCAGCGTTTATTCAGAAAACACTCAAACAAGTGATTTAACATCTGCATGTCAAACAAAGATTAGGCTGTGTCTACATTCCTCAAACCACAAGGTATGGTGGAGAGAGGAATGGGACGCTTGAGACAAAGATTAACAAAGTTAAATTAGAGTACTAAATTAAAGGACTAATGCACTACGGTTGACACTAATGAGCTATCGCATGAAAACTAACAGAACGACGCATCTAACCCCGCATGAAATGCTTAAGGGTCGACCCATGCCTTCACCTAACATTCAAGGGTCCCAAAAGGGACTTCCATTAGAGTAATTAGAAATAGAATTAAGGAAAATATGTTTGAACATCTAACTGTTGTACATAAGTTTGTAATTCCAGCAAGAGAAACACGAAGTTCCAGGGCCAGAGGAGGAGCCAGATGCAGACACGCCCGGAGCTGACCAACCACCCAAGGATGATGCAATCAGATTTCGCACCGGATGGGTCGGTGGCCAGGGTGCTGGCAGGGTTACAGTCCCTCAGATTAGATTTGGCAGAGAGCTCCGGCATTAATGACCCCTTCACAGGATGGATGGAGAGCCCAATGAGCGATGGGCGCTACAGGTACAGCAGGTGCCATCCAAGCTTACCTGGGGATCGAGTATACACCGGAGAGTTTGGACGCGGGACCGCCAGAGGGGCCCGACCTGATCCGGCTGGAGAACATGGTGGGCTGCCCCATTCCCGTCCCCGCCAACGGCACCACCCCCCTCCCACCTGATGCACCCACGTCGCCCGGACCAGGGATCTGCGTTCCGGTACCAGGGGCTGCGGCCCGTTCCCTTAAGGCTTGAGGGCGCCCCTGGCTGTATTCGCTTCTGTACGCTTCACTGTTTTTAGCCGCTCCCATATCTATGCCCGCGTCTACGCAACCGACGCCGGGAACATAAATGTTGTTGTTTATATCGCTGTCCCACTAGATGGAGCTCGGGGATACACACGGGCGAGATTCCAGGGGCCTTGATTGCCCGTTTATCAGATGAGGTCCTGAGCGCAGTTGAATAAAAGGGTCTAATGCTCAGGTGGCGCCTTGCGTCCACCTGCCCGTGATGACGCTCAGGACTATTCCGTGGTTTCAGTTGTTCCCGTGCCCCGGGCCTGCCCCGAATACCCCATGCGTGTGATTGCTTATTGTTACACGACCAGCTAACTCCTCCTCACATCCTTAGTGTGCGGTCATCTAGGGATGGGTTGAGGGGGATTGCCATTCGTTGTGTACCTCATATCTTTCTGATATTATTATTATTATTTAGGGACACGTTTCAGGGTTGCATTTCTTTCCTGTGATTGTTATTGTGTAGTGTTTGTGTGATTGTTGCATTTTTGTTTATATCGTTATTGTTTACTGGTAGTTTTATTGTTGCATTTTGTTGTTGTTGTTATGGTTTGGTGTTGGTTTTGTTGTGTATCATCTGCTGCCAGTATTGTTGGTATTGTCTGCTCGCGATGTAAGGCCGGGGTGGATGCCACCCCCTAGGTGGGGTGTGTATGGCATACCCATGTCTGAAGCATGGGTAGCGTTTCTCCCACGTGGTTTCCCCATACACCCGGTCCAGCGAGTTGTTTTAGTCCCATGCTCATGGTTGTTTGTTTTTATGATCATTTTGCCTTCTTTCTGTTATTTCTAATGGTGTTATAATGGTAGTCCCGCGCTGGAGTCCTATCCCTCGTACCCCTAATGAGTAAAAGTCATCTTGCGACGACTTGAGGGGGATATGTTGGGAAAAATAACCTGATGAGCACATCATATGGCAGGCACATTAATATATAGTCAAGTCTTGCTCTAAACCCAACGAACACATAACACAAACATGATAATATATAGTCAGGTCAAGGCCGGAGCTGAAGGCCCCATCTCCCAGGCAGGCAGATGGTGGACACTCAGACAATGCACCAGTATCATCTCCAGAACTGGAGAGCCACATTTAATTTATCACACAGGAGACACCTCGAAGCTCTCCCCCACTAGAAGGAACACATGCAGATACTAGGGGCCTGAGAGCCACATTTAATTTATCACACAGGAGACACCTCGAAGCTCTCCCTCACTAGAAGGAACACATGCAGATACCAGGGGCCTGAGAGCCACATTTAATTTATCACACAGGAGACATTTTGAGAGCTCTGCCCCGTTAGGAGGAACCAAGAGATACACCTGCCCATACCAGGGCCTCAGAGCCACATTAAATTACCACACACGAGACACTTCGGGGGGGCACTCCCCCGTTTTAATTTATCACACCAGAGACACGAGGAACTCTCCCCGTTACGAAGCTCTCTCAGGGCCTGGGAGCCAAAACACACAGAACCGCACACACCTCAACCGCACACACCTCAACCGCACACACCTCAACCGCACACACCTCAAACGCACACACCTCATCGAGAGGAGGATACAGCATAAGACTGCATCACACAGGGACTCTTCACCTTCTTCTGAAGCAGACCTTCCACGGAGGCGAAGCTCCAGACGAACCATCAGCGCTGATTAGGGACTTAGACATATTCGATTTCTCACGCTTTATGACTCTGTATAACCGTTGCCACTTTACTTAATAAATCCAAGGTCCTCGTGCCGATAGACTTTATTACCTCTCCGTCTCATTTTATCTGGTCCAGTAGCTAGACAGACCGTTTTTCCCAACACTACCTACCATGCGAACACTGTTATGCAATGTTCAAGAGGACTGAACTCTGGAGACATGGGAGGTCATGTGGAGAAAGGAATCGGGAAACGGAGAAAGGCAAAAGAAGAAGAGTACAAAAAGCTTCCTCACAACTTCTTCCAATCATGGAATCAGCAGGTGGAGTTCAAAAGGTTATTCACACTATGTTGCAAGATAATGTAACCTCTCACATCAGAAGTGATGAGATGATATGCAAGTATGGAGATGCATTATTTGCAAGAAAGGGCCGTGAACAATCTCAACATAGATACATCGCATCAAAGATGAGAGAACTGGGATGGTTTGTGTTGGCTGCAAAGAAGATTGACAAGAGTGTGAAAGGTCTTAAAGATATATGTGATCCAACAAAGTTTGACCTGGCAGTAAAAGCAGCCAGGAGGGTGTCAAACTACAACGCAGAAACCAACGAATATGGAAAGCCATCTACTGCTGTCAAAATTGGATTTTCTCTCAAAGGGGCAACAGACACCTGGATTGGACATTGTTTGATGACGTATGATGTTTTAACTGAGAAGAGGGCCAAGAAGTTTAAGCAGCTGCTAGATAGCTCTTGGTCCACTTTCGTGTCAACCAATGCTCACAGCACAATGGAACAACGGAGGTGGAACAAAGAAGACAGTGTACCTTTGACAAAGGACGTTGTTACTCTGCAGAACTACCTGAGGAAAATTGAGGATGAGGCAAAGGTGGAGTTGAAAGAGTGTGCGAGCAACACCACAGCATACAAAAAGTTAACTGAGAGCCTTCTCGCACAAATAATAGTATTTAACAAGAAGCGTGAAGGAGAAGCATCACGCTTAACCTTGGAGACATATCTAAAAGCCGACACCGGCCCTGTGAATGAGGACATATATGAAACCCTATCAGCAGTGGAAAAACAACTGAGCCACAGGCTGACTCGGATAGTGACACGTGGAAAAAGAGGTAGAAAAGTGCCCATTCTCCTTCTTGATCGCACAAAAACCTCTCTCGACTTCATGATTGAAAAACGGAAGGAAGTTGGCGTAATTGATGACAACCCATTTCTGTTTGCCAGGATCGGAACAGAAACCAATATTCGTGGATGTGACTGCCTTCGGAAATATGCCAAAGAGAGCAAGGCAAGCCACCCAGAACTCCTTAGGTCAACCAAACTAAGAAAGCATGTTGCTACCTTATGCCAGCTCCTGGACCTTGATAATCAAGAGCTGGAACAAGTAGCTCGTTTTATGGGACATGACATAAGAGTCCATTGCGATTATTACCGCCAAACTGACAAAACATTTCAGGTAGCCAAGATTGGGAAACTACTGTTTGCAATGGAGCATGGAGCAGGGGCGCTTAAAGGGAAGAATCTGAAGACACTGTACTCAGTTGTCTTTGGTATGTATATTTGTATTGATAATGTTTTATTGTACTGTTTTAATCTACTTATTTTAATCAGTATATTTGTTTTTGGTATATGTATATACTGTATTGTTCGCTTTTGTAACTTATGTTCGTCTTTTTTGTGATTTATTTGAATTGCTGCTGCAACAACGAAATTTCTATTTTGGTATAAAGTTATCTATCTACTAATTTTGACCTACTGTCAATTTTAGTTTTCTATTTCCCCTACCGTGAACATTTTCATAGGTAAAGGACATGAAGCCACCTCAACCAAAGGCTTGAGAGGAGTCAAAGAGAGAGGGACATCAAATGTAGACAGACGACTGGAAGCTCATGATGGTAAGTAATATATATCATGATAATGTTAATATAATCAATTCCTTCTTATGCCTTTTGAACTCACAGTTGAAATTCACATTGAAACAACTAATTTGGTTGACAGTGCCTCAGAACTAAAGCTTTAATACACCTTTATTTGAAGTAGTCTATAAAAGTATGAAAAAAAATTGTTTAGGAAACTCAAAGACATTATGTTAGAGGCAGTCTAGATATGGGAAGGTAACCTAATGCTGCGTTACCTAGTTGGTGGTCGAATTTCCCAGTTGAATTTCCAATTTCCGACCTCCAAGCTTTCCAGGTGGAGGCCATTGTCATTGTTGTGTTACGTTAGACAACTGATTCCCTGTGAAGTCGGGGTAGATTGGTTGGTCTCGAGTTCACAAGTAGGAACTCAGACTTTGAGTGGCGAGACTGGTACGCAGCATAAGTCTCCACTGCTATACTAATATGTTAGATAGGCAAGAAAGGGTAGTCTTTCCAAACAGTGAGCATGACTGGGGCTTAAGGTTTCTCTGTACTAATGTGTGCTTTCTTATCAGATGGAGAACAGCCACACCTGTCAACCACAAGCCCACCTGTCAAGAGGCCAACGAAGAGTGCAACTAAAAGACATGATGATGATGGGAGTTATGATGATGGGGGTAGGTCCAGGCATTGTATACATCAGTAATGTTCTTAGTCTGAGGTCAGGACTGTTTCATTGTACTATTGTCATCCTTCTCAGATGAAGATTTTGGTATTTCACTCTACTAAAACATCATCTTTCACAGATGGAGAGGTGCGACAACAGACCGCCAGAAGACCACCTACTAAGAGACAAAAGAAGACTGCAGCTAAAGGACAGGATGATGGGAGTGATGATGATGGAGGTAGGTCCAGTCCAGGCATTGTAAACACAAGTAATGTTCTCCACTGCTATACTAATATGTTAGATAGGCAAGAAAGGGTAGTCTTTCCAAACAGTGAGCATGACTGGGGCTTAAGGTTTCTCTGTACTAATGTGTGCTTTCTTATCAGATGGAGAACAGCCACACCTGTCAACCACAAGCCCACCTGTCAAGAGGCCAACGAAGACTGCAACTAAAAGAAGGCATGATGAGAGTGATGATGAGAGTGATGATGATGGGTGTAAGTCCAGACATTGTAAACACAAGTAATGTTCTCAGTCTGAGGTCAGGATTGTTTCATTGTACTATGTCATGTATCTCAGGTGGAGAGAAGCGACCCTCGACCGCAACAAGACCACCTGTTGAGAGGAGAAAGAAGACTAAACAAAACTATGATGAAGAAGTGGTCTGAATCGGGTCTTCAGTACTTTCACTGTACTGCTTATTTCAGCTTTCTCAGATGGAGAGGAGCTACACATCACAACACCCCCTGTTAAGGGGCGAAAGAAGACTGCAACTAACAGAGGACGTAATGATGATGGTAAGATATATTGTCTTCAGAAAATCCTCTTACAGAAATACAAGTGGTGCTTGCTGTCAAAGCACAAGTCACTGGGCTAGGTGATTGATTGGACTACGTGTTAGTAGTCGGTTCATTGCTAAAGGACTACGGGTCATTACTAAAGTGTTATTACTATGGTGTTCTTTGTGATTACTAAGTTGTTTTTAGGTGGTTACTTAAGTGTACCTAGAATCATAATGGGCCAGTGTAAGAAGTGGCGTTGTCTCCAAGTGCAGAATACCTTCCTGTGAATTTTGGGGCGGTGACCCATCCTCTGCTAATTCTAGAAGTTTTTGCAAGAGTTGGTTATTGAAGCTGTAGTTTTCATAGTAGTACATGCAAAAGATGCATGCAAAAAAAAGTTGCTGTGTTGCGCCTAATAACCATGTAAACACTTACACTTATTCAAGCTTCTCTGGTTGGAATAAATGTCGTCTTTCTGCGCATGTTTGCTTTTTTTAAATCTCCTTTTCAATAATTAGGAACTCAGTGTAGTCCCTCGTGTCTGTTAGGTTTTTGCAACTATATTTTAAATCACATGAAATGTAGCTTTGCTTCATGCATCATGTGGAGATTAAGCCAAGACAGCAGATTTGAACACTTAATATTGCACACTTGCAAAATAAAGTCAAAGAATTGTGATAATTTGATTTTTCAGTAGAACGTGTCTACTGGGAGTTCCCCATTTTTTAAAAGGAGATTGATTACACTTATCGAAGGCCTGAACAATTAACCGGTCCGGACAGTTTAAGCCTCATGGAAAGATGTAGGAGCAAAGGAATTTTCTCAACAGCAAAGTGAGACTATGCTTTATACAAATTTAGATTATTGTAATCAAAATTTTAGTGACATCAGAGTTTAAAAATGGTAAACCTGTCCTCTAATCAACCACTTTGTTTTCTGATTTATAGATGCTCCAAAAACACAATTAAAGAGACCCTGGACTGACCAGGGGTCTCATTTATAACCGTTGCGTACGCACAAAATGGGGCTGAAATTGGCGTACGTGACTTTCCCCGCCAAGGTTGTGATCTATAAAAAACCAACTTGACGGGAAAATGTGCGCAGCCCTAAGCAAACTCTGACCCATGCGTACGCATGGTTTGGAGGAAAAGGAGAATTGGCGACACAGATGGTGTGGTGGTGAACTGAAGTCAGACCGAAGAATTGTAGAGTGAGAAGAACGATTATGTTTTATCATCGCCCTTCATAAATTTAATTTCAACCCGTATCATGCGTTAAATCCTAATCAGAATAATTTAAATCGACTGCGTTATTTCTCAGTTATTACTCCAGAAACATCTCCTTAGAATACAAATAAAAAAAAATTCTCTATATTTAATCCTATCACTCCATAGCCTACTGTCCACTGACGGCGCGACTGCATGGAATAAAGCATCTGTCCAACATGTGTCAATAACATAATATTTTTATGTGACACTGTAAACACATAATCAAATGTCAATTAAATCCCAAGTGTGGAAAACCAAGCCACACTCCTCATCAACACCCCTCACATCAATTGAAGACAAAGACTACCACTCCTCATCAACATCACCAACATCAAGTGAAGACAAAGACCACCACTCCTCATCAACACCCCTAACATCAATTGAAGACAAACGTTGTCCGTTACTCTTGATGCTTTTCATGACAAATCACGCATTAAAAAGGGGTTATGTTCAAGAACATTTTACGTGGGTGATTACAAACTGATTATCCAAGGTGTTCTCGGTCAGTCTTATTACCGTAACCCTATAAATACAGAGGTCTGCGCCGTGGTAATGCTGCACTATATGGCACTTCTGGCGGACCATGCAAATGGCAGGATTCGGAGGGAGAGGGTATTTAGGGACCATAACACTAGGCTACATAAAAATATGTAACTATGTCAGACCACTTCTTTTTTAATTCTGGGACTGTGCGCTCCGTGCTACTGACAGAGTTCACTGCTGCAGCAACATGTTGCCACTCACTCTGCTTTTTGTTGTTGGCGATCCCAATCCCGTGACCGCCGAACAAAACTACCTTTCGGGCCTCCATCTCACCCACAAGTGTCTCCACTTCAACCTCCGTGAAATTTCGCTTTTTTGCTTTTCTCAGTACTTCTGCCATTGTTTCCGACAAGACATAATACTTGCATCTGAGTCTGTTTTATATGCAGATCGAATTCATGAGGTCATTTGCATTGACCATTTATGGTTAAAAAGGGGCGTATACAGGGCGGAACGTGAAGCTGATTCAGCTGCGCACACTTATAGGCACTCTGTGATTTATAAAGCAAAGATTGCGTACGGTGTGCGTACGCAGGGTTTTATAAATCGGAATATTTTTTGGCGCACGCAATACTTGGCTTTTGGGCGTACGTACACTTTTAGTAGCGATCACACGCACAGTTTTATAAATGAGACCCCAGGAGAGGACTGCAGTCGGGCGAAGCATGGCAAAGTTCATCTCGCTAAGGAGGGTGCCAGCAAAGACAGACTGCATGCTTTGTATTGCGAAAGAGTCTCCAGTCCTTAGCAATCGAACATGGAAAGATGGTAAATATTATGTCCACAATGCAATAGTTAAAATCAAGAGAAAGCTTGCATTTTAAAGGAGACCTGTTATGTTCAGTGTCAGCCAAGTTCTGTTGCTGAGCCTACAAGCAAGGCAGCACAGCCATTAGGAGGAGGTAGGGTGAATGGGAAAGAGGGATAGAAAAAGTAGGGAATTGGGATGAGAGGAAGAAGGTGGAGAGAGAGACAGGGGGAGACAGGTAGAAAAAGAGAGACAGGTAGAGGGAGGGAGGCAGATAGAAAAAGAGAGGTAGAGGGAAGTAGAAAAAGAGAGACAGGTAGAAAGAGAGAGACAGGTAGAAAAAGAGAGAGGGAGAGAAAGGTAGAAAAGGAGAGGGAGAGAGACAGGTAGACAAAGAGAGGGAGAGAGACAGGTAGAAAAAGAGGGAGAGAGACAGGTAGAAAAAGAGGGAGAGAGACAGGTAGACAAAGAGAAGGAGAGAGACAGGTAGAAAAAGCGGGAGAGAGACAGGTAGAAGAGAGGGAGAGAGACAAGTAGAAGAGAGGGAGAGAGACAGGTAGAAGAAGAGATTGAGAGAGACGGGTAGAAAAGAGAGGGAGAGAGACTGTGGTAGAAATTAGTGAGTATATTCTATAGTAAACCATGATTATTAATAGGCTTAATATTTTAAATAGTGGAAAACACATGACGCCTGAGTCAGGTTTCACACCAGATGGTAGGTACGCAGAAATGCCCTGGGAACTGCAGGGTCAAGTCATGTTGACCTCCACCTTTCAGGCGTGGGTCATTTTGACTGACAAGCCTAATCCCTGCGTACCTCAGATCGGGGCACGGTTGATAACATGCTGAGATGAAGAGACAAGGCGGAAAACCTCATTAGGGACAAAGGGAACCTCCATTGGATTTCGAAGTTCCTGTATGTGTATAAAGGAGGGCTGGGACCGAAGTCCAGCCAGTGACTTTGCAAATCTACTCAGGCTGTTATCGTTGTTGTTTTTCTGCACGATAAAGTCTTTTGTCAATTCTTGCTCCGGACCCCTCGATTTCTTTTGCACTCTCTCTCTTGAATTAGTCTAAGTGTTTTAAATCTCAGTTAATCTTCATTATATTGGCGTTACGACCAGGAGGAAATAGGGACTCGTCAGCTGCCGGGCCAGAGGACGGGACGCGAACGGATCATACGACCAGAGCTCAAGGGTAAGTTGTCTTGCCATATATAGGATAGAGTCGTTTGATCTGTTCTTGCCCCGTCTGAACGCCGAGCAGCAGGTAAAGTGTCTCTTTGATCAAACGAACTAAAATTATAGATAAACGAGCGAGTGAGAGAGACGGGAGCTCCGGAAGAGATTGACGTGTGCGCGCACATATGCCCTAGCCTAGGCGCTGTGGTTTTAAATGACCAAGACGCATTGTGATTCCCTATTTTGAAACGAGTAAACGAGTTGTTGTTATTTGGTGTTTTGGTGTTTTGTTTAAATAGGTCTTCTGTCAAATCCTGTGGCTGTCTTCTGGAGGAAGGAAGGACAGTGCAGTGTTTTGTTTAAATTGACTTTTTATAAAGTCCTGTGGCTGTTTTCTAGAGGATCGAATTAGTTGGAAAGTTCCAATAGGACAGTAACAGGTCCGCAGGTCGATTGAAGTGCCTGTTGGATGTTTGAGAGAATCTCAGAGAGCTGAGTTGGAATTCATTGCCGTTGATGAATTCATTTTTATTTTAGAGGTCTGTTTGGGATGTCGACTAGTTCCGGTGTTGGCATTTTTGAGAAAGCAGATTCTCGCACTTTTGAATAGATAAGTTTCTTGTCTATTGGAATTCATTGCCGTTGATGAATTCATTTTTATTTTTAGAGGTCTGTTTGGGATGTCGACTAGTTCCGGTGTTGGCATTTTTGAGAAAGCAGATTCTCGCACTTTTGAATAGATACGTTTCTTGTCTATTGGAATTAATTGCCGTTGATGAATTCATTTTTATTTTAGAGGTCTGTTTGGGATGTCGACTAGTTCCGGTGTTGGCATTTTTGAGAAAGCAGATTCTCGCACTTTTGAATAGATACGTTTCTTGTCTGTTGGAATTCATTGCCATTGATGAATTCATTTTTATTTTAGAGGTCTGTTTGGGATGTCGACTAGTTCCGGTGTTGGCATTTTTGAGAAAGCAGATTCTCGCACTTTTGAATAGATAAGTTTCTTGTCTGTTGGAATTCATTGCCGTTGATGAATTCATTTTTATTTTAGAGGTCTGCTTGGGATGTCGACTAGTTCCGGTGTTGGCATTTTTGAGAAAGCAGATTCTCGCACTTTTGAATAGATAAGGTTCTTGATTGGAGTACCGTTTGAGTTGGTATTTTGAAGAGTCTCTTGTTTGTTCGTAATCTGGTCGAGTGTGTATGTGATTAGCCATTATTTTGAAGGAATAGACTGGTTGTGCGAAACATCGTTTGTATGAGTTCATTTAAACTGCAGATATTGGATCTGAAGGTGGGGCCAGTCTTTAATTCTGATCTTGGTGCTTTGTGGCAATCATTCTTGTTTGAAGTTCTGATTGATTCATTATACATCCGACCGTTCATGTGATTAACCAAAAGGCCAGTTTCTATGCTCGGTCAACTTTTTATTTGTAATTAATTACAAACAATTCGGACATTTTTTAATATAAGATAAAGAAATTGTATGAACCGGCTTATTGTCTGTATTTAAGTCGTGTTAGGATTAAGTCCTCGGAGGTTTTTACGACCCGGTTCATTTTTTGTTGTTGTTGATTCTGTCATAAATAAATTAGGTGGACAGAGAATAGTTAATTTGTTTAAATTAGTTGATAATCATAAATAAATTAGAGGGATAGAGAATAGTTAATTTGTTGAAGTACTGAAAAAATGTGTAAATCCTCTTTGACATCACCGCGCTGACTAACTGCACGTGCACGAGCAAACACACAGGGGTCGAGCAGGAGCCTGCAAGGCAGAGTTGGTAATTGGTAGCAGTAAAGGGTGGGGGCTACATTCCAATCTTTGGGAGAGAGACGAGCGCTTGGGGGGAGTTCACGTTTGTAGCTTAGAGATAGTAAAGTATTTAAACTAACTAGTAGAATAAACTCAAATAAATTGTATCAAATAAATAGTGTATTTCAGAAAAAATAGATAAGTAAAGTAATAAAGTAATAATTAAAAATGGCACCAACAGCGGTAGAGATTTTGAGTAGAGACCGTCTATTGCTCAAAGGTGAGATGAAAAAGATCTCTGAGAACTGGGAAGAAAGGACAGAAGCAGCAGGTACTATATGGCCCATGGGAGGGACTTTTGATTCAATAATGCATCGAGACATGGAGGTAGTAATAAGGAATTACATAGATAACAGAAGTGGAAAAACGGCCTTAGCGAAGAAAGACAGGGAAAGGTTAGTGCTAGCTTTGTTCGAAAAGGAGGGAGAGAGGTGGCGCGCAATACAACGAGTGGCCAGAAAAATAATCACAAGGGAAGAGTGTAACAATGCTGACATTTGTTGTAGTGAGGGTGAAAACGAGAATGAAGGAGAGGAGGAGGATGACATTGAACATGTTGGTGAAGGGTCATCACAACCATGTGTAAAACACATTACTAAGAATGCTAAAAGGAAATTAAAGAAGCGGAACAAAAGAAAGGAGGAGTGGTCTAGTGGGACACAAGGGGCAGAGGAGCCTGGCTGCAGTACATCAGTAAGCCCCACACCACTCGAGTTAGATGAGAAACTAAGGAGATCACAGAGAGAAGGAAAAGCACCCGAAACTTCTCCGGGAAATTATCCTACTCTAGTTAACGGACAACAGGCCCATTATCAACCGTGGGGTTCACAGGACTTAAAGGGAGTCATTTCTAAACTCCCTAACATAATTAACGGGGCGTCTAAATGGATTAGAACATTTGAGGAGCTCACAGTGGGAAAGCTAATTGCAGTGGGTGACCTGAAAGCTCTGTTGGCAAGAGTATTGGGGTTATCTAAAATGGAGTCTGTACTGAGGAATGGAGGGTTGGACATAATGGATGGAATGTATGATGGGACTACACTTGATCGCTACAGAGTGGCGATGTGGAACACACTCAGAACGGAGTTCCCTACCCATATCGATCATAAAAACATGAGAGGCCTCCCCATCAATGACACAGAGAATCCTGCATCCTACCTCCAGGCCCAAGTGGACAGATGGCGCTTGGAGACGAATGAGGATCCTGAGATCCATCCGGTGTTCTCTGTCATGTTTAGAAACTCTGTGATAGAGACACTTCCCAGCCAAATCAAAGCCAAACTAGAGGATGTGGTTGGACTGTCTACATCAGGATCTCATAGAAATTTTAATGGCCATTTAGTTCATGCAGTGGATGAATATCGTCAGAATAAACAAAGAATACAGGAACAAAGCAAAGAGGTCCAGAGGAAGCTATATCAGCTTCAGCTGGAAGATCTCACAAGGAAGGAAAGAGATAAGGAGAGACAGGCAGGTGTTTTCGAACCAGCTGCTGTAATTTCGCAAGCCGCCCAGCAGGGCGCACTTCAAAACCAATATCCACGATTGGCATTTTCTCTCCCAGTACAACAGCCTCAGAGCCAACTGTCACCTACTCCACCTGTTACACATGTACACATCCATAATTATGGGAACCCCACAAATAAAAATAGACAGAATCAGGGGCCCCGAGGACAGTTTAGAAACAATCAACAACCAGGATCCCAAGGACAACGCAGAGGTCCTTTAATATGTTATGGGTGCAACATGGAAGGACATATGAAGAGAAATTGTTTGACTAACCCTCTTCCATCCCAGCAAGGACAGGGTAACAGCGACCAGGGACAGGCGGGTCCCTTTTTAGGTCAGGGATACTAGGGGTGCCCAGAGAATCCACAGGGGGAGGGTCAGCTTGTAGCAATCACAAAACAAGCTGATGAGGAACCAGTACTGCAGGTTCTGATAAATTATAGAGGCACGCCAATGATGGCCCACACTACACTGGAGCCACTTACACTTGCGTAGGTCCAAATTATGCCTCTCACCTCCCCATGGCAGGAAAATTCACCAAAACTTTAGGATTCTCGGAACACACGCAGTTAATGCCTATGACAGCTCCAAGGATGAGAATCTGTGAATTCCTATTTTAAAGTTGTATATGTGAGTGAGTGAGTGAGTGAGTGAGTGAGTGAGTGAGAAAGAGTTAGCATTGAGTTAAGTTAGAGGGGACAGATGAAGTGATTTGTGAAGAGTGAGACAGAGAAGAGGAAGAGTGTGTAGATTGGCAACGAGAAGTGACGATGAGATTGGAGAAGGCTTTCCGGTTAGAATTTTCTTTGGGGAGATTCATATCTTTCGATGGCCTATTTAAGATTAATAAATCTAGTTTTGGAGAGTGTCCAAAAAACGAATAAACCAGAAAGGAAAGGAAAGGATTACTGAAAGTGAAAATGGTTATGGAGATTTGTGAAAGCAAAGGAAGTAGATAAAGAGAAGTAAAGAAAGTTAGAGAGAAGGAACGTAAGTAATGAAAAAACCCGCAGGTGGGGGCTGGACAGAGAGACAACAGAGAGAAAGAGATTGAATTTGCATTGTGCCTAATACATGATTTATGTGTTTGGATGTACTCTGTAATTGGTTCCTGTATGTAACCCATGTCCACTGTTTTAGAAAAAACCTAGAACCACCGCTGGGATTGGTGATTCTGTGGCTCTTGGAGACTCTCCATCGCGTATATATCATTACATCTTGGTACACAGAGCACTGGTGAGACAACCGGTTGGATCAGAGGGAGAAGGTGTTTGGAGAAGGGAGTGGAATGTATAGAAAGCAAAAAGGACGGATGAGGACCGACCCGGAGGTAATAAATCAGCGGAGAGGTGGCTGGGGTCGTTTAGCTCAGGAGGTAGAGCAGTTGGCTAGTAACCAAAGGGTTGCTGGTTCGATCCCCATCTCTCCTAGCTGAGTGTTGATGTGTCCCTGAGCAAGTCAAATGGTGATTACAGGATTTAGGAATAATTATTTAGACTCCAAAACATGAGCAATTAGCGTTAAAAAATTGTCTGCACACCACACTCCACAGGAGTCAATGGGTTCAATGGCGCCAGGGTAAAATGACTCAACAAAAGAGGAGCAGACCCAACCCATGGACTCTGCGTGGATAGGTGGATGTTATTTTGGTGCTTGGACCTGACGAGGTCTAGGTGCCAAGATAACAACACAAATAAAATATTTCCCTCGAGATTATGATAAGTAATAGACAATATATTAAAAGTGATCTTATAATTTAGAAAAAACAATCGGCAATACTTAAAAATTAGACCGAATAAGTATGATAAAACGTTATCCAAATTTCTAATTTAGGTTATCCACAATGACATGACATTCAAAATAAATAGGTAGAATAAAAGGTTTAATCAGGTCGTTCAATTTAAATAGATAGTGAAGGGCAATCGGGTAGGATTATGAAGAGAATTATGATTTTGAGTAATGGTTAAGACAAAAGTGAGTCGCGCAATATTGAAAATGCAAGTTTTAATATTGTGATTTTTGTTTTCTTTCACATCTCCCTAGTAAAGGACAGTAGGTGGGTTGACGCCACATCTGCTGGGAAGGAGTCATACGTGCTATGTTGTCAAATTGGATTCGGAAGTAGTGGGTTTACCTTCAAATGCCACTAATACTGCTGCAATACTTTAATAATTTTAACTCTGATAAATTATCTTTTGTTTTATAGTCGCCCTGATTTGTATTCATTACGCACACATATGGTTGCATAAGGCAGATGCGGCTGATGACTCTGTCTCCATCCCTCCACTTTGCGATCTATACCACCATATAGGTGGGGATTGATCGTATCCCAGGTACGGCATCCTGCAATAAGCCAGTATGGAAGGCTGGTTAGCCAACGACGGGTAAGATCCCACCTTGAAGCCCGGGACAACCTAATTCAGGCACAGTCACGATTACTTGGCAGAGTCACTGTGAGCACTGGCTCACTTGATCATGGAGTGACGGACTGCAACCATCATAGGAAAAGCCGGCTGATGAAAGGTGGAGGGGGAACAGGAGTCTTGGAACGGTCTTGAAGTGGTCTTGGAACGGGGCATGTCGCGTTTTTATTTTATTTAATTTTTCCTTTGTGGTATAGAAGGCCACTAATGCATGTACGTTTTTTTCGGTTTAGTGCATGACTTTGGAACAGCGTGGTTTCAGGCGGCTGATGGTAAACCCACCCATATTGGGCTTTGGATTTGAACATACAGGTTTCGATTTCCCTTCCCAAAAGATTGGTTTCAGTTTGCTGATGCTTAAGGTTACACGTTTCGACGTTGGTTGCACCAACGGCGTTATTAGATTTGCTTATCATTTACTGCGCATGGCTTTGACCATTGCGCAAGGGGGGAGGTATTGAGGAGAATTAGAAAATTTTTGAAAACAAGGTTTTTCTTCACCATACTTGCAAACAATGATTAACATCCAGCTAAATGAGTGTGAAATATTTGAAAAAACAGTGTTCAACAGATGGGTAGAAGCAGTCCCATCAGAAGACCAAAGTGCGGTTACGGTAATCAAGGTTCTGACTAGAGAAGTCATGCCAAGGTTTGGAATTCCGTCACAAATTAGCTCAGGCAATAGGGCAGTGTTTATTCAGAAAACACTCAAACAAGTGATTTAACATCTGCATGTCAAACAAAGATTAGGCTGTGTCTACATTCCTCAAACCACAAGGTATGGTGGAGAGAGGAATCGGACGCTTAAGACAAAGATTAACAAAATTAAATTAGAGTACTAACTTAAAGAACTAATGCTCTACGACTGACACTAATGAGTTATCGCATGAAAACTAACCGAGCGACGCATCTAACCCCGCATGAAATGTTTACGGGTCAACCCATGCCTTCATCTGTCATTCGAGGGCCTCACAAAGGACCTCCATTGGAACAATTGGAAACTGAATTAAGACGCTATATGGGACAACTAACTGGCATACACAGGCTTATTTACTAACAGGAGAAAGACAGAGTTCCAGAGTTGGAGAAGGAGCCACCAAGGGGGGTGGAGCCAGGTGACCACGTGTATCTCAGAGTCTTCAGGAGAAAGTGGAACAAACGAACCCAGGAGAGAAGGACCATACAAAGTCACCAACGCAACACCAACAGCCATCCAAGTGGAAGGAAGTGCCACGTGGTATCATCTCAACCACTGCACGTGAGGAGTGAGGAGGAGGAGCCAGACGCAGACACACGTGGGGCTGACCAGCTGCCCCAGGACCAGATCCAGTCGAGCCAAGAGATACAGCAGCATGGTGATGCTGAAAACGGGGAGCCTGTTTCTGATCCTTTACGGGTTGTGCCAGATTCAGCTGGCACAAGCACAGACCCCGAGGAAGGATGAAACCATTGGGGCAACACAAACCTGGAAGGGCCAGGAATTAGGGGGTAGTAGGCCAACTGAAGAGAGCCAGAGAGGAACACAGGATAATCCGGCCCAAAATCATTCAGGACTGGTTGACAACAAAGGGAAAATAGTCTTGTATGCTCAGATACCACCGCAAGATCAAATCAATGACTTTGTGTATACTGTTATGTCGGATGATGAACATCTATGTGCATTAACCCTCCGCCAGAATTATGAACATGCACATAGGAAAGATCGGTGTAAATTACATATCCAATTTGATTCAATGAAATGGTGTCTAAAAGTAACGTCAGGAAGAACATGGGACTACAACGGAAATTATCAATTGAACGTGAGAGAATTTATATTTTTTAAAGCAGTGTCAGACAGAACGTTTAATTTTACATTAGAAGCAGAAGATCCTTGTGTAATCAAAAATAAACTATGGCGACAAGGATCTTTACATCAACATCCATGTCTCTTGAAGAGACTCTTGTAGAACGAACAACTGTTAAGCATTGGTCGCCGCTCTACAAGCGTTTGAATTTTGCTTAGAAGAACGGACACAGCAGGAGTATGATATAGAGGTCAATTTAAATAGAACACGAACAGAAGGTATTCCATGTCAGAAAAAGTATGTTATATGTTCAATGAAATGTTTTCTGCTGTTAGGATCGAGTCAACATAACAAATATCTTGAAGATAAATATGACGGAATGCCATGGAATGTAATCATGAAAATCATCACAAGAAATAGGCGAAGTAACACGACCAACACAAACCAATTTTCAAATTGAAGAAGGATTAGAATGCTTTCAAAATGACGAAGGAAACGAAAATGCCAGCGATGTAGGTAGTATACCAGAGGAACAATGTAACATAATTTGGAATGTCACGCTATTCGATATAGACGGGAAACTAATGTTATATCAGCCACCTGCGATTAAAAATGTTCAGCTTTTACTAGGCTCTCAGCAGAAGTCTAGAGAGAACTACATGTCAATACTGTGGAGTGATGGAGCATTCGTGAGCCAGGACAGAGTGGCTTGGCAGAACAGACAGGCTTTAGATTGGCTTCTAGCAGAAAGGGGGGGAGTTTGTGATCTTATTGGTGAAATGTGTTGTACCTTCATTCCAAATAATACTGCCCCAGATGGATCATTTACACTTGCAATGAACAATTTAAAACGTTTAAGAAAAGAGTTAAAGGAAAACGCAGGCCATGATCAGGGAATGTTTGGATGGCTTGAAACAAAGTTTGGCATGTGGGGAATGATGTTCGCTAAGATAGGTGTAGTGCTCCTAATAGTACTAACAGCAATGGGTCTTATCTTCTGCTGCTGCATTCCCATAGTCAGATCCGTAATAGCATCCAGGCTTTCTAAGGAGATGGCCCTCATGGTGTCTGGCATAGAGGAGTCGGGGGAGTGGGAGAGGATACTCTATGGGGAGATAGATTGGAGTGACACTAGAAAGGAGACCGGAATGTGAGAATCGGACATCAGGGGGAGTTCCTATTCTCTTAACTGGTGCCCTAACCCCCCACATTATATAGCATACCGGTACATGACAATAATCAGAACTATCCCAATCCATGCAAGCTTGTTGACAGTTTTCAGTTTTAATTTCTTTTAGTTTTAATTCCTATTGTTTACTTATTTTTTGAAATATCATTTTTTGAGTTTCATATTGTTATGTCATATATTTTGAAATGCTTATTTTCAATGCATGCTGAAAATACTGTGTTATGTGTGAATTCTAGTTAGACATGTTAGACATTTGATAGATCTTTTTGCCTTAAATCAGGTTGAGACTCCTGAACATGTTTAAAGGTTTTTAACGATGATCAAATGTAGTGCAAAATATGACCCAAACGACTGTTATGTTTTTGTTGTGACCTTAGTAGTCACAAAGGGGGGATTGTGGTAGAAATTAGTGAGTATATTCTATAGTAAACCATGATTATTAATAGGCTTAATATTTTAAATAGTGGAAAACACATGACGCCTGAGTCAGGTTTCACACCAGATGGTAGGTACGCAGAAATGCCCTGGGAACTGCAGGGTCAAGTCATGTTGACCTCCACCTTTCAGGCGTGGGTCATTTTGACTGACAAGCCTAATCCCTGCGTACCTCAGATCGGGGCACGGTTGATAACATGCTGAGATGAAGAGACAAGGCGGAAAACCTCATTAGGGACAAAGGGAACCTCCATTGGATTTCGAAGTTCCTGTATGTGTATAAAGGAGGGCTGGGACCGAAGTCCAGCCAGTGACTTTGCAAATCTACTCAGGCTGTTATCGTTGTTGTTTTTCTGCACGATAAAGTCTTTTGTCAATTCTTGCTCCGGACCCCTCGATTTCTTTTGCACTCTCTCTCTTGAATTAGTCTAAGTGTTTTAAATCTCAGTTAATCTTCATTAAGACCGGTAGAAAAAGAGAGATAGAGCTTGACAGCTAGAATAAGAGGTAGAGAGAGGTTGATACTTTTTCGTTCGAGAAACTCCTGAATAATCACTGTCGGTTTTGTGTTGTGTTCAATATTGTCTATATTTTTCTTGTATCTGTATTTAGGATTGGTCCTATATTAAAATTATTATAAATTCCAGGTGTGTGCACTACTGTAAATTCTTGTTCTCAAAAATGTTTTTGTTGCAAAGATTTTCAGCTGGCCATCCAGCTCAGAGCTGGGAACTCCAGTGGCTCTGGAGGTTGAGGATACCAGTTGGCACTGCTGGAGGATGCTGCTGCTAGATGCTTTTCAGTTGGCTGCCCTCTTCCAGTATGCTGACTGGCTTGCCCTCCTGTGTTCCCTGTGCCGGAGAAGCCCTGCATTGTGTGCCTGGTTAACCTTGCTACAGGCCACATAAGTGCCTTTTTCTGGGGCCCTCCGACACAGTCACAGGGTAGAGGTGGTGATACATATATTTTATAACAGGGAGTTGGCAAGATGTTTATAAGCTAGAGAGCAGATGGAATTCTGACATTCGATGGGCAATTTAACCTATCCATTGATTACTCTAATGGACACCAGGTACGCAGCCACCCCCTGCTCCTGGGTCTGATCAGCTTGATCCAGGGCAGGTGCGGCTGCTTGAATCAGCAATCCCCACACCACAAAAGGTCTAAATAATTTCACATCCTAACCATATTCCAGATATTTTCTTAAATACGTAACACTTGAGACCAAGAGCCATATATTTCAAGTAAAACAATGTTTTTTCAGTCAATAGTTCATGAGAAAAATGACTGAGGTTTGAAACAGGGCCCAGTTTCCCGATAACGATGGATCTTCGCTCGTAAGATCATTCTCACGATGGATCTTTCGAACCATCGTTAATTTCTTTGGAGCGTTTCCCGAAACTCCTCTTAACGTGAACGCGCATTCGCTGCACTCACGACGTTCGTAGGATTATACCTGTCCACTGACATGGTGCTGAAACGGGCTATGACGTAGGGGAGATGCAGGAATGTCGCAGGAAAATGGGGTTAAAGAGGGTTAAAATATCTCCCCATCAAGGCCAACCGCAGAATAGCCTACAAAAAGAATAGATTGCAATAATATGAATGCTAAAGATATTAAAACAGAATTGATTAGGCCTAGGCACACATATATATCAGTCCTAATCCTGAACGCACTGTGCATACATTTATTCATGGCATTTCCCCCCCTGAAATAATTCCATATCACAAAAAATCAAAATAGCTTGTGTGACAACTACATTTATATGAATGTGCTGATTTTTTAAACATTTGCGCAGCAAGAGAGCCGACTTTATCTTATTCCGCATAAGGTTGCATTGATTGGCTCTCTAGTATAGAATATTTGTAGACATTGAAAATGCAACGTTCCATTCATACATTATCATTCAAACGCGGCTATTGCTGACACGATTAGGAGAGCTTGGTCTAGAGCCTGCCCATATTGTTGGACAGGATGAAGTAGGCTATAGGCAGTGTTCGAGTTATGATTCCATCTCTGTTGGGGTCTCTTAAAGTTATTGACGGTGGGGAGAGACCGTACCTGAATTTCAACGGGGGGGGGGGGGATATAGGACGTAAATATGGGCTATTATGACACAGCTCTTCTCAGTGCCGTGGAACGCTCCGTTCACTTGCATGGGCCCTTCATAACAACGCCAGCTTCTTCGGTTGCTAAGCGACGTCAATGTATTTGGCTAACTATTTCTCTGCTGATCAACTCTACGTATGGTAAGTTTGCAACAAACAAATTGTATAAAAACACCTTGCGAAGTTAGTTAGCTGCTCATTATCGAAAATAAGCCCTTTCAGGTCGAAGCACCTCCGTTTTGCGTCGCCGTCCGGTTCGCCCTGTCCGGGCTTATTTTCCCGATAATGACCGACGTTCTATTATCCCACTTAACGTCAATATAACTCTGCATGTGGAAGGGAAAATAGCTTTTTTTGTAATTACAATATTATGCTGCTGCTCAGCCCCCACTGGCTCCCACTCGAACCCTGGCTATAGGTCTTTCTACACTGCCGAGCCGGTTCGGTCGCAGCTTGGCACGCCCGGCGATTTCACCTTCTTATCTCAAGTTTCCTGTGTAAAATCGAGGTGGTCAAATCCCCCGTTTGTCACGGTGCAGGGTTTCTTGGTTCACTGGGCAAGGCGGGGCTGTGCACGGAGTCTCTGATCTCTTTAGAATAATTTGTATTAATGCATAATCCCCAATGTTTTCATTTTTTATGAATGAAAACATTGGGGATTATGCATTAATACACCCGCTGAAAACTAATACACCCTGTGAAAACACCCGCATGCAATAATGAGTTCCCTCTATAGTAGGCTAACGATGCTCTTAGCGTCCTACGAGTACCCTGGAGCACTCGTTAGCTACGAGCGTTTTCACGACTTTCGTTACCAACGATGCTTTCGGGAAACGGTTTGAAAACTGTACGATGCTCGTACGACGCACTTCACGATCCACTTAGGCTAACCATGCTTTCGGGAAACTGGGCCCACATCTGTTGCTATGCTTACAGTCTGCTGGCTTCAATGTCAATTGTCAATGTCAAAACAAACCGAGTGCTTGGTCCTCAATCTGTTGGTTAAAAACTTTTTCTTAAAGTTGGTGTTCCAATTAATCTAAGGCAGTGTTTGGGTTAAGGGGGGTACCTAGAGTCCAGAATTTATATTTCTGTGATTGAATGTGAGCCAGAACTGCTGGTCCTCACTTTGTGGGTCTTTTTACCCGGTCCTCAATATGTAGCAAGCACAAGAATGTGTGTGTGTGTGTGTGTGTGTGTGTGTGCTCTCCGTAGGGCATGTCCTCTGCTATGGACAAAATCTCTGTTTAATATTATTATTTCATTATTAATTATTGAACAATAAATGTGTGTCAGCTTCCTAGTTGGTGAGGATTAATTAATTATTACAAATATACAAGTTAATGTATATTTGTGTGCCATGGCTTCAGACTAACCCCATAGAGTTTACTTCTTTGTGGTTGAATTACCAGCAGCCACAGATGCAGCATTGCAGCGAGTGAAAACCGCATTCCAATGTCCATATATGGAGTCAACGGCGCAACCAATTCAATTTTGTCTAGAGGGGACAACTGAGCGCGCCCTCCCGAAGTGGTACAGCCCAAGTCGGCCTTGAACTGCGATTGGTCAGAGAGACGTAACACCAAATAACAACATTGATCTCTCATGCAGGCAATAAGATAGTGACACACTTTTACGGTGTCCAACAAACATAAAATCAGCAGCCTTTGGACTACCCAACATAAAGGCAGAAGACAGGATTCTTGGGGAAAACAACGTTTTATGGTTGACAATGATCGTGAGGTCAGTCCGACATGACGAATGGTCCTTCTTTTACTTCTCAAACTACGTTACAATTGAATGTTCATCAGCCCGAGCCACACATTAATAATTCGTGCCCACGAAATAATAATTTGTGGCCACACAATAACAATTCGTTGCAACATAACACAGGCGCTGGAACCTATGTGGCCACAGGGCCAATGGCCACCCCACCTTTCATTGATGAACTATTTCGTTTCTTAGTAATGTTTTGGCCAAATATTGTTACTATAAAAACAAACGAAACGTAGTGCTCCGTCTCCCTGCGACCTTATATTGATTGAGTCTAAAACGTTCTCATTCGCAAAATGGCGCTGCTGCTGCTGCTTGCTTATATAAGTTACAAATTATTATTCTATGGCCACGAATTAATAAATATTCACCCATGTCACCAGAGGGGCAATGTAGTTTCACCTTACTACTTGGTGAGGATTAATTAATTATTACAAATATATAAGTTAATCCATTCACGCGATTAAGTGTTAGTTGCGTGATCCCTAGCCGCGCCCCCGGGTGTATGATCAGCCTTTAAAGAGCAGCGCTCTCAGCGCTGCTCAGAAGTCAGGTAGAGAAGAGCATCGGACAGACGGACAACTATTACCAAGTTATACAAGAGTCAAATGTAAGTGAACAATGCATGACTTGAACTCTTTACAGTTTATGATTAGACTGTTATTACGTGTGCTCTCCGTAGGCCTAGGCATGTCCTCTGCTATGGACAGAATCTCCGTTTATTATTATTGCATTATTACGTAAATGTGCACAGGCCTCAGGCTGACCTCCGAGATGTATTGAATCTAGGGATGGGCACGAGTAGTAAATTCCAAACTCGAGTGATCGAAGGAATTCCTCGAGGATCAATCGAGTACTCGTTTAATCAAATCTATTTTTAGAATGCAACGCATCTGCAGCAGGAATAGGCCTAATGATGAACGGCAATATTACCAACCAAACATGTAATGGTTATTCTCCATCAAAACAGTCAGAGTTATCAGAGTATTCACTATTTATTTTTGCAAACGTTCAAAACACATTTTCCTTACAAAAATAAATATGCGTCTCACAATATAAATCACGTCGAATCAAGGCCTGTAACGGTTTAAAAAAAAACAAAAACGAAACAAGTAGCCTAACCATTGCAAATAATTTAAAGCTGCAAATAAAACGGCAGCAAATGGACTATGGAAATACTCACATACTAGCGTTGTGATCTTCTCTACACGGCCGCGATAGATGCGTCTTGCGGCGGTGAAAATAGGCGACACACTTGGTTGCTGCGGGTCTGCTTTCCCGAACTCACCGTTGTGTTTCAGGAGCATATGTTGCCGCATAGTACTTGTAGAACTCTGGTAGCTCGATTTCGCTTGGCATATTTTACATTTCACCTTATGATCTCCTATTTCTTTAAAGGTCCCATGACATGAAAATCTCAATTTATGAGGTTTTCTAACATAAATATGAGTTCCCCTAGCCTGCCTATGGTCCCCCAGTGGCTAAAACTTGCGTTTGGTGTAAAACGAGCACTAGCTGTTCTGCTCGCCTTTGAAAAAACGGAGGCTCAAGCGCGCTGATTTGGAAATCTGTGCTCATGACGTCATGAGGAATCTCAGCTCCTCCCCTTACTCTGCCTGGCCCGCCCAGAGACGTTGGCCCGCCAATGAGACTCGACCGTGCGAGCGCCACATGTGTGTGTGAATACACACACTGTAACGCAAGTGTTTCTTGTCGGTTCTTTGACGTGTCTTGTATTTCCACAACGAGACTGTCGTGGGGGTTATCTAAGCCATGGTTGAGAAGGAATTGGGGGAAAGGAACTTTGGTTTGACTCGCTGAAGTACATGAACTGCGACATGCCGCCGGTTGCCGCGAGGCACCATCGCTCGGCAGCGGGCAGCCGGCCGCAGGCAGCGCGCGGTTCAGTCGACTTCAGGTTGATGTGGAAGAACCAGAGACGTCGCAGAACCCGACAAAGTCGTTTGTGATTCATAATATCGTCTGGAGGCGCACACAATATGTTATATGATATAGATATCTATGTATTATATGATATTATTTAGATATAGAGCTCCAGGACTGTAACGCAAGTGTTGTACACTTCCTTGTTATTTGGATAACCGTTCTGCTGTTGGTGTGATGTCGCATAACACGTCTGGTATTTCTACAACGAGACTCGTATTGGGGGTTATCTCAGCCAAGGTTGAGAATGAATTGGGGGGAAGGAACTTTGGCTTTGACTCCCTCAAGAACATGAACCACGACATGGAGGAGAAAGGGATTGTTGGCGGCGAATGTCTCCCGCTTGAGCCCCGCTGAGGGACCACCGCCGGAGGCGGAGGTGCATAAGCGCTGCCCGGCAAAGATCCCTTTCTCCTCCTTGTCGTGGTTCATGTTCTTGAGGGAGTCAAAGCCAAAGTTCCTTCCCCCAATTCATTCTCAACCTTGGCTGAGATAACCCCCAATACGAGTCTCGTTGTAGAAATACCAGATACGAGAGTCCGACGTCACACCAACAGCAGAACGGTTATCCATATAACAAGGAAGTGTACAACACTTGCGTTACAGTCCTGGAGCTCTATATCTAAATAATATCATATACATAGATATCTATATCATATAACATATTGTGTGCGCCTCCAGACGATATTATGAATCACAAACGACTTTGTCGGGTTCTGCGACGTCTCTGGTTCTTCCACTTTCACATCAACCTGAAGTCGACTGAACCGCGCGCTGCCTGCTGCCGGCTGCCCGCTGCCGGGCGATGGTGCCTCGCGGCAACCGGCGGCATGTCGCAGTTCATGTACTTCAGCGAGTCAAATCAAAGTTCCTTTCCCCCAATTCCTTCTCAACCATGGCTCAGATAACCCCCACGACAGTCTCGTTGTGGAAATACAAGACACGTCAAAGAACCGACAAGAAACACTTGCGTTACAGTGTGTGTATTCACATTGATGTGGACGTTGAAGAACCAGGAACGTCGGAGAACCCAACGCGGTCGTTTGAGATTCATAATATCGGCTCACACAGCTTTTGGCCGTGATAATATATATTATATGATATAGATATCTGTGTAGGCTATATGATAATATTTAGATATAGAGCTCCAGGACTCCCGTGTGTTCTAGAATATTTACAGAACACGGCTAAAGGCTGTGTGCGGCTCGCCATTGCGATACATCCACTGTAAACAGCGCATGGTGGCTGCAAGCTGCTCAGGGCCACACCCCCACCCTCCTCCTTGACACGCCCACCGAAACAGCGCATTTGGGGGAAGCTCAATGTGCGACTGGCTCGGAGTGGCTGTAACTCTGCACCACGGCTGAATTTAGGGAACGTCTTTGAATACTGTGTTAGTTGCCCACTAATACCTATATTAAAGAATACATAAAATAGCATGTCATGGGACCTTTAAAGTATTTCAATTCTTCGCTGCGCTTTGCTTTATCCGCTATCTCTTAACTTTTTTGAATTCTGGCGTGCCTGCACACGGCACGGCACGCGCCACACAGAATACATTGATACATTTCATAGACAAGTGATACATTTGCTTCAGATAACTTTGTTTGTGTGTGTATATGTAAACTCGAGTTTGCCTGTCCCAGTTCATTTGTAACGAGGAGTACTCGAGTAATCGATTCCTCACGCCCATCCCTAATTGAATCTCCGGTTATTATTATTATTGCATTATTAATTATTGAACAATATCGGCGCGTCAGCTTCCTAGTTCGTGAGCTTTAATCCATTATTACAAATTCACAAGTTAACCAATTTACGTAATAGTGCCGTCAAATGCCTGTATGTGATCTGATCTTTATTTCATTATAACAAATATATTATTATTATTATAACTTTATTCAAGACACAGGAAGGTCCACATAGACAGCACACTACATATAGATACACATATACATATACACATATATATATACGCATATAAATACACACACACACGCACATATATATAATACAAACCTAATTAAAACACATAATTAAAACACATACAAGCTTCGGGTCCAATGTTTCCAGAAGCAGGATGAGTATATCTTGTGTCACTCTGAGAGATATCAACATTTGTTATCTAGTTTAGTTAAGCAATTACGTATTTAACTAATATCTCATGACTTTTACAGATGACAAAACCGAAGACTATTGGGGAATGTCCCGTTTGTGGGAAAGTACTACATTTTGTGTCAAAGCATCTCAGGGAGATCCATTCCCTCCAGAACATCCGGGAGAGGGGCATCCTGAACTTCCTGGCCACAGGCAGGACTTTGGTCCCCGCCGGACCCTGCCCCCTTCCCGGATGTTCGCCCCACCTCCTTTGCATGGAGAAACACCTGAGGACTCATACAGAGCTTCCCAAGGTAAACGTGGATCGGGAGATCAAGGCCCTCAAGCGCACCACAGCCATTAACCAGCTGGCGGCCTTGAGGGCCACTGATACCCATCCACCCATGGTCAGCACGCTCGACCAGCCGGAGGACCAGGCGCAGCAGTCTGACCCGGAGGCGGGAGTAAGCATGTGCACGAAGCGCACTTGTGTCAATGCCCGCCTCTGGGTCCGTGAGCTCGAAAGGGAGCTGGCAGACCTCCGTACTGTGAGTGAAAGAAAAATACATGGCAATTATGCATTCTTTCCATGATCAATTTATTTCAAAAACTCAATCATTACAGTGTCATTAATTTGATTCACTCAATAAAGCAGAGCTGCTCTTTCAAGGCCTTCTCCGACCGATTCCCCCGCATTCTCCAAATTTCCTTTTTATAGGTCTGCCACGCTTTCTCGAGGTTCTGGGTATGGAGTCCTGTCTGAGGGTCAACATAATGTTGGCTGTGGTTCACCCTGACATGCCTGTAGCCCTCTGTGGCGAGACCGGCATACGCTCTCCACTCATTACTTACGACGAGACTGTGACGCTTCACATGCTTTTTGATGATGGGAACAAGGGTCTCCTTATTTCGTCTCTGCACGAGGCGAAGAATAGGACGCCTGTCAGACCGTTTGATTTGGAGCATTCCAAAGACCCATGTCCTTTTTCTCCTCCAGCTGTTCCCGAAGCGCCCTCTTCCGTACTGCCAAAACACAATATAAATGTTATAAAATAAATAATACCCTACAGTCAAATATATACATTAAACCACTCAATGTTATATTACAGCCAGTGAGAAGTAGGATTGAGTTTGCTAATTTCCAAATTATATAAATAATGGAGTAATATAACAACTTTTGTTTTTTTAAGTTTGGAATGCATATTATTATTAGTATGTGTTGTTGCATGTCAACAGTGAATGAGTTGATAACTCTTTCATGCATTGAACTACCTGACAGTTACCTAGAAGTTGCATTATTACCTTGATATGATATAGCCTACGGTCTAATTTTATTTCAACTTGCTCTACCTGGAAAAAACTATGATGTAGCCCATGTTTTCTTAACCCATTTAAGCCGGGAAAGCATTGCCGCTGTTCTACCTTTAAAGCCGGGGGCGCTGTTGCGTCATTCTACCTTTAAGGACGGGAAAGCGTTTGCGTCGTTTTTCTGTAAAAGGGGGGTTTTTGCCCAAAGTGTCGGCCTCTGGGTCAATGAAATGCATCAGAATAGACACATATAGGTGTCAACTTGTTCCTCGTGAGTTTAGTTCAGAAATTTCTTCAAGCAAGTATGGCGGAATTTGAGACTGAAGACTTTTCTGACGGTAGCGATTTCGAGTTTCTCGGCTTCGAAGATGTTGATGAGGCCGAGTCCTTTGATGACGAATACGAACCGATTGACCGGGAATTATGGTTAAGGCACATGTTCGTGAATGACGACGAGGAAGAAGAAGTATGGAATGGGGCTATGGGAATGGGGCTGCTTGTGTTGCCGGTGCGAAGAGATTACTGGCGACAGAGTAAGAATCTCTTTCGGACGCAATTCGCCAGAAATATGTCCCGGGACAGATTTGCGGCCATCTGGAGGCAAGGACAATAGTAATACTTATTGATTGGGATGATGCTGTAATAAGTAATTACTACAGTTTATATGTAAGAGATGTATTACTGTCCCGGAGATGCGTAAAGCACCCGGGTGCGTAAAACCAGATAAGCTTCTCTGGAATGTCACTTATACTTATCAATAGTAATACTTATTGATTGTGATGATGCTGTAATAAGAAATGACGACAGTTTATATGTAAGAGATGTATTACTGTCCCGGAGATGCGTAAAGCACCCGTAAAACCAGATAAGCTTCTCTGGAATGTCACCACCAGTGGCGTAACAAGGCAACGACGGGCCCGTATGCAGGATGTTCAAGGCTCTTCCAAAGAATAGAGCTTCTTTGGATTTCACACCTAACTGCGATCTCCAGAACAATAAGGCCAAGGCTACTATACATTCCCAAATTATAGCCTGTATCTTTTAATTACGCTACTTCTTAGGATGGAATGCAATTGTATTTGTATTATGCATAATACTTTTATTCAGTAGTCATCACATACAAGTGCATGTCATTTAAAACGCAGACTGTTTACAGTTTTAGTCCCAGTCTGTTCCCCTTCCCATGTTTGTTATTATATACTTTATTACTTTCTTATATACTTATTTCACTTTATTATACTTTATTTTTTTTACAGTTTTGTGCTGTTCCTGCACTTTTACATATTTTTTTACTTTTTTATTTACTTTTCTACCTGTATGTAAATATTGTAAATATTTGTAAATAAAAACTCAAATTTCCCATGAAAGCCACAGGTGTCAGCTCTCAAATACTTTTTGAATTGTGTTCCTATCTGTTACAGGGGCTGAGAAATCAGTAATTTAGTAGGCGTTGACACAATTGCTGAATTTCTAGAAAAACTTCAGGTTTTGGGGGCTTTTCTGAAATCGCCTATAGGTTTTACAGGCATTTTTTCCAGGCGCTTTAGGCCTAAATGGGTTAAGGCATAGATTGGTTATAGCAAATAGTATCAAAACACTCCGAGGCGTCTTCCATACTTCTTGAAAGATGCATACAGCACACAAGTCATGACCTACAGTACATAGTGCTATTTATTTGATTGCATTAACATCATCAAGTACTTAAATTAATAATTTTTTTCAAGTGTGGTTAAAACCATTCCAGGGAAAATATTTTGAATGGTGAGGATTTAAATACAAATTCAGAAATTATGTTCATAGAGCCAAACTTCCGCAATAATTAATCTAAAAGTAAAGCTTAAAGATTTCTCTTGAAGACAATTGATATTTCAACATTAAGTTTATAATAAAATCCAAAACAAGAACTGAGGAAAGATCTGATTTTTGATGAGTTGAAATTGAATGACCCCATATTTAGTGAATTATATTACAAATATACCTTGCGCTTATGGCAGAACTTGCTCTCGTCAATGTGGACGATAGCGTTGATAGCGTTGATTTTCTGGCCTTTTTCTTTCCTGTGCCTTTTAAGGCTTTTTAGGCAAATTCTTCGCAGTTTTTTAGACATCATTGAGAGTGTAGCAGTGCTTTTAGTGATGCCATCCTGAAGCATGTCTACAAAGATTTAATCAGAACTGTTTACATACACAAAGAAAATATGTGCTTGTTTGATCAATCCGTAAGTCTACCTTTGTCACAAAGCTTTTTCTACTGAAAAACTACTGTTGCAACTTGCAACTATAGTTTCAGCTTAAATTGTACAAACATTTCACACTCTGAACCTAGAGCTGTAATCTGTGAAATACTGGAGTTGGCAAACCTACCTTCAAGCGGGGGGGGAAGACAACAATTGTTGACGGGGGGAGGGGGGGTAGAGAACAATTGTTGACGGGGGGGGGTAGAGAACAATTGTTGTTTCATTCCGTCTGCGCACGGCACCTTCTCAATCAACAATAATCAATAATCTTCCTCCCACTCAGGGTGAAAATGGTATGTCTTAGCTCGTTTCCCCTCAGCCATGCCAACGTTTAGGAGTGTGTAACTACTGTTGACGGCTTTCAACTGCTGTTGACAGCGCATGGGCTACCGCGCGTATATGTCCCGCGCAAATTTTATTTTATTAAAAAAAAAATAATAATAAAAAAAAAAATTCACCCCTCGCGGTCGACTTGGGATCTGTCGGCGGTCTACTGGTAGACCGCGATCGACTGGTTGGGCACCCCTGATATAAATCATACATGTGTTACAAAAATACGAATATTATCAGAGAATAGCAAATGATAATTACAAGTTAAAGAACTATGCAAACCTCATTGGCCGTGTTAACTTCAGGGAGTGAAACAGGTAACACAAAGGCAACTTCTCTCCAGTGTGTCTCGTTGAACTAAACAAATGTAATATTCCCGCCCTTATCTCAACGAGCGGTTGGGCACGCGCTGCATGCTCCGATGCTGGTGCTACAACAATAAACGTCACCTCTTGCACCTCAGAACAATAGTTCCGCTATACATTGATTACATTAACAGGTAAGCTTGTAAACATGCTTAAAACTAAACTAACTAAATTAAATGCAGATAAATATATGATATATATTTAAATGTGGTGTCATTCTTAATAAACTATTCTTTTATGAAACATACATTTATTCTAATAATCCATATTATGCAACTGTTTCTGCTGGCAGCTACACTCCCACCAAATCACTGGTGATTTCTTTTAAATTAATAAACTAAATAAAGATTATGAGCCTTGGTTTAAATGAGGTAGCTGCATTACTCAGCTTCAAGCAGGGTAACCGTCTTGTGAATAGGCCGTGCTAGGTACGTTTGCTTTGTGAGCCGCTCTCCTTGGTCATCCAGTGCTGACTCACTGATCACCGTTGAACATATAGATAGATTCCCGAGCAGGCACCTTGCTCCCTTCTTCATCCACTCGACGGCCTTGTTGGTGTCCATATTGCGATGGTCGGCCGTGATCTATTATTATTATTCCTCATGTCGGCCCCCGTCGTTTCCTAACACGACAATGTAGAAATGCTCAAAGATGTTTAAAATATTAACTTTCTCAATGACAAATGCGTCACACTTTTTCTATTTTAAACAAACACATCCAAGTACAAAACATCTAGTTCCATAGATAGCTGTGGATGGACACGCACATCAGCTGGTTAGACAAAAAGAGGTTATAAAGTGCTTGAGATAAAATGTTTATAAAACCACACATTCATTTTCACTAATGTAAAATAAATCTAGTTTACATTACAAACTGAAGCCCCACTCACCACTACTTGTGTACTCTCTGTAAAGCCAGAGAGTACACAAGCGTTTCTCTGGCTAAATACAATATATGAAGATTGCCTATCCACCTTGGAGCTTTTACATTCACGTGAACTTCTAAAAGGATGTATCACTGCTAATATTTTACAGAAGAATTGGAAAGTTTTCCACCGAAATGGAAGGGACTATTCCATGGATAATCTTTTCATTTGTGTTGTTAATTTGTCATTGTGAAGGTAAGACCACGCTGTGAATGACTAAAAACGGTTAGTCTTTTCAGGGCAATGACTGCCCTCTTGCTCTTTCTGGGAGAAATCCCCACTCTCTCCTTTACCTCTCTGGCCAACCGCTGGGCCACAGAGGGCCTCTTCTTCAAGGAGCCAGCACAAGGAAATTCCAAATCTAAATATGTTGAATGGTGAGACTAATTCTTTTTTTTTTTTTTTTTACTTTTTATTTCCTCTTATCAGTTGCAGTCATACAGTACATCACATCAGTACATGAATTTAAGTGCTACGGGTACAAATCTTAGGCTGGTGGGGTTAACAGTCCATGGATGTCTTGGGCCCAAACCATCCGGATCAATGCATATCAGAATTGAGTTACTCATTAACATTGTCCACAAACACCTCTCATCACACATGACATTACACAAAGAAGGTATTCTGAAATAGAAAGGCCTGCAAAGGTCCATTGCTTAAAACATAAATAAACAAAGAAACATATCTCCATACATGTAGCCTACATATCCACATGCACATATGTATCTAAATGTAGCATTGTCCACAAACACAAAACATCCCACATGATATTACTTAAAGAAAGTATTCTGTAAAGAAAAAGGCCTGCAGACGACCGTTGCTTTAAAAGAAAAAACTAAGAAAAACAAAAAGAAATTGGCGCTTGAACACGTCAGCGTCCATCGGGAGAATCGAGTGAAAACACAAGGAGCGCAAATATAAAACGTGAAAATGAAACATAAATTAGAAAATTATGCAAACGATTATGAGAACATTGAAAAAAAAAAGGTCCCTTTTGTATTACAAAGGCATTCTTACAACATATGCTCACACACTGTTTAAAAAAAATAATTATCAATATACATGGCTTTGGGGGTAGGGCCGGGTCAGGCCACGGTGTCCCACTTCAGGATCCTCCAACGGTCCTTCAGCATGACGCCCGTGCGGCCGTGGTCCAGCAGCATGCGCTTCCAGTTGCCCTCGCCGTGCTTCCTCACGGCCTTGGTCAGAACCTCGTCCAAGAAGGGTGTCCACTTCTGAAAACAAAATACCATCAGCACATAAAAGCAGAAGCTTTCAGTACATTTTTTTTTTTATATATATATAAATGTTAGGGTTAGGGTACAGGGTTAAAGTACATCTTCCTCGGCTCTGTGACGAGGAAGATTCAATTAAATTCAATTTTATTTGTATAGCCCTTAATCACCATTACAGTCTCAAAGGGCTTAACAGGCCAAATATTTGTGACACCCCCCTTTACCCATGCCCCCACACGGGCAAGAAAAAACTCCCTTGAATCAGCAAGGAAGAAATCTTGAGAAGAAACTTAGTGTAGGGGATCCCTTCTTCCAGGGATGGTCAGGAGTGCAATGGGTGCCACAATTGACACACAGGTAAATGCATGTACAACATTTTAAAAATGGTGATGGGGTTCTGGCCGATTATCCATGAGGAGAGTCCAGGCATCCAGTCCAGCACCCGCAACACGCTAGAACAAACAGAATAGTGAATTAGAACGGAAAAGTACATAGTGGGAATGTATAATGTAATAACAAAAGCACAAGCAAGCAGAGTAGTCTTCACTTCGCATCTGTTGTTTTCACACTCCAAATGCAAGATTGTAGAGATGCGTTTTGAGCTTCCCTTTGAATAGCTCCACAGAGTCAGCTTCCCTGATCGCTGATGGCAGCCTATTCCATAAAAAGGGGGCTCGATAGGCAAACGCTCTCTGTCCAGCCGATTTCTTTTTAACCTTCGGCAATGAAAGAAGGCCGGCTCCCGAAGACCGGAGAGACCGAGAAGGACTATAAGGAATGATCAGGTCCTTCAGGTACGATGGAGATAGTCCATGCAAGGCTTTATAGGTTAGCAATAGCACCTTAAAGTCTGATCTGAAAGTTATTGGAAGCCAGTGCAAAGAGGCGAGAACAGGTGTAATATGATCAAACTTTCTCGTTCTGGTCAGCAATCTAGCTGCCGCATTGTGTACTAGCTGTAGACCTTTTGTGGTAGAGTTCGGTAATCCCGAGAACAGTGCATTGCAATAGTCCAGTCTTGACGAGACAAACGCATGAATCAGTGTCTCTGCATCCACTGCAGATAACATTGGTCTGATTCTTGCAATGTTTCTCAGATGGTAAAAGGCAATTCTAGTTATACTTCTTATATGCTGATCAAAGCATAATTGAGGGTCAAACATGACACCAAGATTTCTGACGGATTTCTGTGGGATGGCGAAGCCATCCAACCACAGAGAGACATCCTCAAACTTTTCACGGCCCCGCTTCGAGCCGATAATCATCAGCTCTGTCTTCCCAGTATTAAGCTGTAGGAAGTTTTGTGACATCCAGCCCTACAGGAATGTAGAGCTGGGTGTCATCCGCATAGCAATGGAAACTAATTCCGAAGCCGCGGATAACGTCACAGAGGGGAAGCATATAAATTGCAAAAAGCAATGGACCAAGAACCGACCCTTGTGGTACACCAAAGCGCAATTTACAATGCTTTGATTCTGCACCCTCATGAAGCACAAATTGGGTTCTATCTGTGAGGTACGATTCAAGCCAACCAAGAGCCGTACCCCCGAAACCAACATAGTGTTCAAGACGGTGAAGAAGAGTGCTATGGTCAATCGTATCAAACGCAGCGCTCAGATCCAACATCACAAGCATTGTGCTTGTATTTTCATCCAAAGCAAGAAGGATGTCATTTACAACTCTTGTAATAGCAGTTTCAGTTGAAATTCCTGAACCCCGACTGGAAAGGTTCAAAGAGATTATTCCTCGTCAGATAATCAACAATTTGCTTTGCTACAATCCTTTCCTGTACCTTGGACAAGAAGGGCAGATTCGATATAGGCCGATAGTTCTTGACTATTTCAGGATCCAGGCCAGGCTTTTTGAGTAGCGGTTTTAACACCGCAGCCTTGAAATTGGAAGGAACAATTCCTGTTGAAAACGAAAGATTCATAAGCGAGAGGATAACAGGCCCCAACGTTGGAAGAAGTTCCTTAAGAACCCTGGAAGGGAGCGGATCCAACATACAAGTTGTTGGCTTTGAGGCCTTTATCACCCTTTCAAGTTCCACCAAGGAAATTGCCTTAAACTCCAAAAGAGTTACGTCAGAGTTCACCATCCTACTTGGCCCATCCTGCCCCACAGAATGTGTAGGATTAGCCGCCCGGCAAGCATCAATTTCCTCTCTAATTGATTGAATGTTATTCTCAAAGAAATCCATAAATTCACCTGCCACGATCGAGGAGCCTACGGTCTGATTCTGTTTCTGAGTGAGACTCCTCACCGTGTCAAAAAGAAACTTCGGATTATTTCTATTCAAATTAATGACAGTGTTTCCCGCAGGATTTTTTTCAGCAGCGGTGGTGTGGTCCCCGATCCCTCTAGGGGGGTCCGGGGGCATGCCCTCCCGGCCGAATTTTTTTTGTACCCTTTACATTGGAAAGCATGAATCTGGTGCACTTTGAGAGGAGAATATGCACTTAAATCCTATTCAAACAGTCCTGTGTATTACTGTAGATGGGATTATTGGTGTTGTAACTTTGCCTTTTGTGTCTTCATTTACAGATTTTTATATTTTTGCATAGTAATATTTAAACAAAAAATGCCACAACGCAAATATAATTTGCACAATTTATTTACAGATTTTTGCCTAATGCTTAAACACTAATGCTTAAATCCCCTGCAACAATGGGCAAAACACATCTTTTTAAATTATAAACCTAACTAAAATTTGAAAAGAACACAGACTCACACACATGAAAAATAAAAAATAAAGCTAATTGAATACCAATCAGTGTGAGCCTTAGCACTACAAATAGACCTCAGGTGAGCTCAGCTCCTTTGTGAGACAGTGAGAGTCAGGGGAAGAGGACAAGAGAGCGATGATAAGCTTGTTATTGCTTAAAACACTTCTTTAGTCTTGGGAGTCAAAAAGTGATGAGAAAATTATAAAATAAATATAAGTTATACATAATAGAAACTATTCATGATCTTTTAAGAAGTCCTTAGGTTTTTTCCCTGCATTTATGCTAATGACCACATGCTTACAGGCGATTAGCATAAATCCCTAACTAAAATACGCGATGAAAACAGATTTTATATGGCAATAAAGAACAACATCGGATCTAACAGTATGGATTCATTTTTCAAAGTTCCCGAAAAGGCTGTGAGTGAGGCTGTGAGTGAGCTCCTGTAAAGGCTGTGAGTGATCCCAAAAAGAGCGACAACACGCACACACACACACATAGGCCTAAGCACACACACAATACTAGAGGAAAAACGGCACAGAGGTTGCGGTTTATAGATACAATAAAATGATTGGGCTCAGAGGGTTTTCAACACTGGTGGTCATGTAGCGACACATTTTAGCAACTCTGTCTGTCTGTCTGTCTGTCTGTCTGTCTGTCTGTCTGTCTGTCTGTCTGTCTGTCTGTCTGTCTGTCTGTCTGTCTGTCTGTCTGTCTGTCTGTCTGTCTGTCTGTCTGTCTGTCTGTCTGTCTGTCTGTCTGTCTGTCTGTCTGTCTGTCTGTCTGTCTGTCTGTCTGTCTGTCTGTCTGTCTGTCTGTCTGTCTGTCTGTCTGTCTGTCTGTCTGTCTGTCTGTCTGTCTGTCTGTCTGTCTGTCTGTCTGTCTGTCTGTCTGTCTGTCTGTCTGTCTGTCTGTCTGTCTGTCTGTCTGTCTGTCTGTCTGTCTGTCTGTCTGTCTGTCTGTCTGTCTGTCTGTCTGTCTGTCTGTCTGTCTGTCTGTCTGTCTGTCTGTCTGTCTGTCTGTCTGTCTGTCTGTCTGTCTGTCTGTCTGTCTGTCTGTCTGTCTGTCTGTCTGTCTGTCTGTCTGTCTGTCTGTCTGTCTGTCTGTCTGTCTGTCTGTCTGTCTGTCTGTCTGTCTGTCTGTCTGTCTGTCTGTCTGTCTGTCTGTCTGTCTGTCTGTCTGTCTGTCTGTCTGTCTGTCTGTCTGTCTGTCTGTCTGTCTGTCTGTCTGTCTGTCTGTCTGTCTGTCTGTCTGTCTGTCTGTCTGTCTGTCTGTCTGTCTGTCTGTCTGTCTGTCTGTCTGTCTGTCTGTCTGTCTGTCTGTCTGTCTGTCTGTCTGTCTGTCTGTCTGTCTGTCTGTCTGTCTGTCTGTCTGTCTGTCTGTCTGTCTGTCTGTCTGTCTGTCTGTCTGTCTGTCTGTCTGTCTGTCTGTCTGTCTGTCTGTCTGTCTGTCTGTCTGTCTGTCTGTCTGTCTGTCTGTCTGTCTGTCTGTCTGTCTGTCTCTTTCCTTCTTTCTTCGATCTTCCGCTTCACTCGCTACTGCTAGAATCAATGTAACTTTGCAACCGTGTAGGGTAGCCTACTGCCAACAACTGCCAAACTCGCTGTGTATTTTCCTTCTTTGATGTTGGTTACGTGACGATGTGCCGCGTGCTGCGCAATTGACGTTACGCGCTGTACATTTTCTAAAAGGAGCTACGTAAAAAAAAAAAATGAGAAGGATTTTTATTGCAGCGGCGGAGAAAATTCAGCAGCGGCGGCGCGCCGCTGCTGTGTGAACGTGGGGGAAACACTGAATGATACTAGAAAAGTAGGCGTTCCTGGCGATAGTCAGCGCACCCTTATAGGTGATCAGACTATTATGCCATGCAAGATGAAAGACCTCAAGTTTAGTCGAGCGCCACTTGCGTTCAAGGATCCTGCAGTTTCGCTTCAAAATGCGCGTTTCTGCATTAAGCTGGTTTTTTCAATGTTCGTTTTTTAGTTACGTACGGAGCAACTGAATCAATGGCAACAGACAAGGCAATGTTGAGGTCATCAGTAAGGCACTCCACAGAACCACTATAGTTACAGAGAGGTGCAAGTGAACCAGATAACTTATCTGCCATAGCTGTAATGGTTGCAGGTGTGATGCGGCGACAGCTGAAAGTAGCTTGCTGATCATCGCAGGGGCAGGATACCACCACCTGGAAAGTGAGCAAAAAGTGGTCTGATAAAGCTGAGGTGTAGGAAGAGACCACTAGCTGTGAAATGTCTACACCGCGGGTCAGAACGAGATCCAGCGTGTTTCCACCGATGTGGGTTGGGTGCTGGACGAGCTGTTTGAAGCCCGAGAGTATCTGAGAGTAAGAGTATCTGTAATGGACAGAAAAGCCCTTGCAAGGGCATCAGACGGGTTATTCACATGAATGTTGAAATCCCCAATAAGCAAAATGTTGTCTGAATATGTAGCCAAATCAGCTGCAAAGTCAGAAAACTCATCCATAAAAACTGAATACGGTCCTGGGGGACGGTATACTACAGCTAAAACAAAAGAGTCTGGAACTCGTTTTGCTTCTCGGGGAGCTGAGGTGCAGAGCGCTAGCACCTCAAAGGATCTGAAAATATATCTATTCTTTGGCTTTAAATTAAGCTTAGAATTAGATATCAGGGCTACTCCACCACCTTTCTTAACTTCTCTAGATACTTGGGTGCTAACGTAATGGGGTGGAGTAGCTTCGTTTAGGGCTAGAAACTCATCTGGTTTTAACCAGGTTTCACAAAGCCCCAGTATGTCGATTTTTTTATCAATAATTAGATCATGGACCAAGAGCGCCTTCGATGAAAGCGACCTTATGTTCATGAACCCTATTCTGAGTGCTTCCTTTTTAATATTTTCAGAGGGAGTCCGGTTAACACTCAGCTCTGAAGCGGTCAAGGGGATACCGCGGTTTCGACATACTGGTTGCGGCCCTCGTCTGCGGGTTTTACACCTCGAGACAGCGCAAGGCCGCACCACCGTACATATAGGTACAGCGTTATTTTCAGAGGGAGTCTGGTTAACACTCAGCTCTGAGGCGATCAGTGGGATCGCCAGAGTTGGACATACTGGTCGCGGCCCTCGCCTGCGGGTTTTACACCTCGAGACAGAGCGGGGCCGCACCACCGTACATATAGGTACAGTATTAATTTCAGGGGGAGTCCGGTTAGTTGTTAGTATTTGATTTGACGTGCGGTTTATCATGCAATTTGCCATGCGATTTTGCACGCCTGTACTAGGTACAGCGTTAATTTCAGAGGGAGTGTGGTTAACACTCAGCTCTGTCATGCGATTTAACATGCGATTTTGCACGACTGTACACATAGGTACAGCGTTAATTTCATGCGTTGCGTCATGCATCATGCGATTTACCATGCGATTTGACATGCGATTTAACATGCGATGATAAGATGATAAGAAGATAAGCCCTGCTTCTCCACTTGTTCTTCAGGTGCTCTATATATTGGTCAGGATATTCATCTTTTGATTTCCCTAAAATTGGCATTGGACATGATAATCTATTGCCGTACGGGGAAGGTTCGGGACTCAAAGAGAAATGGTTCTTCTTTTCAGTTTGTAAAGAAGGGAGAAGGGAAAATAAGACAACAGTTCAGTGATTTAAAAATATCAAAACAAAATGTAATGTTGCAGAGACACAGACATTTCTGTGTCTCTGTTCTACTGCTCTTTTTGCTTTTATTTGAATTGTCCCAAAGTTTTTTTTTCCTTTTTTTTTATGCTTGTTTACACAACCTCGTCTATTGGTAAGGTGCATGCCCCGTGGTCGTGAGTTTGAGTCCGAGACAAAAAACAATCTGTGTTTTCTTGGGAGTATTTTCTAGTTGAAAGGTAGACAAAGTAGTGTTTTAGTCTCGTATCATCTGTCTTCCTGTGGTGGTTTAGCAGTGGATCCAGACGCGGGTCCTCTCAACATCGTAGCCAGAGAAACGCTTTTGTAGGGCTTGTGCGAAACGTCACCTTTGGGGGTTTGAAGGGGTAGTCTGGCGTGAAAGCGATGTCCAGGACTCCTCCCTCGTACACGGAGCCCGGGGGTCTCAGGATGGTGGAGCGCCACTCATAGATGTTGTCTCCCTTGGGCCCGGCGCTGCAATTTGGCGAATTGACAAAGACCGCAAATGCTTTTGAACAAAGACCGCTGGGCTTTTCCCTCTTCGCTCGCCGCTAACTAACCAGGGAATCCTGGTTAGGGTTAGGAGCCTGGGAAACGCTTGGTCGCGTTGAGCTGTTCGTAGCCGATGATGTCCTGTGTGTTCTGCTTCGATGCAGGGAGGGGTCGTTACACCCCCCTCCATAAGAACGAGGTTCCACCTCGTGTTATACATCAAACAAAGTGTCAATATGTCCCAACCTGTCATGGTTCATACGTTACCAATAACTGACAGTCAGTACCGCACTCCCTCCAGGCTGCATCCTCCAATCTACGATTACAGCAGTTTAACAAAATCACTTCAAAAACAACAAAAAGCCATTATACAGAGGCACTTGCATGTATGAATATGATTCAATATGCTCTGGGATCACACTTCACCCAGTTCTATGCTATCCATTTCTCAAAACAGGTGAGCAGACTCTCACCTGGCCGGACTTCTCTCTCCTCATGAAGGCTGGAGCCACAAAGGACAGGCCTGAAAACACACACACATAGTGCAAGAATATGATGATATTCTTGCACTATTGGTGGATCTTTCCGTTGCTCTATAGCCTTAGATGGCAATTAAAGTGGCACAGATACACTGATTGAAGATAAGCAAGCAACAAAGTACATTTTCCTCGGCTCTGTGACGAGGAATCCTGGTTAGTTTATTTTCCTCCGCTTAGCGCCACTCATAGATGTTGTCTCCCTTGGGCCCGGCGCTGCAATTTGGCGGAGGGTCCAGTGTGATGTCTGCCAATTCCTTCTGAATCCTTTTGGCACTGGTGGACAGTAACTTGGAGGTCTTGTTCATGCTGGCTTTGCTTTCCCGTTTCTTGCAAGGAGTGCAGGAGCCCATTGAGCTGTTCTCGGCGATGCACTGGTAGTCGCTGCCCCGGTCGGCCGTGATCTTTGTTCTCTGGGTGACCAGAACACACAAACAATAAAGAACCCAAACCCGTTAACCCCACTTAACCTAATAACACAACAAGTTATACAAACGAAACATGACGACAACAAATAGGCAGTTTTTCTTTTTGAACAAAACATTGAATTCGATACATTCAATGTCAAATAAAACAAGTGAATACATTTTTTTAATCTGAAGCCAGCATGTCCTCTTTAAACGGTTTAATACTGCTGGCTTTTCTGCAGCAACGTCTTCCTTTCCAGCGGTTTTGGAGATTTGTGCTCCCATGCTTTTGGTTTAACAAAGGAACCCAATCGATGAAATTAATGAACAAAGACCGCAAGAGAAAAAGCATGATTGTGGAGCTATTGACCCGACATCATGTGTGGGTGTAGTTTTCTATAGAAGTTTACATGTCCCTCAACTTAAGAAAAGAAAAGAAAAAGGAAATGCTTTTGAACAAAGACCGCTGGGCTTTTCCCTCTTCGCTCGCCGCTCGCGTTGAGCTGTTCTCGGCGATGCACTGGTGGTCGCACCCGCGGTCGTATTGCGATGGTCGGCCGTGATCTTCGTTCTCTGGGTGACCAGATTACATTTGAAACACGTGCAAGGGTCCCATTGAGCTGTTCTCGGTGATGCACTGGTATGCGCTGCCCCGGTCGTATTGCGATGGTCGGCCGTGATCTTTGTTCTCTGGGTGACCAGATCACATATTGATATATAGAAAGAGTACACAAAAATTCAAGTAAAGGATGGTGTACATCAGTAATAACAGGTTTTGCAGTCATATAGATATTCAGAGCTCTGAGAGAAGATGGGAAACATGATGCATAAGGGCACTTTTCCATAGAGTGGTCAGGTCCCATTGGGATTTGATAAAGTGGTCTTTTTTATCTTTAGCTAACACTGGATTTAGGGCACATTACTCCTTGCAGAAATGTCTTTGCAAGGAGAATAAGAAAACGGCTAATCTTAAGATTTCACCTGGCTGGCTTTGTACCGGTCAATCCAGAGGTCCAGAGCTGCTCCTCCTCAGAGTCTTGTCTCTTCAGGTGAGCAGACTCTCACCTGGCCGGACTTCTCTCTCCTCATGAAGGCTGGAGCCACAAAGGACAGGCCTGAAAACACACACACGCATGCAAACTCCGTCATCGTCAGGGGAACACTAGGGCTCGGCGGCTGCTCTTCTCTTGGGTGAAGTCAATGTCCGCGGAGAAAAGATATAGAAAGCGTCATCAAAGGACCATCAGGTTGTTGGGAGTACGCCTCTCTCCGGAGGATCTTCAGTGTTGACATACGAGTCCTGTCTGACATTCCTCTTCCTCTGGAAAGAAGAGCAACGCTGGCGTGCTCCAAACCCAGCGGTCGAGGAGCGGGCGCCCCCCGCGGTGTTCGGGGGAACTGGCCGCAGACTGCAGTCTGCTCATTCTCTTAGTGTGATGCTGTGCAGGTTTCCATTGTGATGCAGACTTTTGGAATTCCTGTAAATCCTATTCCTTTGTTGTTTTTCGATCACGGTAACACATGTGACTGATTACATTGAATTGCATGTCGATTTGTGAGCTTTGAAAAGCTCCACTATGTTAGGCTGGTGTTGTTCTGTTGATGGAATAAGCAGGAGATTCCCTTGTTGGTAGATGTTGTTAGTTTCAGATGCCCTTCGATCTGCTTTAAGGACCTCAGGGTCCTACGAAGGCTGACCAAATCCTGTGTTCTAATCGTTCCTACTAAGAATATGACGATATTCTTGCACTATTGGTGGATCTTTCCGTTGCTCTATAGCCTTAGATGGCAATTAAAGTGGCACAGATACACTGATTGAAGATAAGCAAGCAACAAAGTACATCTTCCTCGGCTCTGTGACGAGGAAGATGATAAGAAGATAAGCCCTGCTTCTCCACTTGTTCTTCAGGTGCTCTATATATTGGTCAGGATATTCATCTTTTGATTTCCCTAAAATTGGCATTGGACATGATGATAATCTATTGCCGTACGGGGAAGGTTCGGGACTCAAAGAGAAATGGTTCTTCTTTTCAGTTTGTAAAGAAGGGAGAAGGGAAAATAAGACAACAGTTCAGTGATTTAAAAATATCAAAACAAAATGTAATGTTGCAGTGACAGACATTTCTGTGTCTCTGTTCTACTGCTCTTTTTGCTTTTATTTGAATTGTCCCAAAGTTTTGTTTTCCTTTTTTTTTATGTTTGTTTACACAACCTCGTCTATTGGTAAGGTGCATGCCCCGTGGTCGTGAGTTTGAGACAGAGACAAAAAACAATCTGTTTTCTTGGGAGTATTTTGTATTTGAAAGGTGGACAAAGTAGTGTTTTAGTCTCGTATCATCCGTCTTCCTGTGGTGGTTTAGCAGCGGATCCAGACGCGGGTCCTCTCAACATCGTAGCCAGAGAAACGCTTTTGTAGGGCTTGTGCGAAACGTCACCTTTGGGGGTTTGAAGGGGTAGTCTGGCGTGAAAGCGATGTCCAGGACTCCTCCCTCGTACACGGAGCCCGGGGGTCTCAGGATGGTGGAGCGCCACTCATAGAAGTTGTCTCCCTTGGGCCCGGCGCTGCAATTTGGCGAATTGACAAAGACCGCAAATGCTTTTGAACAAAGACCGCTGGGCTTTTCCCTCTTCGCTCACCGCTAACTAACCAGGGAATCCTGGTTAGTTTATTTTCCTCCGCTTAGCGCCACTCATAGATGTTGTCTCCCTTGGGCCCGGCGCTGCAATTTGGCGGAGGGTCCAGTGTGATGTCTGCCAATTCCTTCTGAATCCTTTTGGCACTGGTGGACAGTAACTTGGAGGTCTTGTTCATGCTGGCTTTGCTTTCCCGTTTCTTGCGAGGAGTGCAGGAGGGGGAGCAGAACACACAAACAATAAAGAACCCAAACCCGTTAACCCCACTTAACCTAATAACACAACAAGTTATACAAACGAAACATGAAGACAACAAATAGGCAGTTTTTCTTTTTGAACAAAACATTGAATTCGATACATTCAATGTCAAATAAAACAAGTAAATACATTTTTTTAATCTGAAGCCAGCATGTCCTCTTTAAACGGTTTAATACTGCTGGCTTTTCTGCAGCAACGTCTTCCTTTCCAGCGGTTTTGGAGATTTGTGCTCCCATGCTTTTGGTTTAACAAAGGAACCCAATCGATGAAATTAATGAACAAAGACCGCAAGAGAAAAAGCGTGATTGTGGAGCTATTGACCCAACATCATGTGTGGGTGTAGTTTTCTATAGAAGTTTACATGTCCCTTAACTTAAAGAAAATAAAAGAAAAAGGAAATGCTTTTGAACAAAGACCGCTGGGCTTTTCCCTCTTCGCTCGCGTTGAGCTCGGCGATGCACTGGTCCGGTCAATCCAGAGGTCCAGAGCTGCTCCTCCTCAGAGTCTGTCTCTTCAATCTGGTCAGGGCTGTATCTGGTCCTCTTCGAGGACCAGATACAGCTTATAAAAACAGACCAAAATATCTTCAAAACAAAATCAAGAATACAGGTACCAAGTGAGAAAAACAATACATTTCTACAAAACTAAAATAAATGACACGAATGATGTCCCACTATGGCATCGGTCGAGAGTTGAAGATTAAACCACAGTCATCGTCTAGTTGTTTTTTAAAGCTTTACAGAAGCTCAAGAATGCAGTTACCCTCAAACATGTTTACTAGCAAACAAACAACCACACACATAAACAGGTACATATACCTGCTTACACAGACACACACACACACTTATAAAAGGTAAGCAGAAATCGTATTTTCACATTATGTGACAGGAAGTACCTAGGTGAGCAGACTGAAACATTTTTGTTCCGTTTCCTCTCCTAAACCAGGGACAGAAATGAAATCTTATTTACAGACTGAGACTGAGAATAGAGACCCTTGTTGGTGTCCATATTTCGATGGTCGGCCGTGATCTTCGTTCTCTGGGTTACTGGGTTAAACTCGCTTGGCGTAGGGTTTTTAGCCAGGCATTGGAGAGCCTTGATCTCGACGTCCTGGCACTGTCCTGGCAGGTTTTATTTAACAATCAACGTGAAACAATCAAACTATGAAGGAGTCGCGGTCTCTAGGGCCTCTAGGCTCTCTCGCTGCCACGAGCCCTTCCTTCCTGCTCCCGACCCGTGCTGTGCTGTGCTGGTCCTCCTCTTAAGATGGCTCCTCCGCTTTTGGCCAGGTGTCCCCCAATCACCCTGATTGGGGAGCCGAATGGGCTGCTCTCCATCGCCGGCTGGTGGGTGGGGGTGGTATACCCAGTCCTTTACGGTACCCCGGGCCTGTCCAGGCCGAGGCTTCCGTGGCGGGATGCCACAACGGACACAAGGCTTTCTTTGTTTTACGGGCATTTATAGATCCAAGTGTGACCGGCTGAATCTGCGTTGTGTTTGCCTGCAGTCAAAGTGTTCATTTTGTTTTGCTAAATCCAGATTTTTTTTTCAGTCATCTTTTGGAATTGGCTGCAAAGATAGGGCACACAACACGGGCTTGGGTGCCTTCTTGGGGGCTCTTCTTGGCCGCTTCCTTCTTGTACATCAGTAATAACAGGTTTTGCAGTCATATAGATATTCAGAGCTCTGAGAGAAGATGGGAAACATAATCCAACAGGAAAAGGCTTCCTTAACAAAGCATGGAACATGAGAATAAAGCTATTGATCACATGGATATCGATGTGCTCCTCCTCAGAGTCCGTCTCTTCAGGTGAGCAGACTCTCACCTGGCCGGACTTCTCTCTCCTCATGAAGGCTGGAGCCACAAAGGAAAACACACTGTTGTTCTTCTTCTTGGCTTTCTTTGGGGTAGCCTTCTTGACGGTGGCGGCAGGCTTCTTGACAGCAGCCTTCTTGGCTTTAGGGGCAGCAGCCTTCCCCTAAAAAGGTTTTTATTTATTCTTTTCCCTTCCACACAAAAACCAAGCCGACCAATCTGAAATCACCTAAACAGGCTTGATCAGGTTAATCTCAGATTAGTGGTTAAGAGTTTTGGACCAATAATAGCAACCTGCAATAATATAAGTACACCAAGTAAGGGGGTTGATATCACTTCTGGACATTCAAATGATCACAAGTCTGGAGTTTCTACGCTAAAAGAGTCTAGACACGCACACGCACATTTTTCATAAGCACTCGCCACGTTATCCGAAGAGATCAGATGGTATTTACAATAGATGCATCACTATGAGGACTTATACATTATGTACACATTAGTCTGACATACTAAAAAACACACAAACAGAATGAAGAGAAAGAAAACAGAACAAATAAAAACAAAAGGTGCCATTAAAAATAATAAAAAAATACATCTCTATCTTGACGTTGTGTAAAATGAAAGCCAGGGTTCGCAATACGAACCCTAACCCTCGTATTGCGATGGTCGGCCGGTCAGAGAAAAATTAAAAAATAAAAACAATATATTGGTCGGGATATTCATCTTTTGATTTCCCTAAAATTGGCATTGGACATGATGATAATCTATTGCCGTACGGGGAAGGTTCGGGACTCAAAGAGAAATGGTTCTTCTTTTCAGTTTGTATTCAAGTTTTTCTTTCCTTTTTTTTTATGCTTGTTTACACAACCTCGTCTATTGGTAAGGTGCATGCCCCGTGGTCGTGAGTTTGAGTCCGAGACAAAAAACAATCTGTGTTTTCTTGGGAGTATTTTGTAGTTGAAAGGTGGACAAAGTAGTGTTTTAGTCTCGTATCATCTGTCTTCCTGTGGTGGTTTAGCAGCGGATCCAGACGCGGGTCCTCTCAACATCGTAGCCAGAGAAACGCTTTTGTAGGGCTTGTGCGAAACGTCACCTTTGGGGGTTTGAAGGGGTAGTCTGGCGTGAAAGCGATGTCCAGGAAGCGATGTCCTCTCCACATAATATCCAGGGAAACGCTTGGTCGTGTTGAGCTGGTCGTATTGCAATGGTCGGCCGTGATCTTCGTTCTCTGGGTGACCAGATTACATTTGAAACACGTGCAAGGGTTTAAAATGAGCTTCAGGTGTATCGTGTTGGACTCGTCTATTGGTAAGGTGCATGCCCCGTGGTCGCGTTGAGCTGTTCTCCCCCTCCAGAATCTTGGACTGGTTGAAATCTGTGACCTTAATGAGACAGGTCTTTGCCTGAGAAGCCAATAGATTATTCTCGGGTTTCAGATCTCTGGATGATGCCATTCCTGTGGAGGTACTCCACTGCCATCAGCATCTGGTAGAAGTAGAGTTTAGCCACAGCCTCATCCAGGCCTTGTCCCGCCTTCACCCTGTTAAACAGCTCTCCCCCCTCCATCAGCTCCAGGACAATGTAATACGTGTCCTCTGTCTGGTAGAAGTCCTCTGTTTTGATCAGACATGGCTGGAGGAGAACCAACCGAGTGTCCAGGTTGGATTTAAAAGTCAGTGGTGATTAAGAATTATTTTAGAATTTGTTCTGCATTAATCACTGATTATGTACTGAGCGCATGGTATATGATATCCGTGAAAATGCAAATGCACATCAGGCGCGCAAACATGAAAATGAAACATAAATTAGAAAATTATGCAAACGATTATGAGAACATTGAAGGGTCCCTTTTGTATTACAAAGGCATTCTTACAACATATGCTCACACACTGTTTAAAAAAAAAAATTATCAATATACATGGCTTTGGGGGTGGGGGGGGGGTAGGGGGACCGGGTCAGGCCACGGTGTCCCTCTTCAGGATCCTCCAGCGGTCCTTCAGCATGACGCCCGTGCGGCCGTTGTAGTCGTGGTCCAGCAGCATGCACTTCCAGTTGCCCTCGCCGTGCTTCCTTCCGCGCTATTTGAGCTTCCCGATGAGCAGTTCATCAGTGTCCATGTGGTCCATGGAGCTCAGCAGGGACCCGGTCGGCCCAAAAAAACAATCTGTGTTTTCTTGGGAGTATTTTGTAGTTGAAAGGTGGACAAAGTAGTGTTTTAGTCTCGTATCATCTGTCTTCCTGTGGTGGTTTAGCAGCGGATCCAGACGCTCCCATTGGGATTTGATAAAGTGGTCTTTGCCTTTAGCAAACATGGAGAATAAAGCTATTGATCACATGGATATCGATCAGTAAAGCTGAAAAAAATAAATAATCCTACTTTCTTCTGAGGCACACTTGGTGAGTGGGGCTTCAGTTTGTAATGTAAACTAGATTTATTTAAACACATTCACTTCAACAACAAGCAAACAGTTGCCTTCAAACTAACCCAAAAATGTCAATATTTCCCAAAGCAATGTGAAAGGTCTAAACTGTGGCCATTGAAAAATCAACCCGCAAAAAAACTTAAGAGACTGTTTACACTACATATAACCTTTAAAGTGCTGCGCCGTTCTCTGCGCCGGCATTGGTTCCGATGCGACGTTCCGACATTGGTTGTTTGGTTAGAGATAGCCAATAGCGGAGATAACCAATAGCTGAGATAGCCAATAGCTGGATCGATAGCTTTTATTGTGGTTTGCTATACAATCTTTCCAGTTGGGTGTTGTGTTTTCTTTGGCTTCGGTCAGCCGGCCTGCAAGTGCTTTTAGGCTGCAAGAGCTCATTCAACAAGCCGACAGCATAACACTGAATGTATCACTGCTAAACTCCAATTCAACGCATAGCAATTTAGAAAACATCCGACTATATTAAATTTAACAAGAAATAGGAAACCACGTAAACCACATCCTGAGCGTTGATGTTCCACACGACCCAAACAAACTATGGCGTAGATAGACTACTGTTTTTCCTTATTAAAGACTGCCGAGGGAAAGTTCTTCTTCTTAGAGAAAAAGCGTGATTGTGGAGCTATTGACCCGACATCATGTGTGGGTGTAGTTTTCTATAGAAGTTTACATGTCCCTTAACTTAAAGAAAAGAAAAAGGAAATGATCATTCATGAACCGGTCCCATCAGGAGGTGGTTTCCCTTATATTATCTGCCCTCCGTCTGTACGTATACACACAAGAGGGAAAAGCTGGGCTTTTCCCTCTTCGCTCGCCGCTACTAGGGGAATCCTGGTTAGTTTATTTTCCTCCGCTTACTGATATGCTTAAGTTCAGCGGGTTGTCTCGTCTGATCTGAGGTCGTACTCGAGATTGGTTGTGATGTGGCCTTCCTTCCCAGAGAGTTAACAAGTGTCTGCTGAAATATGTTTGAAATGATTTACACTTTGTTAGTGATTCAGCCTAAGTAATACAGCTACAGTAGTTATATTAACACTTATGATTTGTTCAAACCGAAGAAAACTGCATGACAGTACAGACTCTCCACCTTGAAAGATTTACTCAGTATAGGATAGGATAGGATAGGATATATTTATTTGTCATTGGACAGAAGTACAACGAAATCCAGTGCACTCACGTACTGGTCTCATTTAAAAAGGTAACATAATAAATAATAAATAAAGAAAGAAAATACGTTCAACATTTCGTTCACTCACTACATTCATGTCGTCACACACTATACCGTTAACTTAGTGCCATTGTATGCCTAAAAAATAGTAAAAGAAAATAGTATGCCTTAAAATAGTGGTACAAATATGTAAAGTGCTGAGCATTGCATTACATGTGGACGTCATGGATTAATACTGTCGGAACTAGTGGATTTATTTTCAAGTCAGAGTTAAGTATGGTGACTGCTTTGGGATAGAAACTGTTTATGAATCTTGTGGTGCGTGTTCTGATGGACCTGTAACGTTTCCCTGAGGGCAGCAGTTCAAACAGATAGTTGGCAGGGTGGTATGAGTCTTTCATAATGTTGTGCGTCTTCTGCAAGCATCGGGAGTTGAAGATGGTGTCCATGGTAGGTAGCTGTTGGTTGATGATGTTTTGGGCGGTTTTAATAATCCTCTGCAGTGACTTCCTGTCTGCAGCAGAACTGCTACCGTACCAGGGCAGGATTCCATAGGTGAGCACACTCTCGATGGAGCAGCGATAGAAGGACCTTAGGTGCTGTTGTGAGAGATTGACTTTCCTGAGTGTGCGGAGAAAGTATAGCCGCTGCTGTGCTTTCTTAACTATTGCTGTTGTGTTTATTGCCCATGATAAGTTCTCTGGGATGTGTATGCCCAAGAATTTGAAGCTGGACACCCTCTCCACCGTCTCCCCGTTGATGTGTAGTGGTGTGTGTGTGTCCTGCTTCTTCCTGTAATCAATGATCAGTTCTTTTGTTTTTTTGATGTTGAGGCTCAGGTTGTTCTCTGAGCACCACTCTGTCAGCCTTTGAACCTCCTCTCTGTAATTGGCCTCATCACCTTTGGTGATCAGACCCACCACAGTTGTGTCATCTGCGAATTTCACTATGGTGTTGGTAGTGTGAGATGGGGCACAGTCATGTGTGTACAAGGAGTAGAGTAAAGGGCTCAGTACACAACCCTGTGGGGCCCCTGTGCTGAGTGAGAGTGGGCGAAAGGTGCGGGCCCATTCTGCAATATAGGATATTGATTGTACAGGTCACCTTTTAGCATTGGCTCAGCTCGCTTCACGGTGGAAACGCAAAAAATGCGAGCCGAGTCGAGCTGGTACCATGCAGTGGAAAAGCGGCATAACCGTTCAGTAGTTCAGTTCAGTTCTATATATTTATTATTCATGTTAGGGTTAGGTTGGGGAGCATAAGACTCAAAGAAGCTTTGGGCATAGATTTTTCGTTCGTGCTCCTCGGTTAGTTTTAAGATAGGATAGATTTCTCGTTGTTCGTTTGGTGTTAAGATGGGAAAGATTTTCTCGTTAGTGCTCCTCATTTGGTGCCTCATAAGGCTAAAGATTAAGGTTAGGGCCCGGGATAGCCACTCGGGTTAAGGTTAGGGAATAAGGCTAAAGGTTAAGGTTAGGATTTAGATAAGTGGTAGGGATAGCCACTCGGGTTAAGGTTAGGGAATAAGGCTAAAGGTTAAGGTTAGGATTTAGATAAGTGGTAGGGATAGCCACTCGGGTTAAGGTTAGGGAATTAGGCTAAAGGTTAAGGTTAGGATTTAGATAAGTGGTGGGGATAGCCACTCGGGTTAAGGTTAGGGAATAAGGCTAAAGGTTAAGGAAAGGATTTAGATAAGTGGTAGGGATAGCCACTCGGGTTAAGGTTAGGGAATAAGGCTAAGGGTTAAGGTTAGGATTTAGATTTAGATAAGTGGTAGGGAAAAAGTCTTAAGAAAATAGTTCCATACACTGCATAACCCCAGGAAATGTTAAAACAATTACAAAATAACCTGCACCTCATACATAGCATAGCATCAGGTAATTTAATATTGTTTAGTTTTAAATAAAGCAAGAAAAACTTGCCCCAGATTTATCCTTCGCCTTCGTTGGTCATTTTGGTATGATAACTATGAAGTCGAAGGGAGGGAATAGTATCTAACGTGTGTGAGAGAAATATAGTAGAGCTACTTCGAGATGCAGGCTCTCTGCGGGTCTGGCTATGTGTTCTGCCCTCCAATCTCTCTGTCGACTTTTATAGGGTAAAGTGGGCGTGGCCAACGTGACGTAATGGTTCCTCCCTCCTCGCCTGTTTAATGGTGTTTGATCCCGCTTCCTAGTGGCTACGTGAGGGTTATGCAATTTGTGTGTTAGATCCTGCTTCCTAGTGGCTATGTGGGGGCAGTTTATGTGCTTAAAATCCCTAACAATATCATTCTAAATAAATACAAAATGGTTTTAGGGGTGGGTTTAGGGAATAAAGCTAAAGGTTAGGTTTAGGATTAAAAACAAACTTTTTAAATTTTAAATGTTGAAGGGTTTAGGTTTAGAGAGAGTGAGAAGAGTGGTGGGGGGAAAGGGTGGGGAGTCAGAGGTAAGGAGGTGTGGGATGTCTGTCCCTACATTCTCCCCTGCCTTTCTGGGCATCTCTGATATCCTATTCACGTCTCAAACCCAGAGGGCAGAGGGGTGATAGGACGTTGAAGGGTTTAGAGAGGGTGAGAAGAGTGGGGTAACAAAATGTCCTGTAGGTTTTTATTACGGTGGCATTACTTATTACTTCTATTAGTATTTTAAAAGAAGCGAGTGGGGCGGTTTGAGGTATGGCAGAATTAAAATGTTGCTTTATAGCTTGCTTGAGGGGGCCTAGTTGTCGCGAAAATGTAGTAATTAATGGAATTAACTTTTGTTCTGTGTACTTTTTTTCAGGGAGAACGGGCCGGTCTGGCGGTCACTTCCCCTTTAATAGTCAGAAGAAAACGTTTGGAATAGCCGCGAGGTCTAAGGGCCTTGAAAAGGGTCCTGGTGGCGTCCTCTACGTGATGAGGTAGAGAGCAGATGCGGTGGAAACGGATTAGTTGGGACTTGATGATGGAGCTGAAAGTATGCCGGGGATGGTAGCTGGTGTTAAATAATAAGGAATGCCTGTCAGTGTCTTTAAAATAAACCTTGGTTGCTAATGTTTTGTGTCCATCCTTCGTGTCTGTGAAGAAAACTACTGTGTCTAGGAAGGGGACCTGCTGGAGATGGAGAGTGTGTTTGAGTTTGATACGGGGGTGGTGTGAGTTAAGGATATGTATAAAATGGTTAAATTCCGTTTCTGATTCGTCCCAGAGGCCAAAGATATCATCTAAGTAACGGAAATAGACTAGGGGGCGTGACGGGCATTTAAGGAATGCAGATTCCTCCCAGTCTGCCAGATAGATGTCCGCGTAGGCCGGTGAATATTTCCTTCCCATTGCGCAGCCGCATATTTGTAGAAAGAAGGATTTATCAAATAAAAAGTTGTTGCGGGTAAGGGTAATTTCTAAAAACTTTAAAATAAATGTGTCGGGACGAGATGAATCCGGTGACGAAGACAATGCTTTCTTCACAGCCTCGAGGCCCAGGACAGTGTCGATGTTCATGTACAAGGAGTCAACGTCGATTGAAAAGATAAGTGTGTTATCAGGGACGGTGAGGTTCTTCAACTTGTTGACAAAGGTGTCCTTAAGGTAGCTCGGGCGAGTGTGAGATAGGGGGTTAATGTAAAAGTCTATGAACTCCGCCAGGTGGTATGATTCGGAGCCACAGTCGCTAACTATGGGGCGTCCTGGAGGAACCACGATTGGAACAGTCCAATTCTCTGGGGGTTTATGTATTTTGGGGAGAAGGTAAAATAATCTCGCCCAAGGGAGATCCGGGCCGTATAGGTAGTGTGCCTGTTTTGCGCTGATGAGATGCTTTTTCCTCATCTGGTCAATTAAAAGCCTAACCATTGTCTGAGTCTCAAGGTACATAGGGTCCGTGAGAGGGCGATAGTAGACCGGGTCATTAAGTTGACGTGTCGCCTCCAGAATGTAATTAGTACGGTCCTGTATTACAATTTGCCCTCCCTTATCCGCCGGTTTAATAATAATCTCATGGTGAGATTTTAGTTTGTTGAGGGCCTGTTGTTGATGGACAGTAATATTGGCCTCCCCTACAGGACGTCGAGGTCGGAGGTCACGGAAGGAGCGGAGATCGATGAGCTGGCGTATAGGCTTCGAGACGGACTTCAAGGCTGGTTCCCAGATAGACGGCGTAGTAAAAGGTAAGTAAAAAATAATCTGTGTTATATTTAAAATAATCGAGAATTTTTAACCGTCTGTGGTAAGTATGTAGATCTCGTCTCAATAGGTCACGGTCTGGGAGTGACGGTGTCGTGATGAAGGTGAGGCCTCGTTCGAGGATCTCCTGAAATAGTAACATAGTTACGCCATTAAATGCGTTTATGTAAACATTTTTAGCGAGAAATGTGCATTTTACTTTCATAATGTTCGCTCTGTGAATGTGAAGGATGTTTGGTTTGATAGTTATGACGAAGAGGGAACGCTCCATTCACTTGCATGGACAGCGTCTCTGGTTGCTATGCAACCTCAACGTCTTGGCGGACTTTATCTCTGCTGATCAACACTACGAATGCTGGAAACACACCAGACACACCATGTGAAGTTATTTAACCCGATTATTGTTATTTATATCTGAGATTATTTAATCTAACCCGATCCAAGCTCTATCATGCACCCAAACACGGCGGCGTTTGGGTTTCCTTCCTCGGACTCCTAAATCAAGCGCAGCCACAGGCGCGTAGCTGCGTACGTAGGACCATTTTTGACACAAAATGGTCAAGCAACATTTTAGCTGCGTTACGCACGTAAATCTTACGCGGGTTACGCGTTTGGTGTGTTCGTACCTTAAGCGTCGACAGTGTGTTGAGATAACCAGCACGTGAGTCAACGTCCTCGATATTCTCCCTCACAAAATCATTAAAAGACTTGACACAACGGAGTTGGGTGGCGGATAGCCTGATAGATACCGTTATGAGGGGAATTGCAATGCGAGCCTGGGGGAATGTTTCTCTGGCCGTCCTAATTAAACGTTGGGTGTCCTTAATTATTGTGATTGCTGTCTGTTGTCTAAGGCAGTTGTTTATGCCAATAGACAATAAGATGAGCTTAGTGTCCGATCTGGGAGATGTGTGTTTCTGCAAGATGGCTGTTAGATGTCTTAATGTGGCTCCTGGAAAGCTATCTATCTGGATGTCGTCCATTTTTCTTTTTGGGATGCGGGCCAAGTTGGAATCGCCCGTGATAATCATGTGTTTTCTAATAGACAGGGACCACATAGTGGCTTTGCGGTTCGTAGGGGGGTGTATGCAGGGCTGGTGGTAGGAAGCACTGAGCATAGGGGAAGAGAAAAGGGAAGGAGAAGTCGGGGTTTGGCGACTCTGACCTTTCCCCACTGGGACAAGGGCAACAACAGCAGGAGTGGTCAGAGGAGGCGTGAGAGGGCAAGGGTGAATCTCCACGCAACCTGTGAGTGAGTCAGAGTTCTGAATTGAGCCATTCTTAGTGATGATTATCTTGTTCCTTGTCATGGAAGGTAACACCGCCTGACCAGGTGGTGGAGTGGTCAGTGCCGGCGAGGAGGACGACGGACAGAGTCGCTTCCGGGTCGTGGCACTTGCGAGGGAGAGACGGTTGGGTCTAGGGGCTGAGGAAGCGGTAATGGTGACTGGGGGCTCCGGGTCCGGCGTGGGAGATCCAAGGCTCGTCTCCAGGACGCCAGGAGGGTCAATGACTGCCGAGGTGGTCCGCACCGGTGGGACGACCGGAGGAGGACGTGGCCTGGTCACTGGTAAGCGCTGTGGGCCTTGTGGTAGCGGGACGCGGCTAGGTCGCGGTGGTTGAGGGGCAGATGTAGGAAAACGTCGGGTTAAGTTAGGGCATAGAGTTGGAAGGGTAAGAAGTGAAGGAATAGTTAGTGGCCTGGACGGTAGCATTACAGTTTTTCTCAGTCGCTTTGGTACATTTCTCAGATCAGAATTGAAATTTGCAAAGCAGTAAGTGCATTTCTCAAAACAATGTGTTCAAATAGCAAAACACCATGGATTAACTGCAAAAGCCAGCCTCTTGCTCAAAATCCTTAGTTCATCTCTCAAAAGTAAATATCTGTTTCAATGAACATGTCAGTGCCATCAGAATGACAAGTCCTTGTGTCATTGTCTACGGATAAGACAGTCAAATTGCTTAGTCATGTTGTCAATATAACAGTGTACTCTGGAGGGATGTTCTGATGTAAACTATGTCTAAAGTTTTGAAGACAATTATTGTAAATTGTAAGTTACACCTTAGTGTATGTGGGAGATTGATTGCAAGAGATTGGACAAGATTCACATTTACGCTTTGACTGTGCTGTAATTTGTTGACAGACCATGTCATTGCTAGAAATGTGAACATAGGAAAATCTCCTTAGGGTAAACTGTACATGCATTGCTGTAGGAATTACAGTGCAGTCATCCTACAACTCCTGACGTTCCTGTCTGTTCTGTTGGGCCACAAATTCTCAGACAATGTAACATTGTGTTGTGCTCCAGCTATATACTTGCCAGTTCATGGTTCAGGAGATGCACCTTTGAGCTATTCCAGTACAGGTTGATCGTTGGTTGATCTAACACTTCACAGATTTCCCTTCTTTAGGGAAAGTCAAGATTCACCTGGTAGCAATTGACCAATTCAGGACAGATATAGAAAAAAGAACAAAAAAAAGAGTCTAATGCCAGTGTATAGAAATGTATAGAAATAGGCTTGACATATGACAACTTGTTCAACCATTTTGCATGTAAAGACTTGATGAACTAATACCTAAATGTTGTGGGGGTGAGACTATTCCATAGAGACCATTGCAATACATTTTGATCAACATGATAGAAGCAATTGATAATGTAGGAAAGAGCAGAGAATTGTACATAATCATGTGCATGGATGTACCAAAGCATTCGCAACGTGTTCAAATAAATGAGAAACTGTTTTTTTCATGTGCACAAGTGACACACTGATGTGAAGATTGAACAGGTAGTTTTGAGAATTTCAATTCTGATCTGAGAAATGAACCAAAGCGACTGTGTTTCGATGCTTGAAAGGTGCCATAGTGGACTGTGGTCGTCTGGGAAGCGGTGGAAAGGCCCCAAGGTCCGAGAGGAGCAGCGGAGTGGCAGGCGGTGGCGGATCCGGGGCCGACAGCAGCAGCCGTAGTGCGGAGATGGAAGACGGAGTAAGGGGTCTGCCATAGCGCTGGTGGGCCCACCGGAGGGCTCTGTCGAGGGCCTCATTGTTAAATGGCCCCAGGTTAGTACGGATCTTTGCTATAGTATGTGTATAATGTTGTATTAAGGTCTTTACATTTATAATCATGTCCTCCATTGTGTTCTCTTTCATTTTGTTTAAGACCAGATCGTCAGGTGCCGCCGGTTTAATGAATGCTGTAAGTTGAGCTACTTTCCTAGCCATCCCTAATGGTGGGATGCCTGTTCTAATGGATTCTTCTGTATGATGAATTGATTGTAATATTTGAAAATAATGTTTGATTAATTTCGGGTCTAGATCGGTTGAAGGACTCGTCCCGACCGGAGTCAATTTTACGTGTTTCTGTGGGTCTGTAAGGTGAGTGGGCCTACCCAATAGGCTAAACCTATTTCTAAAATCATTAGCCATTTCGTTAGAAGATAAAATGGAATGAAAATAAAAAAGGCCTAGGACTATTTACAAATAGAGGAGGGGGTTTGGGAGTTGGAGTTTTTAAAAAAGAACCAACATAGAGAAAAGAAGGAAAAGATAAAAGAGAGATGTAAAATCAACTAAATTAGAACAAGGTTAAAACCGTAGCTTGCAAAAGATGGCGATTAAAACAATAGATGCAGTTATAACCATAAGATAAACAAAGAATGTAAAATAATAATAATGTCATAACCGGTCAGCTGGTGCAATGTCTTTTAGCTAGGAGGCATGGTTAGCTTAGCAAGAATAAAATCGATTTCCCCAATCGGTTCCGTCGAGTAGTCTTTAGCTGGGAGGTAGGCTGTGCTTGGGTTAGGTGACAGGATGTCGTTGATCCGCCCGATGGGGTTGTAGAATATCCCAAAAACTGATTACAGTCCAAAGTTAAAAAAAGCTGAACACGTAGATGTCTCTGTACTCACCAGCCAAAAAAGCATTTGAAGGAGATTTGATTAAAACCAAAGGGAATGAGGTAATTTCCACAGGTGTTAAAAAAGTATAAAGTTTAATCGCTCCAAAATGCAGGTTGACCAAGTAAAAACAGACTTTGTTTAAAAGTAAGTTAAAACAAACGAAGTAAAATAATTAAAATAAAGTACATCCAAATTAAAAACTCCAAAGTTGCTAAAACAACAGTTCACCAGAATAACTGACTTTACATCCACAGAAATAGAGAGCGTTCCTAACGTTTCACCCAGTTAGGCTTCGTCAGAGGAAGGGTTAGGTGATAGGGTTAGGGTAAGGGCTACTTACCACTTTTGAAAAACGGTTTTTTTGAGCTAGTTCGGGCATACAGACGGGCGTGGGAATTCGGCGACCATCCTCGGATAGGACTAGGCCCAGCGGACTTGCTCAACAAATGTGGAAATGTGTGTTTTTTTTTTTCGTTTTTTTTTTTACAGAGGGGCGTGGAAATTCTGAATAGTGCCAGTGGTAGCCCTTGGGCCCCTCTCCATAGCCTAGAAATTTGGTGCCCCTAGTGGCAACTTTTTTTAACATGGGAAAACAGCTAAAATCAATCTCACGGGAGCAGGGGGAGGGGCGTGGGAACAAGGTTCCTATGGGTGGTAGGTATTGATGGGGCCGATGTCTGTGCAAAAATGTGGCCGCCTGGTGGCTTGTTTTGGTATAGAAAATCTCATTTTAAGTTTTCCACTATATGCGGGGAAAAAGGGGTGTTAACAATATTTTTAGTGGAAGGCATTTAGTGTGGAAGGTTCCCTAGGCTCCGTCGACAGGTCTGCGAAGTTTTGGAGTTGTAGCTAACTTCCTTCACATAGTTGCCATTGACCCCCAATGTAAAGATTTTGTGAAAATTTTGTGAACATTTGTGTGGAGTGAAAAAAAGTTCCCACAGAAAGTGTCTAGGAGCACATTTAGGGCATTTTGAGTCGTTTGGTGGTGGTCTGTGGTACATTTTTTAAAGTAGCTGGGCTCGGTCCGACCCTGAATCTGCAGGAATTATGTTTCTAGCCCCTTCCTAGGCCGAGAAAATTACTTAAAACCAATCCAAATAAATAGGGTTAGGGTTAGGAAATGTCATAATTTTTTTTTTTCCCACCACTAGTTGGCGCAATTGTGCCCAGCGATTATGGGTGAGTAGCTGGGCTCGGTCCGATCCTGAATCTGCAGGAATTATGTTTCTAGCCCCTTCCTAGGCCGAGAAAATAACTTAAAACCGATCCAAATGAATAGGGTTAGGAAATGTCAGCAATTAATTATTTCTCAACCACTAGTTGGCGCAATCGCGCCCAACGATTATAGGTGAGTAGCTGGGCTCGGTCCGATCCTGAATCTGCAGGAATTATGTTTCTAGCCCCTTCCTAGGCCGAGAAAATAACTTAAAACCGATCCAAATCAATTGACGTATGTTTAGGTTATTAAAAGTAGAAGGGAGATAGGTAGAGGCTTGAAAAAAAAAAATTAGAGTGTTTTAGAGCCCCCTGAGTCAGTCTGCACTGAGCCCGACGTAATTTTCCCCCAAATAGATTTCCCCCCATTGACAATGCATGGAGAGGCTAACCCTGAGCCTTAGAGAAAGGCCATTGGGCTTGGCATGGCAAAACCCTACAGGTAAGTAAGGTAAGCACAGTTAAGTAAGGTAAGCACAGTTAAGTAAGGTAAGCACAGTTAAGTAAGGTAAGCACAGTTAATTAAGCTAAGCACAGTTAAGTAAGGTAAGCACAGTTAACCTCTTAAACCCGAGCGCCCCCGGGGGCGGGGGCAGCTGCGCCAACGTGTGCTGTAAACAGCTGTAAACAGCACCACCATGCTCCAACATGTCCATGGTGCATACCCACGTAACGGGAAGAAGCTCGGCTAAAAGCCCATGATAACCATTTTTACCTAAACAAAATACAATTCTAACACCAAGCAACTAAATGAGCCCATAGCAAAACACGCAAAACGTGCATGCGCTCATACTGGCCGCCGCCGATTTCGCTACTTCATGCCACCCGAACAAACTATATGTCATATGAAAGCTGAGGCTTCACAGATTCCAATGATATAACGTCATCACTCTATGACGAAAACTCACCGAACTACACTGAAAAAAGTATAACCGTGCTCAAATTAAAAAAAAATATGTCCAGATATCACATCTAATATATTTGACTTCACAGAATCTAAATTGAGTCACTTGTTATGACGTGATTATTTTATGTTGATGTAAACAATAATACTGCTCTTGACTCAACCTTAAATCTTTGCCTTGATCCAAATGATTTTTTAACATTTCAGTTGTTGAACCAAACTAATATATTTGACTTCACAGAATCTAAATTGAGTCACTTGTTATGACCTGATTATTTTATGTTGATGTAAACAATAATACTGCTCTTGACTCAACCTTAAATCTTTGCCTTGATCCAAATGATTTTTTAACATTTCAGTTGTTGAACCAAACTAATATATTTGACTTCACAGAATCTAAATTTAGTCACTTGTTATGACCTGATTATTTTATGTTGATGTAAACAATAATACTGCACTTCACCCAACTTGATCCAAATGATTTTCTCAACATTGCCATTGTTGAACCAAACTAATATATTTACTTTCAACTAAATTAACATGAATTAAGGTTTGCATTGACACCAGTTAATTTATTTACATATAACCAAACTATAATTTCCAAATAAAAAAAGACCCTTGGCCAACAGATAACTTAAAATGTATTTATTCAACTTTAACATATGAACCGTAACATATTTGAGGGGGAGGAGAGAGGAGGTGAGGAGGAGAATGGAAAGGAGGAGAAAGGAGCAGATGAGAGGGAAGGAGATGGTGGAGAGAAGAGGAGAAAGGCTGGAGAGGGGAGGAGAAGGGTGGAGAGGGGAGAGGGGAACAGAGGAAAGGATGGAGAAGATGAGAGGCGGGACTAAATTCAAAACATTCACTCAAAGCTCAAAGCCCAACAATATAACATCTTAAATGGCTACAGCACCCGTGGCTAGGTGCAACTACCATACTAATACTACAATAATAATAATAATTAATAAACATACTATAATAGTACTACTATCGGTTGTCGCTGAGGTTCTCCCCCTTTTAAAGTGCTGGGTAGCAGCTTAATACACAGACACACAAGCACAGGTGCATATACTGTGCATGCCGCAAACACACACAAGCATCTGTACACATGGCACACATAATACTGTGAAGTGTGGAGTTCACCATTCAGTTTGCGAATCTTGGGGCTCATCTTGTTGGAACCAAGCTCCATCAGGATCTTCTGAATAGCCTCAAAGGTGAACCTGAACCCCTTGAGATATTCCAAGTTAAGAGCATAACAGAGTCCAAAGAGCATTACCACTCCAGCTGCCACGGAAGGCAACTCAGTGAGGACTTCTACACCATCAATGATGATCCCGATCTCTTTGGGCTGTTGTAGAAGGCTTGAGTTCTCTCTGAAGACGAAGACCGCCATGGTGGTACTGTCTAGCTCTTGCTTGGCTTGATCTATCTGGGACGTCTGAGGTAAAATATAGGACAACATGTATAAGTGAACAACTGCAGTGAGTGAGGCACACCTGATTAATTAACACATCCAATGGCAGAGCGGTCAAGCTTCCCCCAGGATTAGTAAAGTTACATCTCATCATTGAGAGACAGAACAGATCTGGACATACCGTGTATTCTTTTATCAGGTCCTCAACACATTCTCCCAGGTAGATGATAAGAGATTTGAGGACACATTCCCTTCTGACATCAGCATCTGCCTCCTGCAGAGACAGTGAAAAATAGTTACTCTGCAATGTGGAGGATAGGCAAGCTTTTGAATTCCCATCTCTACCACAAACAGTGCAGTGTCGGTGCTTGTACGATTGGATCCATATCACAAATTAATTTGAAGCAGAGCCATACAGGGGCCATCTACGTATGAGCCATCTCAACCCGGTCTCACGAAAAGACGTGACACTGTCATGTTATTTAATCTATTGAAACGTGATCAGGATCACGTATTTTCAAATTTTTCGTGTTAAAAAGCACAAATTTCAAACCCATGTATTTCAATTGGAAGTATTTGTCGTGTCACCAGCACGACTTCCAAACTAAGGTTCTGTGCGGGAGCGTTCTCCCTAATGTCCCTTAAGGAGCTCCGTACAGTAGCCTACATTTATTGTTAAGAATTGTGAACAATATGACAGCTTTAGGCCACCCCTTTCTACTTTCACCTTTGATTCTGAGAAATTGTGACAATTCACGGATATAGGCTATTAAATGCAGGTGCGCTGCTCAGGCAAACCGCGAAAGAAAAAAGGGTAGCTGCTTAATCTGTTCTTTTTAGAATTGTATGTCTTGATGTTTTGATCTAGCCATACGCTATGTGAATGGAAGTCTGCGTCGATGCCTCGCAAGTCCAGTGTCGCGAGCGGACGTGACATCTAGAAGTCATACCGTATAATAATGGGTTATTATCATTAATATTGATGCGTAGGGGTTGATTATAACTCTTGTTTATTGTTTATACCACAGTCTGGGGAAATACTCGTATTCTGATTGGCTGCAGGGTGTGTATTATCTCCTGATATAGGCCTACAGACACCTGCTAAGTAGTTCCAGTCAGTGTTTAGATTCTCGACCCGACCCGCGCGCCGGGTCGGGTCGATATTTCCCACCACTATCCTCGGGCCGGGCCTTTGATCGAGCGTTTTTACTTTTATTTTATCATTATCATAAATTAGCCTAATCTGAGGAGAAATCTATGCCATAAACAGAAATATTATGGGTCTTTATTACACGGGTCTTCTCAATGCCGTGGAACGCTCCGTTCACTTGCATGGGTCCGGGGATATCTCGGGATTGGTTTCTTTATTAATCGAATGGGAAATGCAATAGGCCTATTTTAGGACCGAATCACCGTTGAACTTGTTTCTAATAACATTTCTAGCGAGAAATATACTTTTTACTTGCATAATCTTTAGTCAGTGATTACGTCTGATCTTTAGTTTTATAGTTATTAGGAAGATTTTATCGGCTCGCTCGCATGTTTCAATGACGTCAGGTTGCTAAGGACGCTGCTTTCGCTAAACTAGCAGCTCACACACACACACACACACACACACACACACACACAATGCATTTCGCTGCAGATATTCCCTCAATTATTATTACTTTCAAAACGTTGGCCAAGGTGGAATATCCTTTTTATTTGGGCTGCTTCTAGGACATTTTGGGTGGATTTTGAACGGTATGTGGGCGGGACGTTTTTTGCAGGACCTGCAACCCTGCGCTGTTGCCCGGGGTGCTGAAATGCTCCGGAACAGATCTGGATCCACTATGGCCAAAAGACTTGTATGCCCCCCCCCCCCCCCCCCCCCCCTTAAATAAATTCTATGGCAGAATAAAGAATAAATTCATGCATTATCATTCAACTTGAACATGTGTTTTTACAGTATAGCGTGGTGGAGGGCTGACGTATGTTGCCCAACCCGGAAGTGAGCGTCGCCCTGGTTTCCCTTGACAAAAAGCCAACGGGTTTTTCCATTGGATTTTGGATTATTGCAGAAAAATTAGCATCTTTGAAGCACCTCCTCAAAAACTGAAAATAAATAAATAAATAAAAATATCTGTGCTCCAAAGAACGAAATGTAAACCAATGCATTCTGAATAATAATAATACATTTAATTTAGAGGCGCCTTTCAAGACACCCAAGGTCACTTTACAGAGCATATAGTCATCATTCAAAACTATGTAAAACAGACTAGGAATAAAAGAAAAACAGAGGTTAAACATGAAGAATAATAGAATAATAATAATTAATAACACTCAAAGATGCCTACAGTGAAGGGGGGACCTCACTAACCACCACCAATGAGTAGCACCCACTTGGGTGATGAATGGGAGTGTTTCTCCGATTTTTCCATGCTACACAGAACGAAATGTAAACCCATGCAAATAAAGACTTCATGTTCATAATCATTTAAATATCATTAATCTCCTGAGTGTGTCGAGTGGTATTCTATTTTTTTCAACGGGGCTGCATCCAGTCACTTGACCGTCATGGTTGCTATGGTGGTTGCTATCGACCGCCCCCTCTAATCCTTACATGGTTCTAAAAACCACGCGGCAAAGGAGCTGCCGTCCATTGTGTTGTTTTTGTCGTTAACTAGGGTCAGATGGTTAAAAAATAGACAGATATTCCAAGGTATCCTTAAAAGGCAGCTTGGATGTTTTTATTTTGTGCAGTTTAGACTTCTTTTAGAACCTATTTTTTAAAGCAAAACACCAAGCTCATTGATTTAACGAGGCAGGGTTATTTGAAACAATTTATTGAATAAATATTTATGAGAGGTCATTCCTTCTCCTGAGTTTGCTTCCTATTTATGTCTAGTGTACACCCCTACTGTCAACAAGCATCACCCCCCCCCCCCCTCCCCATATGGATTTGGAGAATTGCTGCCACGTCCCGGTGGTGGAGGTATCATATATATGAAAGAGGGCATTCAATTATACTACAATGATCAATTAGGAGGCCGAAGCCCTAAAGGAAGTGATGCAATAGGTGACTGAGTCAACAACATTTAAGTAAGCCTTGGGGTCTCTTATATATCAAAGGGGGTCTCAAAGGACGCATATACGCTTCAACCTGTGGCTTACAGGAAATGACTCAGCAAGTGCTCCATCTCGTTGCGCCTCACCCAGCGGCTCGGTTGCAAGATTTTGGCCTGAAGTTCTTCCCAGACCTACACCGTAGCCATCCAACCTGCATATCGGAGAATCAGGCCTCTCTGGTAACCCTTCCTTTTACAGTCCCCTAATTACTAGGTATTTACCCGGTACATACATGGTAAATCATAGTGTATTACTGGGTAATTGCCACTGGTAATAAGAAGGTAAATACAGAGGTAGTTACCCGGTAAATACATGGTAAATCATAGTGTATTACTGGGTAATTACCACTGGTAATAAGAAGGTAAATACAGAGGAATTATCCGGTAAATTATAGTGTATTACTGTGTAATTACCACTGGTAATAAGAAGGTAAATACAGAGGAATTACAGCTGAAGTACTAAGTAAAACCTCCACTATTACCCATCAACTCAACTAAGTAGCGTGTAGTTGTAACTGTTTTAGGTTGGTAATAACTCTGATATTGTGTACTTCCTAGGAAATTAGGCAACCAATTCTTATAAACACCTATTATCCAAGGTTTATGTTGGTAACAGCCCAAATTTAATGATGTATTATCTAGAAATTAGCATAGTGCTTTCCAATAAAATACTATTTCTTAGTTATTATTCATAGCTACACCCATTTAGAAAGGGTTTATTCGATTTACCACTATGGAATTACTTACCTGGTAACAACCCTCTGCAGGAACAGTTTTCCTCTAGTGTCATGGTACATCTTCTTAAATACTGGGTACAAAGCCGTTTGTTTCCATGGTATTACCAGGTTCTTACCATATAATTTATAATAGATTCCATTATCCATGCAGTCAACACAAACATGTACCGTGTACGTTCTGCGACGTTACCAAGTAAAACACGACAACTTACCCAGTAATTATGCTGAAACTGTACTGTAAAAGGAAGCCTCGTTTGTTTCCATGGTATTACCAGGTTCTTACCATATAATTTGTAATACATTATTCCCTTTTCCATGCAGTCAACACAAACTTGTACCATGTACGTTCTGTGACGTTACCAAGTAAAACACGACAATTTACCCAGTAATTAAGCTGAAACTGTACTGTAAAAGGAAGCCTCGTTTGTTTCCATGGTATTACCAGGTTCTTACCATATAATTTGTAATACATTATTCCCTTTTCCATGCAGTCAACACAAACTTGTACCATGTACGTTCTGTGACGTTACCAAGTAAAACACGACAATTTACCCAGTAATTAAGCTGAAACTGTACTGTAAAAGGAAGCCTCGTTTGTTTCCATGGTATTACCAGGTTCTTACCATATAATTTGTAATACATTATTCCCTTTTCCATGCAGTCAACACAAACTTGTACCATGTACGTTACCAAGTAAAACACGACAATTTACCCAGTAATTAAGCTGAAACTGTACTGTAAAAGGAAGCCTCGTTTGTTTCCATGGTATTACCAGGTTCTTACCATATAATTTGTAATACATTATTCCCTTTTCCATGCAGTCAACACAAACTTGTACCATGTACGTTCTGCGACGTTACCAAGTAAAACATGACAATTTACCCAGTAAGTAAGCTGAAACTGTACTGTAAAAGGAAGCCTAGTTTGTTTCCATGGTATTACCAGGCTCTTACCATGTAAGTTGTAACTGGTTATTCCCTTTTCCATGCAATCAACACAAACCATATATGTTCTGGAACATCGTTCACCAGTAGTTAAGCACTTTAATTGTTGTTATAAAACCCCAAACCACTGTTGATGAAAGGCATATTAGAATTAAACAAAATCAAAGGCTTATCTTTCAAACAATGCATATCTCACAAACAGGCACTGAACACTGAAGAAATCGGACAAAAAAAAGCCGTCCACATCAACTCAATTTAAATGTTACTGATGGTGTTTTCATAAAACACATGACATTGTTATGGCAAGTGACCACAAGGAAGACTGCTTCAACCTCTTCAATTTGAATAAGCGGTGAATGCCATGCAGCAATCTGCCTATGGGAGCATCTTTGTGGTCATTCGCAAACCAATGAGTCCACTCGATGAATGAGAGATGACTCTTTAGTGTCTTCTCTGTGAGGTATCCCTGCAGTCTCCACATCTGGGATTTGAAGGCTGACCAAGACCTGACCAGGTACCTCCAAATCTCCCCTTCCATACTGTAATAAAGAATCAGAAGACAAGAAAATAAACATTAGGACTGTCAATTAATGAACATTTCTAGAACATGTAGAACTCAAAGATTATTTTTGTTTATTAGTTAAAAAAGGATGCTGATCCTCTGGCCATTGTGTTTGGTCATATTGAAAAGAGAAAAAGGCATAGCCATAAATACAGTTAATAGGACGGGAGGGGACAGGCTGTTAGCTCCGATTAGCACTTTAGCATCGAGCTAGCGGAGCTTGTCATTCAAATAACTCGGCCATGTTGTTTAAAACCTATAACACCCAATTTATTAAAATATCCGGATTTAATCGGGCTCTCTCCCATAAGTACAGTTAATAGGACGGGAAGAGACAGGCTCTGTTAGCCCCGGTTAGCGCGATGCTAAAGAGCAGCTCTACCGGAGCATGCCACCTCAACAGGTGCAAGTTAGCCTCCGGTTTGATATTCGCCGGATATTCGGTTTACCACCCAACCGGATTCATCAACATAAGTGCAATACATCACGGGCTTAGTATGTTGAGGACGGTTTAGGACGGCGTATCGCGAAAATCACAAACACATGTTGTCGCCATCGATGTCTGTGCAACAACGTCATTTACGTTCTGGCTGCTACCTGTTTTAGGGACCGTCAACAAGTTACACAAACCGACTGGTGGCAGAGACGTTACCATGGAATTGTTTCTGGAAATAAATCATATAAAATAACATAAAAATCACTAAAAAAATACATTTTGTCACCTGATTGTAGTAGTAGTTGCCAATGGTGGGCTGCTACTTACTGCAGGTAACTTTGCTAATATATTGCATTATTGTTAAACGGGATGCAATTAATAATTTCAAATATAGTTTAGTCGATTTTTGTCGAATATTAAACTATTAACTGCATTATGATTAACTATATTTCAATATATTTGTGTGATTAATTTCCTGTCTGAAACAATTCCATGGTAACGTCTCTGCCACCAGTCGGTGAGTGTAACTTGTTGACGGTCCCTAAAACAGGTAGCAGCCAGAACGTAAATGACGTTGTTGCACAGACATCGATGGCGACAACATGTGTTTGTGATTTTCGCGATACGCCGTCCTAAACCGTCCTCAACATACTAAGCCCGTAATGTATTGCACTTATGTTGATGAATCCGATTGGGTGGTAAACCGAATATCCGACGAATATCAAACCGGAGGCTAACTTGCACCTGTTGAGGTGGCATGCTCCGGTAGAGCTGCTCTTTAGCATCGCGCTAACCGGGGCTAACAGAGCCTGTCTCTTCCCGTCCTATTAACTGTACTTATGGGAGAGAGCCCGATTAAATCCGGATATTTTAATAAATTGGGTGTTATAGGTTTTAAACAACATGTCCGAGTTATTTGAATGACAAGCTCCGCTAGCTCGATGCTAAAGTGCTAATCGGAGCTAACAGCCTGTCCCCTCCCGTCCTATTAACTGTATTTATGGCTATGCCTTTTTCTCTTTTCAATATGACCAAACACAATGGCCAGAGGATCAGCATCCTTTTTTAACTAATAAACAAAAATAATCTTTGAGTTCTACATGTTCTAGAAATGTTCATTAATTGACAGTCCTAATGTTTATTTTCTTGTCTTCTGATTCTTTATTACAGTATGGAAGGGGAGATTTGGAGGTACCTGGTCAGGTCTTGGTCAGCCTTCAAATCCCAGATGTGGAGACTGCAGGGATACCTCACAGAGAAGACACTAAAGAGTCATCTCTCATTCATCGAGTGGACTCATTGGTTTGAGAATGACCACAAAGATGCTCCCATAGGCAGATTGCTGCATGGCATTCACCGCTTATTCAAATTGAAGAGGTTGAAGCAGTCTTCCTTGTGGTCACTTGCCATAACAATGTCATGTGTTTTATGAAAACACCATCAGTAACATTTAAATTGAGTTGATGTGGACGGCTTTTTTTTGTCCGATTTCTTCAGTGTTCAGTGCCTGTTTGTGAGATATGCATTGTTTGAAAGATAAGCCTTTGATTTTGTTTAATTCTAATATGCCTTTCATCAACAGTGGTTTGGGGTTTTATAACAACAATTAAAGTGCTTAACTACTGGTGAACGATGTTCCAGAACATATATGGTTTGTGTTGATTGCATGGAAAAGGGAATAACCAGTTACAACTTACATGGTAAGAGCCTGGTAATACCATGGAAACAAACTAGGCTTCCTTTTACAGTACAGTTTCAGCTTACTTACTGGTTAAATTGTCATGTTTTACTTGGTAACGTTGCAGAACGTACATGGTACAAGTTTGTGTTGACTGCATGGAAAAGGGAATAATGTATTACAAATTATGTGGTAAGAACCTGGTAATACCATGGAAATAAACAAGGCTTCCTTTTACAGTACAGTTTCAGCTTAATTACTGGGTAAATTGTCGTGTTTTACTTGGTAACGTCGCAGAACGTACATGGTACAAGTTTGTGTTGACTGCATGGAAAAGGGAATAATGTATTTCAAATTATATGGTAAGAACCTGGTAATACCATGGAAACAAACGAGGCTTCCTTTTACAGTACAGTTTCAGCTTAATTACTGGGTAAATTGTCGTGTTTTACTTGGTAACGTCACAGAACGTACATGGTACAAGTTTGTGTTGACTGCATGGAAAAGGGAATAATGTATTACAAATTATATGGTAAGAACCTGGTAATACCATGGAAACAAACAAGGCTTCCTTTTACAGTACAGTTTCAGCTTAATTACTGGGTAAATTGTCGTGTTTTACTTGGTAACGTCACAGAACGTACATGGTACAAGTTTGTGTTGACTGCATGGAAAAGGGAATAATGTATTACAAATTATATGGTAAGAACCTGGTAATACCATGGAAACAAACGAGGCTTCCTTTTACAGTACAGTTTCAGCTTAATTACTGGGTAAATTGTCGTGTTTTACTTGGTAACGTCACAGAACGTACATGGTACAAGTTTGTGTTGACTGCATGGAAAAGGGAATAATGTATTACAAATTATATGGTAAGAACCTGGTAATACCATGGAAACAAACGAGGCTTCCTTTTACAGTACAGTTTCAGCTTACTTACTGGGTAAATTGTCGTGTTTTACTTGGTAACGTCGCAGAACGTACTTGGTACAAGTTTGTGTTGACTGCATGGACAATGAAATGTATTATAAATTATATGGCAAGAACCTGGTAATACCATGGAAACAAACGAGGCTTCCTTTTACAGTACAGTTTCAGCTTAATTACTGGGTAAGTTGTCGTGTTTTACTTGGTAACGTCGCAGAACGTACATGGTACATGTTTGTGTTGACTGCATCGATAATGGAATCTATTATAAATTATATGGTAAGAACCTGGTAATACCATGGAAACAAACGGCTTTGTACCCAGTATTTAAGAAGATGTACCATGACACTAGAGGAAAACTTCCTGCAGAGGGTTGTTACCAGGTAAGTAATTCCATAGTGGTAAATCGAATAAACCCTTTCTAAATGGGTGTAGCTATGAATAATAACTAAGAAATAGTATTTTATTGGAAAGCACTATGCTAATTTCTAGATAGTACATCATTAAATTTGGGCTGTTACCAACATAAACCTTGGATAATAGGTCTTTATAAGAATTGGTTGCCTCATTTCCTAGGAAGTACACAATATCGGAGTTATTACTGTTGGGCAAAATAACCTGCTGAGCACATCACATGTACATTATAAATATAGCTAACTCCCACCCTAGCTTGAGGAGCACAACACATGGCAGTCACGTTACAATATAGTCAATTTTTAACACATAACACACACATGAGAACATGGTCAGGTGAAGGCCAGAACCAAGGCCCCATCTCTCCTCCCGGCAAATGGTAAACACTCAGACAATGCACCGTTTCATCCTCAGAACGGGAGGGCCACAAGCAGGAGACTCTGTGAGACTCTCCCCCGTCAGGAAGAACACAAGAAGATATACATGCATACACTAGAGCCTGGGAGGCAAGGTCAACCAAAGACACACAGAACCATACACATCTCAAACGCACACACCTCATCGAGAGGAAGATACAGCATAAGAGTGTATCACACAGGAACTCATCCCTTCTTCTGCAGCAGACCTTCCACGGAGGCGAAGCTCTGGACGAACCATCAGCGCTGATTAGGGACTTAGACATATTCGATTTCTCACGCTTTATGACTCTGTATAACCGTTGCCACTTTACTTAATAAATCCAAGGTCCTCGTGCCGATAGACTTTATTACCTCTCCGTCTCATTTCATCTGGTCCAGTAACTAGACAGACCGTTTTTCCCAACATTACCAACCTAAATCAGTTACAACTACACGCTACTTAGTTGAGTTGATGGGTAATAGTGGAGGTTTTACTTAGTACTTCAGCTGTAATTCCTCTGTATTTACCTTCTTATTACCAGTGGTAATTACACAGTAATACACTATAATTTACCGGATAATTCCTCTGTATTTACCTTCTTATTACCAGTGGTAATTACCCAGTAATACACTATGATTTACCATGTATTTACCGGGTAACTACCTCTGTATTTACCTTCTTATTACCAGTGGCAATTACCCAGTAATACACTATGATTTACCATGTATGTACCGGGTAAATACCTAGTAATTAGGGGACTGTAAAAGGAAGGGTTACCGCCTCTCTTTAATAATGACAAAAAGTTATGAGAGGAATACACATAAACTTTTGTTGTCTCATAAGTGGCGTGGTGTCGGCTGCTTTTGACCTTTTGACCCCAGACTTCTGAGGGAATAGCTGAATCAATTCATTAGTCAATCAGAAGTATGTAAATATCTTCCCGGTGTCGTAAGAGGGCGAACAAGGTGTCCTTCAACATCTACGCTTCCAGGCGATTGCAATGGTGCCACACATGAGCATATTCGAACATGTTTAATGGTAGTAATTAGCTGTCGAAATTGGAGGCCTTAATCAATAATGAGCAGCTATTGATTTACTTTCCGATAGAAATTTGTGACAAATGACATATTATTTAGCATCTACACGTTGAGCTGAGTCCAATGACACCAAGCATGACACTCTAGCAAATGTATTTTACATGGTACATATGGTCTAGGACATGATCTCGGTGTGGCAAGAGGGCAAGCTTGATCTCATTGGACTCAGCTTAACGTGTAGATGCTAAATAACATGTAATTTGTCAAGAATCTCCATCGGGAAGCAAATCTATAGCTGGTCATTATTGATAAAGGCCCCCAAAATCGACAGCTAATTACTACCCCGAAACTTATTCAAAAATATGATCATGTGTGGCACTGTTGCAATCGCCTCGAAACGTAGATGTCAAAGGACACCTTGTTTGCCCCCTTACGCCTCCGGGAAGATATTTTCATACTTCTAATGGATTGATTCATATTTTAAGGTTCTCGGAGTGAGACTTTAGGCGGCTGCAGCAGAAGTGTTGAGACGAAAGATGATATCAAGACATTTATAGAATATTCCGATTCACATTATGATTCTTCGTCATAACTATCCGACCAAACATCCTTCACATTCACTGAGCGAAGATTATGAAAGTCCAGGCCCCCCTCCATCTCGTTGCACCTGCACCCAGCGGCTCGCTTGTATGATTTTGGCCTGAAGTTCTTCCCAGACCTACACCCTAGCTATCCAACATGCATATCTTAGAATCAGGCCTCTCTTTAATAGTGACAAAAAGTTATGAGAGAAATACACATGAACTTTTTGTTACCTCATAAGCGGCGTGGTGCCGGCTCCTTTTGACCTTTTGACCCCAGACTTCAAAAACGTGGCCACAGGCCAGCTGTGTACCTGAGTTTTGGACACTCGGGTAAAGAGAGGGGCGGAACTGTCAACCGACCACCATCTGGTTGTGAGTTGGATCAGGGAATGGGGGAAATTTCCGGATAGACCTGGTAAGCCCAAACGAGTAGTGCGGGTGAACTGGGAACGTCTGGAGGAGGCCCCCGTCCTAGGTATCTTCAACTCACACCTCCGGCGGAGCTTTTCTGGCATTCCTGTGGAGGTTGGGGGCATTGAGCCGGAGTGGGCGGTGTTCAAAGCCTCCATTGCTGAAGCTGCGGTGGCTAGCTGTGGCCTCAGGGTCTTAGGCTCCTCAAGGGGCGGTAACCCTCGGACACCGTGGTGGACTACGGTGGTCAGGGAAGCCGTCCGACTGAAGAAGGAGGCCTTCCGGGATATGATATCCTGGAGGACTCCTGACTCGGTTGCAGGGTACCGACAGGCTCGAAGGGCTGCAGCGGCTGCCGTGTCGGAGGCTAAGCAGCGGGTGTGGGAGAAGTTCGGAGAGGCCATGGAGAAGGACTTTCGGTCGGCACCAAAGTGTTTCTGGAAGACTATCCGGCACCTCAGGAGGGGGAAACGGGGAACCATCCAAGCTGTGTACAGTAAGGATGGGACTCTGTTGACCTCAACTGAGGAGGTCGTCGGACGTTGGAAGGAACACTTTGAGGAACTCCTGAATCCGAATAACACGCCCTCTATGTTGGAGGCAGAGCTCGAGGTTGATGGTGTTTCGTCGTCAATTTCCCTGGTGGAGGTCACTGAGGTAGTCAAACATCTCCGCAGTGGCAAAGCCCCAGGGATTGATGAGATCCAGCCAGAAATGCTAAAGGCTCTGGGTGTTGAGGGGCTGTCATGGTTGACACGCCTATTCAACATCGCGTGGGAGTCGGGTACAGTGCCAAAGGAGTGGCAAACCGGGGTGGTGGTTCCCCTGTTCAAAAAGGGGGACCAGAGAGTGTGTGCCAATTACCGGGGTATCACACTTCTCAGCCTCCCTGGTAAAGTCTACTCCAAGGTGCTGGAAAGGAGGGTTCGGCCGATCGTCGAACCTCAGATTGAAGAGGAACAATGCGGTTTTCGCCCCGGACGTGGAACTACGGACCAGCTCTTCGCCCATCCGGTCTACATGTGTTTTGTGGATCTGGAGAAGGCGTATGACCGGGTCCCCCGGGAGAAACTGTGGGAGGTGCTGCGGGAGTATGGGGTAAGGGGGTCTATCCTCAGGGCCATCCAATCTTTGTACTCCCAAAGCGAGAGCTGTGTTCGTGTTCTCGGCAGCCAGTCAGTTTCGTTCTCAGTGGGTGCTGGTCTCCGCCAGGGCTGCGCCTTGTCACCAATCCTGTTTGTGATATACATGGACAGGATATCGAGGCGTAGTCGTGGTGGGGAGGGGTTGCAGTTCGGTGGTCTGAGGATCTCGTCACTGCTTTTTGCAGATGATGTGGTCCTCATTGGATCATCGGCCTGTGACCTTCAGCACTCACTGGATCGGCTGGCGGCCGAGTGTGAAGCGGCTGGGATGAGGATCAGCACCGCTAAATCTGAGGCCATGACTCTTAGCAGGAAACCGGTGGATTGCTTACTCCGGGTAGGAAATGAGTCCTTAGCCCAAGTGAAGGAGTTCAAGTACCTCGGGGTCTTGTTCGCGAGTGAGGGTACTATGGAGCGTGAGATTGGCCGGAGAATCGGAGCAGCGGGGGCGGTATTGCGTTCGCTTTACCGCACCGTTGTAACGAAAAGAGAGCTGAGCCGCAAGGCAAAGCTCTCGATCTACTGGTCGATCTTCGTTCCTATCCTCACCTATGGTCATGAGGGCTGGGTGATGACCGAAAGGACGAGATCGCGGGTACAAGCGGCCGAGATGAGTTTTCTCAGAAGGGTGGCTGGCGTCTCCCTTAGGGATAGGGTGAGAAGCTCAGCCATCCGTGAGGAACTCGGATTAGAGCCGCTGCTCCTTTACTTAGAAAGGAGTCAGCTGAGGTGGTTCGGGCATCTGGTAAGGATGCCCACTGGGCGCCTTCCTTGGGAGGTGTTTCAGGCACGTCCAGTGGGGAGGAGACCTCGGGGAAGACCCAGGACTAGGTGGAGAGATTATATCTCAACACTGGCCTGGGAACGCCTCGGGATCCCCCCGTCAGAGCTGGTCAATGTGGCCCGGGAAAGGGAAGTCTGGGGCCCCCTGCTTGAGCTGCTCCCCCCGCGACCCGACCCCGGATAAGCGGTCGAAAATGAGATGAAAATGAGATGAGATAAAATAAAAGTAAAAACGCTCGATCAAAGGATTTGCCATCACCGAGGATAGTGATGGCAAATATCGACCCGACCCGGCCCGCGGGTCGGGTCGGGTCGGGCTCGGGCTCGGGCAGAGAATCTAAACACTGACTGGAACTACTTAGCAGGTGTCTGTAGGCCTATATCAGGAGATAATACACACCCTGCAGCCAATCAGAATACGAGTATTCCCCCAGACTGTGGTATAAACAATAAACAAGAGTTATAATCAACCCCGACGCATCAATATTAATGATAACCCATTATTATACGGTATGACTTCTAGATGTCACGTCTGCTCGCGACACTGGACTTGCGAGGCATCGACGCGGACTTCCATTCACATAGCCAAAAACAAGACAATAGATCTATGGCTAGATCAAAACATCCAGACATACAATTCTAAAAAGAACAGATTAAGCAGCTACCCTTTTTTCTTTCGCGGTTTGCCTGAGCAGCGCACCTGCATTTAATAGCCTATATCCGTGAATTGTCACAATTTCTCAGAATCAAAGGTGAAAGTAGAAACGGGTGGCCTAAAGCTGTCATATTGTTCACAATTTTTAACAATAAATGTACTGTACGGAGCTCCTTAAGGGACATTAGGGAGAACGCTCCCGCACAGAACCTTATTTTGGAAGTCGTGCTGGTGACACGACAAATACTTCCAATTGAAATACATGGGTTTGAAATTTGTGCTTTTTAACACGAAAATTTTGAAAATACGTGATCCTGATCACGTTTCAATAGATTAAATAACGTGACAGTGTCACGTCTTTTCGTGAGACCGGGTTGGCCATCTATGTCAGAGACCACTGACAGTCTCTCTTAGAAGAGGGAAGACTGGATGGCACTTTGCCTGGTCAGGCCAATCCTGCCTTTTACAGCCCTCTCTCAAGACCTGCCAGTGGTCATTGACGTGTTCGCATCCTGGATGTCTCTGCTTTCAACTAATTAATGCTGTGGATGAATGTGGATTTGACCTGGAATCAAGGTATTGTTCCTCCAAACCCCCTGAAATGCAACTGTGTTTGCACCAGAGGAAGGGCACCTGCTGCTTATTGCAAAGCCCACACATCCTTCTGCTCGACCGACACACACACACACACACACACACACACACACACACACACACACCCACACACACACACACACACACACCCTACCAACAGTTTAAAAAGACGCAGCATTTGCCAAATTATGACTATAACCATAATCACTGACATCAAAATAAAAATGGAAAAGGATACCTATCCCCATCAGACAAGGGTTAAAATGCTAACTGTTGTTGGTGGTTAATTATACACAACATCATACCTGATCAAGAAACTCCAGGATCGTGGCAGTTTTTGCTTTGGTTGCTCCTCCTTTCTTTCTGATGATCTTCAGTAGCTGCGAGGAGTACTTGTCCAGCTGGGCCATGCATCTCGTCAGCAAGGGAACTGCAGCAACCCGCAAAAACTCGGCATTGATCTGTACATGAGGAAGCAGTGGACAATTGTTTTTTTTATTATAGAAGACCAACTTGTCACAAGAATTCATTATAATCCACACAACATTATTTTACCTTCAAGGCATTAGTATAGAAGAGGTTAAGAAAGGTATACCTCTTGCATCTGAAATAGAGCTGGCCATCTTTCCATGAGGTTCTCGATGGAAGGCTTCTGATCCACAACCTCTTGCCTCCTAAAGTCGAAGGTCCAGGCCATCTTCTCCCGTATGGTTTTCTCATTGTTTCTCTTCTTTACTTCAGTCAGAAGCAATGTTCTCTCTTGCTCCAGGCTTTCTGGAGTCGCAATGCTGGTCTGAGGATAGAAATTGGCCTCACCTCTTCTTGCCTTTTTGTTGTTCTTTGCTGGGAGGGGATATCGTCTCGTGACTTATGTTTGGGAGTATTCACCATGAGCTCAGTGCGATAGTTGCACATCTTACTCTTCAGTCTAATTTTCCATCCGTAGCTCTCATTGAAGGAGTCTGATTGCCTCAGGCAGGGATGCTTAATTGTCAGAGCCACTGCAACATCACCCAAGTCTGCATCAGTGGGGTATGCCTTGTAGGAGAAAATCTTCTCTGCCAATCTTTCCAGTATGTCGGACAGCATTTTTGACGAAGGGGTCAGTCTAGTTTGGTTCCTTGTGTATTCAGCATTCCCTTTCTCGAGTTGACCTTCTGTTTCAAAGGAGAAGGTCGGGATGTTGAACTGCCAGGGCTCTGTTCGGAGTCTCCCGGAGGGGCTGCTGCTGAGTATGACTGTGTCACCTGAATCAGTGTGTGCTGAGAGGGAGCTTGAGTCTAGCTCACTCAAATTAGATGAGACACTGTCTATAAATTCCAGAATGATATCACTATCAGGAACAAGCGGTATGACCTTGATGGTGGCAAGATCCTTGATCGAGGAGGTTGTGCTCAGGTTAACAAATGTTCCACCAAAGTCCACATCCTTGTATTGCAGCCTGATGCATCCAATAAGTTGGCATGCTTCTTGGACCTGTTCAATGAGCTCTTCAACGGTCTCTGGCACCAGTGGTAGATCCATCCTCACTGAGCTGTCGTCACTCAACAAGATGAGGAGTCGTATCGGATTTGCCATATTGACCAATCAAGTTACGTCTCGGCGTGAGGCTCCAGAAAGCTGCTTCAATACCACCTAAAATAACAAAGGACCGGGAAATACAAGAGACATGTCATCAGCTCGCTCGGTTTCTACAGATGAATAAAAGCATTTTTTCCGAATGATAGCCTATCTGAGCATGGCTAACAACAAGCAAGGTTAAGGACTGTTATTACCTGGATGTGTTGAAGGAAGGTGAATGTAGATGGTGATGCCCAGGCCACCGATGGAAGTGCAGGCTGGTGTCAAAAACGTCCTGGATGTCTTTACACACAACAGGACCAAAGCATTACTTCACATTCACAAACACATTGTGTGGGCATAAAGACAGGTTATAATTGTAATAAGTGCAGATTACAGTGTCAATTAAGTGCCCATTTAACCTTTTTAGTAGAATTAATTATATGCAAATAGGATGTTTTAGAGAAAATGCAGACCTTAAACTTGAATATATCTCTTCATCAAACGCGCTCCTCCCACAGTGTAATCCACCAGCGGATATGGATCAGTCAGTTCATCTGGCGCCACAAGTATTACGTCTTTGGTGGAGCTCACTTCAAGTTTAAAGGCCCTGAAGTGTTCCAAGTGCCACGCACTCAGCTTCCGAACAATGAAAAAAAGATTGTCCTTCAGAACCAACATGTGGATGATTTCTGTGAATTCAAGGATCTCTGCCAAAGATCCATGTGCAAGGATCATTCCAGTTCTGTAGTTGAATCCATCGTAAGTGACATTCTTTGCCAGACACACATTGTCCACGGTCGGGTGTTTCAGCCGTATAGCTTGTGCGATCTCCTCTTTCAACACATCAACAGAAAGAGTTGAAACATTTGACACTTCCAGAAGACGTTTTTGAGAGTACATTAATACCTGCTGTGCCATGTGAAATTGGTGTCGCTCTGCCAAAGACAACAACACATTCTTGAAAGATCTTGTATATCGAACAACTCTCTTAAAAAAACTGTGCTTTGCTTCAAATCTCAATGTCCAAAGACAGACTAATGGTCCAAATTTACGAATAAGTTGAGGATAGTGTTCCAAATAATGATGCTTAGGCAGCAGGTTGTAGTCTGGGAAAACCTCTTGAAGTCGTACTCTGTGCTCTGAGATCTTGAAATTCAAATATGCAATTGATTCCTCTGTATGAACAGGTGAGACAACAAGGTCCACAATATCCTTTAGATCAGTCAGTATTTTCCATGCAGGTTCTTCAACAGGCACCTTCTGGCCAACAAGGAAGGGGGAAAAACCTTAACAAACACCAGTTCTCGTGGGAATTGCCACCTATTGTCTTTCGAGATGCAAAGGTCAATGGCACTGGATGGGGACAATTAACTTTGTCAATCCACTTAAAGGGGAAATGTAGTATAGACTCGTTTAAATATGCGAATATGTGTAAAGTATTTCTTAGATGTGAAGATGGACAGACATAAAGCTATCTCTGCAGGAACAATCCCTTCAAATAAATCATGGACCAGATCTGGAGGGAAACCGGTAGTAACTTTGAAATGACCGAGTTTCTCAGAAAGGACACATCTCCTCTTGACACCACAGAGATTGTTCCTCTATGGTTTTGAGATGGTCTGCGTGAAGGGATTCTGTTCTTGATGTAAAAGCTCCACTGTCTACTTGCTTAGTTTGAATTTCTGATTTGGAAGCTGTACAAAATCGGCATACATGACCACCTGAAAAACTTTCAAGAAATCCAGCGATGCTGTGGGCTCCAAGATTGTCGGCTATAACACACTGCACTGTTCCCTTAACAGATTTCCCTAACTTTGGCAAAAACACACCATGCTGTTCCAAGGAAATTAAATCACAAATGAGAGGCTCGAGTACTGCTTCATAGCCATACACCTTCAAATCATTACTTCTGACTAGAAGAGCCAACTGTATCGATGACAGTGAGGATTGACAACCGGGGGACAGATTACCTAAAGTCCAATAGATGGCACAGATTTTATGTTTTCGTCGTGATGTCCCAATGGGATTACATATTTCGAAATCATCAATATAAAGGTTAAGTGAAATTGCACAGTCTTTAGACAGAAATGTGTTGTTTCTGAAAATTTCACCATCAAAGGGACAACTGTAAACTGCTTTATCACTCTCGGGTGACTGATATTTCCCTTTCAAATTGGCAGTCTTTATCAATATAGAATCTGAATTTAGAACCTGCTGCAATATTTTCAGCACGGATACATACTGTAAGGATTTTTTGTTCCTTTTGTCAAGAATATATTCCACTGGTGACACTACACCAAATTCTCTCCTATAATACGATTTGCGCTTCCAAGAAGTAGACAATGGGCCTTGTTTCACTATTGCTTTTTGAATTGGATGTGAAGAACATAGAACAGTGGCTAACTCTTCAACAACAGATGCTTCCACATGACAATCATTACCTCCCAAAACCTGATTAATTGTTTTTAGACTAAGTGGCACAGAGTCAGTTCCAATAAGATGTTGTAGTTCCTCAAGCAATTCGTTGACAGCTGTACTGGAGACTAAGTATGTATGTTCCAATTTAAGTAAAAGTGAAGCTAATTTCAGTTCAAATTCCTTTTCTAGATCTCTAGACTCTTCAGTAATTGGCTCATCCAGCTGTACTTCTTCATTCAGGTCAGAGTTCAATGAATCAGAAGGATTGGAACTGAGTGATGATGTGACAATTATTCCACTTTTAAAGTCATTAACGGTGCATGACTGATGTTTTCTCCATTTATGGGTCCGGAAACTGCTGTATATGTTTGTTTTGTATTAACAACCATCAAACATACAAGAGACTTGTTCATTTTTTTTCAAATGTTGATTGATATGAAGAAAAAAATCATACTCTGTGGAAAGCTGATTGTTGTCACAAATGTAGCACTTGAATGAAGAGATCTTTTGTGTGGACTCCTGAGAAGGATGATTCCTAGCAATATGTTTTTGTAGACCATTCCATGTCTTGGACGAACAGGGGCAATTTGCATGGATGCATGGGTAAGGACGGCGCCTACCGTGAAACCTATGGTCAATGCGGTAATGTTTCAGTAGCTCAGATCGTTCTGAAAATGACAGGCTGCAGTCTTTGCATTTCCACATCAGATACCTGAGAAAACAAAGGAAGTAATAGTAAATTCCCTACATACACCGATCTGTGTTGGTTCAATCAACAGAACTAAAACAAATAAGTAGTCCATCTGCTGCTATGAAAATGTGTAAATGAGGGAGGGTCTAATATTTAAGGGTGATTTGTGAAATGGTTAAAAAAAAGCAATGTGCAGTGTAGACGCAAGATATTAACTTTTCAGGTTGGATGAAGATGGCTACAGCCAGGGAACTGAAGAGAGCGACCACGTATTTCTGAAAGCATACAAAATAAAACAAACAATTACTACTCTCTGAAGACCACGTAATACAACACCAATAAATAAACGTTGCTGGGTGGAGAGCGAGAGAGTCTGTGTTTTCTCTCCACCCAATGACAGACCTCAGGTGAAGCTTCTACGTGCAGCAGAGTATGTGGGCTACAGCCACACTAACTGGAACTGCTAAGTAGTTCCAGTCAAATAGAGTACTAAAGGGAAAACGTCACGTTGTCATGGCAACCGGATTTTCTGTTCTAAACGACCGAACAAGAGATGGCGTTTTCCATTGCTTCCATGTGTTGTTTCTTTCAAAATGAAAATGAATCAATTTCAAGAGGTGAAAATCAACACCAATCGAAAAATGTCGAGGCCATTCATGTATTCCCCTGGGGTATTAAAAGGAAAAGTTTGTAAATGTTAGCCTACTTTAGTTTAGTTTTTTTTTTATATGAAGACAATCTATTCTCAATATTACTTATATCATTGGGAAAGCAAACTCGCAAATCAATTTCCAAAAAAAATCATTCCTTTTCTATAAAAGGTTTGAGTGGCATAGGATTTCCCCCCTTCATTTGGTTGGTTTAGAACCGAAAATCGGTTGCTATGGAAACTTGACGTCACACTATAGTACTATAATGTAGCGACCCTGGGACAGTTAAATAGTTTGTGTGTTATGTGTTGCATTATATTTCGTTGTCCGTTATGCCAGTTGTTCTATGCGCATGTATTGTAATGTTCTTCTTGTCAATCAGCGTGGGGGCGAATCATTAGGTCAGCTGGGGGAGGGCCTTGGAAGAACAGGAGGGTGGGGGCCTGCACGCGAGTGAGACCGTGTTGGGGGTTGCCGGGGTAACCGGGGTTTGTTTTGGGTCGGTTTTCTGCCGTTGGTTACGACGTTACGGGTTTCAGAGACCTTGGGGTGTGTTCGAAACCGCGTACTTGCTTACTACTCCTACTAACTATGACGTCAAATTGAGTAAGCAGAACGTAGTAAGCGAGTTTTAGGTAAGCGAGTAGTATCCGAATGTCTTCTACTTCCGGAAAGATTTTGTGTAAGCATCGCTAGCTTACTAGACGTACTCAACCGCCCCAGAATGCACTGCGTCTATTCAAAAGAACAATGGAAGCAATGGCGCTAAACGGGGAGCCGCAGCAGCAGTGCTTTTAATAACACAATTAACACTGCTCCGCAGGCTCCCCTTTTTATTTTGCTAAGTAGTAGTAGGCCTGCATTTTGTATTTCTGTATTTCTCTACTGATTGCTTCGACAGTACAACATTAAAAGTTACTAACAGCGACTTCACACAGAAGCTCTGGCTTAAGGCCCCGGGCATGTGCCCGGTGTGCCCATGCGGTAATCCACCCTTGCTATAGCAATTTTGCACAAAAAAAACACACAAAATACTAAAACATTGATTATCTGAAACTGATTTGCTACTTACGTTTATCTTTGGACGAAATCCTCCAAGGATGTAACAACCAAAAAGAGAGCTCTCACGTTCTGAGACTGGGACCTGAATGTGCTCCGACTGCATGCAAATTCTAATTCATATTCGACTCAAACTAAAAATATTACATTCAGGTCATGAATAAAAAAAAATAGTTTGAGAGAAATCAAAAACTTTGTTTTGTGTCCATTGGACGTATATTTATTTCAGTTTAAATCAAACTTGGTGTCTCAAAATGCAAAAAGAATGAGTTACACAATCAAATCAATAATTGTATCCTGTTTTCAATGACAGTTATTAGTTTGAATGAACAACTGCCCGTAACACTTTTTACAGTGTAGCAGCCAAAGAAGAGCAAAATAAATAAACAAATAAAAAACGTTATACAATGTGATACTTTTGATTGGCGAATAGTGTTTTTTTTACATGAATTTGGGTCCCTCGACTTGACTGTCCCTCGACTCTATTGGCTCTACCGGTTCGATAGAGGGGTCAATCATCCAAATTGACCAATGGACACCCAAGATATCTTCCAGGGTTTGACTGGAAGGTCAGCATAATTCGCGTCAGAAGCGCCGAGAACTTTCTGAGCACTCTTCAGACACTCCGGCTAGATAGAGATATACGCTCCTACTACACGCTTCGTTTGCATTCTAGTTAGCTAGTTATTTTGTATTTTCTTGCCTTTTTCTTCTATTTGTTATTATTTTTAAATAAATAATGGCAGGCAGGAGAAAGACCTATACTTTTGCGGAGGCATTCGCTATCATTAGCGACAGTGGGGCTACTGTAGTCCCTCTTGAGTCGTCGTCTGACGTCAGTGACTTGCTGTTGCCAGAACTGGACACGGACAACAGTGATTCAGAATATCGAATTCCATCACCGGAAAGGTATGTAATCTCTGTTATCGATTACTTATTGATTTGGTGTCAAATTGACGATCTATCACCTTATTAGATATTATCTATCTATCGATCACCCTACTCACTCTACTCATTCCACACACTCACACTCCAGTACATGTCTTGTTTACCCCAACATATTGTTACTTGTCTGTTTGAAGTTACATTCTTTTCTTTCTTCTTCTTGGGTTCCACAGTGATGATGATGCTGATTATGAGCCACCTTCATCGACTGCTCCTGCTCCAGCGTCAGCCCCCCCACCTCTGTTTATATATATATATATATATATATTAGGGCCCGACCGATATTGATTTTTGAGTGCCGATGCCGATGCCGATTATTTTCAGAGAAAAATTACGATTACGATTTAATCTGCCGATTAAAAAAAAAAAAAAAAAAAAAACATAAAACGTAGTTTTTGATACCTTAAATATACTTTAAACACTTTTGACGAATATGTGAATTGAATGCAGAACCTTTGAGTGTTTTAGAATACATTTACAGTCAAAAATGAGTGTAATGTAAAATGTAAAATAAATAACAAACTCCCAATGTGCTGCGCTCGTGAGCAGTGACTAACACGTGCGTGCTGAGCAGTATGGTCTCACCGTTAGAGTCTACAGTATAACAAATTAACATGGCCTGGGACCTAAAGAAAAACAGGCACAACATGCTCAAACAACGCGTCTTGTGTACATTGGTGAGGTGAGCGCGCAGCTGCCTGAGCGAGCGTGCTTTCATGTTGTACGGTAAAATTCAATCTCCTCTTTTTTACTCCAGCTAAAGTTGTTAGTTAGCAAGGCGAGTAGGAGCGCAATCTGCAGGATACTAATCGCAATAACATTTATAAAAAAAATCAAATAAATCGGTTGTAATCGGCGTCTTTTTGGCCGATGCCGATTATTTTCAAAAAGGCTATAATCGGCCGATTAAATCGGCAGGCCGATAAATCGGTCGGGCCCTAATATATATATATATCTTTATCCCTAGTGATTGTAGTTTTTAGCTGTGTTTTTACCTTTGTTTTTACAGTTTGGTTTTATTATATGTTGTTCTCAAATATATCTGCTCCAGTTGGAGTCAAACTTCATTTCGATTGTATGGTTTTCTTTGACTGGGAAAATGTATAGAGGTCTGGGTGAAATTTCAAAACAAGTCAAAACTGTTGAATTTGGATGGAATGAATACCTATAGTGATATGTCAGTGAAATAAAATTAGTTTTACAGTCTGGTACCTTATAAAGGTCAAATGGCACTGATGGTGCCCAAAAGTGCCCAAATGGCACCATTTAGTCCGTCTGGACCTACCTGTACTAAAACCTCTCTAAAATCACTTTATTAGCATTTATCCTGCCACAGGGTACTCATCAGATGTTGTTATATGTTTCCCTAAAGGTTCTGGGCTACTATCCCATAGTTTCAAGGTGGTATTCACTCTAAATAATGTGTTTTTTCTAGGCGGAAATTAAAAATTGACATTTCTTACTATGTTCTAGCTGAATTTACTCTGACACAGTAACATCTATATAGATTCTGACACTTCTGCAGCCACCTCACAGGTGTTACCTTCTTTTTGAAACAGACTTTATTCATATAGCCCTTGTAGTTGTGGAGGCATACTCTATTCATTATGGGCATGTCATTTCGGGCAGGAGGCCTGTGAAATAGGCCTAGGGCTTAACAGGTTAATTAAGGTAAGCACAGTTAAGTAAGGTAGGTAGGTAGGTAGGTAGGTAGGTAGGTAGGTAGGTAGGTAGGTAGGTAGGTAGGTAATCCCAGAGGGAAATTATTTAATTATTTATACGGGGCTGGTGTGAGTTGAGGATATAAAGTGGTTGAATTCCGCTTCGGATTTGTCCCAGAGGCCAAAGATGTCATCTAGATAACGGAAGTAAATTAAGGGGCGTGACGGGCATTTAAGAAACGCAGATTCCTCCCAGTCGGCTAGATAAATGTCCGCGTAGGCCGGTGAATATTTCCTCCCCATAGCGCAGCCGCATATCTGTAAAAAGAACGATTTGTCAAATAAAAAGTCGTTACGGGTGAGAGTGATTTCTAAAAACTTTAAAATAAATGTATCAGGACGAGATGGATCAGGTGACGAACCCAATGCTCTTTCACAGCCTCAAGGCCCAGGACAGTGTCGATGTTAGGGTTAGGGTTAGGTTTAACCTAAGGTTCGTATGGGTTAGTATGTGAGAAATTAATGAGGGGGTCATAGATTGTGGCCTGCGGGTATTTTTCTACGGTTTTACGGTGCAGTGCCTGGAGGAAGCCCGTTGTCGACTCAAACAGGTTCTCCCTATGGTTTATGCCCAGAGATAGCACCACAACCTTTGTGTGTGAATTGGGGGGATTTTTATCTAAGATCCGTGTGATGTGTTGGTATTTGGCACTGGGGTAGCTGTCAATTTGGACGTCTATGTGTGTGTGTGTGGGAAGGGATCCGACTCAGGTTTGAGTCACCGATGATCACTACGGGCTTGATGGAATGAATAGTCCAATCCCTAACTTTATGCCCCGTAGGATCATGTCTGGTCATTTCGAATATCGTCTTGTTCGGTCGAGGCTTGGGGTTGGTAGTTACACTCGGCCGTCTGCTCTCGGGATTGATGGTGCGGGGACTTAACGTGGCCGAATTAAGGGTGTGGTGGAGTCTAAGCTGCACAGTGCGCTGTGAAGGTGTGTTCGCGGACTGGACGGACAGCGGAGGAGACTCAGTGTTATTTTAGGTGGCTTCAGATTGGGATTGCTTTTTGGGGCACCTCCCTTTGCTTTGACCCATCATCATGGTGTTCTGTTCAGCCACCTGGTTGAGTCTCTCCGCTGTACCTGTACCAGTCCGGGTCTGTGGTCTGGGCCGCTGCGAGGTGGAATCTACAGGAGGGGGAGGAGGAGCAGAGTGAGTGGGGGATGGATCTAATTCTATTAAGGGGGAGGCTAAGGTGACTATGTGGCTGAGATTATGTGTGTCAATGTATAAGTGTGCAGGTGCCGGTGGTGCTGTCGCTGGGCTGGTGGTGGGCGAACGCTGTGAGGACAACGGGCTGCACAGTGAGTGTGTGACCGTTTTGAGGACACGGAATTTAAGTAACGACAGTTGATTAAGGTAGCCGGAACGGGAGTCGACGTCTTCAATGTTATCCCTAACGAAGGTGTTAAAGGCCTTAACGCAACGGAATTGGCCGGCGGATAATTTAATAGACACGGTTAAAAGGGGAATAGCGATGCGAGCCTGGGGGAATTTACTTCTGGCTGTCCTAATTAGCCGTCGGGTGTCTTTAGTTATTGTAAGTGCCGTTTGCTCCCTAAAGGTGCGAACACACCAAGCGCGTACCTCGCGTACCATGTACGCGCGATACGCAGCTAAAATGTTGCTTGACCAATTTGTGTCAAAAATGGTCAGCTACGCGCGTACGCATACGCGCGTAGATGAGACCGCCCAAAACTTTCCCCCCCCCGCCATTTTTCTTTTGCTGAAACATGGCTGGCATCGCCAACATCGCTGCGCTTTATTTGCTGTGGGAGTCCGAGGAGCGTCGCAAACGCAAACGCCGTCGTCTTTGGGTGCACGACATCCTCCGGAGACGGCCACAGCTGGGTGAGTTTCACCACTTGCTCCAAGAACTCCGCCTGGATGACGGCCGGTTTCAGCGGTACTTTCGACTGAGTCGGGCCCAGTTCGATGACCTGCTAGCCCGGGTTGGTGCCAGGATCTCCCGTCAGGACACCAACTACAGGCGCTCCATATCAGCTGCGGAGCGCCTGTCTATCTGTCTCCGGTAAGTTGCGGTTTCATAGCCTAATTACTCTATAACAATCAGCACATTCTGTAGTCAAAAACTATATACACAACGGGGAGAAATTGTTCGGGCGCGTTCTGATAGTGCATACACCTATTTCCAATGCTGTCAATGCTCCACCCAGTGTTTCAACAGTGTTTTTATATATTATCTATGGTTTCAACCTAAACACAAATCTTCATATACATGCATGTCACCTGAGTTTTATATAAACAAAATAAATAAATGCATCATGGCTCCAACATATTCATTCTTGACCTCCTTGTCATGCTTTTGAAAATAAAATAAGCTGATGCAAATCGCTAGTCAAGACATATACCTGTGCAGTGATATCAGCAAGATAATTGGCCTACATATTTGGTATACAACTAAAATTCTCAATAAGGCTACAATAAAAAATTCATGTGTTGCAGATTCCTGGCTACGGGCGATTCGTTCCGGACGATAGCCACCAGCTTCCGGGTCGGGGCCTCCACCGTGGCTTCCATCGTGTCCAAAGGGGTGACGGCTATATGGGACTGCCTGGTGGAGGAGTTCATGGCTGTGCCCACTACCGAGGACTGGAGGCTGATTGCGCAGCAGTTCGAGGAGCAGTGGAACTTCCCCCTCTGTTGCGGTGCCATCGATGGGAAGCATGTTGTTCTGAAGGCCCCTGCGAACTCCGGTTCGCAGTTCTTCAACTACAAGGGAACATTTTCCATTGTTCTCTTGGCAGTTGTCGACGCAGACAAGTGCTTCCGCATCATCGATGTGGGGGGCTATGGGAGAACCAGTGATGGAGGAATTCTGGCCAACTCGGTGTTTGGTCAGGCCCTCCGAGCTGGCGATCTCAAGCTCCCTGCTGACAGAGTACTGTCAGCGGCTGCGCAGAGAGGACCCCTGCCTCATGTGTTTGTAGCGGACGAGGCCTTTCCGCTACGGACCGACCTCATGAGGCCATTCCCCGGACGCATCCTCCCCCGAGAGCGGCGCGTGTTTAACTACCGACTGTCCCGGGCTCGGTTGATGGTTGAGAACGCCTTCGGCATCCTCTCCTCCCAGTGGCGGATCTACCGGAGGGTCATCGAGCTCCGTCCTGAGCTGGCGGAGAGATGCGTCAAGGCCACCTGTGTGCTCCACAACCTCCTCCGCAGAACAGCACCAACAGCAGCAGTGAGAGATTGCCTCCCTGTTGGTGTGGTGTTGCCTCTGCCAGGGCTGGGGAGAGTGGCTGCCAACAACGCTGGGAGAGAGGCCATCCGGATCCGCGAGACCTTCACCTCCTACTTCTCTGCAGAAGGGACCGTCTCGTGGCATGACACCATCGTATAGTGCAGTGCACAACAACCCCAAAACGGCTCTTTTAAGAGCCACCCACACAAAACCAAAGGGATTCCTTCATTATTATTAAATTGTTATTAAAATTGTTCAATTAAGTAGTGTTATTAAAAATGTATATTTGTGTCCATGCATGCTAGATCTTAAAATCATATATTGAGAGAAGAGTTGTGAGAAATATTTTATTTAAAAAATAATTATATAAGTAACAAAAATAACATAAGAACAATATAATATAAACATAACGGAACAATAACAAATGAACAGTTAACAGTGACATCAGCCTAGTTCTTTCCCTGGAGAGATTGTCACCACCACTAGCTAATAAGCTTAAACAGGTTCCAAATTAAGGGTGAAATTAGAATTGTCAAATATGACCTAACGAATTTGGAATTTAACGTACTCCAGTACTTCAGGTGGCATTCTATCCAGGGAAGGAACTAGGCCCATGACAAAGTGCTCATTCCCAGAGAGCGGGGTAGGGGTAGGCACAGCATTTTGCCTCTGCAGGGCCTGGAGGATGGCTGTCTGGATATTTGTGTTTCCCTCCGGTACCCTGGCTCTCTTCCTCTTCGTCCCTGTATAAATAAATTTTTAACTGTTTTATCATATTCCTGTGGTGTTTTAATATTGTTATTATTGTACTTGATATTTTGTAAAGTGTATTGAGACCATGTACCATGGTGATTTTGCACTTTAAATAATAAATTGATTGATTGATTGATTGATTGTATGGAATGTAAAACACCATAATTTGTAAGTTAGTGCAATACAATAAGTGAAAAGCCTATTGAACATGCATGTGTGTTTTGTTTGAAGTGTTGTAACTTTAACTTATAGTATTAATTAGGGCTGTCAAATTAACACGTTAATTTCGATTAATCAGGGGAGGATCAAGAAGTTACGAGAGAGAGAGAAGGGAGGGAAACAAACGGTAGGCTATACAGCTGTTTATAAACAGGCATAAAAGTGTCGTATAGGTATGCGATTAATTTAGATGAATTAATCACAGAGCCTGTAATTAATTTGATTAATTTTTTTAATTGCTTGACGGCACTAGTAGTAATCCATAAACCGTCTTCTTATCAGTTAAAGCTTAAACGGTTAGCCATAAACATAGTTGAACCCCTGAAATTAATGCTATACATCTTTGTCCTGTACATACCGCTCTGTGGTCTTGGGGCAGGGCCAGCCTCAGGGACAGGTACACAGGAAGGGCCAGCGGCAGGGACAGGGGCAGGAGCAGGGGCAGGGGCAGGGGCAGGGACAGGGCCAGCCTCAGGGACAGGTACACGGGAAGGGCCAGCGGCAGGGACAGGGCCAGGAGCAGGGGCAGGGACAGGAGCAGGGGCAGGGGCAGGGGCAGGAGCAGGAGCAGGGGCAGGGGCAGGGGCAGGGGCAGGGGCAGGGACAGGGGCAGGAGCAGGAGCAGGAGCAGGAGCAGGAGCAGGAGCAGGGGCAGGGGCAGGGGCAGGGGCAGGAGCAGGAGCTGCGTCCTCTGTGTCTGACTCACTGCTGGGCTGGTCTATGTTATTGAGAAAGAAGACTTGTTTTTTTTTGCTTGGATGATATATGCATGATCTCTATTACAGCACATTAAAGATAGACAGAATCGTGCCGCACTGTAAACCGTTCCTGTGGCCATAATACAGAAGCTGTACGTGTCTTCACTTGTCAACAAACCTGCTATGTGGGATGGCTCTGCTGCTGCCTCCTCAAGCTCCTCATCTTCTCCTGCCCCTGACAGTGAAGTCTCTGGAGCCCCATCCTCCTCTACCTCCTCTGCCCCCCGAGGTAAGTTGCTGCTGGTCTCCCTCGGGGTGACAAAGGGGTCGAGGAAGGACAGGACCCCAATGAATTTCCATCTCTTGACTGTCCCTGCCGCTGACCCGCTCTTTTTTCCCTCTTTTTGTGTCTCATGTACCTGTCCCTGAGCGACTTCCACTTCCTGCGACATGCGTCCACTGACAAGAAAATATATACATATTAAGTTGTGTAACCTGACAAGCAGGACAGTCTGTTGTAGTAGTATCACTTAATATTACTGCTAACTGTTGCTACCGCTAACCGGCGCTAACTTCTTTCATAGTAGAACACAACCGATAGCTGAAGCCAAGCAAAATACACACACACATTATTCACTGATCTTACCAGAACAGCCAGTATCCTTGGCCACGTCGACCCACGCCCTCTCTTTTTTGTTCCTGTCCCTGTACGACACTATCGTGGTGTCGTACAGGACAGGACGGCTGCACACATAGACATCATATAGGTAGACGCCCCCTTCGGCCTTGGCATAAATCGTCGGCGCCATCTTGTTACGGGAGTTATTTCGTCTTCGGAGTGAAGATGCCTACTTCATGCGCCGCTTGGGGGTGCACCACCGTCAGGACGATTCAAACAAGATCGCAAGGAATTACCTTTCACAAGTAAGACTAAACAATTGTTTCTATTTGTAATTGTAAAATTCAGTCATGTCACGTAGATCATGTGTTATGTTGAGAGCTAAGAGCTGTTGAGACAGCTAAGTTGCCACCAGAATCAGACTATAGCTAGTCTAACGTGAAATGGACATGGTGAGCAAAGCCTTATTCTATCGTTCGTCAACAGGAGATAATATTGTCAAGAAATATAGGATATACAGTATATATATATATATAATCTACCACTACTTGCTTGTGAGTAATTACAATGTATGTATAATGTAATTATATAGCATTCATGGTCGCGACGGAAAGCTGCGTTTCGGCGGAGCGACTGGCCTTAATTTCTCAAGTCAAGTCAAGTCAATTTATTGTGTCTCCCAGGGGAGAAATTTGTTTGGATCTGGGCAATAGCTGCATCACATCAGTATGAAACAACATACAACATACAACATACAGTCAGTTCATCACATGGGCAAGTGCAAAATTGTTGTACATAGTATTGGCAAATCACAGATACGAAAACGATCAGTAAAAACTATTGGACAAACAGGCTCAAAAACTGTTGTACATAGTATTGTGCAAACAAGCATTCATGTGCAAAAATAGCTATCTGTAAATTCCCACACTCCTGTGCAAATAGCAATCACACCATACACTCAGCATTCATCCTGACCAAAAACTGCTCCTCCATTCATACATCCATACCTGTGCAACAATAGCAATAGCAATCCAACCAGGCATACGATCAACATTAATTCTGGTCTCATTCATTCATCCTTGCATACTCATCTACCAGATCTTGTTCCCTGTGCATACAGTTATCCCTCCCCCCACTCCCCATATAGTCCTAGCTACCTATACATTACTCCATCTCATAACATACATTCCACTGTCAAAAAGACATTGCTTCTCACATGTTGTCATACAGTCATTTTCACAGTTTTTCATTGATGAGCTTGACTGAGAGAGGGATGAATGAGTGTTTGTACCTGTTGTGTTTGCACAGAGAAACCCTATACCTCCTACCTGAGTTTAACAGTGTATATTCAGAGTGCAGAGGATGGGAGCTTTCAGATAGGATAGTCTGAGCCTGTCTTATTGTAGTTTGTTCAAAGAGCTCCTGTGGGTTGAGAGGTACTGGTGTTCCAATGATTTTGCCTACTGTCTTAACTAGGTTGAAAATCTGTGTTTTTGACTTGACAGTTAGGTTCCCAAACCAGCTGGTAATACCGTTTCGGAGAATGGACTCAATTGTTGCCCTGTAGAATATGATCATGATATTTTTACTGACCCCAAAAACCCTAAGTCTGCGCATGAAATGGAGGCGTTGGTGAGTTCTGGCACACACATCTGCCACATGTGTGCGCCAGCTCAAGTCACAGTCGATATGTACCCCTAGGTCAGTGATCCTCACTATTTTTTTGACCAGAGCCACATTGGCATTGCAAAATCAAAAGGAGAGCCACTTTTATGACAACATGCTAAGTCACCTTTGCAAATGTGCATTTCTTCATATAAATTGGTGTTACGTCCCAGACTTAAGGGGATGAGGGGAGTAGCCTAATACAATTATGTTATTCCCAGGACTGGTCAGCGAAAGAGAGGACAAAGAGACATGTGGTGGATTAGATTTTGCTGCTCACACAGTGAAGCAGTGAGCTGTGCAGTTTTCTTAATTCTTAGTTCACTGCCAGGCGGGTAAATTTCATTGAATTTTGGATGCGCCGTTTTGAAATGGCGCTCCAGATTGCTTCGTTTGAAACCGGCACGGGTTTGTTTGCAAATCAAACAGAGGGTTCATACCGTGCAAAACAAACAGGAATTCGTCCGTCCACTTCTCCACTTCTCTTGAAATTTTCTGTGCTCATCTTGTATGCTTCTTATTTTTCGTTTTTTAATTACACCTGCCGTTTCTCTGCCCGTCCCCTCTCCGATGTCTTCCTGCTGATTTTTGTCCTCAGACTTATTTCCCTCATCCACTCCACTAGCAACACTGTCTGTCTGTTCGTCTGGTTTTTGAGTTATTTTCTGTCCCTTTTTATTAAAAACCGGTCCATTTCGTATTTCAGCTGGCAAGCGGAGCTTGCGGAGCTTACGTAGCCCGCCTTTAAATTTTGAGCGGTCACGTGTTGTAAACAATGCCACACGCTTGCGGGCTGCGTTGCCAGGTTTGACAGGTTGACAATTCCCCCTTTAGGGATCACCATTAAGGCTTAATACTTTTAATTTCTCCTTCATTATTTGGGTGAAGGGACAAGTATAATTCAGATGTTTGCGTTTTTGTAGTGCAATGTTGTACGTTTATGAAGCACATTTGAAAAGGTGTATTGGCTGTGTTACCACATAGGAAGCTACCATGCGAGCCACCAATTATAGCTTGACGAGCCGCATGTGACTCGGGAGCCGCGCAATGAGTAACGCTGCCCTAGGTACTTGAAGGAGGACACCTGTGCAATGCCAGAACCATGTATGGTCACAGTGCTTTTGTCACCAACTGATCTGGGATCCACCAACATTTCTAATGTCTTTTTTGTGTTGATATGTAGTTGGTGTGAGTCACACCAATTAACAAACGTGTCCACAGCACAGGGCCGGCGCTGGCCGTTTCGGAGCCCTAGGCGACTCGAAATCAACTTGCGCCCTGGACAGGTCTTGCGAGCGGGGGGGGGGGGGGTGCTACGCTGACGGTTTCGGGCCGCCCTGACAATTGCTCCCGCGCCCCCTCTCTTCTCCGTTCGCGTCATATATTTTAATTGATATATTTTTTAATTAAGGGCGCCACCAGAGGGCGCCCCCAACGCATTTGTCGCCCTAGGCGGTCGCCTAGCTCGCCTATGCCGATCGCCGGCCCTGCCACAGCAGCTTTGTGAACACTGATGTCTGTGTTTTTAGTGAGAAGACTGAGAATGACAGTGTCATCAGAAAACTTTACTATGTGTTGGTTAGGTGCAGTAATGACGCAGTCATTAGTGTATAATGTAAAGAAGAACGGAGAGCTGACGCAGCCTTGGGGGGCGCCGGTGCTACAGACTGCAGAGTCAGACAAAGACCCGTTAAATTTCACCTGTTGAGGCCTGTTTGACAGGAATGAGTGGTACCACCGGATTAAAAAAGGGTTGACTTTTAGTTCTACCAGTTTCTTGAGAAGGATGTCTGGCTGGATTAAGTTGAAAGCAGAGCTAAAATCAACAAAAAGCAATCTGGCATACGCATTAGGACTCTCTAGGTGCTTAAGAATGAGGTGCATTATTGTTAATATGGCATCGCTCGTGCTCCGGTTTTTGGTGTAAGCAAATTGGTTTGTGTCAAGCATGGGTTCTACTTCTGAATGGAGTACTTCAATCATAAGCCTCTCTAGAGATTTAAAAACATTGGAGGTAATGGCCACCGGCCGATAGTCATTGTCCTCTTGAGGGCATACTTTCTTGGGTACCGGGATTATGATTGATTTTTTCCATAAGTTGGGTACTGTGAATGTGTCTATGGAGAGCTGAAATAATTTGTGCCATACTGGAGAGAGTTCATCTGCAACATTTTTGAGAAAAAAATCAGACAGATTGTCCGGACCTGTCGCTTTGTTAGTCTGTATGCCTTTAAATATCTTAGTTACAGAATGTGGCTCTAGCACAATTCTATCCCGGTTCACATCACAAATGACATTGTCCAAAACTGCTGCACACTCACTGCCGTTATCAGAGTTAAAACGCATATAAAATTCATTCAGTTCGTTGGCCCTTGCCGCCTCGTTCTGGGCAAAAAGAGGCTTCTTCTTTGTGTCCATGTTTGTCATTTGTCTGATGGAGTCCCAAAGTTTCTTTGTGTTGGCTTCTGATAGATTTTGTTCTGCCCTCTCCCTGTGTTGCTGCCGGGCTGCCTTTATTAGAGCATTGAGTTCTTTTTGAGCAGCCCGGACTCCTGCTTTATCCCCAGATTTAAAGGCTGCTCTTTTTCTGTTGATGCAATCCTTAATGTCTTTTGTGATGTATGGTTTGTTGTTAGGATATCGTTTAACCATTTTCTGGGGTATGACAGAATCTATACAAAAACATATGTAGGCAGTGATAAGCTCCGTGATATTGTCAATGTCTGTATCCCTGAAAAAGAGATCCCAGTCCGTACAGAGAAAACATCCCTTCAGCTCCTCCACTTTGTCAGTGGACCATACCTTCACTGACTGAGTCACTGGTTTGCTGGACTTAAAGACTGACCTATATGTAGGGAGCAGCTGAATGGCATTGTAGTCAGAGTTACTCAGGGGGGGTCTAGCTCTGGCTGTGTAGGCGTCTTTAATATTGCCATAGCATTTATCAAGAATGTTGTTGTTTCTGGTGCTACACTTAACATATTGGTGAAAGCCAGGTAATGATTTGTTAAGGCTGCAGTGGTTAAAATCTCCCAGTATAAACATGGGGGCGTCCGGTTTAGCTTGTAGATGGCGGTGCACACAGTCCGTGATTGCATTAGCTGCTCTGGCAGCGTTGCCGCTTGGCGGGATGTACACAACACACACAAAAATGTTAGTAAATTCCCTCGGGAGATAATATGGCCGCAGGGTAACACACAGCAGCTCCAGATCAGGGTTGCAAATTTTGTCTCACCGCAAAGTTACGACACCAACTGTCCTTGATGTACACACACACCCCGCCTCCCTGTGTCTTCCCCGAGTTAATGTCTCTGTCTAGGCGTATGTGGGAAAAACTACATTCAATTTGAATGTAGCTGTCCGTCACATCTTCGTTAAACCATGTTTCCGTAAAGGCCATTAAGCCCGACTCACGATACTCGTAGCAGATCCTGTTGACGCAGATCATCCAGCTTGTTTTTCAGCGAGCGGGGGTTGCAGAGAAGCATAGGAGGTAGTGGTAGTATTACGTATTTCTTCAAGGAAAGGTTCAAAATCCAAAGGATAGCTTTTAACAGTTACTTTATTTGGTAAAGTATTTCGGTATGGTAAACTATGACTATGAAGCAAAAGGAGATTGAAGATGTATTCTAAACACGTGCTGAGCGACTCCCAGCTGACCAACTTATTTAACCCTATCCGTATGGGCTGCCGAGAGTTTCTGAAGTCAATGTGGGTCTGTAGGCTGTTATGATCTGATCAGCGCGGTCCGGAAGTAGTAGGGGGAGCCGATGTGAGATGACTCTCGGGTTTCTCGCCTGGTCTGTGATGCTGCCTTCTGTGGCTAAAGTATTTATTACAGCCTTCAGTAAGGTCTTGCTCCCCTTGTGGCTATGTATGGTATTTACGGCTTATATGTTTGGTCCTGTTTCATTGGGTCTATGTGTGGGTAGCTTAGATTCTTAAAATACGTAACAGTCCCTCCTTGGTCATCTCAGATGACCATACAATAATATTTTAAATCCTAAACACCATTTACCACACCGAAAACATATTCAAAGTAGGATCAATCATCAACACCATCAACCGCTGTGGAAACAACTCTATCGAAATAGAGAAAAACCACAACGCGTTCCCGATAATACTGGAACGGTATTCACATTGTGGGTCTCATTGGAAATACAGGTCATTATTAAACAACACAACAATGAACATATATCTTGTTATCATACAATCACATGGCCAAACAGCACACAAACAATGGTATCCATAGAAATCCTAAGCTAATATCCTTCAGTTATGTGCTACAAGGTCATAAAATGTTCAACATGTTCAAAAGTTAAGTAAAAATTGGTGTTCATAATACAATTTTAAAATTTCAAAATGATTGATAGGCAAGCATGGATTTGGGGGGTTCAGGTGATCTTCGTGTATTGGTGCGCCGGTTCATGTGGGTGGTTTGGGCATGGATTTGGGGGGTTTAGGTGATCTTCGTGTATTGGTGCGCCGGTTCATGTGGGTGGTTTGGGCATTGTTATTATCGTAGTCATTGTTTTTATTTTTATTTTTTCTGTCGCCGTCGGGCCTGTAATTCATGAACCCAAGACTCGTCCCTCCTTGTCAAGGGCTCAACTCAGAGAGGTTACTCCTACATCATGGGAGCCTCCAAACAGGTTCTCCGTCGTCGTCGTAACAGGTGGTCTGTAAAACAACCGTCTCAAGGAAGATCAACAGTACCATTATCAATGCAGCGATTCAGAAATAACGGGTTGCACTCGCAACCAAACAATACTATATAATAACAAACATAGTCTAGTATGGTTGTTTTAAAATTTGTTATTTAAGTAAATCCGGGATATTGATCATCTTATATACAGGCGCTTCTACTAGAATAGTATAGGTGTTGACTATTCTACATATTACAGCTGGATAGGGTCGGGCCCCTCAGGTGATGTATCGTTCACTTTCATCGGATCATATCTGATCCCCATGTAAGCCTGAATGGCACTTGCCGCTTCTGTAGCGCCCACTGCTGTGGTGATCAGCAGATGCAGTAGCCCTCGTGCACAGGGAATACAACGGCAGCCGTTGACAATTAACACGGTCTCTGCATTTATTCCCGCGACGGGCACTTACTGGATCATGCCCTTTCACCCCCCAAACATATTCTCCATCCATCCTGTGAAAGGGTCATTAATGCCGGAGTTCTCTGCCAATTCTAACCTGAGGGATTGTAATCATGCCATCGCCCTGGCCACCAACCCAACCGGCGCTGTGCTATTGGGGATAAAAGTACAACATGTTGTGCCTATCATCACATTTACCCCTCCTTGCTCTGTCAATAACATATCCATATCTATATATGTTCCTTTTAACTTTATCTGGTAAACTGAACGAACTGTTGCTGATTATGATACATGTAATTTATCCAAACAATATATATACTTTTTTTTTTTTTTTTTTATATGGTGGACAACCAAAACAGAACCGATTCAAATCCTGCCGTTATTTGATTTCCTCATGTGACTGTTACTCCTTGCTCGGCGGACGTAGTTTATAGGCTCCAGGTTTGTCTGCATCTGGTTCTGGAACTTTTGTTTCTATTGTAGAAATACAAACTCATGTACAGTAGTTAGTTGTTCAAAAAACATATTTCCTATAATTCTATTTTTAATTGTTCTAATGGAAGTCCATTATGGGATCCTAGAAATTTAAGTGTAAGCATGAATCTAACTGTAAGCATTACGTGCAAAGTTAGCTGTGTCAGTGATATACGGTACTCATCTTGCTTCTGGAAACATTGGACCTGAAAATTGTATGCGTTTCAAATATGTTTGTATTATAATTGATCTATTTAGTGCTTGTACGGATTTTAAATTTTTGTTTTGAGTGACCCATTCCTTATTCTGAGCCGATTTCAACCTTCAACCTTGATTTAATATTCACACTACATCCCTCCTTGCGCATTGCTTCAGCCATGCGCATTAAAATTAACCAATCCTACCAACGGTGTAGTGCAACCAAGTTGAAGTTCCCTTCCTTAATCATCTTAACCAATTCATTATGAAGATAAATGAAGACCAGTACATACAAAACCAAAAGGTCGATAGTTGTGGGTTTATGCAGCCGTCCTGAGACCACGCTGTTGTTAAATGCAGTAAACCGTAAGTGTTCCATGAGTCAGTATACCTGTGTGCCGTAACTTATCAGAGTAAAAAATATCAGACTATGAGACGCTGACGTTGTAACAAAGCTTTACAGCAGTAGCAGTGGTATTTGAAAGGTTAACCCACTACTTCTGAATCTAAATTGAGCCTATATTGTCCCTGGCGAGCAGATGTATTGCTAATCCCTTTCCTATCTTATAAACCCAAAAAGATGAATAAAGGGAAATTACAATGTTAAAATTTGTATGTTCAATATCACTTCTTTGTAACCGTATCTGGTTCCAACAGTTGCCTTATAGGGTGATATTTTAAAACAAAACAAAACTTGAACCTAAAAAGAAAAATTCAGAAGTTATTGGGAGAAGCAAATGTTATTGAAAGTTAATTATAATGAACCATTTTCTAATTATCTTAGTTTTATATGTGGTATGCTTTCAATATCCCCTTGTGTATGTAACAGTCGAGTAACCTCCATTATTTTGGTGGCTCTGACACACACAAGATGACATTCACACATGGTATATGAATCCACCATTTGTTTTCATTTTATATTTTTACTGATTTTTATTTTCATTTTATTCTTATGTCTATATACACATTCTTAAGAAAAGCACGAACAAGGATTAATCATAACATGCATCAACAGACCTAAAAATAAGCATATTATTCAACAATTTGAGACCTCAGATGGGATTTCTTCCTGCGGAGCCCTTCATTTTCTAAAGGGTCTGCAGAAAGGTCCGCTGAGTGGCCAGGGGTTCTTACACCTTCAAAAGTGTTGCTGAGGGCAGCTGCCTCACAACAAACAAAAAGCCTTTGTTAACCATATGGTCATCTCAGTCCTCCTCCTCATCCTCATCGTCATCCGCTTATCCGGGGTCGGGTCGCGGGGGGAGCAGCTCAAGCAGGGGGCCCCAGACTTCCCTTTCCCGGGCCACATTGACCAGCTCTGACGGGGGGATCCCGAGGCGTTCCCAGGCCAGTGTTGAGATATAATCTCTCCACCTAGTCCTGGGTCTTCCCCGAGGTCTCCTCCCCACTGGACGTGCCTGAAACACCTCCCAAGGAAGGCGCCCAGTGGGCATCCTTACCAGATGCCCGAACCACCTCAGCTGACTCCTTTCTAAGTAAAGGAGCAGCGGCTCTAATCCGAGTTCCTCACTGATGGCTGAGCTTCTCACCCTATCCCTAAGGGAGACGCCAGCCACCCTTCTGAGAAAACTCATCTCGGCCGCTTGTACCCGCGATCTCGTCCTTTCGGTCATCACCCAGCCCTCATGACCATAGGTGAGGATAGGAACGAAGATCGACCGGTAGATCGAGAGCTTTGCCTTGCGGCTCAGCTCTCTTTTCGTTACAACGGTGCGGTAAAGCGAACGCAATACCGCCCCCGCTGCTCCGATTCTCCGGCCAATCTCACGCTCCATAGTACCCTCACTCGCGAACAAGACCCCGAGGTACTTGAACTCCTTCACTTGGGCTAAGGACTCATTTCCTACCCGGAGTAAGCAATCCACCGGTTTCCTGCTAAGAGTCATGGCCTCAGATTTAGCGGTGCTGATCCTCATCCCAGCCGCTTCACACTCGGCCGCCAGCCGATCCAGTGAGTGCTGAAGGTCACAGGCCGATGATCCAATGAGGACCACATCATCTGCAAAAAGCAGTGACGAGATCCTCAGACCACCGAACTGCAACCCCTCCCCACCACGACTACGCCTCGATATCCTGTCCATGTATATCACAAACAGGATTGGTGACAAGGCGCAGCCCTGGCGGAGACCAGCACCCACTGAGAACGAAACTGACTGGCTGCCGAGAACACGAACACAGCTCTCGCTTTGGGAGTACAAAGATTGGATGGCCCTGAGGATAGACCCCCTTACCCCATACTCCCGCAGCACCTCCCACAGTTTCTCCCGGGGGACCCGGTCATACGCCTTCTCCAGATCCACAAAACACATGTAGACCGGATGGGCATACTCCCAGGCCCCCTCCAGGATCCTTGCGAGAGTGAAGAGCTGGTCCGTAGTTCCACGTCCGGGGCGAAAACCGCATTGTTCCTCTTCAATCTGAGGTTCGACGATCGGCCGAACCCTCCTTTCCAGCACCTTGGAGTAGACTTTACCAGGGAGGCTGAGAAGTGTGATACCCCGGTAATTGGCACACACTCTCTGGTCCCCCTTTTTGAACAGGGGAACCACCACCCCGGTTTGCCACTCCTTTGGCACTGTACCCGACTCCCACGCGATGTTGAATAGGCGTGTCAACCATGACAGCCCCTCAACACCCAGAGCCTTTAGCATTTCTGGCTGGATCTCATCAATCCCTGGGGCTTTGCCACTGCGGAGATGTTTGACTACCTCAGTGACCTCCACCAGGGAAATTGACGACGACACACCATCAACCTCGAGCTCTGCCTCCAACATAGAGGGCGTGTTATTCGGATTCAGGAGTTCCTCAAAGTGTTCCTTCCAACGTCCGACGACCTCCTCAGTTGAGGTCAACAGAGTCCCATCCTTACTGTACACAGCTTGGATGGTTCCCCGTTTCCCCCTCCTGAGGTGCCGGATAGTCTTCCAGAAACACTTTGGTGCCGACCGAAAGTCCTTCTCCATGGCCTCTTCGAACTTCTCCCACACCCGCTGCTTAGCCTCCGACACGGCAGCCGCTGCAGCCCTTCGAGCCTGTCGGTACCCTGCAACCGAGTCAGGAGTCCTCCAGGATATCATATCCCGGAAGGCCTCCTTCTTCAGTCGGACGGCTTCCCTGACCACCGTAGTCCACCACGGTGTCCGAGGGTTACCGCCCCTTGAGGAGCCTAAGACCCTGAGGCCACAGCTAGCCACCGCAGCTTCAGCAATGGAGGCTTTGAACACCGCCCACTCCGGCTCAATGCCCCCAACCTCCACAGGAATGCCAGAAAAGCTCCGCCGGAGGTGTGAGTTGAAGATACCTAGGACGGGGGCCTCCTCCAGACGTTCCCAGTTCACCCGCACTACTCGTTTGGGCTTACCAGGTCTATCCGGAAATTTCCCCCATTCCCTGATCCAACTCACAACCAGATGGTGGTCGGTTGACAGTTCCGCCCCTCTCTTTACCCGAGTGTCCAAAACATGCGGCCTCAGATCAGATGACACGATCACGAAATCGATCATCGATCTTCGGCCTAGGGTACTCTGGTACCAGGTACACTTATGAGCACCCTTATGTTCGAACATGGTGTTTGTTATGGATAATCCATGACTAGCACAGAAGTCCAATAACAAACGACCGCTCGGGTTTAGATCAGGGAGGCCGTTCCTCCCCACCACGCCTCTCCAGGTGTCTTCATCGTTGCCCACGTGGGCGTTGAAGTCTCCCAGCAGAACTACGGAGTCCCCTACTGGAGCCCCATACAGGACTCCATTCAGGGTCTCCAAGAAGGCCGAGTACTCTGAGCTGCTGTTTGGTGCATACGCACAAACAACAGTCAGAGTTTTCCCCCCTACAACCCTTAGGCGCAGGGAGGCGACCCTCTCGTCTACCGGGGTAAACTCCAACACCGCGGCGCTCAGCCGGGGATTTATGAGTATCCCCACACCCGCCCGGCGCCTCACGCCCTTGGCAACTCCGGAGAAGAATAGAGTCCAACCCTTATCCAGGAGTACGGTACCAGAGCTGAGACTGTGCGTGGAGGTAAGCCCCACCAGATCTAACTGATAGCGCTCCACCTCCCTCACAAGCTCCGGTTCCTTTCCCCACAGCGAGGTGACGTTCCACGTCCCCAGAGCCAGCTTCTGCCGCCCGGGTCTGGTCCGTCGAGACCCCTGACCTTCGCTGCCACCCATGTGGCTGCGCACCCGACCCCAACGGGTCTTCCCACAGGTGGTGGGCCCATGGGATGAAGAGAGGTCTCATCTCAGTCATCATTCCTTAAGATGTCATAAATATGGGGTTGGCCGTTCCTTATCTCTTGCGTCTCTGCGCTTCTCTGGGGATCAAGGATAACAGGCCCAAACCAACACAAGATAACAAAGGAACAGAGTGAGAACTGATTTCCACTAACCTCAAAGGATTTTGAAAGACCCTGCAGAATAACAGGGTGACAAGACCACATGGGAAAATACAAACATACCAAACTTAAATTTGAACATTATCAAAATATCTTAATATTAAAAATCTGCATTTCAATATTAGGCATCATACTTCTGTTGTTACCGGAACGTTGTCAGTTGGGAACAGTCGGGGTTACGTACGGCTGTGCGTTTTGGTTGACCATTAAACTGGTTGTGATATATTGTAATAATCGAGTATTTTGTCATGTAATGAAAAAACGTAACACGTATTTTGTTAATTAAAATTAGGATGAATTATGGATTATTACTTATTATTTAATTGTAAATATTGTCAATTATTAATCATAGATTACGTGAAGACTTTAATTAAAATATTGTTATTTTCATAGTCTGTAATGAAATATATATTTTATTCTTTCCTATTTTGGTATTTTGGACCTCGTCAGGTCTGTTGAACTATGCATTTCTACCGCTTGTCCTCAGGATCCTCTATTGGGGGGGACTCCTCTATTGGAGGTTATCCCAGAACTCTTCTAATAAGAATCCCCAGGCCTGGATAACCCCGGACTTCTGTGGACGAGCGGTATGCACGCTATGGACAACTTTAAAGGCTAACCGTTCATGATGCGGAGTTTAGATAATTATTCCTATCTTAAGATCACCGTGTGACTGTCGTACAGGGATCTGGTTTGATGTAAGACCCCTGGGTTGGTGTCCTTTTGTAGGACTTCTTTCGGTTCTGGAATCCGGCTTTCCTAATTGTTGAATACAAGATATTGCATGCATATTGGTGGTTAAATATTATATCTATTGCAATCGCTTCAATGGAAGCAATAGTTGACCTTTGAACACACATGCAGTGTTATTCAGTTTATTTGTATGTAGTAGCTGATCATAGTAGAATTTAACCCATGTACCTTTAATAGTCACAAAAAACGTATTGTAGCAGTTGAGCTAATTCTTTCCTTGGGCACCGTTTAAAACCATGTGCACCATTTATTAATTAGACATATTATTCTAGCAGTTGAACCCCATGTCTATTTGAACCAGCCTGGTTCTCTACCTGTCTTGCTACACAAAACGCATGTTTAATAGACAGAAGGGCTTAGCAGCTTGTGTTGCCACCTCCTAAAGAGAAAAGAGAATAAAGATTTTAATGCACAGAAGTAAAATGATGATCGTGGGCAACTGATCGTTGTGTTGCCACTCCTTGATTAGAAAAGAGAATATTTGTAGTAATGTTAATGATTAAAATGATTAATGTCGGGCATCCATTACTGCTCAGGTTGCAAAGGCCTGACGAGAAAAGAGAACAAATTTAGTACAAATGCAAGACATTTATAGATCGTTTAAACTATTAATGTTGGTGAATCAATAAACATTGATTACAACCTGCACAAATATTTGCGTGTTTTGCTTATATCATATCAACTAGGGACTGGTTCCCTGTATTTCAGTACCAAGACACACAGACCCTCAAATATACAAACACTTAACTAAATTTACATTTTGGTTCTAGCATATTACCAGATGTTAGGGGTGGGAGGGGGTAAGGGGGAGAAAGAACAATGAGATAAGACTTCAATTTAACTGACAATAGGAAGGGGTTTAGTCTCCTTCTTTAAGCAATGTAAATAAGGTGGTAGAGAGCGTTTGAAGGTACAGCCTAGGTGTGTTCCTCTTTAAGTTGCAGGGCTGTGTGATCCTATTGTTGCAAGGCAAATTTGGTCTCGTCTGGTGGGGCAGACAATTAAGGGGATTCTTGAGCTGGATGAGGGGAAAACAGTAGATCGGCTACTTGGAAAGCTGGGGGTCGTCTAGTTGGGACTTATAATAGTTATATTCTTGTAGTACATTTGGAGATGTTGAGATGTAATTGGGAATAATCTCGTGTTAACGAGTAGGGGTACTACCAAGAACTACAAATATGGCTGCGGTGCAAACTGCATGCGTATCAGCCGACTACAGAAACTTCTCCGAGTTCTATCTGTCCGGCTGAAAACTGTGGTACCTTATAACATAAGGCTACTACTTAACCGCAATTTGTGTTCTCAATGCACTCTGTTTCTGCGTTGTGTGTACATTTATATGTACACAGATAGCACTATGAGATCCTTGGATGATAAGGGTAACTACAAATAGAAGTTATCGTTGTTAAAAATAGCGACAGAGAGAGAGAGAGGTGTCGTGGGAGGGGTGGGGGTTGGTCTTTACGAGGAGGTTCAGGCGGGAGGAAGAGACGAGGAGGAGATCCATGAAGGGGGATCGGAGGGAGGGGAGGTTGGATTCACTATCAAGAACTACAAATCTGGCGGCTGGGTAAACTACACATGTATCAGCCGACTACAGAAACTTCTCAGAGTTCTATCTGTCCGGCTGAAAACTGTGGTACCTTATAGCATAAGGCTACCACTTAACCGCAATTTGTGTTCTCAATACACTATGTCTCTGTGCTGGGTGGGGGTTCATTCTATTCTCTGGGGAAGGGGGGGGGGGGGTCTTTATGAGGGGGGGTGGGAGACAGCGACTAAAGGATGGGGAAGGAATTTAAGGGGTGAGGGAGGGCCTACTTTTAGACAGGCAGGCAGACAGAGAGAAAGAGCGAGGAATTGAGAGTTACAAGATTGTACAACGTTAATTACTTTTCAATATCCCATATTGAAATTGGGAACAACCTTCCTGGTTGCCCAAAAGTAATATGTCTGTACAAACAAAGTGGATTTACAGATTTATCACATGTATGCATAAATATTGTTCTCCCATAGATGTTGAATTCTATTAGTTACAAAACTATAGCCAAAATATTATGTGTCAAAAACTATTGCTTTACCGATGGTTTTCAACTTATTGCTATGGATTTGTTGATTCGTAGAGGATGAGGATGATGGCACTTAAGGAGCGTGCGGAAAAGGTAGTTATGAACTAGATATTGATATTTAAATCAAAATCAAACTAAATACCTCAAATATTGGAATGAAATATACAATGGTAATACTTCCAGCTATTGACTAGTGAAATGTGACAATTATACTTGCACCATTGGCTGAATAAGTAGCTACCAAAACATTGTTATCATTTGAAACAGATGGATCTTTAAGGGAATATATTTATGGAGAGAGAACATATTTCTACCCACAGAGACGGAGACAGAGACAAGATGGTTGGGGTTATCAAAGGAGTTTACGACTGGATCTGGAGAGACAGAGACAAAAGGGTGGGGAGGGGGGTGAGTTTACGATAGGAGAGACAGAGATTGGGACAAAAGGATGGGGTTATCAAAAGGAGTTTACGGCCGGATCAGTAGAGACAGAGACAAAAGGGTTGGGGTTATCAAAGGAGTTTACGACTGGATATGGAGAGACAGAGACAAGAGGGTGGGTAGGGGGGTGAGTTTACGATAGGAGAGACAGAGATTGGGACAAAAGGATGGGGTTATCAAAAGGAGTTTTCTAGGGTATGGGAGAAAAAGTACAACAACTATTCGAGTTGTTCCAGTCCTACCGGACTGCGCAACCAGGCCACAAGATGGCACCGGCGCCGAGAGAGAGAGATCTGCTTTTGCCCAGATCAGAGGTCATGCAGTCTTAACAAAAGACTGACCATACATCCCCTACTGACTTGCAGGAGAGAGAGAGAGAGAGAGAGAGAGAGAGAGAGAGAGAGATCTGCTATTGTCCAGGTCAGAGGTCATGCAGTCTTAACAAAAGACTGACCATTCATCCCCTACCGACTTGCAGGAGAGAGAGAGAGTGAGTGAGTATAAAAGTGAGTGTGCGAGTGAGTGATTATAAAAGTGAGTGAGTGAGTGAGTGAGTGTCAAAGTGAGTGAGTGAGTGGATGAGAGAGAGAGGGGGAGGGGGAGAGAAAGGGAGGAAGAGGGAGAGGGGGAGGGAGAGAGATCTGCTATTGTCCAGGTCAGAGGTCATGCAGTCTTAACAAAAGACTGACCATTCATTCCCTACCGACTTGCAGAAGAGAGAGAGAGTGAGTGAGTGAGTATAAAAGTGAGTGAGTGAGTGGATGAGAGAGAAAGGGAGGAAGAGGGAGAGAGAGAGAGAGAGAGAGGGAGGGGGAGAGAAAGGGAGGGAGAGGGAGAGGAGGAGGGAGAGAGAGAGAGGGGGCGGGGGAGAGAGGGAGAGGGGGAGGGAGAGAGAGAGGGGGCTATAGAGAGAGAGAGAGAGAGAGAGAGAGAGAGAGGATGTAACACTGTAGTTTGAGCCCCCCTGTTGCTTTTGAGCAATGGCGGTTGTTTCAAAAGAGGGCTCTGACTATAAAGACTGTGAAGGTATGAACAAAGGAAACGCACGTTTCCAAGACGCGCCGTCCCTTTAAATCGTACACCACGTGGTACATCCAAAACACTGTAGAAACAAACTATTTTTGACCTAGGTAGCAATGGCCAAACGCACTGTATTCGATCTCTATAAGAAGTATGAGATTCCTGCAAGTTTGTCCCCACAGCGGGTTAGCGAAGCACTCAAAACAGATGGGTTAAAAACTGTGCATGTGTGCCTCTACGGCTGCGTTATATACTATACAAACTTTTCAATGGACCGGGCCTGGAGGAATCAAACCCATTCAAACTCCACAGCAAACAAAGCTACGCCACCGGTTTTATGCAAGTAAGCTAGATTAACGTTAATATTTGACCTTTTTTACCCCACCGTAATGGTTCAAAAACGTTTTCTGGTCGGTTATAAATATCTTTTGTACAGGCTTAACATCCGTACATTCTTCACACAACACAAAAACCACAGGTATTATTTCTCCCACGCGGTACAAACATTAGAATCTAGACGGGATCGGATAATGTCTATCTACGAAACCATATAAAATACACTCCTAGCCCTTTGCTTCGTGAGTTCGTTATTTAATTTCAATCTGTTAGCGTATCCGAGGCCGTTTATCTAACCGGCTGTATGAATTTCAATCCGGGCCAAGACCACGGAGCCTCGAGACCAGACGGACGTACAACAAGCTCTTCACCTAAACGTTTCTATAACTAATTCTATTGCAGATTCAATCTTTAAGACAATGGGCTCTGCTTACCTCATTCTTGAATGGCCTGCGAAGAGCTTGTTATGCGTCTCGGTGGTTGGTGGTTCGAGTCTTGGTCCTTAGAACTTCCAAGAACGTCAGAGGTCACCAATTATTACGTATTTCTTCAAGGAAAGGTTCAAAATCCAAAGGATAGCTTTTAACAGTTATTTTATTTGGTAAAGTATTTCGGTATGGTAAACTATGACTATGAAGCAAAAGGAGATTGAAGATGTATTCTAAACACGTGCTGAGCGACTCCCAGCTGACCAACTTATTTAACCCTATCCGTATGGGCTGCCGAGAGTTTCTGAAGTCAATGTGGGTCTGTAGGCTGTTATGATCTGATCAGCGCGGTCCGGAAGTAGTAGGGGGAGCCGATGTGAGATGACTCTCGGGTTTCTCGCCTGGTCTGTGATGCTGCCTTCTGTGGCTAAAGTATTTATTACAGCCTTCAGTAAGGTCTTGCTCCCCTTGTGGCTATGTATGGTATTTACGGCTTATATGTTTGGTCCTGTTTCATTGGGTCTATGTGTGGGTAGCTTAGATTCTTAAAATACGTAACAGTAGCTTGGTGGCTCCCCTGATGCGATGTCTAACGCCGCCTCTTTTACCCCGTTTCCTGGCCTTGCTGCCCCGCGGGTGGCCCGGTCCAAGGCGTTGTAGCTCTCCCGGAACCTCCTGCAGCAGTGCAGGTGACGGTAGTACTCCACTGTCCCGCAGTGCTAGCAGCTCTGCCCAGCTGTAGTTTTGCAGGCCGCTGTTGATGGACCCGTCTGCTAAACACCGGACGACTTGGCCCGACAGGATTAGCCATGCTCAACACAAGCTCTGATCTTCTCCAGTTTAGTTTGCCCACACGTAGCACACAGTTCACAGCACCAATTATGTCCAACGAGTTTGCACACTTAGTCCACACATGGAAGACATAGAACACGGACTTAAAGGACGCCACGACAAACGAGTAGACGAACAAACAAATGAGTTGCAGCAAGAGCCCTTCTCCATGTCGCCAGCAGAGCAGCACCATTTCGCCATTTTAAATACATCTCTGTGATGTATTTAAAAAAGAGACTATATTAAAACAAAAAAATGCTCAAAACATGCCACTGTATATGTAATGGTTCTACAATATATGAAGGTGTCACGTAATGAATGAAACTACGGAAAAAATGTCACGATACTCTACATGCACCTGTGAGATGCACCTGCAGTCAGTCGCCGGCCGAAATTGACGTTTTAAACGTTATTTCTATTTAAATGTTGTTGTTTTTTAAAGATACATCTGTATTATGAATCTGACTGACTGGCTAGCTAACCTTTCTCGCAATTTTAAGGTTTCCCAAAGAGAAGCAGTTGAGGAGACAGTGGGAAGTGGCTGTGAAAAGGGAAGACTTTTCTGCCAATGAGAGGTCAATGCTCTGTAGCCAGCACTTTCAGCCGGAGGATTATGACCGGACAGGCCAAAATGTCAGGCTCAGGGATGGAACTAAACCATCTGTGTTCAGTTTCCCAACACATCTCAAAAGAGTAAGTGCATCACTAAGCTTGCTGAAAATGGTTTTATTGTGTGTGTGTGTGTGTGTGTGTGTTCATTTGGAATGATTGAGAATGAGATACACCTGTTCAAGTATTTTGTTCTTCTGTTTTAGGCCCCGTTTACACGAGGACGCTTGCGGGTGAAAACGACAAAATATTTTATCGGAAGTGCCTTTCGTTTAGACGGTGACGGCGTTTTTGGGGCATGAAAACGCATACATCTGAAACCACCCACCAGAGTGGAAAAGTTGAAAACGCTCCGCCGTAGCGTTTCCGTCTAAACTGCCAAGACGCAAAACACTGCTCAGATCTGCTCACGTCGCGTATGCGTTTACGTCACATACATGTGCCAGTACAAGGAAATAAACAAACATGTCAGATTATTTCCATGCGTCGGACCTTCAAGCTGCTCTGGCAGCTCTAACAAGCATACAGGAGTATTTCCACGAAATGTACAGGATATTTACAGATAGTATTACTGAACATAGAAGGATCTTTTTGGTTTTTGCGGCACGGATAAGAGAAGGAAGATTCTACGCATGCGCTCAGACATGGCGGTGTTGTGTGATAGTCTATCACAGCACCACCTAGCAGCCTGGCATGCATACCCAATCGAATTCCACACACTTTTGCGTCACCGTATGCATGCAGATTTCCTTCCGAAAACGCTCGTCTAAACGCGGAATAAAAAGTGAAGACGCAACGCCACTTTTGCGTCTTCTGTTCAGACCGTCATCGTGTAAACGTAGCCTTAGAAAGTGGCAGCCAGGACTACACAAGCCTCAAGGAAGGCTGAAGCGAGCCTTGTAATTGACTGTTCTTTACAATCATTACAAGTCACTGAACCTTCACCTACCTACCTTGTGAGTATTTACACTAGCTATGCCCCAAAACAGCAGTGAGCATCATGGCATCATAAACATTACTCACTACTGTTTTGTCCTTTTTTACTAGGAACACACTTATGCATTGCCTCCATCTCCCACTCTTCTCAAGACTAGACTCAATGAAGCCCTGGCTAGGGTGGAGAGTCTTGAGAAAGAGATGAGGAACTCAAAGGCCCGAGAGCGGAGGGCGAAGAAAACAGTGCGTTGTCTTCTGGAGGACCTCAGGGGGAAGAACCTCATAAATGAAGAGCTGCAAGAGAGGCTTGACTTATACTCAGGTAACATTGAAATTAAACTTTGAATGTCATGTATATCTTAGGGCTGTAACCAAAGAAATACAACTGCAATAATGTGTTCAAATGCTTGGCTTGTCTGAATTTCATATATCAAACTTAAACTCCAAATACCTGACAACGTCTGTAATATGCCCCCATTCATAGTTTGAATAGCATCTGGCAGACAAAAGCCAACAATCATAGTCTGATAGCTCTAGCTTCAAGACACACAATAGCCAGGTACCTTTGTTGGCAGGTGTTTATGGGCACCTGTTTAGAGCAATCAGTCATGGTTCCTGGCTTTTGTGCATCTTTAAGCTAGAGCTATTAAGACAATGATTGTTGGCTTTTGTCTACAGCCACGACAAGATTACATATTTGCATTCATATGGCCTTGCCTGGAAATAAACACATTAGCCTATTGGTGTTTTCATAATGACATTCATACTCTTTCAGTCACTTACTAATTACTCTGTGCTATCTGCATTTCAGATCTTCCAGCAGAGCGGTTCATTCGCCAGCCTGCATCAGGGCAAGCTGTCAGTGTGTCTGTGGTCAAGCAGTTTGTCCGGGCTGACATCTGGACAGATGATGTGTTTCTCCTCAAGGAGCACATTCAGGACACACAATTTGGCATTGAAAACCACCACTTTGCACTGTTGTCCTTGGTTGTGTCTGTATTTCACAAGATCAGGCTGCACCACATTGCAAACTGAGCACGCTGCAATTACAGACTGGCAACAGTCGAAAAAAGCTCAGCAAGACAATACTTTTTAAAGGGTTCTAGCCTAGATTCAATTATTATATTATATCATATATTGTGTGAAATTATATATTGTGTCAATTGCACTGCATAGATGTGAAAATGTTATGAGCATGATTGTATATTATGTCAAATTGTACAAATGTACAAATATATATATATATATATATATATATATATATATATATATATATATATATATATATATATAATATAATATGAATATATACCTATACTTAAAATATATTATATTATATTGTTTCACATATTATATATATCATAATAATAATAATAATAATACATTTAATTTAGAGGCGCCTTTCAAGACACCCAAGGTCACCTTACAGAGCATATAGTCAAATTCAAAACTATGCAAAACAGACTAGGAATAAAAGGAAAACAGAGGTTAAACATGAAGAATAATAATAATTAATAACACTCAAAGACGCCTAAAGTGAAGGGGGGACCTCACTAACCACCACCAATATGTAGCACCCACTTGGGTGATGCACGGCAGCCAATCGGTGCCAGAACGCTCACTACACACCAGCTTGAGGTGGAGAGTTAGGGATGAGGTGGAGAGTGAGTGAAAAGAACATATTTAAACACTATCGACCATATTTAAACACTGTCGATCACATTTAAACAATATCGACCACATGTAAACACTATCGACCACATTTAAACACTATCGACCATATTTAAACACCATGGACCACATGTAAACCCTATCGACCACATGTAAACACTATCGACCACATTTAAACACTCTCGCCCACACCTACACACTATCGACCACATTTAAACACTATCGACCACATGTAAACACTAGCGACATCATATATATGTTATTCCATTGCACATTATACTGAGTCATTATATCATATTGTATTATATATATGCTATGTTATTTATATTCACTTCAACCATTGAGATGTGTATGTATATATTGAGATGTGTATATTTTTACTGCTATAGAAATATATAGCTTTTTTTGGTAATGTTGATTTGTGAAATAAATGTGTATTGCCAATTGCACTGTTCAAGGTTTCTTAATGCACATACTTGAAAAGGAACTATTAAACTATGAAAAACACACTGACTGCCAGTTTCTCACTATTTGATGAATGCTCTTTCTCTTAATGATGGTCAATACGTAGTAACTAAAGAAGCACTATTTCGATAGTTTATAGATCTTCTCAGTATTTTCAAAGTGCACGGGCTGTGCAAGAAAAGTGAGCGTTTATCATAGACCCATGCACATGTATGACTGGCGATTTAACTAGCGAGATTCAAAGTAACGTAGAGGCAAATCTTTTTCACACACTTCACGTAGAGCATAAACCCTTGAATACTCCATGAAATTGGTTGCGAAATGTAAAAGGTTATTGTGATTTTTATCCAGATAAACCGCAGCTCCTGGCAACTTGCGCTTGTTTGACACGTCTGACAGACCTCTGGCTTCAGAGAGCTCCCGTAACAATATGGCGGCGACGCGTTTCGCCGAGGCAACGGGCTGAAGCAGTGGAGGCGGCGTCTACCTATATGATGTCTATGGCTGCACACAGCGATGATGAGGTTTTGGTCCTCCATTTCGGTTCTGTCCTCTCCGTCTCTCTGCCAGTGACGTCGGGTCAAGCTCAACGCTGATTGGGCAACACGGCTAATCGTCATGCGTATGAGCGTAAAAAAAAAGTTAAACTCCTCGCATACGCGCGTATATGTACGCGCGTATATGTACGCGCCTCATACACCGCTAACGCGAGTAAAATGTTGCTTATACGCATGTAACGCATGTACGCGCCTCATACGCTCGTAATCCAATGGTTCCCTATGGAAAAATTGCCGATTTTATACGCGTCTATACGCGGGTACGCGTTTGGTGTGTTCGTAACTTTACACTTATAAACAATTACACCACTGTGGATTTTATGATAGACACCGTTACACTTATATAGAACTATATTACACTATAACTTGCTTCATAGGATATTTTATTAGTCTTTGACATTTAAAATCCAATAGGCTATATATAATCAATACAAATTCGTACGCATCACTGTATTACAAAGTTAATTTAAAATTAATTATAGATGGATAGACCAAAAGGCCTATTTATTTATATATATATTATAAAAAGGCCTATTGGTCTATCAACATCTAAGCTAGGCTATGTAGCCTATATTATTGAATGTACGTTTTATTATACTGACGCACGTGTATTTATTCTGTTCAATGCGATGTTAACTGATAACATAGGCTTTTGGTTGTGGTAGCAGCCATGGTGACAATGGCTGGCTGCCACAGGTCGCTCATTCAGCCATACCTCTGGTTGGTTGCGACCTATTTGCCGCAAAAAGGGTCGCAACGCTTTTATGGTCGCGACCTAGTCGGTCAGCCTGCCAGAGCCAGCGGCCAGCGGCAGTTGCCAGCGGCCAGCGGCTGGCCTGCCGTCGCAGCCAGCCAACCGACACCAGCCAGCGTCGCAGCCCGTCATTACGTCGTATAATTATCATAACATTGTACTAAATCCTGCTAAAATGTTAAAATGAAAGAGGCTAATTGCGTCAGTAAGTTTGACCAAAATAACAATAATCTATCTGACAGTGAAAAAATTCGAACTCACAACCACTTGATTACTAACCTAACATCACTACCACAATTACACCACTGTGGATTTTATGATAGACACTGTTACACTTATATAGAACTATATTACACTATAACTTGCTTCATAGGATATTTTATTAGTCTTTTGACATTTAAAAACCAATAGGCTATACCATATAATCAATACAAATTCGTACGCATCACTGTATTACAAAGTTAATTTAAAATTAATTATAGATGGATAGACCAAAAGGCCTATTTATTTATATATATATATTATAAAAAGGCCTATTGGTCTATCAACATCTAAGCTAGGCTATATAGCCTATATTATTGAATGTACGTTTTATTATACTGACGCACGTATATTTATTCTGTTCAATGACATGTTAACTGATAACATAGGCTTTTGGTTGTGGTAGCAGCCATGGTGACAATGGCTGGCTGCCACAGGTTGCTCATTCAGCCATACCTCTGGTTGGTTGCGACCTATTTGCCGCCAAAAGGGTCGCGACGCTTTTATGGTCGCGACCTAGTCGGTCAGCCTGCCAGAGCCAGCGGCAGCGGCCAGCGACCAGCGGCCAGCGGCAGCCAGCCAACCGACACCAGCCAGCGTCGCAGCCCGTCATTACGTTGTATAATTATCATAACATTGTACTAAATCCTGCTAAAATGTTAAAATGAAAGAGGCCGATTTCGTCAATAAGTTTGACTAAAAGAGCAATAATCTATCTGACTGGGAATAAATTCGAACCCACAACCCCTTGATTACTAACCTAGCATCGCTACCACTTACACCACTGTGGCTTCCAAGATTCATACCGTTACACTTTTCAAGAATTACACCACTGTGGCTTTTATGATAGACACTGTTACACTTATATAGAACTATATTACACTATAACTTGCTTCATAGGATATTTTATTAGTCATTGACATTTAAAAACCAATAGGCTATACCATATAATCAATACAAATTCGTACGCATCACTGTATTACAAAGTTAATTTAAAATTAATTATAGATGGATAGACCAAAAGGCCTATTTATTTATATATATTATAAAAAGGCATATTGGTCTATCAATATCTAAGCTATATATTATTGCATGTACGTTTTTATTACACTGGCAGCCAGCGCGGCCAGTGGCAGCCAGCGCGGCCAGTGGCAGCCAGCGCGGCCAGTGGCAGCCAGCGCGGCCAGTGGCAGCCAGCGCGGCCAGTGGCAGCCAGCGCGGCCAGTGGCAGCCAGCGCGGCCAGTGGCAGCCAGCGCGGCTGGCTGACAGCGGCTGGCCTGTCGTCGCAGCTAGCCAGCCGATACCAGCCAGGCGTTGCTGCCCGTCATTACGTCGTATGATTATCATACCATCGTACTAAATCATACAAAAATGTTCAAATGAAAGAGACCGATTACGATTACGAGTTTGAGTAAAATAGTAAATATAGACCTGATCTTGATGAGTATCGAACAGCCATTGTGATGATTACCAACCTAGTGCCACTACCACTTGTACCACTGTGCCATTGACTTTTTGTCGTTGCACTTTTATTAAACTATATAACTCTATAACGAAGAACTTTGTACCTATACTTTATCAGGCTTAATGACATTTAACAAAACAAATAGGCTATGTATAATTTCGAAAATACATTATTTCAATATGCCCCAAATTACAACTAATATATCACTCTATAACGAAGTGCTTTGTGCATAATATACCTTATTAGGCTTAATGACATTTAACAAAACAAATATATAGGCTATATATAAGATATAAAATTCATTATTTGAATACGCCCCAAATTACAACTAATACATTATATTGATACTGATAGACCAACGATTTTATCATTTTAAACTGTACTACGCCCTTTCTGGTACTTCAACTGTCGCAAAAAAAACGTTAATAACATGCAAATTAACTGATTAAGGACCGCCCATAGACTTTGAGCGACCGAGCCAGCCAGCGACCAAAACGGCAGCCAGACGAGAAAACGGCAGCCAGACGAGCGACCATCACAGCGACCAAAGCGACCTACGTCGCGACCAATGCGACCTACGTCGCGACCAATGCGACCTACGTCGCGACCAATGCGACCTAGGTCGCGACGCACGTCGTTGGCCACTCAGAGAGCTCGGCCCTGCATGCTCGCCATTTGTTTCACTACGACTACTTTCAGCTGCACACCCCTCTTCCCCAGCGAGATAACGGCTAATAAAACGCTTGAGGTGGCGTTTTGAAAAGAAAAAACTTTTTTTTTTTTTAGGACATGGCATGAAGGTAATTATGAGCCTTTGATTGATATCCAGACATTTTTTGCGGAGACACAATCCTGTTCCCCACTTGTATTGGAGTGGACGGAGATATCTACTTCTGGGCCACGTGAAATGACGGACCCCCGTCCACAGCCAGCTTAAACAGCCGCAATACCAGGCTTGGCCTCTGAGCACTGGTGGATTGCGGAAGTATGCACTGCTCCTGGGGGCCGTCCATTGTGCCTGCCGTGCACCGTGCGCCAAGAGTGCTGGCGGAGGCGGTGCTGCAAAACCAAGAGGAAATGACATAATCCATTAATGACCTGAAGGAGCAACTGACCAACATGACCAATGTATTAATTCAAATCAATGAGTCTCTTGAACAGATTGCCTCTTGCGCAAATAAAATGGCAAATAAACCGTTTTTTTTCCACCTCCAATGCTGCAAAACACAAAATGAAAAATGTTATGTTTCTGTGCTAGATTGACCTAAAATCTCTGTATGATCCTCTGTCTCGTCTGAAGGCCAGTGGCATTAGGAGGTGGTAGGGGCCAGAGGTGTAGCCATGGTTTCAACATTGGGGGGGACAAATGCCTGGGGGCGGGGTCCGCCCCCCCCCCCCCCCCCCCCCCCCCCCCGAGGCAAAGATTTTGAACATGCATTAATCTGGTGCACTCTGAGAGCAAAATCTCAATACCTTGCACCTAATTTTGAAGACCTTTTTAGGGATGGATGTTTAAAACACTTTAATACTGGATGTGACCAAGCAGTCTGGGAGTGTGGAAGACTTGAAATTAGGAAAAGGATGACACACATATACTTCAGAGCTCTGTTTTCCTTTACTTTTTAAATTAAATATAACATTTTGTGCTCCTCAATATTTCAACCAATCCAGTCCTTTTTTTTTTCCACATTACATTCATTAATGTTTTGTCTTTTTTACAAAACATACACAAACAAACACCTGCACCACCACAACAAGGACACAAAATCCAGCCAGTTCTTACTTCCATTACATTTTTTTTGCATAACCATCACATTTGCCAATGCTGAGTAAAACCCACCCAGGTGCATCTATCTCATGGACCTAAATAGAAGTCACCCCAAAACTTTTGTTACCCCTCAGAAAATATAGATTTTCTGATATTTTCATCCACTTGTTTAATAAGTACATAGATGAGTTTCACGAGAGAGCGCACTGAGCTAATCTCATTGTGAAACCATTAGCCGTATTGAATGATGCACTGTTAAAGAATTAGACATGTCAAGGACATAACCTAAATGTTTTCTGATTACGGTAGTTATGGATTAATCTATGAATACATACATTATACAATGTTTTGTAACCTTGAATGAAACTTGACTTAATAATTATTATATTGCTATATTAGCAACTGCAACGCTGCTGTGTAGAGTTGTGTGTCAACTGAAGGAGGCGAGAAAAAAAAAGAGATGAAGATGATGAAGACAGCGATTTTAGTATCGATAATGTTGCACATAAGTATCTAATCTGATATTTTTATTTTTTATTTTGATCGATTAGTATCAGAGTATAATCTTTTTTGACAACCCTACACTATATACATGTGTGTTAACAGGATTCTGCGTGAATGTCATGATTCGGTCTTAACCTTTCATATTTACTCCTCTCTTAGGCGACTCACCTATATGCCACCACTAGATTGACAAACTCTCCCTGTGCTTTCATCCTCCAAACTTTCTGTCTCTCCCGCTGGCTCACTAGCTCTATTCTGAACACAACAGAGGAAACATGGAAGGAATAATATCACAGATATCAGCAAACTATTTACCAGTAGACTACTGAAACACACTATAGACATCAGTGCCACTGCCAACAGGATTCTGCTCTAATGTAACAATTCGGTTTAAACCATTAATATTTACGCTTTTATCCAAAGTAACTTACAAATTGCATTGAACATAGGAAAAGCCAAGGCTCTATTAGTTTCCAGAACTCCTCTCTTAGGCTACTCACCTCTATGTCACTACCAGATTGACACACACTGCTTTCATCCACCAAAGTGGACATGCCACAGGGAAGAAATATTATCAGTACTGTTCCTTTCTCAGATAGTCAACAAACCACTTTTGATCTGAATGACAATAATTCTATGGCTAGTCTATTAACTCTACTGTACTGTAATGCTACAACTGATAGGTTAACACTTCTCATTTTCTCACCCCTCTTTAGTTACTTTGCTTCTTTTCTGAGACGAGGCAAAACATTGCCGAATGTCTCTGCAACCCTCTTGCTTCCTCTTGCTCATGACGACTGTGAAATAACACAAGCAGCACTAACATCATGAGAGACAAGTTAAAACTTCATGCAGGCTTGTTGTTACAATGTACAACATTGATAGTTCCTAAAATGGAGTGCTGAGAATGGTTGCGCACTTCGTAGGCCTACAGTGCATGTGAAAGATTTACCCATGGTGACATACACAAGTGCGTGTGTGCGACACAGCCAATTTTGAGGCAGGCCTGGCTAACATGAGATTCTACTATCATCCTTACCTCCCTTCTCCTACTCCCAATCATTTGCTCTTCTCTTTCGCTCTCCAAACCTCCAAGCCTAGTTACCCTGAAGAGGATGGTGAATTCACTTAAACCAGCAAAGGTTGCTAATGCATATTTGTTACAGCTTGCCAACACCTTTACTGTCACTGGCATTTGTTAATTTGTGAATCAGGCCTCTCTCTCTGTCTCTCTCGCTCTCTCTCACACTAAGCAGCACCAAATATAATCTTGACGATTTTTGTAGTGCTGTGTGTAGTGTAGGCACACGTTTGCCCCATTCTGAACTTGAACACGCAGTTAATTTCCTTTCCTAGCTCCTCTTGTTTATGTTGGTAGCTTAGCCATGTCATGTCACGTTGTCAACATTGGATACATGGAGCAGAACATAGTGGGTCATATGTCCGATACTTTTTGGAAACGTTTTCTTCATAAAACGTGCCAGACAGATTTTGTATACATTTTATTCCTTAGTATTAGCTACATGGGTATGCCGTATTTCAGAACCTTTCATTAACTGCACTATAGAGAGAAAAACTAGTGCATCCTTATTCTGAAAATGCACTTCCGAATGCATCTCTGTCCCCAGCACATTTAAAACCAAACTGCCCATGCATTTAGATCTAATGGGGAATATTTCGGAACATTGAGACGTCGGCATAATGAGGCCGAGGCCAACGTCATCTAGCTGGCTGATTACATAGGTAACACATAGCTAATGATGCTGCTCGCTAGAGAAGCGACAACAACCCACGAAATTTGAGAGACACAATCAAAAGCTTCATAACTTACCTGTGTTTTCGATCATAACACGCCACTCATTTGCTGTTGTTGATGTTTTTGATTCCGTGGTCATGTAAAAAAGACGGTTGATGACCAATGCAATCGAGTGACAAGTCACCGTCACCGAGCCGCACGTGCGGGGACGAATCAAATCATGGATCTATCCCATTGGCTAGCTAGCCCGAACAGCCATATTCTCATTGGCTGTAAGAGCTGTAGATGGAATCGGATTGAGTTATTAGGGTGTGCGGCGCGCACTTTGTGCAGAGATGCGTTCAGGGAACGGAGTGTACTTCAGGGAAAACCTAAGTGTTCTACCCATAGAAATATTGAATTGCTATATCCCTATTCCCAGCCATTTATTGGGGGGGACATTTTGGGCATATCTGAACATTGGGGGGGACTTGTACCCCCCAATGTATATGGCCGCTACGCCTATGGTAGGGGCACTGCGTCAGGCATAGGGCCGTCTGGTCTGGGGAATTCCTGCAGAGGGACCCCCTGTCTGATGGCTAAATTGTGTAGCACACAGCAAGCTTTGATGATCCTGCACACCTTTTCAGGCCGATACTGCAGTGTCCCCCCCTTGCTGGAAAGGCAGTGCCATCGCCCTTTCAGCAGGCCTATTGCGCGCTCAACGGTGCCCCTCGTGCGCGCATGGGCCCGGTTATACGCCGGTTATACTTCCTGCTGGGTCCTCGGGTTGGTTAAGGGGGTCATTGGCCATGGCTTCAGCGGGTAACCTTGATCACCTAATGATGATACATTTTTAAACAACTGTACACAACCCAGCAATAGTATTTTAAACATGTTGTAGCCTAATAGTACTCACCAATGAGCCAGCCATCTTCCACAGCGCCTTCTTGGAGACTCACAACAACAGAGCTGTTCTGCATGATGAAAGAGTCGTGTGTTCCTCCAGGCCACCGCGAAACGTTTAACAAGGATAGATTTGCATCACAAACGATTTGCACGTTGACAGAATGAAACCCCTTTCTGTTAACATAGTTAAATTTGTTAGTTGACGGTGCTTTTGTGGCTATGTGGTCGCAATCTATGGCTCCAATTATGTTTGGGAATCCGGCGATGGCGTGAAAGCCCCGTTTGATTTCGGCTTGTTGGGGATCTCTGTAAGGGAACTGGATGTAGTTTGGGGCCAGGGAAATAATTGCGTCCAACACCGCCGGCATGGTCCTACTCATCGATGGCTGAGAAGTGCCGGATATGTCTCCAACCTCACGCTGAAATGTGCCGGTAGATAAAAATCCCAGGGAGGAAAGGAGTTGGATATGCACAGGGATTGCGTTTGTGAGTCTCGTGTCTCGAGCCAACATTGGCCCTAAATCACGACACAAATCCAGCAGTACATTCTTTGGGTAGTGGTACCTACTAAGAAGCCACTCTGTGCTCTCTCCAAGCAGATCAGTACAATCTTTGAAGACGCGCTCCCTGCGGAGCGCATGGTTTGCCAAGTCTTCCAATAATGCAAGATAAGCCATTGCACTAGATTTCAAACATTTCTCACAGCTGTCTTTTATAGGGTTTGAAACCAATTAGGTAATTTTTCTGTTTAAAATTAGACAAAGGAGTAATTGAATGTTTTCTAATTAAAGTAAACATGGCACATATGTGGATGTCGATTGCTTAATGCAGACGTTGACACTCTTAAAGGTCCCATGACATGCTATTTTATGTATTCTTTAATATAGGCAGACATGGGGGACTCGAGTCACATGACTTGACTCGAGTCAGACTCGAGTCGCAAATTTGAGGACTTGAGACTTGCTTGACTAACACTGATAAAAGACTCGACTTGACTTGGTCTTCATGACTTGAGACTTGACTTAGACTTGAGACAGATGACTCGAAATGACTTTTCTAAAGTTAAATTATAGGTTGGATATGTGATTTGCGATACGCCAGCAGATTTTGAAAAGACGCAACTCAAATAGTCCTACCCCCTCTCCTTCAACGTTGACTGACTCCACCCATTCCAAGTACATGGACGCGCAATCACACAAGAGCGCGAACACAGATGCGCGAGAGTGGGCCAGGGTAGGCTAGCTAGGTTGGAGTTTAGGGTTGTATTCTAGCGCTCGGTCCAAATGTGGATTAGCTAGTAAACTAGCTCCAGTAGCTACCGCAGGATAACAACAAACAGAAGCTTGCTCTGGCACGAGCTTTGAGTACGTGCACGTGCACGAAGAGGTCATGCGCGGGGGGAGGGGGAGTGCAGAACGACCATTTGATTGACGTACTTACTGTCCAATGCCACTCAGTGTTTCTGAAAATCATTGGCTGGAGTTTTTCGAGCCCTGCCCGTTCCACAGATGATTAACTTGTTTAATTTAATCATGTCAGTAGGCTACTTCTAACTCAGTGGTTTTAAGTGTATTTTTGTTCAAGGTGGAGGTACGAGTTATAGCAGTCCCTGCATCAAGTGCACCTCTTGAACGTGTGTTCAGCCATGGTGGGGTGATAATGTGACCGCATCATTCAGAACTCAGTGACAAAGTACTGTCAAATAATTTATTTTGCAAATGCAATGCATTGTAAGTCGATGTATGTTGCGAGGCAGCAAGATTGCTACCAGCTTTCAGGCTTGTGTGTTACTATTTCCCCTTCCTACAGTATGTGTATGTGATATTACTTTTGAAATATTCTTTTTTTTCATGTCTGATGCCATGTGTTGCAAATAATATTCTACAACATCTAGAGAGATTGAGCGATTTGATTCTGTTCATAGGTTGGAGGTAATGATCATAAAAAACATTTTCAAACTATGCACATAATGGTTTTGGAATGTTTTGAATAGTTTGAGTTATTGTTATTGTTATGACATTGTTATTGTTAATGTTGAAATAAAACTCAACTTATGAACCACTCTCTTTACCGATTTTTAAATGTGGAAACTGGGTTAGATCATCAGATTTTTGTATGACTTGACTTGTGACTTGCTTGACCTGAGCAATGACTTGACTTGTGACTTGCTTGATTCTCACCACAGTGACTTGGGACTTGCTTGAGACTTGAAGGTTATGACTTGAGACTTGCTTGTGACTTGCACATGAATGACTTACCCCCACCTCTGAATATAGGTATTAGTGGGCAACTAACACAGTATTCAAAGACGTTCCCGAAATTCAGCCAGTCAAAGCCAAAGTTCCGTTCCCCCAATTCCTTCTCAACCATGGCTCAGATAACCCCCACAACAGTCTCGTTGTGGAAATACAAGACACGTCAAAGAACCGACAAGAAACACTTGCGTTACAGTGTGTGTATTCACACAAACACACACACATGTGGCGCTCGCACGGTCGAGTCTGATTGGCGGGCCAACGTCTCTGGGCGGGCCAGGCAGAGTAAGGGGAGGAGCTGAGATTGATGACGTCAAGAATACAGACATTCCAAATCAGCGCACTTGAGCCTCCGTTTTTTCAAAGGCGAGCAGAACAGCTAGTGCTCGTTTTACACCAAACGCAAGTTTTAGCAATTGGGGGACCATAGGCAGGCTAGGGGAACTCATATTTATGTTAGAAAACCTCATAAAGTGAGATTTTCATGTCATGGGACCTTTAAATGCTTTGCTTTGCACTTGTAACATCGCTATTCTACCACTAGATTCTGTTCGTACATTTTGGTAAATTCCATACTTTGCGTGGCAATGATCCTACGCCCTCCTTACGCACAAATCTGTGCGTAAGTACGGTTGATCAATGAGGCCCCAGGCTTTGATAACAGGCTTTGAGAGGCTACCTGTTCGGATCAGCTTAGCTCAGGAGGTAGAGCAGTTGTATTGCAGAGGTGGGGGTAAGTCATTCATGTGCAAGTCAGAAGCAAGTCTCAAGTCATAACCTTCAAGTCTCAAGCAAGTCCCAAGTCACTGTGGTGAGAATCAAGCAAGTCACAAGTCAAGTCATTGCTCAGGTCAAGCAAGTCACAAGTCAAGTCATACAAAAATCTGATGATCTAACCCAGTTTCCACATTTAAAAATCGGTAAAGAGAGTGGTTCATAAGTTGAGTTTTATTTCAACATTAACAATAACGATGTCTTAACAATAACAATAACTCAAAATATTCAAAACATTCCAAAACCATTATGTGCATAGTTTGAAAATGTTTTTTATGATCATTACCTCCAACCTATGAACAGAATCAAATATAACCTCTAGGTAGCTGTATACGACAACAGTTCAAGTCAATCACTCAATCTCCCGACATGTTGTAGAATATTATTTGCAACACATGGCATCAGACATGAAAAAAAAGAATATTTCAAAAGTAATATCACATACACATACTGTAGGAAGGGGAAATAGTAATACACAAGCCTGAAAGCTGGTAGCAATCTTGCTGCCTCGCAACATACATCGACTTACAATGCATTGCATTTGCAAAAAAAATAATTTGACAGTACTTTGTCACTGAGTTCTGAATGATGCGGTCACATTATCACCCCACCATGGCTGAACACACGTTCAAGAGGTGCACTTGATGCAGGGACTGCTATAACTCGTACCTCCACCTTGAACAAAAAGACACTTAAAACCACTGAGTTAAAAGTAGCCTACTGACATGAAAATTAAACAAGTTAATCATCTGTGGAACGGGCAGGGCTCGAAAAACTCCAGCCAATGATTTTCAGAAACACAGAGTGGCATTGGACAGTAAGTACGTCAATCAAACGGTCGTACTGCACTCCCCCTCCCCCCGCGCGTGACCTCTTCGTGCACGTGCACATACTCAAAGCTCGTGCCAAAGCAAGCTTCTGTTTGTTGTTATCCTGCGGTAGCTACTGGAGCTAGTTTACTAGATAATCCACATTTGGACCTAGCGCTAGAATACAACCCTAAACTCCAACCTAGCTATCCTGCCCTGGCCCACTCTCGCGCATCTGTGTTCGCGCTCTTGTGTGATTGCGCGTCCATGTACTTGGAATGGGTGGAGTCAGAGTCAGCGTTGAAGGAGAGGGGGTAAGACCATTTGAGTTGCGTCTTTTCAAAATCTGCTGGCGTATCTCAAATCACATATCCAACCTATAATCTAACTTTAGAAAAGTCATTTCGAGTCATCTGTCTCAAGTCTAAGTCAAGTCTCAAGTCATGAAGACCAAGTCAAAGTCAAGTCGAGTCTTTTATCAGTGTTAGTCAAGCAAGTCTCAAGTCCTCAAATTTTCGACTTGAGTCTGACTCGAGTCAAGTCATGTGACTCGAGTCCCCCATGTCTGTTGTATTGTAATAGGTTGCTAGTTCGATCCCCAGCTCCTCCTAGCTGAGTGTTGACGTGTCCCGGAGCAAGACACTTAACCCTAACTGCTCCCGACGAGCAGGCGGTCACCTTGCATGGTTGACTCTGCCGTCGGTGTGTCAATGTGTGTATTATCCGATGTAAGTCGCTTTGGATAAAATGCCCTAATTGTAATGGAAAATTTTACCTGTTAAAGTGCAACACAAGCTACCTGTAAAAGTGCAAAGAGAGCAGTGAGTCTTCTCGTTCCCGTCCTTAGGTCATTTTTTATTCAGGACATGGTTCTCAGCAGCTGGTTGAGGTCCCTGCCGACGCTCGGGGGCTGAGAGGCGGCGCTCTGCCGCAGGCCGGGCCCCATCTGATGGTGGAGGGCTCGGCACAGGCTGGTTGTCGCCCGGTGCACGCTGCCGCTGGACGGGCCCAGCAGGCCCCACAGCAGGGGCAGCGCCTTCTGCTCCACCAGCTGGGGCCGGCGGGGGTACAGCTCCATCACCAGCTCTGGGGGGGGGGAGGAGACGGAGGGAAAGGGGAGGGGAGGAGACAGGAAGAGAAGGAGGAGGAAACCAAGGAAGAGACAAAATAATGGGAGACAGGAGGAGACAGAAGAGAGGAGACGGCAGAGCAGAGCGGATCAGATGCCTCTTGATTGGCCACACAATGGTATACGTATGTTTGGTGCTGATCATTGCAAAAAACAAAACAAAGAAACATTTTAGCCATTAACAAACCTGCAACCTTCTCGATCAGATCCACCTTTGCTTGGCCGCTAAGAACCCGTGCCTTGAAGCAGAACAGCTCCAGGAGGAGGCTGTTGTCTGGAGAGGGGCAAGGGAAGAACACATGAGTAACAAGGACAACGCCGTGGTCAGACCGGACCGTGTTCTGGACAGCTCCCCACCGGGCCCTCACCGAGGTTCAGCACCAGCTCGCAGAGGGCCCCTGTGGCGGCCGAGTACACAGCGCGGTTCTTGGAGTTGAGGTGGTTGTCCACGATGGCGGGCACCAGGTGGTTGAGCACCCCGGACAGGTTGTCCTTCAGCAGGCGCACCATCCCCTGCAGGGCCTCCAGGGCGTAAAGGTTCACCTTACGGTTGGACTCCAGCAGGCGGTCTCTGAAGAGGTCAAACACCTGGGGGAGCGGGGAGAAACGGGGAACAGGTGAACAAAAAGGGGACAGGAGGGAGTCCAACCAGGAGAGGGGATAAGGGAGAGTGTGAGGTAGTGGGCGTTTACGAGCGGTGGGGGGTTTTACGGACCGGGAACAGGCTGCGGATGACCATGCTGGGGTTGTGCTGGCAGTCGGCCACCAGCTGGTCGAGGCCTTTGATGCGCTCCCTGAAGTCCTTGGACTCCAGCAGAACGGTGAGCTGCCTGATGTACTCAGCCTTGTCTTCCATGATGGGCCCCTGAGGTTTGGAGCTGTACTTGCTGTTGGGCTCCCTGGAGGGTACCACAAAATATAATGTCATGAAACTGCATACATACTTACTACATATATATATATATATATATATATATCGTCGCTGTCCGATGAAACTCGCGTACATCCAAAACGGTTACTTTTCAGGAAATGAAAAAAACACCCTAATTTCAAAGCAGTTGAACGTAGCGTTGTCATACTTGGTACGTCATCTTTAAATGTAGTCGTAATATTGCCAGTGTGATGGTATAGTTCACATTTTACCAAAATCGAGTTTAAATGGACATACGTGCATATTTTACAGTAACGGTGGTCGATACGCGTTCTTCCGATCATGAATGGGCAAGTCGCGTTTCATACTGACAGATGAATAGGCTACGCTAAGTTTATTAATTGCCTACGTCCAACCTAAGGCTATTTAATAAACTGAGCATAACCTATTAATCTTGTCAGTATGAAAATCAGTGTACTGATTCATTGTCCCTTCATAATTATGTCTCCTGCTAACTATGAAGCGATAATGAATCAGTACACTAACAAGCTATACAGAGGTTGTAACGTTAGACCTACCGTAATTGTGTCACTCCTCGCTCGTCCACTCACTCGCTGACGTCAATCACTCACACACACACACACACACACACACACACACACACACACACACACACACACACACACACACACATACGCACACTGCCATTCTCTCGCACACACATACGCTACTCGTAACACTATGCCTCGTTATGAAGGTCGGAATGAAGCGGCCACCGATTATTGACAGGATGGGTACTTTATTCTACCGGAATCGTTCGCTTATTCACTAGACAGTGTCTAGTGAAGAAGCGAACGATTCCGTTCACGATTCCGGCAGACCAACTGCCGGTCAAATCACACAAAACAATAGAGACAGGGATCACACAAGCAACAGGGATCACACAAGGCCCACTCTGGATAAATGTCGTTCATATCGCATATGAGGACTTTGACGGCTGTGGAGAAATGAAATCCTCCGTATCCACGGAGAGCTGTCATCACAGAGAGGGCATCTCTTCGCAAACTTACGGCATCAATAAGAGGGGGCGGTGTCAGCAGACTATTATTTAGACAAATTAGCAAATTTCAATCTGACAATTTTACCAGAGAGTTAGAAAGGGCGTATATCGTGCTTCTGCCTTCTCACACCGCGAGACAGGTTCGTGGCTTTGAGTGTCGTGATTTCGGTTTCGATACGCGTTACAGCTTGCCTGGTTCTACCAGACTCTCGTACTCTTCACTTCATTTCATTTCATTTGTACAGAGAGTACTGAAAGGAAATTCAAATTGAGCGGAAGTACTTAGGCGGGCGGAGCCAGGCTACGTTACAGCCCTATTTAGCCTACTTTATTTACGTTCGTCAGTCAGGTTCACAATAAAAAATATTCGGTGAAAATTACTTCATCTTATATTGCAACTAGAATAAACTTGAGAACAGTTGACAAAAAAACTAAATACCTTAACTTCAAAGTGTTATTCGGCTACCCGATGATGCGCTTCCAGAGACGCTAATGAGATGACTCCACAGGGCGGGAGATACGCGGCGGGATTGACAGCTTTGACACCAAATGGATATACTTGAAAATCTGATGACGTGTTTCACAACTTTTCATTGGTCAATTAGGTTCATGACGCATACTGTATACGGAAATGGACCTGGACATAACTATCATCGTAAAATCTCAAAATCGGCAAAAATGGACATACGCGGTTTTCATCGGACAGCGACGATATATATGATCTTGGAAATAAGATAAAAGATATTCTTAAAGTTTGCTTCAAGTTGAGAAAACGAACAAATGCATAAATAAATATAGGAGAGACATTGCAAACAAAAGCCATCATGTGTGCTCTGGAACACGACCCCGAGAGAGGAGCTGACCTCATAGCATAAGTAAGGCTTTTACTTTCACCAACATATTTCCAAGGTGGCTGTCATGTGTCTGGGAGGAGTCTCACCTGGGGGTGGTGGTGGCGGTGTTGGTGGGGGTTGCAGTGGTGGTGGTGGGGCTGGGGGCTATGGTCTGTTTGGGGAGCTTCCTTTGGAGCGTCGAGGCCCTGGCGGTGCCACTGCCGGGAAGCGAGGCTGGGGTCTGGGGCGTCTCACCCAGACCCTGACCCTGACCCTGACCCTGACACAACAAACACAACAACAACGTTCACCAGACCCGTCACCAGGCGGTAGGGTGGGGCGAGAGGGCGGGGCCTTCCGAACCTTTGCCTTGAGTCCACTGACCGCCTTGCGGGCGGCGGAAAGGTCCTTGGTGGGGATGTTCTTCTCCAGTAGGCTATCAAAGTCCCGGTGGGAGGACAGGAACAGCAACATCCGGCGGCCAAAGGACCTGAAGGGGGAGGAGTGAGACTGGCACGTCACCGAGCCGTTGGACACACGCCAAAGCCTTCAGCCAACACAGGAAGCCACCGGGGGCTCTACGTGCCTGGGTTCCGGGGAGGAGTCCAGGGCCAGCTTGACCACGGCCGGGAGGATTCTGTCCGTCACGTCCTTCCCTCCGGACAGCAGGCGTGCCACGCCCACCCTCTCCAGCAGGTCGGCCAGGTGCTGGGCGGCGCACTTCCTCACCGCCGCGCTCAGGTGGCTGCAGACGCACACAGGCTCAACATGAAGGACGCACACAAAGAGACACAAACCACCGAAGTACACAACGGATGGAGATAAGGAAACATCGGCTAGACCTCTGGAGTATCCTACCTACCAGTCCAAAGCAGATTAAGGATGTTAGAAACGTTTCCTTTGACACTCAAGTCCTGTTTAAATGTCTATTTTTGTGCGTTTTTGTATTTTCGCTCTGTTTGCATCTGCCGCTGATTCTTTGTACTTTATATAAATCACAGATTTGATCTTGCAATACCGTTACTGTGGTAGATATACTAGAAAACATAACAAGGCGCAATACAGTGTGTTTGTGTCTGCGTTGTGCGTGTGCGTGCAGCCCCCTGACCTCAAACCCCCGTCCAAGAAGGCGTTGATGCAGCGTGCCGGCGTGCAGTGCCGCACCATGTGGCCCAGCGCCGCGTCCACTTCCTCCCGGATGAAGGCGTTGCTCTCGGCCGCCTTGTGCAGCAGCGCCCTGGCCGTGGTGTCCACCTCCTTGTCCATGGCCCGCTGCAGGTGGCAGTACAGGACGCCCAGCGTGCACACGGCTACGCGGGACACGCCCGAACGCAGGTTCTTCACCTGAGAACCAGACACACACGTGGCAGACACCACTCACTCTGTAAAGGTTCTTTGAGTGTCTTGGAAAGCGCTATATGAATGAAGGCGTTACATTATAGTACGTTTCACACTCCTCGCTTCATTCAAGGCTGTGTTTTGCTAACATTGTTCATGTCGAATCAAGCACTCATTCTATGGTGTAGAATTGATGGGGATGGTTTTACACACAGCGAGGTATATAGACTAAGCTGTAGACAGGATTGAGTTAGTTTTACACTTGCAGACAGTGACGGACTGTCCACACCCAGCCGCCCGCCCACTCACACACCCATCCACAGTGACAGACGCTGGTCTCCATGTTACGTGGTAGAGAGAGAGAGAGCACCAGGGAGCAGGCCCAGAGAGGGGGAGCTACCTCTTGAACGAGGGCGAGGCAGACGTCGCGGAGCCTGGGGAGCAGCGTGTCCACGTGGTTCTGGGCCAGACTGCGCAGCACCGTGAGCCCTTCCATCTTCTCCTGCCTGCGTTCAGAACCACAGCAGTTCAGTCAGATGAAACACAAGTTCGGATTGCTTCAACTAATTCTGTGTGTGTGTGTGGGGGGGGGGGGGGATTCTGAGTGTGTGTGGTGTGTGTGTGTGTGTGTCTCACCAGTTCTCTGAGCTGATGAGAGTGAGGCTCTGTGTCATGGCCAGCTCAGGTTTGGGGAAGGGGTGGGGCCCGGGTGGGTCTCGCTGGGGGCCGCTGAGGGAGCCCTGTGCCGGCTCATCTGCACACACACACGTTTGAAAAATAAACGCCGGTCTCAATTAGACGCCGGCACCTTGCCAGGGTCGCGTGACAACATCACAGACGTAGTTCCGAGCATTACCAACTTTCGCCAATAGATGGCATCAGTTAACCAAAAGGAAAATCCAAATGAATTAAAGGCCTGTTCCATATGGACGCCTGTCCCAAACACAAGCCGCTTGAGTTCAGGGATTGAAACAAATGAAAGCCTGGGCTAATAATTAAAGTTTTGTGGCATGCAGGCTCAATCCTATAAAAAAAAGAAGAGTTCCATTGGATTGATTTATTTGTGTAAGAGATGCCATTCTTACCTCTGCTATCCAACAGCTTCTCCTCCAGCTCGGGCTCAGCGGTCAGCCTCTGGTCGGGGAAACAGCGGCCCCCGTTCTTCTGCCTCTTCCCAGAGGGCCCTGCCTCTTCCCCTGCCTGGTGGGGGGGCGGGCCCCGGAGCTTCTCCCGGGGGATCCTGCCGTTCCTCAGACGCTCCTGCACAGGGGGAAACGGGCTGAACGCGCACTTACCTCTGCCCGCCACGCCTTCAGGAACGTCAGAGGCCGGCGGGCTGCCTGGGGCCTGGGACCTCTGGCCGTTGGCAGACTGGGAGCGCTCCGTCCCAGAGAGGTCCGCCTCGGCGCCTCGGAGCGCCCGGCGGCGGGCAGAGGCAGCGGCGTTCCAGGACGAGGAGGCGGAGCTCAGCGGGGCTAGATAGATATGTTCCATTATTTGCCTTGCGGAGCCAACCAGTCCTGTGCACGTATGCAAATTAGCCATGTGCCCCAATGTCTATTTGTTTTGAGTGCACGAATGAGTGCAGATCATGATTTGCAGATGCAGATCAGTGAAACATATTTTAACTAGCCTACTACAGCACGCAGGTTTTTTTGTTCTCGGTTGTAATTAGCCTACATTTTAGGAGTTTTTTTATATTGGGGGGAATCACTGTCCTACTTGTTGTCGAAGCACTTTATCCAACAAGCAAAACCGTCTCGGCAATATGGCCAAAGTGTATGGGAGAGTTCACTCTTTGATATGGCTGTCTGTACTAAAAGCATACGGCTCCTTTAAATGCGTCTGCATAATTGAATTGTACGTCATGAGCGACTTGAGAGACCAAAGCGAACAGAAATATTCGCAGCGAAACTTTGTGAGCGACCAAAGCGTCTTTGAAGCTTTGGTCGCTCCTGGTGTGGACGTACGGTAAGGCACTGTAATACAATTTGAGATTAACCTTCTGCAAGTATACTAAAGTGCTTTGCTATTGAGTATACTTTTTCTAAGTACACATACGTACAATTTACAATACACTTGCATTGTACACTTTTTATAAGTACAATGCAATACCACTTTAAGTATTTCAGAATTAGTGTACTTTTTTTTCAGTACATTAAAGTGGAACTTAATGACATTTATTGCAAAATACACTTTTGAAAAGTACATACGTTAAACATACTTTAATTTAAGCACAAAAAGTAAAAGTATACTTGTCATAACTTTTGTATGCTTCAATTATATTTGCAATACACTAAAGTATACGACTTCTTCACCTGGGGGGGTTCGGCCCGGGGAAGTCTCCTGGCTCGAGGCGGCACCCAGAGCCCGTGCACGGGGGGACACGGTGTCGGAGTGGGCCGCCTGGATCCAGGCTTCCTGGCCGACAGCCTCCTCAGCCACAGCCAACCGGGGCAGCCTAGACCCACGAGGGTAGCGGGGGTTAAGGCCCGGGGGCTTGGCCTCAGTAGGGGGGCGGAGGACGACCCTGCCTGGGGCCTGGGACCTCTGGCCGTTGGCAGACTGGGAGCGCTCCGTCCCAGAGAGGTCCGCCTCGGCGCCTCGGAGCGCCCGGCGGCGGGCAGAGGCAGCGGCGTTCCAGGACGAGGAGGCGGAGCTCAGCGGGGCTTCCCGCAGATCCACTGTGAAGGACACTGTTTAAAAGTACACGTTAAGCATACTTTAAAGCAACAAATATACTTGGAATAACTTTTGTATTCTTCAATTATATTTGTACTACAATAAAGTGTACTACTTGTTCACCTGGGGGTCTATGTAGGGGCTTGGCCTCAGTAGGGCGGAGGACGATCCTCTCGTTGGCGCCAGCGGCTGGGGCAGCCAACCGGGGCAGCCTAGCTCCACGAGGGTGGTCAGGGTCAGCCACTTCTAATGAGGGGAAATTAAGTACACTTTAATAAAACATTTTAATATTGATTATTGTAATGGTCTTTTGACAGGCCTTTCTAAAGGAGCTGTTCGTAAATTGCAACTTGTTCAAAACGCTACTGCTAGAGTCCTAACAAAAACAAAAAAATGTGAACATATTACACCTATTCTCAGATCTCTACACTGGTTACCAGTCTGTCAGAGGATTGAATTCAAAGTACTCCTAATAGTCTATAAATCGCTAAATGGTCTCGGGCCAAAATACATGTCAGACCTCCTTTCACCTTATACTCCAGCTAGACCCCTAAGGTCAGCTGGGACCAGTCTATTAATCACTCCAAGAGTGAAAACAAAACACGGTGAAGCAGCTTTTAGTTATTCTGCCTCGTGCAAGTGGAATAAACTCCCTGATGAACTAAAACAAGCCGAAACTCTAAATACCTTCAAAACCAGCCTTAAAACCTTCATGTTCTCCAGTGCCTTCGACTAAACACTAGCACTTTGTTTCACTCTTTTAGTTTTGACTACAACACTAGCACTTTGATTCACTCCTTTATTTTGAGCTATATTCTTATTTATTTTTATCTTTTATCTTTATATACCCTCTATTTTTATTACTTTTTATCTTTTATGCTCATTTGTATTCTCTTATCTATTCTCCCTGTTTTGTATTTCTTATGCTCTATGTAAAGCACTTTGAATTGCCATTGTTGTATGAAATGTGCTATACAAATAAAATTGCCTTGCCTTGCCTTGCCTTAATAGTGTTTTACACAGGACTTGAAAATAAGTGTACTTTACACAAGTACACAATGACCACGTATTTGCAATTTTTCTAAGGCACTCTAATACAATTTGAGATTAACTTTCTGCAAGTATACTAAAATACACTTCTACTTTGCTATTTAATATACTTTTTCTAAGTACACATACATACAATTTACAATACACTTACAATAAAGTACACTTTTTATAAGTACAATGCAATACCACTTTAAGTATTTCAGAATTTATGTACTTTTTTTTTCAGTACATTAAAGTGGAACTTAATGACATTTATTGCAAAGTACACTTTTGAAAAGTACACACGTTAAACATACTTTAATTTAAGGACAAAAAGTAAGAGTTCACTTGTAATAACTTTTGTATGCTTCAATTATATTTGCAATACACTAAAGTATACGACTTCTTCACCTGGGGGGGTTCGGCCCGGGGAAGTCTCCTGGCTCGAGGCGGCACCCAGAGCCCGTGCACGGGGGGACACGGTGTCGGAGTGGGCCGCCTGGATCCAGGCTTCCTGGCCGACAGCCTCCTCAGCCACAGCCAACCGGGGCAGCCTAGACCCACGAGGGTAGCGGGGGTTAAGGCCCGGGGGCTTGGCCTCAGTAGGGGGGCGGAGGACGATCCTCTCGTTGCTGCCACCAGCTGGGGCAGCCAACCGGGGCAGCCTAGACCCACGAGGGTAGCGGGGGTTAAGGCCCGGGGGCTTGGCCTCAGTAGGGGGGAGGAGGACGATCCTCTCGTTGGCGCCAGCGGCTGGGGCAGCCAACCGGGGCAGCCTAGACCCACGAGGGTAGCGGGGGTTAAGGCCCGGGGGCTTGGCCTCAGTAGGGGGGCGGAGGACGATCCTCTCGTTGGCGCCAGCGGCTGGGGCAGCCAACCGGGGCAGCCTAGACCCACGATGGTGGTCAGGGTCAGCCACTTCTAATGAGGGGAAATTAAGTACACTTTAATAAAACATTTTAATAGTGTAGTACACAGGACTTGAAAATAAGTGTACTTACATAAGTACACTAAATGACCACCTATTTGCAATTTTTCTCAGGCATTCCAATACAATTTGAGATTAACTTTCTGCAAGTATACTAAAATACACTTCTACTTTGCTATTTAGTATACTTTTTCTAAGTACACATACGTACAACTTACAATACACTTACAATAAAGTACACTTTTTATAAGTACAATGCAATACCACTTTAAGTATTTCAGAATTAGAATACTTTTTTTTCAGTACATTAAAGTGGAACTTAATGACATTTATTATGAAGTACACTTTTGAAGAGTACATACGTTAAACATACTTTTAATTAAGCACAAAAAGTAAAAGTATACTTGTCATAACTTTTGTATGCTTCAATTATATTTGCAATACACTAAAGTATACAACTTCGTCACCTGGGGGGGTTCGGCCCGGGGAAGTCTCCTGGCTCGAGGCGGCACCCAGAGCCCGTGCACGGGGGGACACGGTGTCGGAGTGGGCCGCCTGGATCCAGGCTTCCTGGCCGACAGCCTCCTCAGCCACAGCCAACCGGGGCAGCCTAGACCCACGAGGGTAGCGGGGGTTAAGGCCCGGGGGCTTGGCCTCAGTAGGGGGGCGGAGGACGATCCTCTCGTTGCTGCCACCAGCTGGGGCAGCCAACCAGGGCAGCCTAGCCCCACGAGGGTAGCGGGGGTTAAGGCCCGGGGGCTTGGCCTCAGTAGGGGGGGCGGGGACGAGCCTGGTCTCCTCGGTGTAGGACTCCCTGTCCGCCATCATGATGGAAGCAGGGGTCAGTTGAGCCCACAAAGAAAACAATGTCTTCCTGTCCATCGTCGCTGTTCGATAATCTCTCTATGAGTCTCTGTAATGAAACATATTCAATTTATTATTTAATTAATGGAGTCTTTACCACATACATAGATTGGACCACTGCTTGGGTCTGAAGCATACTCATGCAATTTTGAATTCTGGTACAAGAAATTAAGTGTGTGAGTGATGTGAAAAATTTGTGAAAAGAGAATAAAACGGCATGAGTTGTACGCTGCTATCACGGTGTCTCATTAGGTTTACAACAACATTACTTGCATTGGAAGTCGATAAAGACACTAATTCGGTAAAAGTCACGGTTCATCACTGAAAAGTTGAACCAACCACGAGTGTGAGTACAGCGCATACCGAATCATGTAATAACATAAACGTCAGTAGCCAGTAGCTAGTAAGAGAGTGAGCTAATGCAGTCGTTAAAACACCTCCAGCAGCAGCAGCATTGCTTCAGATATGACCCTCATTAAGTGCGATGGCGTGAATACATGCAGCAAGAACGTTCCACAAATGTACCGATCTGTATATTCATGCGGTATTACGGTTATGGTTTTTGAGTTTACGGTTATGGTGACAGAAGGTTACGACGATAAATCGATCGGTGTTTTCCCCGTGAAAAACCATTTACAATAACATACATAATTGTTAGCGTTATCGATCAGTTAGATGACTTTCTAAAATGACATTGAACTTTTCGAAGAGGAGGCAAGGGCCCTTTGGTGTTTGTTGGAGAGTGAGGTGAGAGAGGCCGTGGCGGGCCCGAGGTCCACGACGCCCCGAGCACGGCTTAACCTTATTTCAATCGAGCAATATGTGGTAGGCTAGATTTATCTTTTACACTTCGATAAATATATGATTGATATGTTATAATGTGCCAGGGACGGATTTATAATAGCATTGACATAAAATGGGACTAGGCCTACTTATTACTTAGAGCTGTAGTTCATGACTTACCTCTACTTGGCGTCGAAGGGCGAATGAAAACTTTAGAACTTGAGCAGACCTTGATTGACACGAGGCATTATGACGAGCCCAGCTTCCCGAACCTATCATTGAGCGCATTGTGACCTCACAGTAATTTGTGTGTGTTTTAATAGAAAACCAGCCTACAGGATACCCCAGATCTTTGAAACAATAATATCACAAAACACTGATGCTTTGCATTATTGCGTATGCATGCTACTGAAAAATTGCACCAGGTGGGATGTGACCGTGTGAGGATTAAACCAACCTGAGTTGGACATCAGGGAATCACACATATGAAAGCATGCGTTAATGTGCATATGAACATTGCAAAGTAGGCTATAATATGCAACATTTCCACATTCAATCATCATAAAATATCTGATTGCCTAAACTACTACGCTACTACGCATTACAAGGTTATGGTTTGGCAGCAGGTGGCAGCATAGGACCTGAAACCAAACATTTCAAACCCGCAAGAAAGACACCCTCATATCAATTTGGGGGCCCGATTTGAAATCTTTAGTGCCACTCACAGGCCAAAGCTGGGTTTACTTTAGTGCTCAAAAGTTTGAAACATGGCCGGTTAGCTTTTTCCTTTCAGCTCTGTATTCATTTTCCATGCTTTGGGCGATTTAAGTCACTAGCCAAAGACAGATGCTTATGTCCAATGGCCTATTGTTGGCTAGGTCTGTTGGTTTACGGCCTGATAACAGATGCTCATTGAATCAGGGTCAAGGACAAAATAACATATCGTCACCCTCCCACTACTGTAACAGACCATGAGGAAGGGTAGACCTATGCCACAAACATTTGAATATGCTAGAGCACACATAGACTCAGAGGAGACAGAGGGAAGTTTGGCTGTGAATGGCACTTTAATTCAGTAAAGCAAACTCAAACGTCACAACTGTAATAACTCTTAGCTAAACCAAACAAATGGCAGGAAAACTTTCCTCTGTGATAATATCAAATGATTTTTCAACTCTGTGCACAATAAAGCACAACTTAACAACTAAATATAATAATATAATAATAATAATATAATAATAATATAACTTAACGTTAATAACTTAACAAAAAAATAAAGCACAACTTAACAACTAAATATAATAATATAATAATAATAATATAACTTAACGTTAATAACTTAACAAAAAAATAAAGCACAACTTAACAACTAAATATAATAATATAATAATAATATAACTTAACGTTAATAACTTAACAAAACGCTGAGGAGGCATGTGCATCTCCTCACTTCTCCCTCCAGCTTATCTGAGCTGGGTTATTCTCACTTATTTTGACTGATGCCTATTGATGAGGCAAGTTGTCGAAGAAGGGATGACACTCGATCGGCATGACATGTTTCATTGACTGAAGGTCCTGGAATTTTCTCTCCTTGATTGGCAGAGCACATGGAAATACTCTAATCCATGCCATCGGCTCTTTTGGCACCTGTATCCTCTGTGGCAGTGCTTCCCATGCAGTGTTCTCTGAAAAGGATAGCTTGAAATGGACCTTGCCATCGCTGCTAAACTGAAGAGCCCGCAAATCATGCACAGTCGGATCTCCAGCTTTCTTGCCTGGTCTGATGCTCAAGAAGTAAGAATCATTCATACTCAGGAATTCATCATGCTTGAGCACCTTCACATGGTAGGGTGATGGTCTGATTCTTGCAGTCTGGAGTATGATTACATAGTCTCTGTGGGTGAAGATATCCACAACCATTTTGCGTTCAATGGTACTATGCGTTATTAGTGTTATTAGTACCCCGTGTTTCCTGGCAAGCTCAGAGTATGCATTTGCCACAGTTGCATTTCTGTTCTGATAACCACAGCCATCACTCCACACTATTATCTCCTTGATTTCTGGATGGTCTTTGATCACACCTTCAAAATGGCGATATTGTAGATGTGCGAAAACCTCGCTTTTCAGGCCACCCTCTGATTCGTCCCAAGTATAGCAGTAGCCTTCCTTTGATTCCAAGTTGAAGAGGGTAAAGTTATGGATCTGCAGTTTCGTTTTGTAATACATGCTGCTGGCTTGGGTTCTTGGAGACAGCAGCACGGCTTGCAAGTCCATTGTCCAAACGGACTTCTCATTGTTTGCAGAATCCTTGTCGCGGGATTTCTCTTGCCTCGCTTCATCTTTCTTGGCAACATGTGCATCATACTCAACCTTACTGATATTCCCATGCTTGAATGAAACACAAACATCACACTGATCTTTTCGCGGGATGAATACGGAATAGTTTTCTTCATGGAACACATCTGTGAAATGTCGTATCCCAACTGCCCTCACTTCAACAGTTGCAGCCGCCTGTTCATATTCCCTATGTAGTTTGGAGATGGTTGTGCCTGGGTGAAGGAACCTCTTGTTTTTGTAGGTTGCTGTGCTTCTGCAGTAGTGTGAATCAACAGTGGGCAGGTCCTTCAACCAGTCCTTAAGGAAATCTGTGACACAAGTTTCCAGCTTTGCATGCTTACCACTCTTAGGTCCGTATTTAGATGGCGGGGCTGCTGCTTGATCGTCGTGTTCGATGGTGTCTTCGTTCAGCCAGTGTGTAATGGTTCTTTCAGGGACACCAATTGTAGAGCAAAAGAGTGACTTGCACACCTTACAACTGCTTCCATCCTGAAGTTTCAGTTGGTAGGAAAATGATATACTGAGTCGGGATCCCTCAGCAACTTTCCTTTGCTTTATGTCAACCTTTGTGACCAAAGCAGTGATGTATAACTGACGTTCTTTCCAGGTGTTCATTGACCAAACTTTCTGAAATATCCACTGCCGCTGCTCTTCTGTAATGGATTGGCAGCCTCGAGTTGGGATTTTTTGACAGAACTTCGAGTTACAGGGAGGACCCATAGCCTTTGCACTTCGTTCTTTGCCACTTTTGAGGTTGTATGGCATTCCTTTGAGACGTTTCTCCTTGGATTCATTTTGCTTCCATGTTCCTGGACTGAGGCGTTTATTTCGTTTCCTTTGGACAGTATTGTTTAGGCTGTTTTCATTTTCAGGGGCAGAGGACTCATTACAGGATGGTTTATAGTCTGGATCGCCAATATCATCATCAGCAGATGAGTCTTCTTCAAGATGTGGACGTGTCTGCTCGACATCTTCAGCATCATCAATGGGAGTGAAAAGGGAAAAGGAGTCTGAAAAGGAGTCTTGGCCTGGTGCATTTTCCTCCATCTCAACGACGGTCTCATTTTCATATTCATTGGATGGGGCCTGATCAGTGTCAGAAGAATCAAGTTCATCTCCTACCAAAGAGGAGATGGTGTGTGGTTTTGTATTATATTTTAGGTAACACTTTACAATAAGGGTGCATTAATTAATGGTTATTTAATGCTTAATAAGCATTAATCAATGTTTAATTAATGCTTTATAAGCATCAACTTAGCATTAAAGTAAACTTGTTTACTTTAAAAAAAAAAATCCCAACTCGGGCAACTCGGGTTGTTCCTGCGTAAATTGACACACACACACACACACACACACACACACACACACACACACACACACACAGTTGATTAACCCAACGCTGATCACCTGTTCTGAAACCGAAAACCCAGAGTTGCTTTTCAACCCTGAACTCTGAGTCAACCAACTCAGAGCGCAGGATTAAAGTGGAAAGGAAGCAATCAAATAAACAGATGTCTATAGCACTAGTTAAATATTTCAATATACCATAAATACAAATAAAGTCGGAAATATGAACCATTATTCAGAATAAAGCACAAACAAGTTGCATAAATTATAATGTTTTCAGCCTGTGCGCCGCCATCTCCGTTTTCAGAATACGATGACGTCACGGGAATGGTTAGTAACATTCTATGTTGTTTACATAGCGGCTCATATCCTCACTAGCCGCGTTTACATGGCACATCTGATCCGCATAGATTTCTATGCGGCATAGATCTGTTCCTAAAATGTGTTCCGAATGTACTGTATACATGGCAGTAACAAAAGTGTCCGTTCTGTCTCTCGCGCACACCTGACACAACTCTGGACCGGCGGCGACATAATGGATGTCTTATCACTATCGGGGATTTTAAATTTGATTTTAATGAAAGCACAGCAGGAGAGAGCTTTTCTCTGCCTGCTGCTTCAATTAAGAAGGAGGAGGACAGCACAGCAACGTATTATTATATATTAACCCTAAGCTCCGCCGCAAACATGAGGAATTTGGATGCGAGTCCGCAGCCAAGACTGGTGGGAGAGAGTGGTCTTACGGGAATTTAGTGACAAGGAATCCTCGAAGGTCCAATTGCGAACTACTGCAGCTGCCATCCCTCTAAGTTAAGAAGCATTTTAACGTTCAGCCTGCAAAAGTACAAGTAGTAGCCTACTCATTTACAGTTATCTCGGACGCGCGCGGACACTACGATACGCAAACACGTCATTAATAAACACCCATGTCCCGTCGCTTAGCAACCGGACATGCTTACCGGACTACTTTTACGGAGTGATAACAAAGACCTGAATCAGGCAATAAATCCACTTTCCTTGACAGCGGTGAAGTTCGGTGTGCTTAAAAGTACAGACGGAGCTCAGTGGACCAATTGCGAACTACTGCGGCTGCTCTAAGTTAAACCCCAATCTATTCGGAATAAGTGTATACATGGCGATTAAAACGGACTACACCACCTCTTCTATTCGGCATAGAATCTATGCCGAACAGATAATTGTATTCCGAATGAGGCGTATACATGATCATTTTCTGTTCCGCATAGAAATCTATGCGGAACAGATGTGTCCATGTAAACGCGGCTACTGGAGGTGATAATAAGTGACATCTCCCGGCTCTGCCCGTCCACAGGATGTTGTTTACAGCTATGAAAAGTAGTACACGGGTGCAGCAGCTGGGCTACCACGCTGTCTTGCAGTTCGTTCATTTCATGATACATGTAATTGTCGTGCCATTTGGGTGTGCACATGAATATGCGAAAATAGTGCAACCGACGGTGTTTGCAAATGGATTATTTCTGAAATCAATGGATTATTTTGGCGATGGATTAGAAATGATCAAGAGCATGGAGCGAGTCTGCAAACAAGACAATCTTCGAACAGTGAGTGTACTAATTTCTCTGTTTCTCTAGTACTAGAAGCTAAGTTTACCTCTCGTTCCTCTGCCTGGCAAGCGCGTTTCTGCACTCTTTCTCTGCGCATAAGAGCAGCGCCCGGGTCCGATTTGACAGGTCTGTCCGTGTCTCCAGCACTATAGCCACTAAAATTAAAAATTGTTGGCACAGCATCTGGCTTCAGCCGATTGGTGGGACAGCAAAAGCTCCCTCTTCAATGTAATCAGCCTCTATAAAGTGGTCGCTACATACTCTCTGCCCTCATCCCATTCGGGGGCTGAGGCGTTTCAATGCAGCTAACCATCTTTGGAGCAGTTTAGGCTTCTTGACAGGAATGACATGGCAATGAACTATTTTACCACTCTCTTTTACCCGATATTATTTGTTTGAACATCCAGGGGCAATACAAAATGACCCCCCTGTTCTTCTTCCAAGATTTGACATGTTTATTTGAAAGCGCTAACCATTCTGATGACGTAGCGCCTGCATTTTTAAAACATGGCCGCGCCCTAGTTGCGAAAGTCGTTATCAACATTTCATTTTCCAGTGAAACTACTTGAATTTCAGGTTTAATGAAAATCCATGAATTCTCAAAAATGAAAAAGCAACCAAAAAATGGTCACAGTTCTCATTGCTTCATTTCCACTTTAAACTCAGAGTATGTTAAACCAGCTACCTGAAACAGGCCTCTGGATAACAGCTGACTGATATAAAGTTAGAACAGCTTATTGTTAGTGTGGTGGTTTAGAGCAGGATAACACAGGGTAGCCGCGGGGTCTTAAAAGTAAAAAAAAATGTCTTAAATTTCATGTTCCTAAATTAAGGCCTTAAAAAGTCTTAAATTGCGTTACCCAAGTCTTAATTTTTTAAAGATGGTCTTAAATTTCCTACTAGGATATGTTTTCGTAGTCAACCGGACTGTAACACAAGGGGAAAATAGGGGGCGTTTTGCGTATCAGGGTTTTGCTTAACGTCAGAGAACGTCTCATTTATTGGACTATGCGCGAACAATACTTTGGGTTTTCGCGCCGGCAATCTCAACAAACATAATCAGTCGAGAGGAGATGCCGCATCATGGGGAAGCAGGGCTCTCAAGTCTCACGCATTCGGCGTGAGACACGCAATTCGACCCATGCACACGCTCACACGCCACACTTCGTATTTCTCACGCAGAGAAATTACCAGGATAGCGCCCACCAACTTGCGCCACTATTTAACAGTGGAACAGGTAAGAATCAAATGGGTTCCCCTTACGAAGGGTGACCAGACGTCCTCTTTTGCCCAGACATGCCCTCTTTTTGAGACACTTATAAAAATAAATGCGTCCGGGCGGAATTTCAAAATCGTCCGGGATTTTATTAAAGCCTCATACATGTTCACATTGAATTTGCGTTGCGTTCCTCTGGGTCGGTCACAAACTACTTAACCCTCATAGGGTGTTCGTTTTTTTGTTACACAGGAGGTGCTGCTGGGTCTGGTGGACCCATTGCATTTTAGGCCTTTTAATTCAACATAATCTAACTTTTTTTTTAAATACTCAACCCAATTGGAAGTAATATAAACAACACATATGTTAAATTGGTTCCCTTTACCTTTGTTAAATCACATTTATGAATAGAGGTGCCACTCGTTTTTGTTTATTTTCGTATTAGCATGTAATAAAATGAGGAAATGCATCATAAAACAGGCATAACTGGGAAATTATCAACATCATTAGAAATTGAAACATACTCAATAACATCTGTCTGAACAACACATTAAAGCCTTTGAACACTGCCATTATACGTATATCAGTCTATACCACACATGAGGGGCAGAGTCTCACTGTGTGTGTATTGCATATGTATTTTTTGCACTGGTTGCATGTATATTGTGTTTTATATTATTATGTATATTGTGTATTTGTCTTTTACGTTTCGGAGCTGGCTGATGCTGATCCTCCTCTTCAAACTCAGTGTCAGACTCTGAATTTTCAGAAATGTTATCCCCACTTTCTGAAACTGTTTCCTCTGCATCACCATCAAAACCCTCTCTTCAAATATCTTATATCTCTTCAAATATCAACTGTAAGGCAGTCTGAACAGAGAATCGCTTTGCCATCTTGATCAGTTGTGGTATGGAACCACGCTGACAGAGATTTTTTATAGTGTCAGATCCCCAAGCTTGGTTCCCGCAAGACAGAGGGTGAAATGTGTGGGAATATGGGTGTAGATAGTGTTGGGTGCTCCAATGTTGCAACCTTGTGCGGGAACAGTGGGTGCACACTGTGGGTGCTCACACCAAGGGCCCATTCACCTGCTTTACTCTCCACACACGCACGCACGCACGCGCACGCACGCACGCACGCACACACACACACACACACACACACACACACACACACACACACACACACACACACACACACACACACACACACACACACACACACACACACACACACACACACACACACACACACACACACACACAGGAGAAAGGGAAAATGAGGGTGCACAGAACCTATGATTTCCACACTTAAACTAGCTCCGGGTCCACTGGACCCGAACACCCTGTGTGTAATATAAATGTGATGGGGGGGTATACAGGGGGGGGTCCTTGAAAATGTTTTCTGATTTATGTTCCTCACAGAAAATGAGCCAAAGCCAATGAATCTTAGTTCAAAAAAATAATTATTTGTATCACTTTTATAAAGCTAAAAACTGAAAACGGGTCCCACAGACCCGAACACCTTATGAGGGTTAAACTACGCCCTCCCCACCTCAGTTCTGTTCGCTTTGCATTGCTGGAAGTGAGTAGGGGGAGTGGTTAAGTAGAGCCTTCAGATTGGACGGTTTGACTTTAGAGTTACCGTCATGTTTTGTATTTTTTTTTTTTTGCCATTATTGTTTTATAGGGACAAACATTAACACATTTCTCCTACAGGGGATTGATAAAGTTCTATCTATTGAACAGAAAGAAACACTTGGTCATACTTTACACACTTTACCACAGCATTGGCCTACTGAATGCCACTGATATATTTTAAGCATTGGACTGAATGCCACATAAATATATAATTATGTTTTTGCACGTTTGCAACGTTTAAAAGTTCAGGGAAAAGTATAGCCTCTACTGGTGTTGCTTAGGCCAATATCCTTTTGAGGCAGTGTTGTTTCCGAATATTAGTGTTAAGGGCCAATAATGCTTACTATCATACATTAGTCACCATGTCTGTGGACGGGTTAGGGTTAGGGTTCGGGCTGGCTCCATACATTACAAAGGAGTTAGTAAAAGAGGTCAACGAGGCAAGTGGTGGATTCATTGAAATGGTTGAGGAAATTTGAATGCTGAGAAACTACAGCAATTTGAAAAGAGTTTGTTTATATTTTATATTGTGTGTTGAAAGTTTGATATTTAAACCAAAAATACAGCTACACTTTCACACCATCACTTTGTGTATTGTTTTTTCAATCTTTTATTATCATTTCTGGGTACATGGTCTTAAGAGACATCAGGCCTCTAGACTTTGAGTTAGGCCCTCAGTTTGGCTCTTTGATTGGTGAGTGCACACTTATCCTTTGGCACATTCATTAATGTATTGACATGAATGTTTCATATGTTCCAAAAAAACATGAATAACATATGCACGACCGCGTTTTACGACTGCTTAATGGGTACGATGTAGGTCTTAATTTTCATTGAAGTGGTCTTAAAAAAGTTTAAAAAAAGTCTTAAATTTGGGTTGATCAAACCTGGGGAAACCCTTTAACAGCTGACTGATATAAAGTTATAACAGCTTATTGTTAGTGTGGTGGTTTAGAGCAGGATAACAGCTGACTGATATAAAGTTAGAACAGCTTATTGTTAATGTGGTGGTTTAGAGCAGGATAACAGCTGACTGATATAAAGTTATACAACCCAGTCGCCAAGAAAAAACGTTGACGGTGTACGTTTCCATGAACACTGGATCCGTAGCATTTCAACGTAAAAAATAGCGTGTTATACCTACAGTATCCACGCGTGCCGCTGTGGAGGCGGGTTTCGGGGTTTGGGTTTCACGGCTTTCGCGGCAAATTGTGGACACGATTGTTTAGGGGGGGGGGGGGAGGTAGACTGTTGTTGACCGGGGAGGGGGGGGGGGGGAGACACGTTGGTTGAGGGGGACGACGACGACACGATTGTAGGGGGGGGGGGGAACACGTTAGTTGAAGGGGGGGGGGGGACGACAAGTTTATTGAGGGGGGGGAGACACGTTTGTTGGGGGGGGGGGGCACGAGAGTTGGTTTTTATTGAACGCTCGACAACGAGAGTTGGTTTTTATTGAACAAGACTTCAACACGGAACAGCTGCACGAAACGATGGTCACGTCACTCTCGGTGACGGTGTCGACAACAATGAACACACGAACAATGTTAATAGAACAACACATAACCACGTAACATCCCGAACCCATTAACCCCACTTAATCCTAACAACAAAACAAGTTAACAAAAGCCCCATTGGTCAACTGACAACCCCAATTCCCAGAATCCCCCGCGGCTCCGGAACACGGCGTAGCTTATATTAATCTTTATTAATCTTAATCTTTATTATCTGAATGGGAAATGCAATATTTTAGGACAGATACACCATTAAACGCGTTTCTAATGACATTTCTAGCGAGAAATGTACATTTTCCTTACATAATCTTCAATCAGTGAATGTGTATGATCTTTATTAATCTTTATTATCTGAATGGGAAATGCAATATTTTAGGACCGATTCACCGTTAAACGTGTTTCTAATAACATTTCTAGCGAGAAATATACTCTTTACTTGCATAATCTTCAGTCAGTGATTGTGTCTGATCTTTAGTTTTATAGTTATTAGGATTTGATCGGCTCGCTCGCATGTTTCAACGACGTCAGGTTGTGGGCTGCTTTCGCTATAGCAGCTCACGTGCTTCCTGTGTTTGTGTTATTAAACTGTTACTTTATGTAACTTTTAATGATATCATCTTGTTAGAAACACGTATATCTGAGAGCCAACCCAGTCGCCAAAAGCATACGTTGACAGTGTACGTTTCGTGAACACTGGATTATGTCGCATTTCAACATAAAATAGCGTGACACACACACACACACACACACACACACACACACACACACACACACACACACACGCCAAGGCGTGAAATAGATACGTTGGTCCACATCGCAAGGCGTGTTCAGGGTCACGCTTTGCCTAGTCTGGCTGAACGGAAGTGGACAGCGTCTATAGAGTGCCGAAGTCACGCCCCTTCCGGTAGAGCTCATGGGACCTATGAGATCGAAAAATATGAATGGGTGTCAATGGAGAGAAAATAATTATTTTCTGGTCCCAGTCTTTATATGCCCTGGATTACACATATGTTGTTTGTGGATTTTCATGCAAAGAAAACTAAAAAAATTTGTAAAGAAGTTTGATAATTTTAGGTTTTATGTGAGGCCGCTTTGTGAACTACAGCTCTTCGCTGCTCTCGACGCATATGATATACGTCACCACACCCGCACTTGGAACTCGGCAGAGATGGGGGGCCGGCCCGAGGCATAAGCGATACAGCGGGCGCTTGGGGCCTCCTGACCGCCAGGGGGCCCCCTATCGAAAAAAGAAAAATTATAATTAAAAATAATTAAAAATAATAATATTAAATAACTTAAACAAGTGACCTGATTGAATGAAATAAAGAATACATCTATACGAGAAAATTCTGATTTTACGATCAATATATCTGCCAGCGTCCGAGTCATGCATATCAACTGCGTGCTCAATCTGCTGACAGATAATTCGCGGTCATAAACAGACACTGCATAATACTCAAGGTTAAGTTGGAAGGGACATATATAGGCATGTCATCTAAAAGGACGTATCTCTCGTGCCCAATAACGGAAAAAGAAAAGGACAGAAGATGAGAAAAAAGAGCAAGATAAAGGTATGATTGCATGATTATTTAAAATATGTTTTGAACTCATTTGAGGGAGGAGCAGCTCAAGCTATCATAGGAGTTAGCTAGCTAGCTAGCGAGTTAATGTCATCTTATATTTGCCATCACATGAGCTATATTCATCAACAGTGTATGTATCTCATTAATATACATTTATCTAGGTGTATATCAGATGTCAACGATATTGGCAGTGTTTAGGATGTTCAATCAAACATGTACTGCTAGCTCTTGCCAGGCTTAATCTAACGTTAGCTAGCTGACTGAGGTGGACATTAGCACTAGTAGCTAGCTACATGAAAACTACTGTTTTATAAATGTGACATAGTGGTGAGTCTGACAGCGACTAAGTGCAGAGTCTTAGTCCGTGAGATATCGGTTTATATTGGAGGAAACAGCCAAAGGTGAACTTAACCTTCTAGGTGTAAGGGATGCAAGCTAGCATTGCTGTGCCTGTGCACGTTAGTAAAAGTGACATCTCAGCCAAAGATGGAGCACAATGTGCGCTCTGCTCTAAGATCTTTGTTGAGAGATGGCCTATTGGTCTTTATGAGAAAACACCATGTTGAAGTGAGGAGACGTCTGTGATGAAAATATACTTATATTGTATTAATATTATATTTAGGATGTTAAGTGTTCACCACACTGCAATTAGGCTGTGCCTTATTTTGCCTCACTAGAATAGGAATGGTTAGGTGTGGAATTTTTTTTTGATGAGTGTAAGTAATGATGGCAAAATAAACTCATTTTTCATAAACTCACTATCAACTATGCACTTTTGCAATTGTGGCAGCACGAGCTATGGAGTGATGCCCCTTTTCTTAAGGCAGTATCGGTAGCATTAATTATTGCCAGACAACGCCAACCTGGGAATTTCACCCAGAGATTTATTTTAAGTGGGCTAGCACAAATGAAGGAAAGGCACTGAGGTCCGTTATGCAATGAGGCAGAGACGGCAGTTCGATCATACAAAAATACGTTTATTTATACAAAATGTCTGTTCTTAAAACTAGAGAATTACTCACTAAGGCGGGAAATTGGGTGCTGAGATCCAATCAGTGCTGAGACCTACTGTGAACACCTGCATCCAAAGGAAAGGGGGTCCCAGGAACACCACACGTAAAACAAATGAAAAATAAACCAAGTGCAAACACAATACAAAAGGGACACCGTGACCAGGACACCAGTCCACCACCGTAGGCTCAGCACCTGAATTGAGGGGGATCGCAGAGCAACCAGTTAGAAAACATAATGGAAACAAAATAATAATAAGATAAATTAATTAAATAAACAAAATCTATAATAAGTAAACACAAGGAGAAATCAGCAAAAACTCTTACATAACATAACATACACACTTTAGAATGTAGTTGTACCAACTAAACAAAAGAGATAGCGACACAACAGGAAAAGGAACAAACTATCGCTAGCCGAATGAACGGCAAAGCGATCGGGTCCGAGCTGGCCCTGGCAAGGCGGTAATAACGTGGAGGCAAAGCAGCAGTGGTTTTTATAGGTGGATTGGCCGCCGCTGCGCCGCTACTGTCGGCCACCCAATCGGGCAGTCCCGGCCAACGTGGCGTGGAGCAGGGAACGGGACGCTATCCAAAAGCGACAGTTCAGTAGGCGGCATCGGCTATGTATCGATGAGCAGCGCGCAGCCAGCAGCAACATCCAAGTGAGCCCTTTACAACACAATAACTAAAATTAGCACTGGAAAGGCAACGTATAAGAGAGATGCAGCCGTGACCGGCAGCTCACCTATCACTGCACAGAAGCGGAAATAGACGCACAGGAGCTACGTGACCCAGCCTCCGGCAAGCAAGAGCCTTTACAAAACAATAACTAAAATTAGTACTGGATGGGCAACATGCGAGAGAGATGCAGCCGTGACCGGCAGCTCACCTGTCACCGCACGGAAGCGGAAATGGACGCCCAGGCGCAACGTGACCCAGCCTACGGCAAGCAAGAGGCCGACAGGTGCTCTACGCCCGCCTTTATAGATAGTCTCCCACCGTGATTGGCTGGGACTGCCGCACAGCTGACAGTCACCATGACAACAAACCACATATTGCCACACAATGTTATTTTTTCAGGAACACTGTTGAAGTATTTTGGAGCACAACCAACTGTACCTGCCCCCGATGTGTCATCAAGTGTCAGTGCCTCCACAGCTGATGATACAGCAGGTGAGGTTTTTCTTGATGGCAAATGGCTACATAGTCTTTTAATATGACATGACACATTTAAAAAAAAAAAAATGCATTTTTTTTATTTGTTGATTTATTTATTTTATCTTTGCAGGTTCACCCCCAGCAGACTTACAGTCACCTGAAAGTGAGGAAGAACTTTTACCCATTGAGGAACAGTTACCAGCATTGACAGTCACTGATACACCGACTTCAACCTCTGCCGGCATAACAGGTCAGTTAATCTAACTGTTTTTGTTTTGTGTTGCCTTACTTAACTGTGAAATATCTTGTGTTATGTTATGATTCTATTTTTGTATCTAATGTCCCTACAGGTCCTTCTACAGCATCCACTGCTATGGATGTCCCATCCACTCCCTCAACAAGCACCAGCTATCAAGGTGGATCAACAGCTCCTCCAATTGACCCAGCTGAATGGTCAGCATTCCTGTCTGACTCAGAAAGGACTGATCTGGTAAGAACAGGGCCAGTGCAAATTAGTGACACCTTCACCTTCCCCAAAAAATCTGATGGTCGAAGCTTTCATTACCATTATACGTGTAGACAATTAGTTAATGGGGAAAAAATCAAGCAAAGCTGGCTAATTTATTCAAAGAAGAATGATGCGGTATACTGCTTCTGTTGCAAATTATTCTCCAGAAAGTCCACAAAACTGTTAACAGAGGGACAGCGTGATTGGGTCAATGTAGGAGCTTTTCTGAAACAGCATGAGAATAGTGTAGATCACTGCAGCAATATGATGAAGTGGAAAGACTTTGCCCTCCGTCTTTCTAAGCAGAAGACTATTGATGCGACAGAAATGGCTCTTTTGGAGGCAGAAAGAAATCGTTGGGGAGATGTTCTCACACGTTTGATTAGCATCATTCAGTCTTTGGCAGAGAGGAATCTTGCTTTCAGGGGTTCTGTCGATACTTTGCATCAGGCCAACAATGGGAACTTCCTGAAAGAGGTAGAACTGATGGCAAAATTTGACCCGGTGTTAAAAGACCACATCAGGAGAATTGATAGTGGAATGCAGCACAACACGTACCTGGGTAAGACTATCCAAAATGAGCTGATAGAGTGTATCAGTGACAAAATAATGGAGGCAATGGTGGCAGAAATCAAGGACTGCAAATATTATGCCATCATATTAGACTGTACACCTGATGTTAGTCACCAGGAACAAATGTCTGTTGTGGTGCGCACAGTCACTCTGGGCAAAACACCAGAAATAAAAGAGCACTTTTTGGGATTTCTCATAGCTCCACAATCCACTGGCCTGGGTTTGTCCAATTTAATCCTTAACAGGCTTGAGGAATTGAACATCCCTTTTCAGGACTGTCGGGGCAGTCTTACGACAATGGGGCCAATATGAAGGGGAAGAACAAAGGTGTGCAGGCTAGGCTCTTGGTCAAAAATCCAAGAGCTTTTTATGTGCCTTGCAGTGCTCATACCTTGAATCTGACCGTCTCAGATGCAGCCAAAGCATCAACTGATGCTTATCGTTTTTTCGGAAATGTGGAGAAGGTATACAATTTGTTCGCTGGGTCCACTCAAAGGTGGGCCATCTTACGGCAGTTTGTTGACCTCACCCTCAAGTCCTGGAGTGAGACCCGCTGGGAAAGCCGCATCAAAAGCATTGAAGCTTTGAGCTAACAGGCAGAGAAGGTGAGGGAAGCCCTGTTAGAAGTAAGGAATAAAGCCACTGACCCTGTAGTGGCTGTTGAAGCCAACTCCCTTGCTGAAGAAATAGGGTCATTTCGGTTTCAGATTTGTTGTGCTGTCTGGTTTGACATTTTGACGAAAATTAACATCACCAGCAAGCTGCTACAGTCAACCAACATGCAGCTTGATGTAGCTGTAAACCTTGTACACAAGAACAAAAGTGAACTGATCATTTACCGGCAAAAAGGCTTCTCTGATGCACAGACATCTGCAAAAGAGATTTGTGAGCAGATGAATACAGAAGCAGTTCTAAAAGAGAAGCGATTGCGCTCTACAAAAAGGCCCTTTGCTTATGAGGCTGCAGATGAACCGTTGGCAGATGCAATGAAGAGGCTAGAAGTGTCCTTTTTTAATGCTGTTGTCGACTGTAGCATTCAGTCATTGGAGGATAGATTTCATTCTCTAAGCGAGGTCAAAGAAAACTTTGGAGTGCAGCTCAATTTTAAGGAGCTCGATCGAAAGGTCCAGAGGGAACAATGTGAGCTTCTTGGGGAAAAACTCTCGTGTGGAGAGGAGGCTGATGTTGATGGTAGCGCACTGGCTGTAGAGATCGAGAGTCTTCCTGAATTTCCCCAAACCATGACCGCCCTTGAGCTGCTCACATACCTCTCACAAAACGAGATGTGTGAGGTTTACCCAAATCTTTGGGTAGCTCTCAGGATAGCCTGCACTCTGCCTGTGACAGTTGCCTCAGCAGAGAGGAGCTTTTCCAAGCTAAAATTAATTAAAACATACCTGAGATCATCGATGGCTCAGGAAAGATTAAGTGGACTTTCTGTTATTAGTATTAATAGCAAAGTTGGCCAAGCAATATCATATAATGATGTCATCAATGACTTTGCCTCCCGAAAAGCTAGGAAGGAAAGATGTTGAGGACAGTTACATTGTATTGAGACAGTTGGGAATATTTTCACAATAATTGATTGTTGAACCCTTGCTGTCATGTTACTGACTTATCAGTTTTGTTATTATCGTTTATTTGAATGTTTTGAAACAGTTTGATTTTAGAAGTTCCAAATAGTTAGTTTAAAAGGTTAATTGAATACTGAGTCACTTTCATTATTTAATCTATGTATCTATGTAACGTTCTATTTTTTATTATATTCATGCTTGTCTATTTTGGTTTTATTTTGTAATTGGAAATTGCTAACTTAATACGCATTTGCACAGTTGCAAATTATTTATTTAATATGTTTGTGATCGTTTGTTTGGAATACAGAGGCACTATCATTATTTATTTTTTAATGTTATTTTTGATAATATTAATGTTTGTGTATTTTGATTTCAGTTTAAGATTGCACATTTACAAATCTGTTGAAAGATCTGTTTATTAAACTGATACTTAAAAAAAAATACAAATGCTGTTGTATTTAATTATTTTACAATTTAACTTCAGTAAACCACACTTGATGCTTCACTTTGAATATGAAAGTTTAAAATAAATCTGTGATCTAAGTGCCCTCTAAGGTTAAAAGGTGACTGTTTTGGTGTAAATAACGACTATAATAATACAGGGGTCTATCAAGGGACAAAAGTCTAGAATATTTTTGGCATGAGAGCAACTGAATGAGCCTTCCAGGCCCAAGAGGTCAAGGGGCACTGAAGCCCAAGCCCAAGTCACCATCTCAATAAGTCAAAAAGCAAAATGCTATGAATATGCTTAAATTTAGGTATTTCCCTTCTCCAGCTGGCCATATAAAAAATACAGGAAATCACATCTACGTAATTCAGTATTAATACAATTGATAATGTCAATTAATTCATTGTCAAATCATTGTAGTGTGACATTTTTGTCAATAATCGTTGAGCGCAAATGACTCCGCTAGGTGGGAGGGGGGGCCCCAATATCATATTCTGCTTAGGGCCCCCGAAAGGCTTGGGCCGGCCCTGATGGCACATAGAGATGGCACATAACTGAAACTCTCCACATGCCCTGACTTATAGTGGTTTCTATGCTTTTATCCTCGCCTTGAAAAAAAGTGGTGAAGTGGAGCAGAGAGATCGCCATCTCTGTGCCGAGTTCCAAGTGCGGGTGTGGTGACGTATATCATATGCGTCATGAAGTACAAAGTACATGTTTGGTCATTAATGGTCTGAGAGGGCCCCCTATTGGAAAAATGACGTTGACGCAGTCCAAAGACCCCAAAGTAACCCCGGGTGACCGGTTCTGAATTCATCAGCGGACACTTTCTTCAGTTTGGGGCAAAGTGCCCTTCATTTTGGGGGCCCCAATTCAATTGGGGTAACTTTTCGCACAAAGTGTGCCAAAATCTCCAATTTAGTATACCGAAAATGACCTCTTCCCTCAGCGTTGGCGAGGTGGTGAGAGGCCTTCAGGGCAGCCAGGATCAGGCGATTCTTCAGACTGAAGTCCGGGTCCTCCGATCGCGGAGCAGCCGGGGCGCGCGGCGCCTCCCTGGGTGGAAGCGGACGCGCAGACCCAGTGCGCGCCGCGGTAGCCACCGGAAGCCTCGGGCGTCGTGGAGGTCGGGGCCGGTCGCGGGGTCGCGGGTCAGGACGCGGAGGTGGAGGTCTCACCTGTGGCCGTGTCCTCTGGGGTCCGGCGGAGGGGCCCGGAGCCCACGCAGGGTGGCGAGGAGCCCGACGCGTCTCAGGCGCGCAGCGATGGGGAGGCCTCTGCGTCTCGCGGCGAGTAGGCCGGTCTGTAGGCCTCAGACCAGCCCTTGTGGTGGTGGTGACGGGCAGGCCCGTAGGGAGACCAGTCCCTACCGGGCTTCGCATGTTGCTCCCATCGCCTGGGAGACGGATGGCGTGGAGCCCAGAGGCGTTCATGTCTGTTGTCAAAATGACAGAAGCGGGCCTCCGGGGCAGGTGCAGCCCACGCAGAGGGGTTCATCAGCGGTGGGGGGTAGTGGGGGTCCCAAGGAGTCCGTGTTCGACGTCCCCGTTGGACCAGGGTCCACTCACCATTGGTTAGGGGGTCGTTGGGATGCATGGTTCTCTTCGAGCAGTGCAGGAACTCGAACGATAACGGAATGAAGCTAAGCTAAACTGTAAGGTAATAAGACAAGTGCGATCCAGCCAATATCCGTATTTATTTTTAGGAAATTAGGCTGCTGTATGCTAGTACGACATTTCGTCAAATAATTGACTTCATCAGGTACAAATTTAGAAACAGACCCTATGACAGAGAATCCAAGCAAGCCGAGGTAACAGAGCACAAATGTGACAGCACAAAAACAAATACTTTTATAGACACACAACAGAGGGAGGGGAAAGTTGACATCTGGGCTAGAGGCATCTGATGGGGGGCCGGTGCATCACAACAATTTTGAAATTTGGGGTGGAGAGCCAATGGGGGGTCAGGAGGATAAACAGCTTTGAGATTTGAATTGGGCCAATAGGGAGGTTGAATTTTCAAATGTAATTGTGCAATAATGCAACAATGTAGCATAATTTTGTCACCAGCAGGTGGAGTGAGGAGGACCATGGTGCCTGCACCTTCCGGAGCCGCCAGCAGTGGTCGCTGATTGTCCCTAAACCGGGTGGTGTTGGACTGACAGCTCGCGACAGAATTTAATAAAAACATAATCAAATGACCCTGTTGCATTAAATTATTGCAGTGGAGGACAAAAAACAAATAACAGAAAATAATAAAAACATAAAAGATCGAACGTGCCCCGAATAATAAAATGTGTAATAATGTGACCGTAAATACGGTTCAAACATTAGAAGCATCCTTATTTGCATTATATATACATTTTAAATTACATATCTACAATAGGGAAGAGGAAGCAGCAGGTGAGTATGGGATGGAAGATGAATGAGAGGGGACTGTGGGACACGGGATGGTGGAGAACGATACAAAACGAATAAAATAAATTAAATTGAGGGCCTAGATAAAGGGGGAAGTCGCAGGAAGGGTCAATGGGGAGCCGGGAGGGTAAATGAATAAATTGGTGAAAGTAGGGGGGCCGATCGTAAGGTTGAATTAAACCGCAATAAAAACATAGCGTGTAAACAATGTTATCTTTGTACGTTGTACTACCATCAAACATCCAGGAGATGGAGCATGGAGAACCATGGTGTTATAATGAATTTGGGTCACCAACAGGGGGTGCTAAGTGACTCCAAACCATATTAATGTTGGAGATCCAAGATGGCGGCCTCCGTGGGCAGAAACGTAAACAAAACATTAAATAAGAGCGGTATTAGGGGTCACAAAAATCCAAATGTGTGACGATAAATAGTAAAAGTAGAACACGAGACGAACCAGCGGAGAACAAAACACAAAAAGCTACAAATTGAGCCGAAAAACTTAAAAGAGTTCGGACCAAAATGGCCGCAGAGTGTTTTCGTTCCCGGTGTCGCCAAATAGACCAAAACCATGCGTTCCTATTAAAACAGTGGGTCAAATCAGTGTACTGTCGAGGTTTGAAGAGTACATTAAAGCACTTTTAAGGAATGATGTGGTAACGTGATCGCTTGAATAAATAAGAATGGCAGGGAAGGGGGGGGGGGCACAGGACATCAATAGAATAATTACACAGGGTGCATTTGGAAACCATATTAAAAGTAATATTGTTTGTAAATAGGAATGTATGAAAAATAAAAAAATAGGGGGATGAAGGGGGGCTGGGGCAGGGGGGCAGAATAAACACAAACACATGGTAAGAAAAATAAGAAAGGGGGATCCTTTGTGGGGGGCCGGGGGCTGGGGTGGAGGTCATGTAAGGGGGCCTTTGGGGGGTAGGGAAGGGAGAGGTTGGGGTTAGGGTCAGGGGTGCGAGAGGTTAGGTTTAGGGCCAGGGGGCGGGGTCAGGGTAAGGGCTAGGTAAGGGAGGGGGTTGGGGTTAGGGTCAGGGGTGGGAAGGGTTAGGTTTAGGACCGGGAGAGGGTCGGGGTTAGGGTTAGGGTCAGGTGAGGGAGAGGGTTAGGGTTAGGACAGTCAGCAATTAACGACGCCACGGTGGCGTCGCTGGCACGGGCCATCATCAGGCGGCTCCCCAGGGGTCCCCGACCCAGCCCAACGTTCAAACCAAGGGGTTGCATGGTCCCCAGCCTGTCAATCCAAATCCTCTCCGACCTGCGCCGTTGGGCGGCAGACCAGAAGGGGTTGGCTTCTAGCACGTTGTTTCTCTCCGCGTCGGCCCGGGCTAACCCATGCGGGGGTGTCGAGCCGGAGGGCGGTGGAGGAGGAGGAGGGGGAGGAAGAGGAGAAGAGGAAGGTCCGGGAGCAGGCATGGCTGCGACTCGTCGGCGGAGGCGGCTGGACGCGAGCCTGGTCCTTTGAGCCAACGGTGTGGTGCTCTGGAGAAGTCCCGGGGCTGCAGGCCGTGGAGGAGAGGGGGTAAGGGGAACGGGAGAGGAAGAGGAGGCGGGGGGGATGGGGGGGCACAGGGGCGGAGAGGAAGGAGAGGAGGAGAAGGCCAGCGAAAAGGTAGGCGACGGCAGCCTGGCCGGGGAGCGCCGTTCAGCAGGTCCTACCCCCACGTCGAGGGCCTCCGGACCGGGTCCAGGGGACCGGAGGCCGGGGGCAGGAGGCGCTGGTCCAGCAGGTAGGGTGAAGCGTGGCAGCACGGCTCCAGGGGCGGGTTGCGGGAACAGCTGGACCAGAGGGACCGGAACGTCCAGAACCTCTCTGAGGCGAGAGCGCAGCGCGCTCACCGTCTCCGGGCGCAGGCGTTGGCCGAAGTGGCGTTGAGCCCAGGCCAGCGCCACGGTGAAGCTCGGGCGCCAGATGGGGTCTGGAAGGAGGAGGAGAGCACCCCCCTTCTCGTCCACCGCAGCCTTGTAGTGGTCCCGGAGCAGCAGCATGCTGGTGTACCACCAGTTGCGCGTGTCACCGTCAATCAGCTGCGCGGTCGCGGCGTTGGGGACAGCAGGGCGGGTGGAGACCCTCAGGGACTCAGCTAGCCTGGCGACGACGGGAAGGGGCTCCGGGCCCTCGGCGTTGGCGAGGTGGTGAGAGGCCTTCAGGGCCGCCAGGAGTCCGGGTCGTCAGAGAGCTGAGCAGCCGGGGCACGCGGCGCCCGCCTGGGTGGAGGCGGACGCGCAGACCCAGTGCGCGCCGCGGTGGTGACCGGAGGTCGGGGCCGGTCGCGGGGTCGTTGGTCGGGATGCGGAGGTGGAGGTCTCACCTGCGGGGTCCGGCGGGGGGGCTCGGAGCTCGGGCGGGATGGCGAGGAGCCCGACGCGTCTCAGGAGCGCGGCGATGGAGAGGCTCCTGCGCCTCACGGCGAGGAGGCGAGTAGGCCGGTCTGCGAGGAGGTGGGTAGGCCGGTCGGCATGGAGGCGAGTAGGCCGGTCCGTGGGCCTCGGACCAACCCTCGTGGTGGTGACGGGTAGGCCCGTAGGGAGACCAGTCCCTGACGGGCCTCGCGTGTTGCTCCCAACGTCTGGGAGACGGGTGGCGTGGGGCCCAGAGACGTTCGTGTCCGTGGTCGAAGTGATGGAAGCGGGCCTCCAGAGCAGGTGCAGCCCACGCGGAGAAATTCATCAGCGGTGGGGGGTAGTGGGGGTCCCGAGGAGTCCGCCTGCGACGTCCCCGTTGGACCAGGGTCCACTCACCGTCATCTTGAAGGTGGTTCGGTTGCATGTTTCTTTTCGAATAGTTTCGAATCAAATTAAAACGGAAAGTATCTAAGCTATACTGAAATAAACTAAACTGAACTGTAAGGTAATGAGACAAGTGCGATCCAGCCAATATCCGATTTATTTGGAAATTAGGCTGCTGTGGGCATAGTACTATGTTTCGTCAATACAATGACTTCATCAGGTACAAATAGATAGCATAGAAACAGACCATATAATGGAGAATCCAGACAAGCCGTGGTTACAGAGCACAAATGAGAGACAACGAAAACAAATACTTTTATACAGACATGTAGGAGGGAGGGGGGACTTGAGGTCTGGGGCAGAGACATCCAATAGGGGGCCAGGGCATCAAAACAATTTCAAATTTAAACATGAAAAGCCAATGGGGGGGTCAGGTGAAGAGCCAATGAGAGGTCAGGAGGGTAAACAACTTTAAAGTTTGAATTTGGGCCAATCAGGGGGTCGAATTTCAAAAGTAATGCTGAAGGAATGCAACATTACATCACTTTTGCTGTGTTTCTCCAGGTCACCAGCAGGTGGAGCCCGGAGGATCGTGGTGTCTGCACCAAGCATAGCCGCCAGCAGTGGCTGCTAAGTCGCCTTTAACCGGGTGGTGTTAAAGGGGTAGTTCGGAATTTTGGACATAGGGCCTGATTCCCAAGTGAGCATTGGTATTCTATATCAATGGAGACAGTTTAACACATTTCATACAGTCCTTCTAGTTGCAGAGTTCGCTCGTGCTAGGCTAGCGCACGTCAACGGGCAATGCTAGCCTGCTATTAAAAACAGTCTTACCCACTCCACAGTACACCCGAGGTAAATCAATTATAACGACAGACTATAAATCTAAATGTCTGTTTATAGAATAATGTTAGAAATAAAACCAACCTTGCATTTTGAGGGAATTGCAGGGTCTCAGCAGCAGTGTTTATATTCCTGTACGTAGGCTACGGCAGCGGCGGACTGATACCTAGGTTAGCTGCCGCTGTCATTGCTACAAACGCAGAGTACAGTGAACGAAGGAATTCTATAAGCGTATTCAATTAACAAGATATGCCCACGTTTGGAGGAGTTAGCGATGCATCTGCTTTTGAAGACGATTATGAGGAATTTGTTGTATCCAACGAACCGTACATGTACGAGCCGGTGTTTTGATGTCCAAGCCAGCAGCAACAAGCCACCGTTTATTTCTACAATTTCTAAAAGCACACTGAACCATCATGTTGCCTAGTCGTTCAATTGCGCTTCTGTCCCACGCTTCTCTGTTTACGTTCTTCTGTCGTGATTCGGTTACAAACCTAACCAGCGCATAGTAAAATTCCGCTTCTGCTGAGAAAGTAGTCCCTCGATGATTAATGCGATGCAAGGTTAGTTTTATTTCTAACATTATTCTATCAACACAGACATTTAAATCTATAGTCTGGCGTTATAATTGATTTACCTCGGGTGTACTGTGGAGTGGGTAAGACTGTTTTTAACAATAGCAGGCTAGCATTGCCCGTTGCCGTGCGCTAGCCTAGCACGAGCGAACTCTGCAACTAGAAGGACTGAATGAAATGTGTTGAAAACTGTCTCCAGTGATATAGAATACCAATGCTCACTTGGGAATCAGGCCCTATGTCCAAAATTCCGAACTACCCCTTTAAGGAAGCAGAGATGACGGCCGTAATAGAAATAATTAAAAACACAATCAAATAATACCGTTGTATCGAATTATTGCAGTGTGGGGGTCAAGGTGATACAATCCAAGGGTAAAAAAATATACAAAAACATAAAAGGCAAACTGTACATTAATGCGACCGTGATGCGGGTTCATACATTAAAAACATCGATTTTTACATGTATATATGCATTTGAAAAAATGTATATAAACATAAAAGAAGAGGGAGCAGCAGGTAAGTGGGGGAAAGGGGATAAGTGAGAAGGAGGCATGGAATGTGGGGCACGGGACACTGATAAAGGATAAAAATAAATAAAAATATGGGCCTGGATGGAAGAAGGAGCCGAGGGAAAGGTCAAAGGGGAGTCGGGAGGGTGAATCAAATTGTAATTACAGAAACATGTATTTTTTTTTAACAACGTATTTTTCCGTTGCAATACCATCAAACAAACAGGAGATAGAGCATGGAAAGCCGTGGCGTTGGTGTTAGTCTGGGTCACCGACAGGGGGTGCAAAGTCACGCAAAACAATAATGGGATGGGGGACACAGGACATGGATAAAGGATGAAAACTAATGAAATTAAATAAAAGCAAGGGCCTGGATGAAGGGAGGAGTCGAGGGAAAGGGCAATGGGGAGCTGGAAGGGTGAATAAAAATATAATTACAAGTGGGGCCGATAATAAGGTCGAATTAGATCGTTATAAAAACGTTTTGATGTTATTGTACTTTAACGTTGCAATACCACCAAACATCCAGGAGATGGAGCATGGAAAGCCGTGAAGCTGGCGTTAATCTGGGTCACCAACAGGGGGTGCAAAGTGACGCCGAACAATAAAGGTAAATATTGTGTTCGTTTAAACAGGGTTAATGCATTAAAGATATATTAAAGGAAGAGGGGCAGCAGGTGAGTGGGGGATGAGGAATAAGTAAATAAAAGGATGACAGGGAAGGGGGGCACGGGGCATATAACAAAAAATACCAAATAATAACAGTGGGTGCAGTGGAAGATCATATTAATATTATATTGTTATTAATAATAATATACATATATATATATATATATGAAAAATAAAAAATAGGGGGACGGAGGGGGGGCCCTGGGGCTGGGGTGGGGGGGCAGAATGAACATGAAAAATAAAAAATGGGGGGACGGAGGGGGGGCCCTGGGGCTGGGGCGGGGGGGGGGGGGGGGCAGAGTAAAAACACACACACATGTGGTATGAAAAAAAGAAATGGGGGATCCTTTGTGGGGGGGCGGGGGCTGGGATAGTAAATTAAGGGGCGTGACGGGCATTTAAGAAATGCAGATTCCTCCCAGTCGGCCAGATAAATGTCCGCGTAGGCCGGTGAATATTTCCTCCCCATGGCGCAGCCGCATATTTGTAAAAAGAACGATTTGTCGAATAAAAAGTCGTTACGGGTAAGAGCGATTTCTAAAAACTTAAAAATAAATGTATCAGGACGAGATGGATCAGGTGACGAAGCCAATGCTTTTTTCACCGTCTCAAGGCCCAGGACAGTGTCGATGTTCGTGTATAAGGAATCTACATCGATTGAAGAGATAAACGTGTTATCGGGGACGGTGAGATTTTTTAACTTGTTAACAAATGTATATGCGTCCTTGAGGTAGCTCGGGTGAGTATGGAATAGGGGGTTAATATATAAATCTATAAACTCCGCCAAATGGTACGATTCAGAGCCACAGTCACTTACTATGGGGCGTCCCGGAGGGACCACGAATGGAACAGTCCAATTCTCTGGGGGTTTGTGTATTTTGGGGAGAAGGTAGAATAATTAAGACCCTAACCATCGTCTGAGTCTCCAGGTACATGGGCTGCGTGAGAGGGCGATAGTAGATGGGGTCATTAAGTTGACGTGTCGCCTCCAGAATGTAATTAGTTCGATCCTGAATTACAATTTGCTCTCCCTTATCCGCCGGTTTAATAATAATCTCATGGCGAGATTTTAATTTGTTGAGGGCCTGTTGTTGATGGACAGTAATATTGTCCTCCCCTACAGGACGTCGAGGTCGGAGGTCACGGAAGGAACGGAGGTCCTGATCGATGAGCTGGCGTATAGGCTTCGAGATGGATTTCATGGCTGGTTCCCAGATAGACGGTGTAGTCTCAACAGGTCACGGTCTGGGAGTGACGGTGTGGGGATGAAGGTGAGGCCTCGTTCGAGGATCTCCTGTTCTGACGGGGACAGATGAAGAGCAGAAAGGTTAGTGACGTTAGATACTGAGGACGGAGGGGACGGCGCTGCGCCTGGTGGTCTAGCTATAAATCCAGCTGAGTCAGCCAGTCGTCCAGCATAGACTTCGCTGTCTCCGGAGTCCAGTGAATGTTGTCATGGGCGGTCTGGAATTTAAGTGTCGACAGTGTGTTAAGGTAGCCAGCACGTGAGTCAACGTCCTCGATATTATCTCTAATAAAGTCGTTAAAAGCCTTGACACAACGGAGTTGGGTGGCGGATAGTTTAATAGATACCGTTAAGAGGGGAATAGCAATGCGAGCCTGGGGGAATTTTTCTCTGGCTGTCCTAATTAAACGTCGGGTGTCCTTGATTATTGTGATGGCTGTTTGTTCTCTAAGACAGTTGTTTTTGCCGATGGATAACAAAATGAGTTTAGTGTCCGGTCTGGGAGATGTGTGTCTCAGTAAGACGGCTGTTAGGTGTCTTAATGTAGCTCCTGGAAAGCTGTCTATTTGGATGTCGTCCATTTTTCTTTTTGGAATCCGGGCCAAGTTTGAATCGCCCGTGATAATTATGGGTTTTCTGATGGCGAGGGACCACATAGTGGCTTTGCGGTTCGTAGGGGGGTGTATGCAGGGCTGGTGGTAAGAAGCACTGAGCATAGGGGAAGAGAAAAGGGAAGGAGAAGTCGGGGCTTGGCGACTCGGATCTTCCCCCACTGGGGCAAGGGCAACAACAGCAGGAGTGGTCAGAGGAGGCGTGAGAGGGCAAGGGTGAATCTCAACGTAAACTGTGAGCGGGTCAGATTTCTTAATTGAACCATTATTAATGATGTTTATCTTTTTCATTGTCAGGGAAGGTTCCTCCGCCTGGCCAGGTGGTGGAGAGGTCGGCGCCGGCGAGGAGGACGGCGGGCAGAGCCGCCTCCGGGTCGCGTCACCTGTAGGGGAGAGACGGCTGGGTCTAGGGGTCGAGGAAGCGAGAATGGTGACTGGGGGCTCGGGGTCCGGCGTGGGAGATCCAAGGCTCGTCTCCAAGACGCAAGGAGGGTCAATGACTGCCGAGGTGGTCCGCACCGGTGGGACGACCGGAGGCGGACGCGGCCTGGTCACTGGTAAGCGCTATGGCAGCGGGGGGCGGCTAGGCCGCGGTGGTTGAGGGGCCTAGCCGCTCAACCAATACAGATGTGGGAGGAAAACAGTGTTGGATTAAAGTCTTTACATTTATAATCATGTACTCCATTGTGTTCTCTTTGATTTGGTTTAAGACCAGATCGTCAGGTGCCGCCGGTTTGATGAATGCTGTAAGTTGAGCTACCTTCCTAGCCATCCCTAATGGTGGGATACCTGTTCTAATAGATTCTTCTAACATTTCTGTGTGATGAATTGATTGTAGTATTTGAAAATAATGTTTAATTAATTTCGGGTCTAGATCGGTTGAAAGACTCGTCCCGACCGGAGTCAATTTCAAAAGAGAATGTTTCTGTGGGTCTGTGGGGTGAGTAGGCCTACCCAATAGGCTAAACCTATTTCTAAAATCATTAGCCATTTCGTTGGGAGAAAATGGAATGAAAATAAAAAAGGCCCAGGCCTATTTACAAAAACAGGAGGGGGTTTGGGGGTTGGAGTTTAAAAAGAACCAACGTAGAAAAAATAAGGAAAAGATAATAGAGAGATGTAAAATCAACTAAACTAAAATAAGGTTAAAACCATAGCTTGCAAAAAATGGAGATTAAAACAATAGATGTAGTTAAAACCATACGATAAACAAAGAATGTAAAATAATAATGGCAAAATAGAAGACTGTTGATCCGGTCAGCTGGTGCAATGTCTTTTAGCTAGGAGGCATGGTTAGCTTAGCAAGGAAGCAGGATAACGTCGATTCCCCCAATCGGTTCAGTCGAGTGGTTTTTAGCTGGGAGGTAGGCTGTGCTTGGGTTAGGAGACAGGGTGTCGTTGATCTGCCCGATGGGGTTGTAGAATATCCCAAAACTGTTACAGTCCGAAGTTAAAAAAAGCTGAACACGTAGATGTCTCTGTACTCACCAGCCAAAAAAGGGGGGGCCATTTGAAGGAGATTCGATTAAAACCAAAGGGAATAAGGTAATTTCCACAGGTGGTAAAAAAGAATAAAGTTTATTCGCTCCAAAATGCAGGTCAACTAAGTTAAGACAAACTTTGTTTAAAAGTAACTTGAAAAAAACAAAGTAAAAGAAGTAAAATACATCCAAATTAGAAACTCCAAAGTTGCTAAAAAAAAGGGTTAGGGTTAGGTTCAAAAGCAAAGGTGGGCGCCGCCACATGCGGCGACGCCGGGTGCCGCCACATGCGGCGACGCCGGGTGCACGGGCCATCATCACACAACTAACCTTTATCTCCAACCCAACCCCACACTATGAGATGATGTCCTGGAGGTATGCTACGGAGAGGCCTCCGTATCTGAGCCCCTCAGTGGTGGAGCAGCCGAACAAGGCTTCCCGGCAAGCCTCCTGGCGGTGCTGGCACGTCTAGAAAACATGCGTGCGTGTGCCATCGGCGTGACGCCGTCCGCCGGCGGGTCAAGGGTCACACGGGACCTTCTGGCGGTATGGGCGTGTCCAGGATGGCGCTGTCAGCCGGAGGGTTGAAGGTCTGCCGGGCGCGGTCGGAGCCAACGGGGCTGCCGACAGGGACAGCGTCCCGACGAGCGTTGGTCTGGGCAGACCCACTGGGGGGTGTCATGCCGGGAGACGCAGGAGCTGGCTGAAGGGGCGTGGCGAGGGTCCGGCGCCGTGGCAGGGCGGAAGCGCTGGTCTGGGCAAACACATGGGGAGGTGTCGTGCCGGGAGACGCAGGAGCTGGCGGAGGGGGCGTGGCGAGGGTCCGGAGCCAAGGCAGGACGGAGGTAGGTGTCGTTCTCTGCGGCAGGGGCGCGGCCGGAGGGGGTCTCAAGCCTGCAGGGAGAGGGGGGAGAAGAGGGAGAGGGGAGGAACAGAGAGGAGAAGAGGGAATAGCAGCTGTTCTGGGACGGAGAGCGGTCCTCGCGGTCATCGCTGTCCGGGGCCCCGGGGTCCGGGGAGGGAGGCGGCAGGTCGGAGGAGGACAGGGAGCCGTCAAACAGGGCGTCCGCGGTGTCCGGGGCATCGTGCTCACGCCTGAGCTCGGAGCGGAGGGCGTCCAGCGTGTCCTGGCGGAGGCGGTGGCCGTACTGGCGAGCGGCCCAGGAGGCAGCCACATCGAAGTTGCGCCGCCAGGCAGGGTCCCCAAGGCAGGAGAGGTCGCTCACCTTCTGGGCCACCGTAGCCCTGTAGTGGTCCCGCAGGAGGATGGTGGTGGCGTGTCCACAGTCGCGAGCGTTGCCAGCAGGGCGGATGGAGGCCGTCAAGGAGGCGGTGAGCCTGGCGATGATGGGGAGAGGGTCCGGGCCGGAGGAGTTGTCCAGGTGGTGGGCCGCCTTGATGGCCGTGAAGATAAGGCGGTTCTTCAGCGCGAAGTCCGGGTCATCGGAACACGGGGCGTCCGGAGCTAGGGGTCTGGAGCGCGCGGCAGACGTCTCCGGAGGTCTGGGATGTCGTGGAGGGCGGGGTCGGGCACGGGGCCTAGGACCCGGTCTGGAGGGCACCTGGTGGCGTGGTCGTGGAGGGCCGGTAGGTAGGCCTCGGTCACGGGCGTCGGGGCGGAAGTTCTGGCACGCGTTAGCTTCGTGGTAGCTGCGCTCATCTCGTCGTGGCGAAAACGCGGACCGGTAGGCCTGAGGCAGGAAAGCTGGGGGATACGAGGCCGACTCGAAGGGAGACGGGTCCCGGGCGGGTCGTGAGCGGGCTTCCCAGTCACGTGGAGGGGGGTCGCGGGGAGCCCAGTCGCGCCCGTAAGGGTCCGCGAATGACGCGTAAGTGCGTCTCATGGTATGCGGGGGTCTAAAGGGTAGACTAACCAGAGGGGGGATATCCGATACTGTATTCGTTACTGAGTAACGAATGATGAACAACTGGGGCCCTAACTTGGCCCCTAAGTGACAGTTATTCAGTAACTACTGAGGAGTTATGAATCATTCTTTACTTATTCGTTCCACAGTAACTACCCAATTTTTTGCGTACCTTGTTTTAAAGTGTTACCCACACACACTCACACGCACACACACACACACACACACACACACACACACACACACACACACACACACACACACACACACACACACACACACAGGAGTCAATGATTGAAGTTCAACATAAACGTGGTTTGCGTGGATGTTAATTCCCTGTGAGCAGAAGAGATAGGCTTCACAGAAATGATACGAATCAGAGTTAACATCAAGTACTGGAACCCCCCGTACTGCTTTTAGACCATACACACAATGTCTCTCTCTCTCACACTCACTCACTCAAGTTGTGATAGAAAAGTTGAAAAGCTGTCTGCTATATGTTTTATCTTTATATTAAATTAAAAAAATATCTTGTGGTTTGTGTTTGCATGCGTCCGTGAGTCAAATGAAGACATCTGATAAAAGTAGAAGAAAAACACTGTCACTTCATGTCAGGGAGGAACCCTGGTAACCATCTCTGAACCGGACCCTGGACTCTCTGAGGAACCTGAGGACATGCCTTTGGACCGGGAGGAGACCGGGAAGAGAAGATTTGGTGGGTGCCCTTTTGAGAGGATTTAAAATAAATAATTCAGTAAAAGAAAAGTGTTTTCAACTGCATACATTTAAAATGTACTTTTAGAAAACGTTTTTAGCCAAAGGGTCCGACCTGATGAACCAGTGACCGTATATATTTATTCTAAATAAAGATGTGTGCGTTTGAGACAAAAAGCTCACGTTAACCTAACTTGACTTGTGATTATGCCCATGAGTAACGGACTATTGATAGGCATCTCAAGTATACGTGGAACAGAGTGCAGAGTAACTTTAGGGAGCAGAACACAAGTTTAGTTTTCTCAAGACTTATTATTAATGGTAGTGCCACGTGACATTAGAGTGACAATGGTTAATTTAATCAAGAATTATGTGTTTTAATAATGGCTTCTCATTTAACTGAAGTGATATCAGGTGTACTTATGAATTTAACATAATTCTATACAATTTGTCATTAATATGAACATATCTTAAATTATCCCACAATACATGTCCTTGTGTTTTCTGCGTGGGCCGATGTGAAAGACCCTGGCAACACGCAGGCCACATGTTGTCCCCCCTCCATTACTGTGTGTATACGTATGTAATTCTGTGTGCATTACTGTATAACTATGTGCACGTATATGTCAATAATGAGGGAATAATAACATGTATGCTAGAGACCAGTACTTGCTCTGCTTAAGTGTGTTCTAAACACGAGAGCCACAGTACCAGTCATCACTTACTGAGGTGTTCTCAGTAGAGGTCTTCAGGTGTTTCTTCAAGACGGGGAGGGATTCTGCAGACCGTAGGGAGTCTGGACTGTGAATGACAGCCACGCAGTATGAATATATCAGTGTGTACATTACTCTGTGTGTCCGTGTGCATGTGCTTGAGTGCGTTCGTGAGTCTGTGGGCAGTAGAAGAAAAACATTTCCTTACACTGATGGTATCAGAGTGCAAGCTGATAATTGGTCAGAATGATCACAAGTGACGTTGTTTTTCCAGCTGGTAGAGCAAAGAAGAAGACTGAGTCCAGACGCCGTGGAAGCCGTCAGAGAGTAACAATGGTCACCATCTCTGAACCGGACCCTGGACTCTCTCAGGAACCTGAGGACACGTCTTTGGACCGGGAGGAGACCAGGAAGAGAAGATTTGGTAGGTGCCCCTTTATAGAGAATTTAAAAGAAATAATCCAGTCCAAAACAATGATCCAAAAAAGTATGATTTCCTCCAAATACATTTAAGATTTATGTTTATAAAACTTTTTTAGCTGAAGTGACCATGTGTGTGTGTGTGTGTGTGTGTGTGTGTGTGTGTGTGTGTGTGTGTGTGTGTGTGTCCTACTCCTGAACAGCTCTATGGTTTCACATCACTATCATTGTGAGCATCGGACTGCTGAGTATTCTCCTCATCTCCCTGCGCTTCAGTGAGTCTAAATCCTATCCTCCTGAATAGAATTACAATACAGTAATCATATAATTGATTGTATTAATAGCAATGATAATGTTAAATATTGTTTTTGTTAGATTTAGTGATAATAATAGGGTTAGCACACATACACCGCACGCACACCCATAAACACAGCATACACACACACAAACAATCCACACACACGTGCACAAACACACACGCACATGCACACACACTGCACACACGGGCGTGCTGATGCAGGCGTTTCAAGACAAATGCAGCGCAGGACACCGCCTACACACACACCACACACACATGCACACGCACACACATGCACGTGCATACACACACTGCACACACGTGGATGCAGATGTTTCAAAACAATGGAAAGATTGAGATAACAGCCCCGCCGTCGACACACTCTCCCACCTGAGCCTTATGTCCATCAAAGACACTTTTTTGCAAAACCTTATTTTTCTTTAAACATTCTCCATCTCCTTGAGCCTCCAGAAAGTCTTGTGATATTGAAATCCTCCCTCCCCCCTGCCGACTGTTTTATTTTTCTTATGTTTTATGTGTAGGCTATGTGTGACTGTAGGCTACTGCTGCTTGTCTTGGCCAGATCACTTGAAGAGATGTTTAATCTCAATGACGCATTCTTCTGTTAACAAAAAAAAAACATCTCTCACGTCAGGTAGCCAATGTACAATCTGTAATCTAGCCCTCACACCACCCCCCCCTCACCCTCCCCCCCCCCCACACAAGCCTGTGCTTTAGTTCACTATAGTTAGGTAGGTTGCTGCCTTAGCTGTTGTAACATGAACACATTTTTCAGCTGTTTGTTATTATTATTTCCAACTAACCAATAGTAGTTGCCATGCATTTTTTTTAGTATCAATGCACTTTGAGCCCTGAATAACAGTAAAAGCTATTGAATGATTGATTTGCATGCATAGTCTACTACACTTTCCATTAAACAATTACCCCTGTAACCCAACAGTTAGCTGAACATGATATGGTCCCGTCCTTCCACTCCCTGTTTTCTCACCCTGTTTAAACAAGAAATCAACTGCATTTGTCCCAGTGTTTGTGCCATGGGAAATTAAAGGTCCCATGGCATGCTATTTCATGGATGGTTTAATATAGGTATTAGTGGGCCCCTAACACAGTATTTGAAGACGTTCCTGAAATTCAGCCGTGGTGCAGAATTACAGCCACTACGAGCCAGTCGCACATTGAGCTTTCCCCAAATGTGCCGTTTCTGTGTCAGTAGCTTTAATGCAAATGAGGAGGAGAGAAGCGGGTCAAGAAGGAGGGTGGGGGTGTGGCCCTGAGCAGCTTGAGGCCACGGTACCATGCGCTCTGCTTACAGTGGATGTTTCACAATGACGAAGCATACAACAATCAATCCCTTTCTCCTCAATGTCATGGTTCATGTACTTCAGGGAGTCAAAGCCAAAGTTCCTTTCCCCCAATTCCTTCTCAACCATGGCGGAGATAACCCCAACTACAGTCTGGTTGTGGAATTACTAGGGACGTCAAAGAACCGACGTTATATGCGCCATAGCATCAAAGCAGAACGGTTATCCAAACTACAAAGCACCACACATGTGGCGCTCGCATGGTCGTAGCTCATTGTCTGATTGGCAGGCCGAATTTTCTGGGCGGGCCAGTCAGAGAAAAGGGAGGTAACTTGGCCCCTTATGACGACATATGGGGCCACATTACAAATCAGCGCCCCTTAGCTTCCATTTTTTTTAGAGGCGAGCAGGATACCTAGTGCTCGTTTTACACCGAACGCAAGTTTTAGCCACTGGGAGACGATAGGCAGGCTAGGGGAACTCATATTAATGTTAGAAAACCTCATAAAGGGAGATTTTCATGCCATGGGACCTTTAAGTAATAAAATACACTCTCCTTCTCCAGTATCGTTCGCGACACCCTTCTTCTTCGTCTTTTCTTAAATTTGTCTCTAACTCATGCTCTAATCTTTCATTGATCGATTCTTCGGATGTTGTGAATGCAACGGAATATATGATGCATCGTTGCAGTAACATTTAAGATGATGGCGATGAGTTCTGCCCGTTCTGCCTCCGTGCTGTCTGCGGTCAGACCAAAACAAACTACAGTGTCAGCGGCCGCACTTATCCCGCCTCTTGCGAACTTCGACCATGCGTCCAATCCCGCCCTTTGCAAGCCCACCCCCCTAGATTCTGCTGATGTCTGAACGACATCGATGTCCGCATATAAAGCATCAAGTGTGAAAAACCCTCAGGGTCGAATCTTCTGATATACAAATACGGCAAACTTAAAAATATTATGCTTGCTTCATGGAGTTAGGAGAAAATTATTATGCTTGCTTCGTTACGTTATAGGTGAACCAATATATTATACGTTGTAACATTATAGGCAATTATTTCTTTTTATATTTAATTATATTACATTATGCGCTCAGAAATTAAATACAATATCGACCGGGGTTTTCATAATATTGCTATGGGTATAAAAACTACTGGAGGTTGAGCGCAGGCAACGCACGGACACTCTAGTCTTACTTCTATATAATAGCAGGCCTGTCGCACCAGTTACTCAAGTTGGTCAGTGTGCACGTGCCAAGCAGCCTGCAGCTCTCTCACACACACACACAGCACACGCAAACGCATACATACACACCGCATCCACACACACCGAACAAACACACCACACACATACGCAGCTGTGCACAAACATACACGGAAGCACACACACACGCACACACACACACCGCTAGCCAATACAAAGGCAGCGACACACGCGCCCAGGTAAGACCACACACGCACACACCGCGACTCGCCCAGGTTAGACGTTATGTTTTTAAACATCTTACTGCTATAGAATAGCAGGCCTGTCGCACAGGTGAAGGTGCGTCCACACCAAACGCGAAGGGGCGACATGACTCCATACAAATTCAACGTAGAGACTCGATCAAAGGCCGGGCCTTTGATCGAGCGTTTGTGTTCTTTTTGTCTCATTGCTTTATTGGGCTAATCTGAGGAGAAATCTATGCCATAAACAGAAATATTATAGGCCTTTATTACACGGGTCTTCTCAATGCCGTGGAACGCTCCGTTCACTTGCATGGGTAGTAGTCCGGTAACTTGTCAACCCCAGCGGCAGACTATTTCACTGCTGATCAACACTACGAATGCTGGTAACGAATAAATTGTGAAAAGACACACCATGTGAAGTTATTTTCCAAATAAGATTTGAAAAACTTTGGAAGTTTATTTACAACACTATTTACATGGTTTCGGAGTAGTACACTTTGACATTTGAATACAGTTCAGCGAGAAAGGCGACGAAGAATAAGAAGGGGGCGTTCCAGTCTGCGTGAACGGGAACCCCCACCACACGAGAACGCCCATTTGTGTCTGCAGTGGGATGATATTGAAATATTTGAACTTCACCGCGACATTCGTGTGATGACAGCCAATCAGCATTCAACGGCTACTGAGTGACATAACGTAACAGCCAATCAGCTTTCAACAGCGTGGCCACTGAGGGACGTAACGTAACAGCCAATCAGCGTTCAACAGCGTGGCCACTGAGTGACGTAACGTAACAGCCAATCAGCTTTCAACCGGCCAACCGTTCCCTGCAGTGCCGTGCGGGTGAACCGCAGCATGGAGGAGAAGGGATTGTTGCCATTTGCACCCCTGGAGCTCTATCTATAATAGTATATGATATGATATAAATGTAATATATAATATTACGGCCAGAAGCTGTGTGAGCCTCCGGACGGCCGTAGCGCGTCGGGATTGGGCTTCGAGGGGTTTGTTTACCGGCGTTGCTAGGGTTACCGGTCCTGTGTGTTCCAACGGTTTATTAGCGGTGGTAACTAATAAAACTATTAGTGGCACTGGTAACTGATAAATCGCGGTCTAATCAATACTTCATTCACTGCCTCTTCCGTGGTCATTACGATATTATGGACCGACTGCGTCTGGTTCTCCGCCGTCCCTCCCTCTTCCACAGGTAAAGACATGCTACGGTGGTTATCTCGGCCGTGGTTGACAAAGAATTGGCATGAAGCTCCGTTGGCGGGCAAAAGATGCTTGCTTCATAACGCAGAGAGGAAATGATTATGCTTGCTTCATTACGTTATAGCTGAACCTAAATGTTATACGTTGTAACATTATAGGCAAAGTGTTATTATATTATGTGCTCAGAAATGTGTTCCATTATCGACTGGGGTTTCCATATTATAGCTATGGGGTTTAATTACAACTAGAGGCTGAGCGTGCAATGCGCGCGCTCAACCTGTACTAATAGCAATGACAATGATCGTTATTGTATTTGTTAGAATTTGTGTTAGGCCAACTTATATGAATAATTGTAACAATAGCAACGATAATGATATTGATAACTGTAGTTATTGCTATTTTAATTAATCTTAATATTATGACTTTGTGTTTGGTTGGCTGTGGGTCCTGTGATGCTTAGTGACGATGTCGTTCTGTTTTAGAGCTCATATCTTCTGTATTCCTCTGTCCTGTCCTAGACTCACCGTCACCCTGGAAAGAGGGGAGAGAGCACTTACTGGATGAACTCGGTGAGGGTTTTATCCAAGTTATTAAATCAATCGCGTCATTAACATTCATTTCAAAAACACCCTCTGCTTCTGTGATTCATATTGTGGTCTACTAAGGTCAGGTTTCTATTGTCGTCTATTGAGGTCATGCTTCTATGTGGTCTGTTAAGGTCAGGTCTCAGGGTTGTGTGTCCGTAACGAAGACCGTAAGATAAGCAGTTCTCTGTTTGTTCAGGATGTTCTTTTACATTCAACAGATGAATTGACACTTCAGGGCTGGATGCTTCACGACAAGAGTCTCTACCGTGTTTCTACTACTAAGAAGGGCTGGAGGGCCAGTAGAGAAGACTGTCAGAAGAGAAAGGCAGACCTGGTGGTCATCAACAGCAGAGAAGAACTGGTGTGTGTGTGTGTGTGTGTGTGTGTGTGTGTGTGTGTGTGTGTGTGTGAGCGTGAGCGTGCGTGTAGGAGAGACCAATTGTTTTTGTGAGTGAGTGAGTGATTAAGAAAGAGAGAGAGATGGAGAGAGAGATGGAGAGAGATGGAGAGAGATGGAGAGAGAGAGAGCAACATTGTGTGAGAGAGAGAGAGATTGTGTGTGTGTGTCTGTGTGTGTGTGTGGGTGTGTGTGTGTGTGTGTGTGGGTGTGTGTGTGTGTGTATGTGTATGTGTGTGTGAGTGTGTGTGTGTGTGTGTGTGTGTGTGTGTGTGTGTGTGTGTGTGTGTGTGTGTGTGTGTTCATCTGTGTTGCATAACAACAGATGCTATTACCTTTGGAAACAGGCGTTTGTCAGCAGATTGATGGATACTTCCTGGATTGGACTGAGTGATCGAGAGAAAGAGGGGACCCACAAGTGGGTGGATGGTACCCCCATGACCTCAAGGTAAGGCTGAAGACTCTGTTCAGCAGCATCTCTTCTCTGAGAGTGACAGACTGACCTCCACTGTCTCCTCCTCGTGGTTCTCAGTTGGAGACACGTTAAACCACGCGATGACGGCGGAGCAAGAGACTGCGTCGTAGCAGGGGAGGACGGCTGGTCTGAAGAACCGTGTAACAGACTGCACCACTGGATCTGTGAGAAGGTCCTAGACCTGGATCATCTGGAGGCTGAGCGGAACAAAGAGGGTCCGTAGACTTTGTTTGTGTTCATGAGTGGAGAACGGTTCCTCCTTTCTGTTCTCTGTGCTGTAGATACAGTAAATACACTCTTTAAGAGTTGAAAGGTTGTTGGATGTGTTTAGGTCTACCAAGGTCAGGGTTCTATTGTGGTCTACTGAGGTCAGGTTTCTATTGTGGTCTACCAAGGTCAGGTTTCTATTGTGGTCTACCAAGGTCTGGTTTCTATTGTGGTCTACCAAGGTCAGGTTTCTATTGTGGTCTACCAAGGTCTGGTTTCTATTGTGGTCTACTGAGGTCAGGTTTCTATTGTGGTCTCCTAAGGTCAGGTCACAAGGTTCAACCCTTTCTGGGTTCACCTGCACTAGTTTCTATTGGAGCTGCTGAACGGTTTGGCGTTCTTCTCTTCATGCTCCGCCCCTGACCCGTTAATCTCTTCGTGGAGTGACTTCCCCTCCCTGGGTAATCTTTGTGGACACTGCTGTGATACTCAATCATGTATGAAAAGGCAG